>NC_090941.1:574819659-575530816 GCF_040938575.1 Ambystoma mexicanum
ATGCATTGGAAAGTTTTCAATTTCCCACAAAATCCACTGATTTATGTTACACACCTGGGAACATTCACTCCAGATTTCAGACTGCTGCATGATGCTCACTTCTAATAAAGTTAAATGGTTGTGGTTGAGGTCTAGGGAATCTTCACCCCAGGCTCCAGGATGCAGCACAGCTACTTTTCCTCTCTCACATTGTTCACTGGTTGTGGTTGCATGCTTGGGAAGCTTCACTCTAGATTGCAGGATGTAGCACTCACCACTGATAGTTGTTTGAAACCTGGAAACTTTGACTGCAGTTTCTACGAGGCAGCACTGTTCTTTTTCTTTTCCAGTACACTCCAGGTTATACCGTTGGCTGGGTTTTTTACTTAATGACTCAGCCACCTCTATCCAATTTCCTCCTCCTTCCCAGTGCTCCCCAGCCTTGTGACCATGGTGGTAACACTGTGTCTTTTAAATGCTTCGCCCCTGGTGGGTTTCTCACCAGCAGTCTCCTAGTCCTCTGACATTCTTTTAATGCACTCCTCTCGTGTGTTTGCCATTCTTCCCTTTCGCTCTCGCTACCACTGCTTATGGCTTTGCTGTCAGACATGTAGCTTTGGGTGCTCCAGGGGTTTCCAGCTGTCTCTTCTGATGCCACCTCTTGCAGAACACTTCTTTGTGAATCTTGCGTCTGTCTCTCAAACTGCGCTGTTCCTCAGCGACCGTCTCCCACTCTGGAAGGAGCTCCTCTTTCTAGTCATCCAGCAGAGGCACAGATCTGCGTACATGATGATGAATATTGACAACATCTGCAGAAACGTTGCTTTATGGGATGTAAAGGGACCCTTCTCCACAGTGCTGTTATCTACTCTGGGGTATCTGACTGCTGGTAATATTTCCAGTTTTTGGCAGTATTCATTTAATTATTAATGCCATGTTGTTCCATGTACCAAGCTACGTTCCACTTCAGTATCGTTGGAGCAGTTGGAAAATAGTATGTGTTCAATTGACCCCCGATTCCAACCAGATGCAGATGTTCCCCTTTCCCACGTTTTATTAGATCCACTGTAGCATATAGTCAAAAGTCAATTTCAAGAGTACTATTTTTAGAGGTTTTTTGAATCTTTTTGCTTTGATGTTAGGTTCATGAACATTCCAAAGGTTAGGGTCCATCAATCACCTTGATCTGCCACTGATCTTAAAGGAAAGGTTCACCAGTGTATCTACTTTGACCAATCATAATTACATCTGCCATGCACCATATGCCAACGTATTAAAGGCTTCGTTTGTGGAGAATAAATTCCATTTCGATTGATTAATGTCAATGTACCACACTTGTTCCCATCCACCATCGTGTTATAACCTAATCTTTAGCACTATCAAGCTAAGATCAAGTGAACTGAGGGAAATAAATCACAGTATACGCCCCTGCTCTTGATGTCACCCGCCGCAGCCACAAATTCACACCCATGGTTGTGATGTGAGTGCACGATGCGGGTAAACGCACCGTATATACAATGCATTCCTGTGTCACAATAGAAATGCGCAATATGTTTCAGCATTCAATAAATATCAAGAAGGCCTTTCTCCAATGCCAGTATTATTGTTGTGCGTCGGTACGTTTTTTTGGTATTTATTTCTCACCTACAAGAAACATAATTTGTGGTAAACTTCTTATAACTCCAACAAGGAAGTCATTTAATTACTTTCTTCTACCTCAAACTCCACACCTTCATGGGCGTATAGTGAAGCCATGAAACCTTGTGAATTAGCTATTTATCGATATATTCTCCACAGATGTATTTTTGGCACCAGAGACCCATTGACAACTCAAAGTTTATTCTTGTCAAAATTATTTTGATCTATTTTCCTCCCTTCTCACTTTTTAACTCAAGCTTTTGTTAAATGCACTATTAGCTTAACTACATTTTATTTTAAGCAGATTGTGAAATTATTGTTGAATATAAAAGTAACACCCCGTTTTCTTTTTCTTTTTCAATAGTTTTGTTTTTTCTTGTGTCTGTGGACAGCAAGCATTGCTGGTATTCAGGGGTTCATGTATGAATTCATGGACGAAGAAATTGAAACAAGTCAAAGCGAGGAAGAAGAGGAGGAGATTACTGATAGAGAGGATGCTTCTCCAGAACCTAGTAGAATGGAAGATCTTTCCACCTGGTGTTGCTGCCATCATTGTCAACTGATGCCAACATTGGAAGAAAATTCAAGTTGCAGAGAAAACTCGACCTGCAGGGCCTCTCTATCTGAAGATGATGCTCTGTCACTATGCATAACACATCAAGAAGACTTGAGGGTACTTACAGATTGGATTCTTCGAATGCTTATGCTCCATATGCATGAACCTTATAGCACTGTTTGTCCACATGTACCCAGTAATAAGTGAGTAAGGTGGTTATTCATTTTACAGATTAACAGGGTAATTCATAGAATTCAGCGCACAAGTAGCGCACGCGGCTGGCGATAGTCTGCGCCAGCCGTGTGCGCCAAAACCGAATCCGGCGCACAGCGTATTCATGGATTTTAGGCACCCAAACCAGCCGTGGCGCAGAGTATCGCAGCGACCCTGCAGCAGCGCCAGTAACGCCCCCAAGAACGCCCTCGCGCAAGGAAAAGCCATCAAAATCGCTAAATCATCGCAAAGGGCTGCGCTAACCCTGGACCAGTTTACAGGGCTGCCAAACAAGGAACGCAAAGCGGGTAACGTGCATATCAGGGGTACGCGTGAAGTTATACACGCGATTAGCCAGGGTACGTGTATTACAGGGGTATGCGGGAAGTTTAACATGCGATTAGCCAGGGTACGTGTATTACAGGGGTACGCGGGAATCATCACACGCGAACAGCCAGGGTGCGTGTATTACAGGGGTAGCGGGAAGTTCAACACGCGATTGGCCAGGGTACGTGTATTACAGGGGTACGCGTGAAGTAGAACACGCGATAGGCCAGGGAACGTGTATTACAGGGGTACGCGGGAATTATCACACGCGAACAGCCAGGGTGCGTGTATAACAGGGGTAGCGGGAAGTTCAACACGCGATTGGCCAGGGAACGTGTATTACAGGGGTACGCGTGAAGTAGAACACGCGATAGGCCAGGGAACGTGTATCACAGGGGTGCATGGGAATTATCACACGCGAATAGGCTGGGTGGGCCCTCACAGGTGTACCCTGTACACCCTCCACGGCCCCTGCAGGCAGCCCACAAAACAGGGGACTACCCTGCACACCTGATCATGTCCCCCTGCACCCCCATCCACCAGGGGCACCCTCCACCAGGCCCCCACCCATGTCTCCCACCACCCCCACCCCCCAGCAGTGCAGGGGCACCTGCCATCAGGCCCCCACCCATGTCTCCCACCACCCCCACCCCCCATCCACCAGGGGCACCCTCCACCAGGCCCCCACCCATGTCTCCCACCACCCCCACCCACCAGCACTGTGGGGCACGTGGCCAGCAGGCAGTCAGGCAGCAGCAGATGGCAGGTGGGAGCGTGCTCAGGGCTCTGGGGGACTGTAATTCGGCCTCCTGGCCAGGAGCGTGGTCTTTCGTGTTTGGACGCGTGGACAGCCTGATAGGGAGTGATTTAGCACGTGAAAACCCCACACTCAGCGAATCGCGCGAAAACCCGTCACCAGCATATGTGCGTCTATAGTTACCTGCACGTGCAGTGTCAAAGCGTGTGATTGGTGAAAATGGATCTACACGCAGGAGTGACAAAGCGTGTGATTGGTGAAAATTGATCTACACGCAGGAGTGACAAAGCGTGTGATTGGTGAAAAGTGAGCTACACGCAGGAGTGTCAAAGCGTGTGATTGGTGAAAAAGGATCCACACGCAGAAGTGACAAAGCGTGTGATTGGTGAACATGGGCCAAGCACGTACACGCCGTAAGTGACGCTGTACGTGTGGGCCTGTATATAAGGTAGTGTTGAACACCATTTCCTTGTACGTGCTTTTCGTGGAGAGCGAGTGGGTGAATTCTGTACTTCTTGTCGTTTCACACGCGATTTACTTCACGGCGTTTCCAGTTCGTACTCCCTGTTACCTCTGACAGCTTTTTCTCTTTTTCCTCTTGTACTGGTTTACCTGGGCCTGTTCCCTCAAACAGTGTCCCCTTCTACTGTTGTCCTGTCTCCTCAGACAGCGTACACATCTTCTTTTGGCGGGGGTGTTGCCAACCAAACGCGCTCATTTTTCACGCTCTTTTACCTGGCAGACGGTGAGTCACGCACGTATCTAACTTCTGTGCTTGCCCCGTGTGCAGCCTACCCCTTCAGAGGTCATTCTAGGCTGCGTGTGACACGCATACGTTCATTGTGTTACTGGATGCCACAGCGTAGTGCAGGGTTTTCCATCAGCACACGTGGTCTAGGAGGGGTATTGTGCACGTTCCTTAACTTTTCTGGGGTGCCTGTGCGTTGCGTGACCCGTCATCTTTCCCCAGGGGTGTCATATAGCCTTGCCACTGCACTAGGGTACGAATACCATCTGGTACCCAACCCCTTTGACACCCAATTGCCCAGGACAATTGTGCACACCGACTCCCATACGCACAATAACATCAGTGCCATGGTTGGGAGGCGTGCAAGCCGTAAGGGTGGCAAAGGTGGCCGAGCCACACGTGGTGGCCGTGGAGGATCCACTAGGGGACGTGGTTGTGACTTGCAGGGTGCCCCTGTCCCCCCCAGTCTGGAGGACCAGTCAGGGACACCCATGCCCCCCCCCCCCAGTTGAGGGTCATGTGGCTGATACCAACCCTGATCAGCCCTTGTTGGACCAGCCCATTGTGGCAGCAGACCTGTCCGAGGGTGATCCCATCGCTGACATCCAGGTCAGCAGGTCCACTGCACGTGCACCGGTGCACATTGGTGTCATCAGGGCACGCGCATCTATGCCAGATAGGTCATCTGCTGGCCCCCGTATCCAGGGTGTGGCTCCATCCACCCCACCTCTCATACACCCTGCCAAGACTGTGTCGGTCCTAGTACATGCACCTCAGATCAGGCCTGACCCCATCCCACTACCCCCAATGCCTGCACCTACTCCCATGCTGAGTGTGCAATCCCACACACCCAGTACTGAGTCCACCACGGCTCCTGCCCCTAGTGTCCACAGCGGCGTAGGACACTCTGGATCCCCACCCCCTTCCAAGCGCAAGAGGAAGAGTGCACGTCCGGCACAGGCTGATTCCCCAGGCACGGCTGCACAGTCCGGCCCATCAAGGAAGCCAAGCTTCACAGACGCCGAACTGAATGCACTTGTTCAGTATGTGTCAGATCATGATAGGGAAATGGTCATCGTTGCAGGGTCCAAGACCACACATGCCAGACGCCAGGCACACTGGCAGACCATTGCTGACAGAATAAGTGCCCTTGGAGTAGTGAGGCACACAGCTAGTGATTGCCAGAAGCGCTGGAATGACCTTAAGCGCAGGGCAAAGGATAAGCTGGCCTCAAGTCATGCCGCAACCTTGGTGACTGGAGGTGGGTCCCCAGCACAGGAAATAGAACTCACACCACACGAGTCCGTAGCTGGATCCTACGTCACCGAGGGACAACTCCAAGGTGTGGGAGATCTCCCTGATTACGAGGCATCATCCGGTGAGTGCACATGCATGTGTGTATTATCCATGTGCATGGTGTGTGTGTGAAGCATCCATGTTGGGTGCCTGTCAAGGGGGTGTGTGGCAGAGTAGATAGTGGCACCCATGTGCCTCATCCAGTATGTTCAGTGCAACACCATCTGCCCACAGCACTATCCCAACTGGCAACAGTGCACATATGGCCCTACACCATGGAAGTTGCCCTTGAATTGTCATTTTGTCACTACATTGTTGCTCATACTCCCCTGTCTATTCATCTGATGTCTTACATACCATTCCTATACTTTCCCCCAGCCAATCAAGTTTCATCTTCACATGCCTGACATGCAATGATACCACATGCTAATGCGTCCTCTGTATATAAATGCCAACCAACATGCTGTCATACTGTGGATGTTGCCTTGACATCCACCTCCTACCTGTGTGCTTTGGTACCGTCTGGTTTCGAGCCCCATTCCCTCACACTCCATGCTGCTCTTCATGGTCTATCTTCCCTGACTTCTACAGTTCAGACCATCGTGCCCTACTCACGACACCTGCTTGCAAACAGTCAAATGAGGGCACCCTGCCCTCCAATGCGACCCACCCTATTGCTGACAAGTGCATCTGAGCCTACTCAAAGCCAACTCTCACTGACATCTGCTCATACATGCCTTTGCCTGTCCCATAGACCCTTCACATGGTCCCTGTCCTCTCTCCTTGCTCCTCTTCCACCATCAATGGTGGGACCCGTTGGGGTGTACTCCTGGCCTCCTTCCAATCCTCAGAGGCCACAATTGATGTGCATGGTAATGGGAGCATCTCAGTCCAAGGCCCTTAGGCCAACCTCATTCTCCTTGAGAAATGCTAGCCACATCTCATCAACTTCCTTACCTCTCCTGCTGTCCCCCCTCCTCTCTCCTCATCAATCCTGCACTGCCTCCCTGCACCCTCCCATGATCCTTCTCCGCCTCCCACTCCAACTCCTACACATGCTGCACCTCTGATCTCTAGCACTCCCCGTAAGTCCTCCAAGGCTGTCAACCTCCTCCACAATTACACTCCTTTCACTGCGGCTGCATCAGGCATTCCTCCGATATCTGTCACTTACATGAGGTTATGCACCTTGACATCCTTGGTCTCATGGAAACATGTCTGACGGCCAGCTCTGTCTGCATCCTTCACACACTCCTACCTGATGTTCAGGAGACCCTCTCCTTTGCCCGCCACTACTGTGCAGGGGGGGTGTGCCCTTGGCTTCCCTGAGGGTATTCCTGCCACTGTCACTCCTACTTAGACCTACTCCACTCTGGAATGGCTTGTGTGACGTCTCCCTCTACCACACCTTGACATTCACAAACTGTGCGTACTGTGTCTGGGAAAACTGGTCAAATGTACTACTTCCTTTCTGAGTGTCCTCACCTCTCCTCCTCACTCATGTCCCCAGACACAGAAATCCTCTTCCTTGTTGCTGTACGCATCCACCTGCATGCTTGTTGACCCCCCCACGTGACCTTTCTGTGACCTCAGCAACTCCCTCTCACCCTCTAGACTCCCGTCTGTCCCTACTCATTCTGCAGGGCACACTCTTGATGCTCTGATCTCATCTGACTTTCCCCTCTCCGTCCATCTCTGCACTCCTCTCTCCTGGAGGCAGCATGGTGAGCAGGCGTTGCTCTCCAATCTGTACATTGTATGCCCTGAGCCTCCACTACAGACCCAGTGATGGTGAATGCATAGGAGGTCTCCCAGTCATGTGGGACATGTGTCGTAGAACTACTGCCTCTGTTGTTCATCAGCCCTTGTTGCATGCCATGGTGCTAATGCCTGTTTCCATTTTTCTCTTTCATGTCTTTGCAGGGGACGAAGCACTTGTTGATGCTGGGGATGTGGTGGTTGAGCCGTCCCAGGAGGGCAACCCGGGCCGACCTACCACAAGTGAGGGACGTGGTGTGTTTGTGGGTGAAAACCCACAAGTGCTGCAGGTCGTGCTGTCGAGGGGTGTCTCTGGGGGTTCCTCCCCCGAGCAGTATTCAGGTGTAGACTCGGAGGATGACACCTATGTGCAGTCGCAGGTGAGTGTTCTTGGGAGAGAATCTCCTCTGTCCGACCCACCTGCAGCCGGGCCATTGCCCTCAATGGGGATGTCAGTGTCGGCAGATCAGCCTCCGGTGGTTACGGATGCAGGGCCACACCACCCAATCTCTGATCCTGTTCCTGGGGCTGCAGATCAGAGAGGGAATGCAGTCCTGCAGCCTGAGGCCTTGCCGGCACAGCAAGGCGCAGTCCGCCTTGCCCCAGGCAGGTGTGGTGCCCGTCAACGTGGTGGCCGTATGCCACCTGGCAATACCGTTTGGGAGCAATCCATCTACGGTATGGCCACCCAACAGGCAGCATCATCCGAGATGATTGCACAGGCCATGGATAGGGTGGCCACTTCCATTGTCCCCCCAGAAAGGCTGATGGAGCGACTGGAGCAGGCTACAGAGTCCATCTGCCAGGCACACAGGGAGGATATGTTGGCGTCCAACATGGACAGGCGGGCGGCACTGGCGACTCTGCGGGAATCACTTTCCATGGAGTCCCAGCGCCACAGGGAAGGCCTGAGGGAAGAACTCCGTCACCTCAGGTCGACCCTGTTAGAGCTTGAGGCTTCATCCCATAGAAGGACAGAGGAGCAGCTGGAGCGTCTGACACGGACGCTCTCGGCCGAGATGCAGGCAACTCGTGCGGAGGTCAGGTCATCCCGGGAGTTACTGCATGGGGACCTCCGCATGATTATAACCCAGAACCAGAACTACCAGACCCGCCTGCTTGCAGCCATGGAGGAGCAAACTCGTGCTTTGCGTGGGCTGCCTCCCATTGTCACACCATCTTCTGAGGCAGCTCCCCCACCTCCAGAGTCAGCTGCAGGGTCTGGCCAGAGCCATAGCGACTCATCTCCCACAACAGAGTAGCCGTGTGGGCCACGAGCCTATGGGGTGTTTTAGTTTCCCATGATCCACACAGGTGGATTGTGGCGTGCATCCTGTCCTCGGACCTCATAGGTGGCCCCCCCCCCCGCCGGCCCTTTCATGGCCATTTTTTCTCAATTTTCTTTTTTCTTTTCCAAGAGTGTTGCCTTGTGTGGGTACCTGGGCATACACTGTATTGTGGCTGGGCACATGCAGGCTTGTCCTGAGTTTGGTTTAGATGCTTGGGTAGCAGACATCCACACCCCTCCTGCTTCCCTTCCCATGGGCTTGCAAAGGGTGTGCCCAAGTGACAGCAAATTACACGGTGACATTGGACTCCCATGAGCTGTTGGCCAGTCCATAGTCAATACTGTGTAGACATTCATAGTGTACATTGTTGTTGCACCTAACTATGCATGATGGTTTGATATGTGCCTCTACTTACATATGTTGCTCATGTTTTGCAGGTATTTCACACAGTTCTTCACACGGGCATACTCTCTGGAGTCAGACTACATGTCGGTAGATGTGCACTGACACTTTTGCGTGGCGCCATCACTGTACATCTGGACGGTGAGGACATACCAGCAGAATCAGGTAATGAGACTACCATTGATTACATGCATTGTGTCTTGTTTGGGTGGGCTTCAGGGTGGGTTGGTGTGTAATTTGATTGAAATTACTCTTACACAGGTGTGTAGCAGTGGCTCCAGCGCGGTTAGCTGTTCAAGTGCGGCTATGTTCCATTTGGGGCACTGCTATTTGTGACACCGGTGTCATGTTGTGATGGCCAGTTTGTTTGCTCTCACATACCATGACATGGTGTCCTCAGTGGCGGGACTGTGAAGGGGATGGGTGACATGGCAATGTTGTCATGTAGTGAATTGCCTGTGGCAATGCATATTTGATTGATGGAGTTGTGTCTTCTCGTTGTGATGCATTGCTGGTGTATGTGTAGGTAGGGGTGCACACATAGTGACACTTCCATGTTAACAATCTCAGGCTGATGTGTATCTGACAGTTTATTGTCGAGTAATTTAGTGACATTGTCAGGTAGTGTCATCATTGATTGTCAGATGGTATGTGCCAGAGCAGTGTGCACTAGCCAGCACTGTGATTCCTAGGTGAAGAAGTTGGCCACCAGTTGCGTACGGGCTGCCACCCCCCGTGCCCTTTCCCCTCCCATGCGCAGCGGGCGTGCATGTGGTTGTGGATGTGGGGGCACCACCATGTCCACGGGCAGGCCCCGGCGTGTTGCAACGTTGTGCAGGACACATGCTGCCACTATGATCCTGCACACTATTCGGGGAGCATATAACAGCTGCCCGCCAGAACGGTCAAGGGAGCGAAAGCGTGACTTCAGCACTCCGAATGTGCGCTCCACTATGCCCCGTGTTGCAATGTGGGCTGTGTTGTACCTTACCTCGGGTGGCGTGGTGGGGTTCCGGATTGGGGTCATCATGTGGGGGCTGATAGGGTAGGCACTGTCCCCTGCGGAGGTGGTGATGGGTATCATTAGTGGTGTTGTGTCATGACCCAGTATCTGACATGCATGCATGTGCAGTGGCATTCATGCTCACCAAGCAGCCATGTATCTCCATGCTGGCCAGCCTCCAGGTCCCGGCATAGTGTAGACATTCTGTAGATGAAGCTGTCGTGGGTGGACCCGGGATAGTTGGCATATACTGATGTGATTATTCCCTTGGCATTGCATACAACTTGCACGTTGATGGAATGCCAGTGCTTGCGGTTTCTATAGATGTGCTCTGTTGCCCTGGGTGGACGTAGAGCCACATGTGTGCAGTCAATTGCACCAAGCACTTTGGGGAATTGAGCCACACCATAGAATTCCTGGATGCACGTCCGCCTTTCTGCATGAGTCCTGGGGAGATATATGTGCCTGCGGACTGATGGCCGTGCAGTGATGATGTTCAAGACCTGGTGTAGGCAGCGTGACTGCGTGGCCTGTGACACACCACCCACTATGGCACTTGTCCGCTGAAAGGATCCAGTGGCCAAGAAGTGCAGTACATTCAGGACCTTCTGCAGGGGGCTGAGTGCTTGGGAGCACAGGGTGGGTGATGTGAGGTCATCCTCCCACTCACTGACCAGGTCCAGTATGATGTGTGCTGGAAACCTGTACCTCCCATACACCTGGTCATCAGGCATCCCGAATAGGCTGGTTCTGGGTGTGAATATTCTGGCCCTGACTCTCCTCCTCCTCCTCCTTTGGTAGCCCACTGCCACTGCTGCTAGGAACGGTATGTTCATCCTGGCATCTGGCTTGTTTATTGATAAGTGCGCAAATTAATGCCTTGTGCGTGTTCTAGGCGAGCGTGTGACCCTCGCACCCCTGGAATCTAGTTCCCACTCCAATAGCGTGTGGAAATTCCCACGCAGCAGGCATACAGGTGCGCTGACGTACTTGCGTGTGTAAGTGCCCGCGCACCCCTGTAATACACGTACATAGGCCAATCGCGTGTACGCGCACTTTTGGCCAATTACACGCGATGTAATACACGTACATAGGCCAATCGCGTGTACGCGCACTTTTGGCCAATTACACGCGATGTAATACACGTACATAGGCCAATCGCGTGTACGCGCACTTTTGGCCAATTACACGCGATGTAATACACGTACATTGGCCAATCGCGTGTACGCGCACTTTTGGCCAATTACACGCGATGACACTCTGACGTGCAGTATTTCCACGTGTGCTCCGTCATCACGTGCTGAGTGGGGAACGCCCGTGCGGATCACGTCAGACGCGCTTACGCGGTGAGGGACTCTGGTCCAATAGAATCGCGTATGCGTGCTGATGCACTTACGCGCTAAGGCCCTTTCCTCGGATTTCACGCTGACGTGCAGGAATTTCACGTGCCAAATCACTCCGTATCAAGCTGGCCACCCGAAAACACACGGAACACCACGCTCCTGCCCAGAAGGCCGAGTTACTGCCCCCCCAGTGCCCTGAGCAGCCTCCCACGTGCTATCTGCTGCTGCCTGCCTGCCTGCCTGCCTGCTGCCACCGTGCCCTGCCATTTGGTGCCTGCACATCAGCCATCTGCAGGGGTCCAGTTGCTGTGTCCACCCCTGCTGGAACTGAAGACTCCCAACTGGGATTACATCGCTCCACAGCCCAGCCCCAGGACCCAGTTGCCCACCCACACCTGCCTCTGGGGTTGCCATGTCGGGCACTTCGACATCTGGCACCAGTGGCAACCCCAGGCCAGAGGGGCAGAGGGGCACCAGCTTCACTGCCACCGAAGTTGGTGTCCTGGTGGAGCATGTCCTGGGGCAGTATGATGCCCTCTTTGGATCGTGCCGCGCCAGAAAGGAAGGACGGGAGAGGATCTGGGCCGACTGTGTGGTTGCCATCAACGCGGAGGGGGTGGCAACCCGCAACGTCCAGAAGATCAAGAAGCGCTGGGAGGACTTGAGGTCCAGGACCCTTGTGAAGGCCCGGCGCCTCGTGGAGGGGGGCCGGGGCCGCATGAGTTCCATCCAGAAGAGGGTCCTGGAACGCGTACGCCCAGCGCTCCACGCCCAGGTCCTTGAGAGGGAGGCCCGTCTGGAGTTGAGCGGTAAGTGTGCAAGCATTACTGTGTGAGACAGGGCATGTTGCGGTGTGCTGGTTCTATGATACTTGCCTGTATGTGTGCCATGGGCCATGTATGCATGTATGTGTGCAGGGACATCATGGTAATGCATGTGCGACCAGTGATGTGTGACCCACATGGTTGTTGCATGTGTTGAAATGTGGCATGGGGAGCCCTATGCAGATTTAGGACATGAGAGCATGCCAGTCTCTGTACCTGGACATGGATGGGGGTGAAGGATGGGTGCTGATGCCAGGTACATATATGGTAGCCATGTCTGTGTGCCTGACCTGCGTGTCTGTGACTTGTGCATGCCATGGATGCATGACACATGTGTGTGACAATGCACAGATTCTGTGACGCACCCAACTAACCCTTGTTTCGCCTGTGTTCGTTGTGTTTGGGGCCAGATGGATGTGACTGAGGTGAAGTGTGTGCATGTGATATGCATGAGCCATGATGCATGTGAGTCACATATCATTGAATGTTTCAAGAGTCAATTGGACATGCATGGAAATGTGCATGGCATGCACCATGCCTGTTACTGTGTGTGTTTTGCCTGGACTGACCCATGTGTTGTGGAGGGACATGATGGAAGTGTACTTTGACAGGGGTGCTCATCTGCTATTGCTTCCTGTCTAGGGGACCATTTTACAGTAGCCTGATGCTTGTGTCCTTTGTCTCCCTCTACGCAGCGGCTAGTGAAGAAGAGGGCGGAGACGGCGCTGTGGAGCAAGGCGGCGGGGATGCCCCCACGGCTGCAGCGGAAGGGGTGGGTGAGCCCCCACAGGGGCCTGCTACGGCGGGAGACGGTGAGGAGCCATCCAGGTTGGTGGTTTGCACAGAGGAGGAGGAGGCCGACACTGGTGCACACATGGGGCCTGGTGGGAGCATCCCTGCTGGTGCAAGTGGTGCAGTCCAGGGCCAGGGGCAGGAGGCAGCACAGGTCACCGTGGAGGTGCCTGTGCATGTCGCTGTCCCTGACCCTGTGAGTGCACCACCATGCACCAGCAGGGATGCCCCGTCCCAGGCCCGTCCGCAGGTAGTGGGGATGTCCATGTCAACTGACTCCCCTCCACCTGCGGCCGTGGGAACCCCTGGCCGCGTGGAGCAGGTCCTGATTGGGGTCGCGATGCGCACGGCTGTGATTCGTGATGACGTGCGTGCTTCCCGGGAGGAGCACGCACGTCATCACGAAGTGCACCGTGCCGACGTGGCCCAATTGGGATCGGCCATGTTCGGGGGGTTCCTGCATGTGTTGGCCAATCTGACGGCCCTCTCCTCCTCTGTGCAGGCTATCCAACGGTCGTTCTCCTTGCCGTCTTCCGGCCCAGATGCCACCATGGCCCCCTGTGGACCTGCCCCGACCAATGCAGCCAGCTCGGTGGGGATCCCATCCCTGCCACAGTTGGGAGTCGGAGGTCCAGCAGGGGTGGACGACACAGCAAGTGGACCCCAGCAGATGGAAGATGTGCCGGCATCATCGGGCAGGGCACGTGCACGACGGCGTCGGTGGTTACCATCAGCCTGGATGCCGTCGTGCTGGCAGAGGCAGTGGCGTCGGAGGCAGCAACGGGCTCGACGTGGGAGGCATCATGGCTCAGGGCCATCAAGATCAGAGGGGCAGGCATCGGCCGGAGGGCAGGGCAACCCTGGCATGGCGGTGTGTTCCGTGTGGGAGGAGTTTGGCCAGCGGATAGGTGCGGAGCGGCAGCGGGCGGAAGAGGAGCGGCTCGCCATGGCCAGGGCGGAGATCTCCATGCATCGGGCATTGAGGCGGGCTGAGTGCCTCGAGGAGGCTCGCAGGGATTTTGGTGAGCACATGGGGTTGTCCCTGCGAGACCTCGGGGCCAGGACAGAGTCCCGCCTCCAGGACATTGACATGGAGTTCGAGGATGCCCTGGCCAGCATCACCAAGTGAGCCGCAGGACTAGCCCGCTGCCTTTGTATATAGTTTTGTAGTTAGTTAGTGCTAGGTTTCCTTTATTTATTTTTATTATTTTGGACCGCTCGGACAATGGCCACTTTTTTGTACATATTTATTTTATTAGTTAGTATTAGGTTTCATTTGTGCTGTTGGGCTCATGGACCCTGGAACATTCCTGTATATATTGATCTATTTTGGGAGATACATTTTTTAAATTTTTTATTGTTTACACCATGACGTAATGGTTTTTCTTTGATTTCCTACTACATGGTTTTGCTTTGGACAAATTATATTGGTTTTTTCATCCTTTGTTTTTTGGTTTATCATTTTTGTTCTCGGACATGGACCTTTTATTTACTTTGCCACATAGTTGTAAGTTTTATTGGTTTACTTGATTTGTGTTTTTAATACATTTTTTTATTATCTTACACTTGTGTTATTTTCTCTTTGGTTTCTTACATGTCATGATATGGGTTTTGACATTCACTTGCACCCATTGTGTATGTGTGTGTGACAGACATGTGTTCTTTTGCATACTTGCCTTTGGGGTTGTGTCATGTGATTGCATTCACTATGTGGGTGCATGCAATCCTTGCCTGGGTGTTTGTGCTGGGTATGCTGGCCATTACTGCCATGATTGTGTATCGTCAGGACCTGGGGCCAGGGGGAAATGGGTGGGGGCCTGCTGGCAGGTTCCCCACAGTGCTGGGGGTGGGGGGGGGGGTGGGAGACATGGGTTGGACATGGGTGGGGGCCTGCTGGCAGGTTCCCCACAGTGCTGGGGGTGGGGGTGGTGGGAGACATGGGTTGGACATGGGTGGGGGCCTGCTGGCAGGTTCCCCACAGTGCTGGGGGTGGTGGGAGACATGGGTGGGGGCCTGGTGGAGGGTGTCCCTGGTGGATGGGGGGTGGGGGTGGTGGGAGACATGGGTTGGACATGGGTGGGGGCCTGCTGGCAGGTTCCCCACAGTGCTGGGGGTGGGGGGGGGGTGGGAGACATGGGTTGGACATGGGTGGGGGCCTGCTGGCAGGTTCCCCACAGTGCTGGGGGTGGGGGTGGTGGGAGACATGGGTTGGACATGGGTGGGGGCCTGCTGGCAGGTTCCCCACAGTGCTGGGGGTGGTGGGAGACATGGGTGGGGGCCTGGTGGAGGGTGTCCCTGGTGGATGGGGGGTGGGGGTGGTGGGAGACATGGGTGGGGGCCTGGTGGAGGGTGTCCCTGGTGGATGGGGGGTGGGGGTGGTGGGAGACATGAGCAGGTGTGCAGGGTAGTTCCCTGTGGTGTGTGCTGCCTGCAGGGGCCGTGGAGGGTGTACAGGTAATGCCTGGGAGCACACAGCCATATCGCGTGTGGGACTTCCCGCGCACCCCTGCAATCCACGTACCCGGCCATATCGCGTGTGGAACTTCCCGCGCACCCCTGAAATCCACGTACCCGGCCATATCGCGTGTGGAACTTCCCGCGCACCCCTGTAATCCACGTACCCGGCCATATCGCGTGTGGAACTTCCCGCGCACCCCTGAAATCCACGTACACGGCCATATCGCGTGTGGAACTTCCCGCGCACCCCTGAAATCCACGTACCCGGCCATATCGCGTGTGGAACTTCCCGCGCACCCCTGCAATCCACGTACCCGGCCATATCGCGTGTGGAACTTCCCGCGCACCCCTGAAATCAACGTACCCGGCCATATCGCGTGTGGAACTTCCCGCGCACCCCTGCAATCCACGTACCCGGCCATATCGCGTGTGGAACTTCCCGCGCACCCCTGAAATCCACGTACACGGCCATATCGCGTGTGGAACTTCCCGCGCACCCCTGAAATCCACGTACACGGCCATATCGCGTGTGGAACTTCCCGCGCACCCCTGAAATCCACGTACCGGGCCATATCGCGTGTGGAACTTCCCGCGCACCCCTGCAATCCACGTACCCGGCCATATCGCGTGTGGAACTTCCCGCGCACCCCTGAAATCAACGTACCCGGCCATATCGCGTGTGGGACTTCCCGCGCACCCCTGCAATCCACGTACCCGGCCATATCGCGTGTGGAACTTCCCGCGCACCCCTGAAATCCACGTACCCGGCCATATCGCGTGTGGAACTTCCCGCGCACCCCTGAAATCCACGTACACGGCCATATCGCGTGTGGAACTTCCCGCGCACCCCTGAAATCCACGTACACGGCCATATCGCGTGTGGAACTTCCCGCGCACCCCTGAAATCCACGTACACGGCCATATCACGTGTGGAACTTCCCGCGCACCCCTGAAACCCACGTACCCGGCCATATCGCGTGTGGAACTTCCCGCGCACCCCTGCAATCCACGTACCCGGCCATATCGCGTGTGGAACTTCCCGCGCACCCCTGAAATCAACGTACCCGGCCATATCGCGTGTGGGACTTCCCGCGCACCCCTGCAATCCACGTACCCGGCCATATCGCGTGTGGAACTTCCCGCGCACCCCTGAAATCCACGTACACGGCCATATCGCGTGTGGAACTTCCCGCGCACCCCTGAAATCCACGTACCCGGCCATATCGCGTGTGGAACTTCCCGCGCACCCCTGAAATCCACGTACCCGGCCATATCGCGTGTGGAACTTCCCGCGCACCCCTGCAATCCACGTACCCGGCCATATCGCGTGTGGAACTTCCCGCGCACCCCTGAAATCCACGTACACGACCATATCGCGTGTGGAACTTCCCGCGCACCCCTGAAATCCACGTACCCGGCCATATCGCGTGTGGAACTTCCCGCGCACCCCTGTAATCCACGTACCCGGCCATATCGCGTGTGGAACTTCCCGCGCACCCCTGAAATCCACATACACTGCCATATCGCGTGTGGAACTTCCCGCGCACCCCTGAAATCAACGTACCCGGCCATATCGCGTGTGGAACTTCCCGCGCACCCCTGCAATCCACGTACCCGGCCATATCGCGTGTGGAACTTCCCGCGCACCCCTGAAATCCACGTACACGGCCATATCGCGTGTGGAACTTCCCGCGCACCCCTGAAATCCACGTACCCGGCCATATCGCGTGTGGAACTTCCCGCGCACCCCTGCAATCCACGTACCCGGCCATATCGCGTGTGGAACTTCCCGCGCACCCCTGAAATCCACGTACCCGGCCATATCGCGTGTGGAACTTCCCGCGCACCCCTGCAATCCACGTACCCGGCCATATCGCGTGTGGAACTTCCCGCGCACCCCTGAAATCAACGTACCCGGCCATATCGCGTGTGGGACTTCCCGCGCACCCCTGTAATCCACGTACCCGGCCATATCGCGTGTGCAACTTCCCGCGCACCCCGGTATGCACGCACACGTTTATTTTTTCTCTCAGCGCGTGTCTGTGTTTGTGGGTACCCCTTTGTACGTCATTTGTCCTGGAGGGCCACAGTATTGGACATTGATCATGTCCGTATATAGGTGCTATTTGTTGGCGCACCTTTTAGCGCACATTTCTTGCAGGCGCAGAGACGCTACCGCCTGCTTTCTTGTGGCGGTCGTGTTTGTGCCTGTTTGTGCCTGTGCGCTGCTTTGAGCGTGCGCTTTTTTGCCCTATTCTATTCCATGAATACGTGTTGTATGCGAGCGTGTGGGCGTTCCGCGCACTTGCCTCCTATACTTTCCCGTGCCGCCCACATTCTTCCCCATTCCGAGTGTTGTGCCCCATTTTATTCCCCATTCCGAGTGTCCCGCCCTGTGTTCCGCCTACTTTAGAGCTGTGCGCTGCGCTCGGAGTGATAGCGCAGTGGCCGTGGCGCACGACGTTGGTTGACCTGTGCGCCGGCCTGCGCCGCGCGCTTTTTCGGCGCACGTCCTCTGCTTTTCTTGCGCACGGACTTCCATGAATCGACGTGCGCTGGTTTCCCTGCGCTTTTCGCTAATTTTCGGCGCAGCGCACGTATTGGCCCCTCTGCGCCGGGATTTTCGGCGCACATTTATTCCATGAATCGGCCTGTATATGACATGCAATTTATTTCTAATGACTGTACAATCTACATGTCCATCAACCTCAAGTGTTTTCTATCATTTGTATATAATATTTGGGATGTCTTACTATCAACCAAACATCATTTGCTAGTTACGTCTTTTTACAATAAGTTTATACATGTTCTGTTTACAAGAAAATTCCCAATATGAGGATTTCTTCTGAAAAATATGTTCCTGACCTCTGCTGATTCATATGGCCTCATAGTTTACATATATTTGTTGTTGACACCTGATGTTCAGTATTTTTGCCTTGTGCAATTCAAACAGGAAACATCATTTTAAAATAAATCTAAAAAAGTAAACTTCATGGTTCTCTTCTATCAAGTAAACCATTTCCATGTTCTGCACAAGGGCATACAGAGCCTATACTTGGCGGATTCATAGAAAGCTGGGTGTCAGAGTCCATACAAGCACGTGTTATATGACCCATCAGGGAGAGTTTCCATGTGTGACTTATGAATATAGAGGCCTTGTCGACATACAGGTTAATCAAACAGCATAAAACATAGTTATTTTTTTCATTGATTTTATTCAAAAATCCGAATTTTATTTTAAATAATATTTTCTCTCAGTACACATGTCAAATGCAAATTGTAAACATGTATGTATTATGTTAATTGCTTGTTTTCTTCTTCACTGCAAAGCCTGTCATTGATTTTTTCCTTTATTTCTGGTCCAAGCATTTTGTCTATAATGTAAGAACGTGGCAGTTCCTCACTGGTCATTATGGCGACATTGGGCATCGAGCGTCTCTGAATCTCTCCAAGATGGCCATTGAGATTTGTACACGTATCCCTTCTCAAGGTGGCGGCTTCGCTGACCTCATGACGTGAATATGGAAGCAGTGGACTCTTGGAGCATCAGAAAAGAGGACGTTACAGGCAGGTTGACGGGTCGTAACTTATCCTACTTGGCCCATGGCACAGGTGCTTCATTCTTCCCCCATTGCCTTCGCCTTACCTTGTGCTTGGTCTTCCTCTTGCCTTCTGTCCCTTCTGTTCTCTCCCATTCTGTGTCCAGATGACTGTTTCCTGCCCATCAGTATGCTGCTTCCGAGTATCTCTGCCCGCATCAATTCTTCTCATAAGCGGCTCCCTCTTATGAACTCAACAAACCCAGGTTGAGGTTTTCCTCTCTACACATGTACGGTGAGTTGCAGGAATATTCTCTGCCGTATAATACACAAGTACTGTGTGTAAGAAATAATACTGTTGTGATAGTAACTAATTGTGATGCTTGGTACACCATTATACAATAATTATATTTCTAATGCACACATGGACATGTGTCATTACAAAACATGACCCTAACAATGTTAGTTGAGATCCAATTACTAGTGCTCGAGTGAGCTTATTCTACTCTGCTCAGAAGCACTTTTTGAAATTATGGGCCAACAGCCCACATTTCATCACAAAATGTATGTGTCAGAAAGGGTTTACCATTGGCACATTTTCTCATGCTAGTCAATATACAAGTTTTACAATCCAAATATACATTCATCAAGATGAAAAATACAGAGTTGCATGCACCTGGAGGGCATCCCATAAAAAGTCAATAGTAGATGCTGTTGTTCCGATATTGTATTATTTCACAAAGATGCTAAATAGACACGACATGTACTAACGTTCCAAGATAAACATTTTAATTCTGCTGTGCCAAAATAACATACAGTGATTCAAACATATACATATATAAAAAAATAAGGACCATGATACACAGTGCATGTAAATAAATGCCAATGCTCACTTGTTGTCTCTGTATTGTCAGGGAGGGTTGTTACATATCCAAATATACCACTGGTCCAGCAGGCTCTAATGTGATAAATATCACCTTTGAAATATAATATAAGAGATAATGTATTGCACCATTCTGCCACTATAGGTTGCCTCCCCTCACTGCACGAGCCTCTGTAAGAAAAAGAAGGATGGGGTTCAGTATTGGGACTGTTGGAGATGCAGATGCAAAACATGTGGTGTGGATGGGTGCAGGTCGTATCTGGTTTCTGAGTTTCATCAATATGGGTTTGGTGTAGTGACTTGTCAATATGTTATCCACAGTGAAGAGCCCAACATCTGATACACTGTAACGCTTTGAGTCATCAAATAATGTGCATATAATCAAATTCATGCTTCCAACACCATGAACTGGCAATAAAAGGTTGCAAGGCCCCAGCTCAGGATGTTTATAAGGGATAACCTTAATCACGATGTACCTTCATTGACTTTAACAAGGACCACAAAGGTCAGAATCCAACGTGTTTCCTTTCATCTCTTTATTAAGCCACCTATTTATGTTTCTCAATGTCTTGTGCACAGATGTGACTACCGTTCTGTTTTCATTCTGTTTTTTTTTTTCCCTTGCCCCCATATTTATACCCTACTCAACTATTTTCACCAAAGATGCAGTAAAGAAACATTGTGACTGCAATACTTAAGTAGATCTCAGCCTTGACAAATCCCTCATGGCCACGTAACCGGCCTGTTTACACTTGATTGTTTGAAAACACAGTATTGCCTTTTGCTTGGGATTGATGCATTAGAGGAAACGCTAGTGTTTATTGTCACTTTACTTACAAATTGCACATCGTCTAAAAAGTATCAGGAACACTACCAAAATGTAACTGTATAGGCTCTGTGGTGCAGAGTCAACATCTTTGCTTAAGTTAGTGGAATGCATTACTGTGAAATTATCTATAAATAAGCAGTGCTACTACATTATCATGATGTGTGTCAATATATTTAGCAAAAAACTATTGGTCCAATTGCACTAACTAGTCCTAATTTTGCTTTTCCATGAGTGCTGGCAGTGGAGACACCTTCACATTTAAATATAAGTCAACAAGCCTGTCTACTATCAAGATATGTTCACTTGACACCTTTTTAAGACCACCTAGTCCTTCAAACTATAGAAGGTGTTCATTGTATTTCAAACTATCTAACAAGATAGATGTCCCACTGGGATAGAACAAGTGCAATTGGCCTCCTTTCACAGTCACTTCACAGCACTAATGAATACAAGTTTATATGCAATTGTGGTAATGGCCGCCACACATACAGGGGGTCATTACGAATATGGTGGTAGGGGGTTAACGGCACCGGTAAGGATGCCGGTGCCCTTAACCCCCTACCTCTGCATTCCGGGGTCCCTTAGCAGGTCCCACTAGGGCCGGCTGGTTTTACCAGCCGTCCTTAGCGGGACCTGTTAAGGGACCAGGGAGCTAATAACCGGCCCGCAATTTGCAGGCCCGTTATTAGCTCCTTCCCCATTCCCATTGAGCCCAATGGGGGCTCGGATGGGAATGGGGAATGGTTTTCGAAATGGGGACTTACCGGGTCCGCAAGGGTCGGAATGTCCCGGTAAGTCCCCATTCCAACACCACAGACCCGGACACGGGTTTGGAGGTAGCCATGGTGCTACTAGCACCATGGCTACCTCCAAACTCGTAATGACCCCCACAGTCTTTCAAGCTAGACCTGTCAAGGCAGTCCAAAAAAAGAAACATATGTCATTTGTCTTGATGGCCACAAGAGGCCTGTCTCCTGACATCTATTTGACATGATCTCCAAATTCCAACTGTAGGCTGGAATGAATCATTTTGCAAGGATCTGACAAGGTGGGTGTCCCACTAATCCTGGAGGAAGCCACAGCTGTCCTTTTTTGACATTCAATTGTCTAAAGAAAGTGATGAGGAAAGAGGATCACTCATGAATATGGTGGATTGGCGAACAGTTTATTAGTAGAAAGCAGTGATAACGCTAACCCAACAGCAATACGAGACCCCCTTTATCCCCACCAGATGTGATCCCAACAGGTCAAGGTTGCACACTAAATTCATCCTACTAGCAAAGAACAAAGCCTCATTATATCAGCCTTTGACACCAGCTGTGCTCTTTCATGTAAGGCACTGTTATAAAGGAGGTCACCCTGACGTATCTCAGTTAGTTAAGGTACCCACACTCCTTAAAGATTCCCATACGCTTTGAGGCAAGCAAGAGCGTTAGCAATATGACAACCTCCGCTCCCGTGTGCCACTGTTCTTAATAAAGTGAGAGCTTACATCCCGCTTGCAGATGCCAAAAGGGAAATAAGCCAGAAGCGAGATATGAGAAAGTGAGCATTCCACCAAGTTTGTTGAGGAGCTATCATTGCAAAGACATGCGCAGTACATCCTACAGTCTCTATCTCGCATGGGCAAGAGTTGTTGATTAAACATGGCAGGTTACAGGGACTAGTTGCTATAATACTGCAGTGGCAGGCCTGTGGAATACATACAATTTTCACTTCCCAATTTTCCTCAACAGTCCCCTCCTACCTACCCCGCCTTCAGTCGTGGCCACCAAACTTTGGAACAGTCTCCCTCCAGCACTCAGAAAAGAACCGGCCTACTGGACCTTCTGCAGAAACTTAAAGACCTGGCTTTTCAACTAGATCTGCTCCTCTTAAGTCTCATCACTCGTCCTAATGCAATTTCTCCACCCCGCCTTCTTCTTTTTCCCCTCAATGTAACTAGCGCCTAGATACCCAAGGGTTTTGTGCACTGTAATAAATGCAACCATGAACAAATAAATACCTTCACCCAAGTCTCTTAGGGGAACAGGCATCATATTCCATCAGGCCCTAACACTTTATATCATCTTCAACATGAAAGCAAAGCACTTGCACAGGATGTGCAACTTCAGAATAGGTGTTACATAACCAATAGTAAATGCTTTTGCCCACCATTGACAGATAAGACAGCCACAAGATTATGACAAGGACTACGAGCCAGATCTGTCCCATAGGCTCCCCCAGGGATCCCAGTTACCCCTTGATTCATGTCCCGAAGGACTAGGATTGCACAGTCACCTCCCTGGGAGGCCAGAACCATGTCTAACACCGTACGGTTCGGAAGAACCATGGTTCAGAGGGCTACCTTTTCCCAGGACAGCATGGACAAGGAGGAGGCTGTCCTCCACCAGCAGTGAGAGCAGCGTTAACTGATTTCTATTTATTTTAATCCCCAGTTCTGGTAACCCTGGCCTGTGACAACATCTTCCGATGAAAAGCTCCACTTAGGGCGAGCCGGTGCAGGGAATGTAAAGGTGCGATGCACTACTGGCAAAACATATACCATTTAGCAACCCGATCCCTAATTGATGGATAACCATGGGTATGCCCTATCTCCACAGATGAAATACGTTCTGGGATAAGTGGCATAACCAGCCTGGACATTTTTAAAATTCCAATCAAAAGCAAATGTAACATTATTGATCACTACACTGATGTTAGTGGACAGATAATACTGGCATCTGCTGGTTCCCATGAACAGGGACCCTTGTTTAGTATAATGATAACGATGTGTTATTTATATAGCGCATTTATCCAAAGAGCTTTACAGAGCACATATTTACATACAATATCACCCAACGGAAATTTGTACTCACTTATTGACCTCGGAAGGATGAAAGGCTTAGTTGGCATTGCCGGGATTCGAACCTCCGACCTGCAGATCACACGCAGATCGCAGCAGATAGCACTCAACCCACTGAGCCATCTTACCAGCAATAACACAAGATGCCCATCGCCGGAGATGATAGTTGGAGGGCAGCAGGTTATCGGTGCACCAGGTTTCGGCTCAGGGAACTTTGGAGGCCCTGTGAATCCCAACGTGGACTGATCATCCCTACAGGGTTTTGAGCCTTGTGACTGGGAGATCAACTTGAGACCCAAACATAGATCCCCCACTGAAAGGGGATTGGTGCAATAGGGAATCGTGATGATAAATCTTGGTGCAAGTGGGCCACACCCAGCAGTGTGTCATGTTAAAGATACATGCATTCTGCCAGGAAAGGTGCAAATATGTGTTTTCACTATGTACCCAGAGCTGGGCTGCAAGCCCGTCCATCTCGTGACATGTTCAAAAAGCCTCAGTAACCATAAAATGCATATATATGAACATTGCAACAACATTTATACAGGCAGAGATATATTAAACCATCATGTGCCTGGTGCTACTCATTGATGGTCCTCTTCTTCCTTTGAGCCACATCCTCGGGACACTAGTTTGTGGGTTGCAGACCAAGTTCCTTTACTAATTTGTTGAAGTAGGTAAGGTACAGCATATGGGTTGAACCTGTTCACCGGACCAGTACTCCAGTCCATGATCCTGAAGTTCTGTAGCGCAAGCAGTCTCAATGTTCCAAATCTGTAGGTGACCCAGCAGCTGAGGGGGCTACTCTCCCCGTTGCACCACCACCTCAGAGAACTCATTGTTGTCAGTGAGACAAATCCAAGGGTGAGTGAATTGGCCTGTTATCCCTTTGATCAAAGTTACTGACTCTTGGATATCCTGTGAAAATGCACAGGATCTCGTCACTTCTCCCCAAAGGGCAGCCCTTCCATGTGAGGCTAGGCAGGTGAGCCTGATACAAACTATTCCCCCTATTGGTGGCAGTAAGTGGGACCTCACAGGGAGAGACTCCCCTCTCAGGGATAGGCACTCCCATTCAGTGAAAGAACTCCCTAACCCTCTATCGTATGAAACCATTAGGTCATTACTACCTCAAGTACTCCAACCTGAACAGACCACTGTTTGCTATTGTAACACCTCTTCCTTTACTCCATTAAAAACCACAACCACGGAGATGATGACGAGTGAAAGAAACATGAAGAGTGCCAACAGGTTGGAATCCACTCATACTGGGAAGAAGAAGAATGAAGAAGTAATAACGATCACTCCTCGATTGGAAACATACATCACTGGGAAGAGTTGGTAACATGAAGTCATGAAGAATACTTCATGCAGACTGAGGAAGGACAATGATACTCCGCTAGGGAGGACTCAGCCATTTAGTATAAATACTGACAAAGGACTTGCAGAAAAGGGAAGCCAACACAGAGCAGGTGTAGCCCAGGAAGTTCAGACCTGGGAGAGAGAAATGTGTGGAAGCAGGCTGGCCCTTGGTTGAGAGGAAGTGGCTAAGCAGAAGGAAAAGCCATTCAGGAGCCGACAGCAAGCCAGGTGACGTGAACATCTGGAAGATCCAGCTGGTGTGACTTCTAGGAGGTGGACCGTGCGTTCTGCAAACAGTGGCAAGACAGCTGAGCAGAGGGCTCAGCAGAGCCGAAACCTGCAACCACAGGAAGAACTGGTGACGCCAACCCATCAAGACAAAGGTAACAGGAGTGGCGGGAGACCCGGTAGGGGACAGGGGCATAGAAGAGACAATAGCGAGAGTCAAGAAGTATGCGAGGGTCATCTCCTTCATCTCAGTTATTGTGAAAACATTACAGGAGGTCAAGAAGACTTCTGCAGTCATCTCCCTCATGCCAGTAGCTGGAAAACCAGTAATGAATTATAGAAAGTCAAGAATACTACAGGAGTCATCTCCCTCACCTCAGTAATTGGGAAAACATTAAAAGAAGTCAGAAGACTTCTGCGGTCATCTCCCTCATGTCAGTAGCTGGAACACCAGCAATGAAAATCAAGACTACTACGGGAGACTTCTCCCTTGTCCCAGTAGTAATGAGCTACGGGACATGTGGTACTCATCCCAGTAACTGGAAAGAGACACTAAGAGAAACCCGGTGGGGAAAGTATCAAGATCCTGACATAGTGAAACACAAAACTTTGAGACAGAAGAAGCCTTGTACATTTAAGAGAGGCTGGAATAGCCCCCTAAGGAACTACAGCGGTTAATTAAGAATATCACAAGGAACTATATGAAGATAAATTACTAAGGCTGAGTAAGCCTGTCCAGGAGAAGGGAGTGATTCTCCTGGACCCCTTTTTATTTGATGAACCTTTTTTCTTTAGTGGTAGGGTCAGCAAATGTTCATTTTTGGACAGAGGAGGGGTGTTTGATTTGGACAACATCACTGATGAAGAGCACCATAGTTAGATTTCTGTTAGGCAGGAAATCTGCATAGTTATAGGAACAAATAAGCCTTTTTTATTAGTTAAATGATGTTTTGGTTATAAATACCACCCCTTTGTCCACCTCCTTTTTTTAGCCTACCACATATGGGGTCATATGTGGGTTCAGGGCCGACTGATAAAAGAGTTCTAAAATTCATCAAACGTACTCCCAGAGCCTGATCCCCAACAGTGGCCACAGCAGAGTCTATTGGCTTTGACCAAGTGCAAATATAAATCTTGTGCCAATGTAAATCTTGTAGAGTGTGATCGGGGCAATTGGACAAATATTGGGAGGTATAGAGTGCTATGAATTACTCGGCGATGACCTGCATTGTGGTCGCCATATCCTCTTGAGACTTTTTTTATCACTAAGATAGCCCGCAATGCTGCTTTTTGTTTTAGTTGCCTTGCTAACAACCTGTCTGCCTTGTTCACTTGTATGTAGTAATTCTGTTGCATATACAGGAGCCCGTCCTTTGCCTTATTTATTTATTTATTTATTTATTTATTTATTTGCTTTGCCGCGCCGAAAGCCTGCAGGTATCAGGGCACCAACATTTAGACAAGACTCAAACATAATAACAGGAATTCAACAAGGAACCGAGTAGGGAATCTCAGGGGAAGACTGTACTAGTCTTAGACGTATGGCAGATTCGGGATCTCAGAGAGGGCTTTGTTAGGTTCTGGAATGACATTACTTAAACAGATTAGTTTTGAGTTTCTTTCGGAAAATGGTTCTAGTCTTAGGGGCAGTGGTAGATTGTTCCATTTAGTTGCCACTTTGTTAGAACTGATATAATATTGTTTCGTCCTCATTGTATATGTTGGCCTATGCCCAGCCGCTTTGCGAGGAAATTCGTATTACAAAGTCGTGACCTTAAGTGAATCAAGCCTCCATTTTAGGTTGGAGCTACCATTTTAGTTTATTGTACAAAGTCACCCTGTGGCCTAAAATGGCCGCCTTGTGTACTCGTGTTCTTGCTTTAACCTCTTCAACCTCCGAAGGAGAGTTAATGTCCAACCTGCCTTCAGGCTACATGTTAGGGTCATGTAGACCTTGTCCTTTGTTGACATCGGGATCAGGGGATTACTTGAATCGGCGATGTTAACCTGCAAGTATACAAGAACAATAACACTATCCAAATACGACATGCGAAACATTTGTTTGATCTGTATTAAAGCAATGTGTAAAGAGTATAATGTTAAACTTAGAGAATAATAATGTTTGTTAGTAAATGTATTAAAAAGTATACCGCATGCACGAGATATGTAAATTAGAAACGAACCTGGCGTGACCCTAGCCTAGTACATGATTAACTTGAAAGAGGCTGGACATCGTTTTAACGAAAATTTATAAATACACCGATGTCCAGCTAGCAAATCCTGCTCACTGCTCACATTGAACCCTGTTGGTGGTCTCTGTGATGTATTGAAGGCCAAATAGCTATTTGTGTACTTTGTTTGTAAACTGTTCAGTTTTGCAGTTCTGGGAATCTTTACAAGCCCATGTCGGTGTATTTCTCTTTGCATGGTGTAAAAGCCTTAATATTGTATTTTCTGATTCCACAGATGGCGCCCGAATAGGGACCCTCAAGATCGACTTTGTCTTGTTGAAGGTTGGCTCAGCTACCGGACCGGGATCAGGCGGTGCCAACAGAAGCGGCCCCTCTGGACGAGAAGTGAATTCCTCGACAGTACTGTACGATCCGATCCCTGAACGGTGAGCTGTAGCCCGAGACGACGTCTTGACGAGGGTCCATATATCGAGGTGGGTAAATTTGCCGAAATCACCAGACATGCAGGTCCTTAGCATTTTCCTTAGTAACCCGATTGTGCCTCCCAGTCCTTTGGTCAAGTGATTCGTGACCCGATTCTTAATTTAATCCTGACAATTTGAATTTGGCACATTGTACTCGCGAGCACAATTACTTGACCAGGTAGCACCAGAACTTTGATATGCCTGGGAAATTGTCTGCCTGCTTTAGGGCATTATTCCGCAGTGACAGACAATCTTTGGAAGATAGCCGTCCCGCACCACAGGAGGGGTCGCCGGCATGTACTATGTACTGTAAGGAAGGCTTTGGTAGTATAGCATTTAATGACATTTGGCACAGACAGACCGACATAATTCTAATCTTCGGTGGCCAACCAATGGTAGCTTTGAAATCCCTCGTATAGAATATCTAGAGTCTGTATTGGTAAAGAAGAAGGCTAGACCTGCAGCATTTGACGCATTGCATAGTTGGAAAACAGAAGCTTTGCAGCAACAAAAGAGTAGAGAGAAACATATGCGTAGACATATGAAAAGTGTCGAAAAGGCACGGTTATATGATCAAAATAAACAATTGGAGTAAGTTAGGAACACGGACAGGGCGTTTCAATTAGGCATTCAGAAAATGTACCCTTCAAAAGATTTTCATACGTCAGATGAATTGATTAATAAACTTTTGTATGAACGAAGGCCCAATGCCTCCGCGCCAACTCCGTACGTCCCTCCTCCTGGTGCTTTGCCCCTTCCCGTTGTCATTCCCCCTCCTATAGTTCCTCCGGTCCTCCCTGCTGTTCTTCCTGTTCTTCCAGCCGTCGCTCCTTTGCCTGCCTCCTTGCCTTCACCTGTTGATATTCAGAATGTGCCTACTCTTCCTCTTCCAAGTGATTCTGCATCGCTTGTAGTAGACCAGGGAGCGAGACCAAGGGTTGTGACTCGTAATACTTTGTCCCCAGAAAAAAAGAATGAATTGATCGCTTGGGCTAAACATTGTATGGAGAAGGGTGAACAAGCTGATGTTTTTTTCACACTCGAAAATTTAAAAAGTATTCCTGAGAAAAATGTTTTTATTGAAGGATTAGGGACTCATTTGAGTATAATGTGGAATAGATTAAACGATGTAGATTTCCCACAAGGGTTACAGGATTTGAACGCCTTAGCGTTGTCCAGAGATACTGCAGAGAAGGTATATGAGCATGTTGAGAGGATTTTTGTGTATAGGAAGGAGTTGGATGAGTTACAGAATGAGGAAGCAGAAGGTGATAGTTTAGGTACTATGTTCTTACAGAAACGGTTTTCTCCTCACCGTGAATTAAAAGGTGAGGAAGCACGAATTTGTACAAAGGATGCGATAAGATGGTTTTCGGATATGTCGATAACTCTAGATAAAGTATATGACACATATAGTCAGTATACGTTAGAAATGCAAAAGAAGGTGATACAGGTTATGGTAGAATACCTGCAGAATGAGTGTGTAAAAAGAAAGATTTATTGTCCCGCAGAATTGTTGAGTGTTTATAAGAGAGCCTTTTCGATTGATACTTCTTCGACTGCCTTAGCGCTTGATTTGGCTCTGTTGCTTAGTAAGCGTTCGGAGCTGCCTACTTCCCAGTTGCCTATGAGAGAGGTCCCTCCGACATTTGTCCCGAAAGTTGAGATTGCGGCAGATGCTGCGCGAGGAATACTCGCGGTGGACATCCCTGCACATTACGTATCGCAGTTCGTTCACATCCCGTTTTCAAGACAGGAAGTGAACACCATAAAGCAATCTATTCCCGATGTAAGAAAGAATCCGACCGGGTTCTATAAAGAAATAGAGTCGGTCTTACAGTCATCGGTATTCACCTTAAGCGATATTGATTTATTATTTGCCGTACTCCTGCCAGTTGATTTGTGGAAACAGATTAGGACTGTAGATGATGTACCAGGGTTAGGAGATACATGGGATAACATGGGATAACATGGTTAGGCTAGATAGAGAAAGAACAGCTGGCGAGCGACCGCCTCAAGTGATATTAACCATGCCTGATAGGATTATTGTAAAATTGAAAACTATAGTTCCTGAAAAAAGAATCATTTGGGACAAGCTTACGGCCTGTGTCCAAGGAAAGTCTGAGGGTGCTACCGATTTCTTCAATCGGTTTGAACAGGTATTTTCAGATTTCAGTGGACAAGACTTAGGCACAGAGTCAGGGAAAAGGCTGTTTGTCGACAAATTTGTACGTGGATTGCTGCCTGACATCCAGCTACAGATTATGTCTTCCGAAAGCGCTTGGCAGGCAAAGTCTCAATCAGAAGTACTGCATATGGCTCAGTACTATGAAAATCATGTGAATAATGAAAAGGAAAAACTTGAAAAAAAAAGGGTGACCTGAAAACAAAAGTCCTATTACAACAGATTGTTAGAAACCCTAGAGGGGGTAATCAATTCAGAGGTCAGTACATTCCACAGGGAAGTACGCCTCTGGCTCCGGTAACCATTAACCAGTGTGCCTATTGTCGACAGGAAGGCCACTGGCGTGCACAATGTCCGGCCTTGCAGTAGAGGTCATTTGGGAACATGGGTAGACGATCCAGAGGTCGCCCAGGTGCAGGAGGCCCTGGCAGAGGTCAGTTTGCACCAGAATCACAGCAACCTCTTTCGCAGGATAAGCAAGTTTCGAATGTGGATAACAGAAACATTTTTGATGACCCTTCTGCCGCGTACCTCTCTGAAGAGCTTCCTTTTGACAATATTCTGTTTCGCTAGGCTTGCCCGAAGCAGGATTTGGAACCAACGCCTATTCCCGTTCATCAGAAAGGCCCCTACATTGAGATGGAGGTGGGAAATAGGAAGCATCTATTTTTAGTAGATACAGGAGCACAGAAATGTTCCATTGACCATTCACGGGTTCCAAATATTCCCCTGTCAGGGCAGTCCAACGTTTCCGTAGGGTTTTCAGGCACACCTGTAGTTTGTCCGGTCTCTTTGCCGGTACCGATAACACTGGGTCCCTTCACGGAGCAGTGTCCATTTCTACTTACCACAAACTGTGGGGAGAACTTGCTGGGGTTAAATTTGTTGAAGGAATTGCATGCAGTAATACATTGTTCTCCGGACGGAGTTCGGTTAACAATTTCACCTCAGCAATCACTCGCCTCTCAGTTTTTGACTCGACCTTTACCGCCAGAATTCAGTAATGTTCCGGAATGCTTATGGGCAATTGATGATAATGATGTGGGCATTCTTCAAATTGAACCTGTTAAAATTATTCTGAAACATGGAGTTAAATTGCCTCGCATCTCGCAATATAAGATCTCAGTTGAAGGCGAACAGGCTTTGAAATGTATAGTCTCTGATTTTGTACATCATAGCTTGTGTAACACCCCCATTTTGCCAGTATACAAAAAAGGTGATAATGCGATTCCCTTTCGGTTTATAATTGATTTACGTGCTATTAACAAAATTGTGGCTCCTCAATTTCCTATTGTACCTGATGTTACAACGATACTAACCATGATTCCGGCTTCTGCCACTCATTTTAGCGTTGTTGATCTCAAAAATGCATTTTTCAGTATTCCCATACACAAGGATAGTAGGTATTTGTTCGCGTTTACCCTACGTGGACGCTCGTTCACATTCACTCGTGCACCACAAGGGTACACTGAGAGTCCAAGTATTTATAGTAGGGCATTAAAAGAGCAGCTCGATACTCTCGAGTTGCCTACTACTTGCACGTTACTACAGTATGTAGATGATCTCCTCTTGGCTGCTGATTCTGAGAGTGCTTGTAAAGAAGGCACTGTGTTGTTGCTTTGTTATCTAGCGAAACATGGCCACAAAGCTTCACTCAAAAAATTCCAATATTGTTGTCAGGAGGTCACCTATTTAGGCTATCTCCTGTCAAAGGAGGGAAGACGGTTGACACCTGAACGAATAAAGACTATTTCTGGCTGTCTCAAATACTCAGAAGGAAGTTAGAGCCCTGATAGGTATGGCTTCTTACTGTAGATTGTGGATCCCTAACTTTTCGTTAACGATTAAACCAATGCTGGCTTTGACAAAGAAGGGCATTTCTTTGCCATTGCCATGGACTTTGGAACACCAGACAGCATTTGACTGGCTCAAATCTGCGCTGTGTTCAGCGCCGGTTTTAGGAACTCCGAATTATGACAAGGCCTTTGTGTTGTATGTGCATGAATGTGATGGATGTGCTTTGGCTGTGTTAACGCAGGAACATGGAGGGAAGAAAAGGCTGTGCGGCTATTTCTCATCCGCCCTTGATCCTGTTGCATGCGCTTTGCCGAGATGTTTGAGAGCTGTTGCTGCTGCTGCTGCGTCTGTAAAACAGAGTGAGGGAATGGTCCTGTGTCATGCGTTAACCCTAATGGTACCTCACTCTGTAGATATTTTATTGAATAGAACTCAAACGCAACACCTCACACCTCACTTCCGCACGATTGACAAGAAATGAACTAATCTTGTTTGCTCCCCACATTCAAATTCAGAGGTGTTGTGTATTAAATCCAGCTGAACTTTTACCTGTCCCGCAAGATACTGTTGATGGTGACGAAGCATCACACAATTGCCTTTATGCGACAGAACAAGAGACTAAAGGTAGAATCGATCTGAAAGACACGCCTTTGATTAGCCCACAAGGAGAGCTATTTTGTGATGGCTCTTGTTTTAAACTTCCGAATGGTACATCCACGGCTGCTTATGCCGTTACTACTTTAAGCACGATTGTGGAAACCAAAATAATTATGCATAATTCCGCGCAGGCCGCAGAAATTATAGCGTTAACTCGAGCCTGTGAACTTTCTGAAGGGCTTACAGTAAATATATATACCGATAGTCAGTATGTTTTTGGGGTGGTTCACAACTTCGGTAGACTTTGGAAAGAACGAGGTTTCTTGACCTCGCATGGCACGAAAATTCAGCATGGCACTTTAATAGTGCGATTACTTTCAGCACTCGCACTCCCTGTTCAGTTAGCTATCATAAAATGGGCAGCACATCAAAAAGTTACAGATGATACAGGAAAAGGGAATGCTTTCGCTGATCAGATAGCTAAACAAACTGCCACTGATTTTAGTTCAGAAATGTATGCTGTAAGAGAAACTGTAAATATTTGCACTTTGGGTGAAAGTATCAATTCTGTAAAAGATATTCAAGCAGATGCTACTATAGAGGAAACCAAGAAATGGGTTGAGGGTGCAGGAAGGTTGGATGATGATGGGTGTTGGGTGGACAATGTTGAAGGAAAATGGTTACTCCCTGACGCCTACATTACAATGATGGTTATTATGGCTCATGGTCCGACACATGTCTGTGCGCGTAAATTGACTAAAATGCTACACAGTGTATGGGCCAATGATAACTGTGGAGCGCTTTGTCCAAGGGTGCATGGTCTGCTTGCAGCATAATGTAGGAAAAGGTACCTCGACTCCTAGAGGAAGTTTCGCTCCACCTTCTGTTCCGTTTGAGGTTATTCATTTTGATTTTATTGAAATGGAACGTTGCAATAATCTTAAATATGTGTTGGTTGTTATTTGTGCATTTAATAAGTGGGTTGAGGCTTACCCTGTTAGAGATGCAATGGCCATAACCACGGCAAAAACTATGTTGAAAGAGTTTTTTCCTAGGTTCGGGCTGCCGAGAGTCATCTGGTCGGATAATGGGCCACACTTTATCGCTGCTGTAATCCTACAAATATGCAAAGGATTACAAATTGATAAACGGTTCTATTCGGCCAGACATGCCCAAAGTGCCGGATTAGTGGAAAGGCATGACGGCATTATAAAGAACAAGCTCGCTAAGACGTGTGCTGGCACCGAGTTAAAATGGCCGGACGCCTTACCGATCGTGTTGCTGTCGATGAGAACAACCCCTCAAACTAAGACTGGGCTCTCTCCCTTTGAGGTGGTAATGGGGAGACCTGCTAATATTTGGGGTTTGCCAAAAAGAAGTTTGTTGCAGGATATAGAGAATGTGCTTCTTTCAGATTACTGTAACCAGTTGACTAAAAATCTGTTTTCAATTTATCACCAGGTACGAGAGGCAATACCTGTACGATACGAGGGTCCTGGTCACAGTCTACGACCGGGGGACTGGATCCTCACGAAAGTTTTTGAGAGGTCGTCTTGCCTTGCCGATGGATGGGTCCCTACCAAGTCCTGCTAGTCACCCAGACTGCTGTGCGGGTAGCGGGTCGTAAGAACTGGATCCATGCGACGCACACCAAACAGATCCCGCAGCCTGTGCCATACGATACAGAAGACACAGAATCCCTTCCCACTGCTGTAACCAACGTGCCTGAAACAGAAACAACCGACAAGAGAGTATCGGAGACCGTTCCATAATTCGCAAGGCCAGACAAAACGGCCATCTTGTCTCTGCACTCTCCAACAGTGAAACTTCCGGATCAATCCTTTTCTGATCCCATTTCCGTTCACTCGTCACCTCCAGTGGGAAGTGACGACACTTTGTTTTCTGATCCTTCAGCACCAGAAATTGTGAAATATAATTTAGGTCCAAGGAAATAGACATACAGCACGGTTTGATTGTGCGATTGAGGAAATCATTTGAGGGCTTGCCTTTTGGCCCGACTGTACGGAAGGATTCTGTTGGCTAAGGGTTGTGGGAAAGACATTAAGAAGACGCGCAACTGGAGTCGCCAGCAAATGAACAATTGGTGTTTTTTCGATTGAAGACTATAATGCCTGCACCCGCTACCGCTCGTACCAAACTTTTAGATAAATATGTGACTAGCAGAGACAATGGTCAAGCATGCAATGGGAACCCCAAAGTGTATTGTTGCCTTTTTGTAATAATAACTGGATTTTTAGTAACTGCTGGTTTTGGGTTATGGTATCTGGAGGAAGCATATCCGCTAGAGGACTTTTTACCTATTGAAAATGTATCTGTTTTCCCCACTCCTTCTGTGCAATTGCATACTTTATCGCCTAGAGATTCTTCGCATAGACAGAACTATCAGAATAATACCCTTTTGTTAATCATGAATGCCACTCATGCAATTTTAAATAAAACCAATTGCTGGATCTGTTCACATCTACCGCAACATGGGGATAAGGGGCTAGGTTGGTATATTCATCCTTTACCTTTGACAACTGCTTGTTATGCTTCTCTTAGAGCACTTTTCTTTGGCCGATGGAATGACAGCATCTCAGGGAACTTTGATGGTACAAATTTGAATAGTTTTGAAAAGCATGTTTTGATGCCCCTGGGATGCTCGCTTTTTGCAAATAGGAGTAAACCAAACGTTGCTTCTGTTAGGCCCTCTGATAGATTGTCTCGTCCTTTTCAGTCTTTGATCTCTTTCAAAATGGCTCCTATAGGCAATAAGGATGCCACGCCTCCATCTTATTCTGTTAATCATACCCCGATTCAATATCCTTCTGCATACAGAGGAATGGAACACGGTCAATTGGTAATTTTAGAAAGTGCGCCAACGTTGCGAATTTGACTAGTGAGAACAGACCTCTGTACGTAGGCGAACCTGTCTATTTTGTTTGCGGTAATGTGGCATTTCCATGATTGCCCAGGGATTGGCAAGGAACTTTCTATTTAGGGATTCTACTACCTGGGGTTTTTATTGCTAGTACTGCAGATGTTTCAAAAACTCGTCCACGACGAGGTGTGAAAGGGGATACTCCAGCGCAAACTCTGAGAGATATTGTCATGATCTCTGCTCCCAAAAGGTCAGGGTTTTCCCAACTCCCTTGGAAGCAGATCCATAACCCAGGTTCCGAGTGCCAACCAGTCCCAATTGGGACCTTTTGGACCCAGTTCTGGCGCCAGTGGCACCAGGCTCATAAATATGCACAGTCCCAGCGCTGGAAGCGCCGGGCTCATAATGCTTGGGTGGACTTACCTGCAGCAGACCATGCTGCTTACTTGCCTGCCAGTTGAGCCTCTGATCCTCTTCTGTTTGGAACTACTTTTCCTGTTGGGTGGGGCAGGAGCCACTCCCTAGATTCAGAACACTGGAACTCTTCTGGAAAGCAGGAACTCTTTTCTTACCTAGGCGTGGCTGTGGAAGGAGATACCTAAGCACTACAGGAGGCTATTTAAACCACACCCGATGGATGAATCTTGCTTTGCGTTATTCTGCATCCTCTGCAGCAGAACGCTCATCGTGTCTTCTGCATCTGATCCTGAGCCTAAGGAAAAAGGCTTACCATCCTGAATCCAGTCTTCAGCAACACCAATAAAGACAAGAAAGAACAGGTTAGCATTACGGTCTTCAGTGACAGCTCTTCACTTACCTGGTCCATCGGCTGTCACCAACGCCTCGCGCTGCATTCCGGCATCTGAAAGACAAAGGCCTACCTACTCTTCGTGCGCTCCGGAGGTCTTCACACTGCATTCCGGCATCTGAAAGACAAAAGCTTACCAACTCTTCGCACGCTCCGGAGGCCTTCGGCGCTGCATCCCGCATCTGAAAGACAAAACAAGGTGCGTTTAAAGACATTGGGGAACTTTAATACTCACGTGCCATTACTCCTTTCCACATCTACCCCAGTGGGTATTCCGGCACCCTGCAGCCGCTCCGAACTTGTACCTGCAAAATAAAAAGACAGTTAGAGCGCATCGTGAAGCAGGCAACAAGCGCTTACTTACGTGCTTCCAGGCGCTTCTATTCATCACACGGGCTCCATCTTCAACTCACTTCAGCCCGTCATCCGCCATCGCCGGAACCCTGCAAAACAAGAGACATCATTACTAAAGACTTTAAAGACATTAGAATTACTCGAAACTTACCGTTCGTGCAGTAAACGACAGACAGCAGTCCTCTGAAGTCAAGAGGCCTGCTCCCCTTATCCAGTGAAGAAACTGGTTACAGCACCCTGCCCCGAGGCAGATGGAGAGCACAGCGTTCACTTACCTAAGGTGAGAGCGTTAACCTTTGGGGTTCTACAGGAGAAGAGAAAGGGAAGAAGAGAGAGACATTCAATAACCCAGTTCCTTAATCCCATATTTTCTATCTGCAGACATCTTACCCTTCGAGTCAGACATACAGTTCACAGAGGTCCAGCCCAAAGAGCCAGCCGTGTGTTACACATCATCTTTGAAGATACGGTATACGCCCAGTCAAGACCGGCGCCTCTACGGGAATCAGGTGAGCGTTACAGAACGCAAAGCCTACCACAAAACTCCCGTCCAGGCGTTATGGAAACCTCGGATACCGACCAGCTAGCCCAGTTACTTGGGGAACTAAGGGCAGAAGTGCATGCAGCCCGTCAGGAAACGAACGCTCTAAGAAGGGAACTGATTATTTCCAAGGAGCGAACAGATGATCTCGCTAGACAATTGCTAGAGCCACAAGCCGGACAGACCCCGTTACCCGCATCTGGGGGAAATCTTCCTTCTACATCCTCTATGAATCCAGTGCAGATCAACCTACCTGGGAATGTACCTCTGGCTCCGCCCGAACGATTTTCTGGTGACCCAAAGAGGTTTGCAGTATTTATCAATCAGTGCCGGTTGCATTTCTTATGCCGGCCAGCAGCCTTTCCACCTGATCAAGCTAAAGTAGCTTTCGTGCTTTCGTACCTTAGTGGCAATGCAGCAGACTGGTCGATGTCATGATCTCTGCTTCCAAAAGGTCAGGACTTACCCAACTCCCTTGGAAGCAGACCCATAACCCAGGTTCCGAGTGCCAACCAGTCCCAATTGGGACCTTTTGGACCCTGTCCTGGCGCCAGTGGCACCAGGCTCATAAATATGCCCAGTCCCAGCGCTGGAAGCGCCGGGCTCATAATGCTTGGGTGGACTTACCTGCAGCAGACCATGCTGCTTACTTACCTGCCAGTTGAGCCTCTAATCCTCTTCTATTTGGGACTACTTTTCCTGTTGGGTGGGGCAGGAGCCACTCCCTAGGTTCAGAACACTGGAACTCTTCTGGAAAGCAGGAACTCTTTTCTTACCTAGGCGAGGCTGTGGAAGGAGACACCTAAGCACTACAGGAGGCTATTTAAACCACACCCGATGGATGAATCTTGCTTTGCGTTATTCTGCATCCTCTGCAGCAGAACGCTCATCGTGTCTTCTGCATCTGATCCTGGGCCTAAGGGAAAAAGGCTTACCATCCTGAATCCAGTCTTCAGCAACACCTATAAAGACAAGAAAGAACAGGTTAGCATTAAGGTCTTCAGTGACAGCGCTTCTCTTACCTGGTCCATCGGCTGTCACCAACGCCTCGCGCTGCATTCCGGCATCTGAAAGACAAAGGCTTACCTACTCTTCGCGTGCTCCGGAGGTCTTCGCACTGCATTCCGGCATCTGAAAGACAAAAGCTTACCAACTCTTCGCACGCTCCGGAGGCCTTCGGCGCTGCATCCCGCATCTGAAAGACAAAAGAAGGTGCGTTTAAAGACATTGGGTAACTTTATTACTCACGTGCCATTACTCCTTCCCACGCCGAACCCAGTGGGTATTCCGGCACCCTTCAGCAGCTCCGAACTTGTACCTGCAAGATAAAAGGACAGTTAGTGCGCATCGTGAAGCAGGCAACAAGCGCTTACTTACGTGCTTCCAGGCGCTTCTATTCCTCACACGGGTTCCATCCTCAACTCACTTCAGCCCGTCATCCGCCATCGCCGGAACCCTGCAAAACAAGAGACATCATTACAAAAGACTTTTAAAGACATTTGAAATACTCGGAACTTACCGTTCGTGCAGTAAACGACGGACAGCAGTCCTCTGAGGTCAAGAGGCCTGCACCCTTATCCAGTGAAGAAAGTGGTTATGGCACCCTGCCCCGAGGCAGATGGAGAGCTCGGCGTTCACTTACCTAAGGTGAGAGCGTTAACCTTTGGGGTTCTACAGGAGAAGAGAAGGGGAAGAAGAGAGAGACACCCAATAACCCCAGTTCATTAATCCCATATTTTCTATCTGCAGACATCTTACTCTTCGAGTCAGACATACAGTGCACAGAGGTCCAGCCCAAAGAGCCAACCGTGTGTTACACATCACCTTTGAAGATACGGTATTCGCCCAGTCAAGACCGGCGCCTCAGCGGGAATCAGGTGAGCGTTACAGAACGCAAAGCCTACCGCAAAACTCCCGCCCAGGCGCTATGGAAACCTCGAATACCGACCAGCTAGCCCAGTTACTTGGGGAACTAAGAGCGGAAGTGCATGCAGCCCGTCAGGAAACGAACGCTCTAAGAAGGGAACTGATTATTTCCAAGGAGCGAACAGACGATCTCGCTAGACAATTGCTACAGTCACAAGCCGGACAGACCCCATTACCCGCATCAGGGGCAAATCTTCCTTCAACATCCTCTATGAATCCAGTGCAAATCAACCTACCTGGGAATGTACCTCTGGCTCCGCCCGAACGATTTTCTGGTGACCCAAAGAGGTTTGCAGTATTTATCAATCAGTGCCGGTTGCATTTCTTATGCCGGCCAGCAGCCTTTCCAACTGATCAAGCTAAAGTAGCTTTCGTGCTTTCGTACCTTAGTGGCAATGCGGCAGACTGGTCGATCCCTCTAGTTAATCAAGATGATCCGGTTCTCCATGATTTTCAAGCTTTTCAGCTCAGTATGGAAAAACTGTTCGCAAGACATTCACAGGGGCAGGCCTTGGACAATGAGCTTCTTTCGTTGCGACAGAGTAATCAAGACCTTTTGGCTTATATTGCGTCTTTCAACAGACTGATAGTGGAAACTCAATGGCCTGAGGACAAAAGGATTACGCTGTTTTATAGAGGTCTACGTGGAGAGTTCAAAGATGTGTTAGCCCAAGTAGTGAATCCCCCGCAAGACTGTTCGGACTATATAGACTTAGTCGTTCAAATAGATCACAGACTGCAGAACAGGAAGGCCGATCGTTCCAAGTTTGATGCTCGAGTATTTTCCAAACCACCAACTCCTTCCAAAGGAGTAGACTCCGGGGAACCCATGCAAATAGGGGGCCTGAAAGGACCACTAACACAAAAGGAGCGGGAAAGGAGAAAACAGTTGCAATTATGCCTCTATTGCGGAAACTGAGGGCACTTTCTTCGAGACTGTCCGGTGAAACCAGCCAAGAAGGCAGTAGGAGCTGCAGTTACCAAGGTCACAAACTCTGAGCAGGGAAACGACCTCGCCCGACAAGAATAGAGGTCCTCTTGCCGAGCGTTAAAACCAGTTCCGTGACCTCGCATTTCGTGATACCTATGATCCTCATTAGCCCTGATCATCCGGATCGATTACATGCGATTGAAGCTTACGTCGACAGCGGTGCCATCGGCAATTATGTGGATCATGAAATGGTTTTGAGGATGAATCTAACTCTTTGTCCCAAGGCTGTAAAGGATGTCATTACTACGGTGGATGGTACGGAGATAGCCTCCGGACCAGTAACGCATACCACTCAAGAAGTGACGCTAGTAAGTCAAGATGGACACCATGAGAAGATCGTGTTCGATGTGATCAAGGCCCCTCAGTTCCAGATTATTCTAGGAATACCTTGGTTAGAGAAACACAATCCTCAGATCGATTGGCGAGCAAGAACGGTTCAGTTTCCAGAATGTGTCTCTACTTGTCACCCTCCACCTGGTGTTGCACTGGCAGCAATTTCTTCGGAGACTCCCCAGTTACCTCCCGAATACCTAGAATTCCAAGATGTTTTCCGGAAGGATCAGGCTAACTCTCTACCTCCTCATAGGTTTTATGACTGCCAGATAGACCTGATACCTGGATCTACTCCTCCTTGTAGTAGAATTTATGCCCTCACTGAGCCTGAGAACCTTCACCTCCGACAATACCTGGATCAATACCTAGCGAATGGGTTTATTCGTCCTTCCAAGTCCCCTGCTTCTTCAGCTTTGTTCTTCGTTCCAAAAAAAGAAGGGGACCTTAGAACTTGTATAGATTATCGTGCCCTGAACCAGATCACCGTTAAGAATAGATATCCGTTACCTTTGATCCCTGAACTCCTGGACCAAGTCAGAAAAGCATGTATATATACAAAGCTGGATCTTAGAGGAGCTTACCTCTTGGTACGAGTAAAAGAGGGCGATGAATGGAAGACGGCCTTCCGCACCAAGTATGGGCTATTTGAATATCAGGTCATGCCCTTCGGACTTTGCAATGCCCCGGCCGCCTTTCAATATTTTATGAACGATGTCCTCAGAGAGCTCATAGATGTGTGTGTTGTTGTTTACATTGACGACATCCTCGTTTATTCTTCATCGGAATCTGAACATCGGAAACACGTGAAAATGGTCCTCGAGAGATTGCGTCAACACAAACTTTTCGCCAAGTTGGAAAAATGTGTTTTCAACGTGACTGAAGTTGAGTTCTTGGGATTCATATTATCACCTAGCGGAGTGCGTATGGATTCAAAGAAGGTCGATGCAATTCTCAAATGGCCATCACCATCCTCCGTAAAAGGTGTTCAAAGCATGTTAGGCTTCGCTAACTTTTACCGCAGGTTTATCCCCGAATTCTCGCGAATAGTCCAGCCCATCACCGCCTTGTTAAAGAAAAACAAACGTTTTGAATGGTCTACCGAGGCGGAGCAAACTTTCCAGAATTTGAAGACTAAATTTATCTCTGCACCAATTTTAAAACATCCTCGCCCCGAACTCCCCTACTTCGTTGAAACTGATGCTTCGAGCCTTGCCATGGGGGCAGTTCTATCACAAAAGGACCCAGTAACCAATCAGTTGCATCCCGTGGCATTTTGGTCCCGCAAATTCTCGCCTCCTGAAATCAATTACACTATTACTGATAAGGAACTTCTGGCTACCAAGTCTGCCTTTAAGGCTTGGCGGCATTATCTTCTGGGGGCCCGACACACCGTTACTGTGATTACGGATCACCGAAACCTGCAATATTTGAAAACCGCAAAAGCCCAATCCTCTAGACAACTCCGTTGGGCACTATTCTTTGCCGAGTTTGACTTCATAATTACCTATCGACCTGGTACAAAAAACGGTAAAGCTGATGCCCTTTCTCGGATGGGAGTGGAAGAACACTTGATCAACCCTAAACCTGTACCTATCATTCCCGAACAAAGAATTCTGGGTGTAATCGCCACACAATCCATAGAGGAAGTTAAGGATAAAGCCAGGCAACTTGTAACTCCAGCAGACATACAGAATTGGCATCTGCAGGGAAAGGACTTTGCAGTGAAGGACAACTTATTGTATTTCCAAGAACGATTATACCTGCCCAGCACAGATTTACAGAAAAAGGTAATCTCTTGTTATCACGATTCCTTAATGGAAGGACATCCCGGTATGGCCAAAACCTCAGAAAAGATCAAGCGCTACTTCTGGTGGCCGTCTTGGAAAAAAGATATCAGAGACTTTATAATGTCCTGTGGAGTATGCGCCCAAAACAAGAGTCAAAAGGAAAAACCAGCCGGCCTCTTACGCCCTATTGACATCCCACCTCGCCCTTGGCATACGCTTTCTATGGACTTCATCACCGATCTACCTCCATGCTCCGGATACAATACTATCCTAGTAATCGTGGACTTATTCTCCAAGATGGCGCATTTCATTCCACTCAAAGGCTTGCCAACAGCAACAACTCTGGCCCGAGAATTTCTCGAAAACATCGTCCGACTGCACGGTTTTCCTTCAGTTCTAATTTCGGATCGAGGTAGTCAATTTATTTCTCATTTTTGGCGAAGTTGCTGTCGGTCGGCTCAAATTGATGTGAGACTATTGACCAGTCACCACCCTCAAACCGACGGACAAACCGAGAGGACCAATCAAACTCTGGAACAGTATTTACGCTGCATGCTGCAACAAACTGAAAAAACTTGGAAAGATATCCTTTGGATAGCTGAATATGCCTACAATAACTCTGTCCACTCGGGAACTGGGAAAACCCCGTTTTTTCTTCTATACGGCAGTCACCCTCGAACCTCGGAGTTGGATCCACTCCAAGATCTTGGAACACCAGCAGTAGACTACCTGCATTCTACAATCACCCAAGCCTTTAAGGAAGCCGTTTCTCACCTTCAAAGGGCTAAGGAACAATACAAGAAAGGAGCAGATCAACATCGGAAGGAAGCCCCCCAATATCAAGGTGGAGATCAAGTCTGGTTATCCACCAAATATCTACCTCTAAAAGGACCACGCACATTCAACCCAAGATACCTTGGTCCCTATTCCATCACTACCATAGTAAACCCAGTAGCGGTCAAGTTGGACTTGCCCCCTCACATGAAGATACATCCGGTCTTCCACGTCTCTCTATTAAAACCCGTGCAACCTCAAACCCGACTAACTAAATCTCCAAAACCTATCCTAGTTGATGGAGAACTCGAGTTTGAAGTCAAAAGCATCCTGGACTCCAAGATCTCCAAATCTAAACTATTGTACCTAATTGACTGGAAAGGCTACGGCACCCAAGAAAGATCCTGGGAACCTGCAGAATATGTCCACGCTCCTCGTCTAATCAAAAGATTCCATCGAACATTTCCTGACAAGCCCAAACCCCCGGAGAAGCCCAGTTTGGGAGGGGCCTTGAGGGGGGGTGCTGTCATGATCTCTGCTTCCAAAAGGTCAGGACTTACCCAACTCCCTTGGAAGCAGACCCATAACCCAGGTTCCGAGTGCCAACCAGTCCCAATTGGGACCTTTTGGACCCTGTCCTGGCGCAAGTGGCACCAGGCTCATAAATATGCCCAGTCCCAGCGCTGGAAGCGCCGGGCTCATAATGCTTGGGTGGACTTACCTGCAGCAGACCATGCTGCTTACTTACCTGCCAGTTGAGCCTCTAATCCTCTTCTGTTTGGGACTACTTTTCCTGTTGGGTGGGGCAGGAGCCACTCCCTAGGTTCAGAACACTGGAACTCTTCTGGAAAGCAGGAACTCTTTTCTTACCTAGGCGAGGCTGTGGAAGGAGACACCTAAGCACTACAGGAGGCTATTTAAACCACACCCGATGGATGAATCTTGCTTTGCGTTATTCTGCATCCTCTGCAGCAGAACGCTCATCGTGTCTTCTGCATCTGATCCTGGGCCTAAGGGAAAAAGGCTTACCATCCTGAATCCAGTCTTCAGCAACACCTATAAAGACAAGAAAGAACAGGTTAGCATTACGGTCTTCAGTGACAGCGCTTCTCTTACCTGGTCCATCGGCTGTCACCAACGCCTCGCGCTGCATTCCGGCATCTGAAAGACAAAGGCTTACCTACTCTTCGCGTGCTCCGGAGGTCTTCGCACTGCATTCCGGCATCTGAAAGACAAAAGCTTACCAACTCTTCGCACGCTCCGGAGGCCTTCGGCGCTGCATCCCGCATCTGAAAGACAAAAGAAGGTGCGTTTAAAGACATTGGGTAACTTTATTACTCACGTGCCATTACTCCTTCCCACGCCGAACCCAGTGGGTATTCCGGCACCCTTCAGCAGCTCCGAACTTGTACCTGCAAGATAAAAGGACAGTTAGTGCGCATCGTGAAGCAGGCAACAAGCGCTTACTTACGTGCTTCCAGGCGCTTCTATTCCTCACACGGGTTCCATCCTCAACTCACTTCAGCCCGTCATCCGCCATCGCCGGAACCCTGTAAAACAAGAGACATCATTACAAAAGACTTTTAAAGACATTTGAAATACTCGGAACTTACTGTTCGTGCAGTAAACGACGGACAGCAGTCCTCTGAGGTCAAGAGGCCTGCACCCTTATCCAGTGAAGAAACTGGTTACGGCACCCTGCCCCGAGGCAGATGGAGAGCTCGGCGTTCACTTACCTAAGGTGAGAGCGTTAACCTTTGGGGTTCTACAGGAGAAGAGAAGGGGAAGAAGAGAGAGACACCCAATAACCCCAGTTCATTAATCCCATATTTTCTATCTGCAGACATCTTACTCTTCGAGTCAGACATACAGTGCACAGAGGTCCAGCCCAAAGAGCCAACCGTGTGTTACACATCACCTTTGAAGATACGGTATTCGCCCAGTCAAGACCGGCGCCTCTGCGGGAATCAGGTGAGCGTTACAGTCGATCCCTCTAGTAAATCAAGATGATCCGGTCCTCCATGATTTTCAAGCTTTTCAGCTCAGTATGGAAAAACTGTTCGCAAGACATTCACAGGGGCAGGCCTTGGACAATGAGCTTCTTTCGTTGCGACAAGGTAATCAAGACCTTTTGGCTTATATTGCGTCTTTCAACAGACTGATAGTGGAAACTCAATGGCCTGAGGACAAAAGGATTACGCTGTTTTATAGAGGTCTACGTGGAGAGCTCAAAGATGTGTTAGCCCAAGTAGTGAATCCCCCACAAGATTGTTCGGACTATATAGACTTAGTCGTTCAAATAGATCACAGACTGCAGAACAGGAAGGCCGATCGTTTCAAGTTTGATGCTCGAGTATTTTCCAAACCGCCAACTCCTTCCAAAGGAGTAGACTCCGGGGAACCCATGCAAATAGGGGGTCTGAAAGGTCCTCTAACACAAAAGGAGCGGGAAAGGAGAAAACAGTTGCAATTATGCCTCTATTGCGGAAACTCAGGGCACTTTCTTCGAGTCTGTCCGGTGAAACCTGCCAAGAAGGCAGTAGGAGCTGCAGTTACCAAAGTTACAAACTCTGAGCAGGGAAACGACCTCGCGCGACAAGAATAGAGGTCCTCTTGCCGAGCGTGAAAACCAGTTCTGTGACCTCGCATTTCGTGATATCTATGGTCCTCATTAGCCCTGATAATCCGGATCGATTACATGCAATTGAAGCTTACGTCGACAGCGGTGCCATCGGCAATTATGTGGATCATGAAATGGTTTTGAGGATGAATCTAACTCTTTGTCCCAAGGCTGTAAAGGACGTCATTACTACGGTGGATGGTACGGAGATAGCCTCCGGGCCAGTAACGCATACCACTCAAGAGGTGACGCTAGTAAGTCAAGATGGACACCATGAGAAGATCGTGTTCGATGTGATCAAGGCCCCTCAGTTTCAGATTATTCTAGGAATACCTTGGTTAGAGAAACACAATCCTCTGATCGATTGGCGAGCAAGAACGGTCCAGTTTCCAGAATGTGTCTCTACTTGTCACCCTCCACCTGGTGTTGCACTGGCAGCAATTTCTTCAGAGACTCCCCAGTTACCTCCCGAATACCTAGAATACCAAGATGTTTTCCGGAAGGATCAGGCTAACTCTCTACCTCCTCATAGGTCTTATGACTGCCAGATAGACCTGATACCTGGATCTACTCCTCCTTGTAGTAGAATTTATGCCCTCACCGAGCCTGAGAACCTTCACCTTCGACAATACCTGGATCAATACCTGGCAAATGGGTTTATTCGTCCTTCCAAGTCCCCTGCTTCTTCAGCTTTGTTCTTCGTTCCAAAAAAGGAAGGAGACCTTAGAACTTGTATAGATTATCGCTCCCTGAACCAGATCACCGTTAAGAATAGATATCCGTTACCTTTGATCCCTGAACTCCTGGACCAAGTCAGAAAAGCATGTATATATACAAAGCTGGATCTTAGAGGAGCTTACCTCTTGGTACGAGTAAAAGAGGGCGATGAATGGAAGACGGCCTTCCGCACCAAGTATGGGCTATTTGAATATCAGGTCATGCCCTTCGGACTTTGCAATGCCCCGGCCGCCTTTCAATATTTTATGAACGATGTCCTCAGAGAGCTCATAGATGTGTGTGTTGTTGTTTACATTGACGACATCCTCGTTTATTCTTCATCGGAATCTGAACATCGGAAACACGTGAAAATGGTCCTCGAAAGATTGCGTCAACACAAACTTTTCGCTAAATTGGAAAAATGTGTTTTCAACGTGACTGAAGTTGAATTCTTAGGATTCATATTATCACCTGGCGGAGTGCGTATGGATTCAAAGAAGGTCGATGCAGTTCTCAAATGGCCATCACCATCCTCCGTAAAAGGTGTGCAAAGCATGTTAGGCTTCGCTAACTTTTACCGCAGGTTTATCCCCGAATTCTCTCGAATAGTCCAGCCCATCACTGCCTTGTTAAAGAAAAACAAACGTTTTGAATGGTCTACCGAGGCGGAACAAGCTTTCCAGGATTTGAAGACTAAATTTATCTCTGCACCAATCTTAAAACACCCTCGCCCCGAACTCCCCTACATCGTGGAAACTGATGCTTCAAGCCTTGCCATGGGGGCAGTTCTATCACAAAAGGACTCGGTAACCAATCAGTTGCATCCCGTGGCATTTTGGTCCCGCAAATTCTCGCCTCCTGAAATCAATTACACGATTACTGACAAGGAACTTCCGGCTATCAAGTCTGCCTTCAAGGCTTGGCGGCATTATCTGCTGGGGGCCCGACACACCGTTACTGTGATTACGGATCACCGAAACCTGCAATATTTGAAAACCGCAAAAGCCCAATCCTCTAGACAACTCCGTTGGGCATTATTCTTTGCCGAGTTTGACTTCATAATTACCTATCGACCTGGTACAAAGAACGGTAAAGCTGATGCCCTTTCTCGGATGGGAGTGGAAGAACACTTGATCAACCCTAAACCTGTACCAATCATTCCCGAACAAAGAATTCTGGGTGTAATCGCCACAGAATCCATAGAGGAAGTTAAGGATAAAGCCAGGCAACTTGTAACTCCAGCAGACATACAGAATTGGCATCTGCAGGGAAAGGACTTTGCAGTAAAGGACAACTTATTGTATTTCCAAGAACGATTATACCTACCCAGCACAGATTTACAGAAAAAAGTAATCTCTTGTTATCACGATTCTTTAATGGAAGGACATCCCGGTATGGCCAAGACCTCAGAAAAGATCAAGCGCTCCTTCTGGTGGCCGTCTTGGAAAAAAGATATCAGAGACTTTATAATGTCCTGTGGAGTATGCGCCCAAAACAAGAGTCAAAAGGAAAGACCAGCAGGCCTCTTACGCCCTATTGACATCCCACCTCGCCCTTGGCATACGCTTTCTATGGACTTCATCACCGATCTACCTCCATGCTCCGGATACAATACGATTCTAGTAATCGTGGACTTATTCTCCAAGATGGCGCATTTCATTCCGCTCAAAGGCTTGCCAACAGCAGCAACTCTGGCCTGAGAATTTCTCGAAAACATCGTCCGACTGCACGGTTTTCCTTCGGTTCTAATTTCGGATCGAGGTAGTCAATTTATTTCTCATTTTTGGCGAAGTTGCTGTCGGTCGGCTCAAATTGATGTGAGACTATCGACCAGTCACCACCCTCAGACCGACGGACAAACCGAGAGGACCAATCAAACTCTGGAACAGTATCTACGCTGCATGCTGCAACAAACTGAAAAAACTTGGAAAGACATCCTTTGGATAGCCGAATATTCCTACAATAACTCTGTCCATTCGGGAACTGGGAAAACCCCGTTTTTTCTTTTGTACGGCAGTCACCCTCGAACCTCGGAGTTGGATCCCCTCCAAGATCTTGAAACACCAGCAGTAGACTACCTGCATTCTACAATCACCCAAGCCTTTAAGGAAGCTGTTTCTCACCTTCAAAGGGCTAAAGAACAATACAAGAAAGGAGCAGATCAACATCGGAAGGAAGCCCCTCAATATCAAATAGGGGATCAAGTCTGGTTATCCACCAAATATCTACCTCTAAAAGGGCCACGCACATTCAACCCAAGATACCTTGGTCCCTATTCCATCACTACCATAGTAAACCCAGTAGCGGTCAAGTTGGACTTGCCCCCGCACATGAAGATACATCCGGTCTTCCACGTCTCTCTATTAAAACCCGTGCAACCTCAAACCCGACTAACTAAATCTCCAAAACCTATCCTAGTTGATGGAGAACTCGAGTTTGAAGTCAAAAGCATTCTGGACTCCAAGATCTCCAAATCTAAACTATTTTACCTAATTGACTGGAAAGGCTACAGCCCCCAAGAGAGATCCTGGGAACCTGCTGAATATGTCCACGCTCCTCGCCTAATCAAAAGATTTCACCGAACATTTCCTGACAAGCCAAAACCCCCGGAGAAGCCCGGTTTGGGAGGGGCCTTGAGGGGGGGTACTGTCATGATCTCTGCTTCCAAAAGGTCAGGGTTTTCCCAACTCCCTTGGAAGCAGATCCATAACCCAGGTTCCGAGTGCCAACCAGTCCCAATTGGGACCTTTTGGACCCAGTCCTGGCGCCAGTGGCACCAGGCTCATAAATATGCCCAGTCCCAGCGCTGGAAGCGCCGGGCTCATAATGCTTGGGTGGACTTACCTGCAGCAGACCATGCTGCTTACTTGCCTGCCAGTTGAGCCTCTGATCCTCTTCTGTTTGGAACTACTTTTCCTGTTGGGTGGGGCAGGAGCCACTCCCTAGATTCAGAACACTGGAACTCTTCTGGAAAGCAGGAACTCTTTTCTTACCTAGGCGTGGCTGTGGAAGGAGACACCTAAGCACTACAGGAGGCTATTTAAACCACACCCGATGGATGAATCTTGCTTTGCGTTATTCTGCATCCTCTGCAGCAGAACGCTCATCGTGTCTTCTGCATCTGATCCTGGGCCTAAGGAAAAAGGCTTACCATCCTGAATCCAGTCTTCAGCAACACCTATAAAGACAAGAAAGAACAGGTTAGCATTACGGTCTTCAGTGACAGCTCTTCACTTACCTGGTCCATCGGCTGTCACCAACGCCTCGCGCTGCATTCCGGCATCTGAAAGACAAAGGCCTACCTACTCTTCGTGCGCTCCGGAGGTCTTCACACTGCATTCCGGCATCTGAAAGACAAAAGCTTACCAACTCTTCGCACGCTCCGGAGGCCTTCGGTGCTGCATCCCGCATCTGAAAGACAAAACAAGGTGCGTTTAAAGACATTGGGGAACTTTAATACTCACGTGCCATTACTCCTTTCCACATCTAACCCAGTGGGTATTCCGGCACCCTGCAGCCGCTCCGAACTTGTACCTGCAAAATAAAAAGACAGTTAGAGCGCATCGTGAAGCAGGCAACAAGCGCTTACTTACGTGCTTCCAGGCGCTTCTATTCATCACACGGGCTCCATCTTCAACTCACTTCAGCCCGTCATCCGCCATCGCCGGAACCCTGCAAAACAAGAGACATCATTACTAAAGACTTTAAAGACATTAGAATTACTCGAAACTTACCGTTCGTGCAGTAAACGACGGACAGCAGTCCTCTGAAGTCAAGAGGCCTGCTCCCCTTTTCCAGTGAAGAAACTGGTTACAGCACCCTGCCCCGAGGCAGATGGAGAGCACAGCGTTCACTTACCTAAGGTGAGAGCGTTAACCTTTGGGGTTCTACAGGAGAAGAGAAAGGGAAGAAGAGAGAGACATTCAATAACCCAGTTCCTTAATCCCATATTTTCTATCTGCAGACATCTTACCCTTCGAGTCAGACATACAGTGCACAGAGGTCCAGCCCAAAGAGCCAGCCGTGTGTTACACATCACCTTTGAAGATACGGTATACGCCCAGTCAAGACCGGCGCCTCTACGGGAATCAGGTGAGCATTACAGATATCATGAAATCCTTTGTGCCATTTTTTGGGCAAATTACGAATTCAGAAGATATCAGGGGACTAGCGAGAGTATTGGAGAGAACCATCAATCGGACCACTGAAATACTCTATAATATGACGTTAGAACAGAAAGCGATAAGGTTAGTGGCTCTTCAGAACCAGATGGCATTAGATGTCATTCTGGCCGAGCGTGGAGGAGTATGTAAATTAGTGGGGTCCGCTTGCTGCGTTTATGTTCCAGACTCCTCTCCAACAATCTTTAGGGCTATCCAAAATCTACATGTTCTTAGTTCAGAAGTGCATGTTCCTGAGGGAAACTGGGAACTTAGTGCATGGTTTTGGGACCTCCTACGGACGTGGGGATGGAAGTTGTTTTCGGCACTGCGGATTATCTTGGGAAGTTTTCTATTCCTTTGTTGTTGTATACAGTGTCTCCCTGGTATATGTTCAGTATTAGGGGGGTGTTGCGCGCAAGAAACAAGTGTATTAGGGCATAAGATATACGCCCCAGATAAGGGTTCCAAGGAGTATGTGTTGAAAGAAACTCTAGTGTCTGATCTAATGGCAATAGATATGTCTGACAATGATTCGGGGTGTATAGACGTTGAAATGTGGAGTTAATCGCAAAATGATTGAAGGTAGTTTAGCGCTTGGCATAGGCCAAAAGGAGGGTTTGTTAGAACTGATATAATATTGTTTCATCCTCATTGTATATGTTGGCCTATGCCCAGCCGCTTTGCGAGGAAATTCGTATTACAAGGTTGTGACCTTAAGTGAATCAAGCCTCCATTTTAGGTTAGAGCTGCCATTTTAGTTTATTGTACAAAGTCACCCTGTGGCCTAAAATGGCCGCCTTATGTACTCTTGTTCTTGCTTTAACCTCTTCAACCTCCAAAGGAGAGTTAATGTCCAACCTGCCTTCAGGCTACATGTTAGGGTCATGTAGACCTTGTCCTTTGTTGACCTCGGGATCAGGGGATTACTTGAATCGGCGATGTTAACCTACAAGTATACAAGAATAATAACGCTATCCAAATACGACATGCGAAACATTTGTTTGATCTGTATTAAAGCAATGTGTAAAGAGTGTAACGTTAAACTTAGAGAATAATAATGATTGTTAGTAAATGTATTAAAAAGTATACCGCATGCACGAGATATGTAAATTAAAAACGAACCTGGCGTGACCCTAGCCCACTACATGATTAACTTGAAAGAGGCTGGACATCGTTATAACGAAAATTATAAATACGCCGATGTCCAGCTAGCAAATCCTGCTCACTGCTCACATTGAACCCTGCTGGCGGTCTCTGTGATGTATTGACGGCCAAATAGCTATTTGTGTACTTTGTTTGTAAACTGTTCAGTTTTGCAATAAAGATTCTGTGAATCTTTACAAGCCTGTGTCTGTGTATTTCTCTTTGCATGGTGTAAAAGCCTTAATATTGTATTTTCTGATTCCACAACTTTACTGGGGAAGGCTTTTCCTAAACCATTTATTCGCTTATGAGGTGCTACCATCATGAGGCCATGTGTTTCCGATCTGAGAGCTCGACCAGGGGAGTAGCGGGTTATCTTTTTTTTCGATATATTGGTGCTTTCCCATGTAAACACCTGTGCACCAGTGTCAGGGCTTTAAACTGGATTCTATCTTCCACAGATAACCAATTAGGTTTTCTTCTGTCATCACTGATGTGTTCCTTCTTGGTTTTCTTTTTTATGATTCTTACCACATTGTTCTGGATTGTGTGGCATTTTATTATGCAGCGTTTATTTGAAATTAAATGATATTTTATTTATATTGCGCTCATACACAAGTGTTTCAGAGCGCGACTAGGTGAAGGAAAGGGAACAGGGGAGACATTGAGAACGCGCAAGTGCATGGGAAAGGGAAAGGGGGAAAAGTGCATGAAGGGGGGAGAAGTGGAAAGTGAAGAACAGATTGGAGGCAGAATAAATAATAATAAGTAAAATAAATACATAAATAAATGAAGGTGATAAGCAGTGGTAGTGCAGCCAGCAAGTGGCAAGTGCTATTTTAAGCAGATAGGGTATATCTGAATAAGTGCAGAAGAAAGGTGGGTGGGGTACTGTATGGGTACAGATATAGGCCCCAGCGCAAGGGGTGGCCCGGATGTAGTGCAGGAGGGTGGCAGGTTGAGCAGGTAGCTGGGCCCTAAGGATATTTGGTGATCAGGTGCACAGTGCCGAGAGAGAAAACAGATCAGCAATGGAGAAGAGGGTCAAAGGCAGAAGCGAAGAGGAAGGTCTTGAGGTGCTTCCAGAACCGGAGATGGTTCTCCTCAAGTTTCAAGGTGGCAGGGAGGCTGTTGCAACTGGAGGCCCCAGCCGAAGACAGAGATCTAACTTGACTGGATCCAAAGACCATCAGCTCTGTTTTTTTGCCATTGAGGCACATCCAGTTGTTGGTCATCCAAATTTCTATTGTCTATATAATTCCTTAACTTTATCGCTGTCATGTGATTAGTTTCTACTGAGTTCTACTACCAAATGAGTGTCGTCTGCGTAGTTGGTGAAATGTGCACCAATTATATCTAGTAACATGCAGAGAAAACTGATATAAATATTGAAAAGGAGCGGGACCAACTGGCGCCTTGCGGGACTCCACAGAAAATGGATGTTTCATAGTAGAATTGATCCTCCCAATGTACCTTAGATTTTCTTTCTGACAGAAAAGATGTTAGCCAGCTAATTGGTTCTTTGGAGCAATTTGCCCCTTCTCAAGCGCGTGTTTGAAATGTCCGTGATCTATGAGGTCAAAAGCTGCGCTCAGATCAAGGAGAATAAACATTCCAGTGTTCCCTTTGTCAACTATGCTCAGCATATGCGTCTGTAGATCGAGCATTGCTGTTTCAGTGCTATGTGCCGCACGAAAGCCTGATTGCTGGTTGTGTAAAATTTCATTTGATATGATATGAGAGGTTATTTGTAACACACCTAATACCCAGAGGTTTACTAAGCGCGGACACAGGGATTGAGTGTGTTGCTTCATGTCGTTTTGCTTCCAAGGCGAGCACGTTCCGCTGAGCTATGCTCCCACGACAAAGGCCTGGAGTTGGGACGTAGTGATCTTGTCCAGCACTTTAAAAATTAAATTGCAGTTCGTGATGGGCCTCAGATTTCCCGGATCCCCTTGATTGAGCTCTGGTTTCTTCACCAACGATGTAACTGTTACGGTTTTGATGTTTGTTGGAACTACTCCATCACGGTAAGAGGCATTCACTATTTTTATGAGTACAGGGGCGAAAATATGTATATTGTCTAGAATAAGTTTTGGTGGAAGTACATTTTCAGCGCAGGAGGTTGGTTTCATTGAAGACAGCATTTGGATCATGTCCTCTGTTGAAACATTGTGGAATTTAAAAGATTCCTGGTGTTTTAGAGGCTTTCTCCCTACACACGAGCCAGCCGGATCAGGGGATATTTTTTGCACTTCTTTTATCAGGTCCCTAGCATTAGTGATTTTTTTCTGTGAAAGCTGTTTGAACTTTGTCACAGTCTTCCTGAGATGGAATAAACGTGGGTGATAGTGCTTATGGCTTCTCAATAGATTTAAGGATTTGGAACAGTTTGCCGGTGAAGTTTTCAGCTAACCTTATTTGTTCATTAAAATGGTTATTTTTTGCTGCATAGATACCCTTTCTTTAGGTTTTCTCTATTTCCTTCCAGCTTTCTTTGTTAGACTGTGGTGGGATTTTTCTGTCATCTATGTTCTGTTTTCCTTTTTTTTTTTTTTTTGAGCTCAACTAAAGTAGGGTTGAACCATTTCTGGTGGTTTTTGTTGGGTCTGACCAATTTAGTTTTTAGAGGTGCTTCCTGTTCCACCAGATCTTTTGCATGGAATAGGTAGTTTGAAATGAGTTATTTGCAGGAGTCAGCCTCATTGGAGGCCCTTAGAATTTCCCTATACACTGTTCTAGTTGTGACACCCCGATTTTCTTGTAATTCCTGGTACATTGCCTCTTTAGTTCATTTCCACTGGTTTTCTGAATAGGGTATTTTGCACAGGGCAAAGAGGACTTTAAAGTGGTCAATCCAGATACTTGGCGTGGGTTTGTACTCACTGGTCACTAGATTGTGTGTAGCAATCCAATCCAGCTGGTTCCCGTTTGTCATTATGGGGTTCGAATTCATGACCCTAAAGTCAATGTTGTTAACAATTTTTTCAAGGTGGATGGCCTCTTTATCTTTTGGGTTTTCACGGCATCTGTTAAAATCTGCCAACACCAGGGTGGCTGTGTTAGTGCCTTTAAACGTGTTTAGTTGTTGTGTGAGTTGATCATTAAAATCTGATGTCAGGGATGGGGGTCTGAATCTCAATATGATGTTGATACAACTATTGTCTGAAGGGGTGTGCTTAAGATGTAACATTTCACATCCATTGCATGTAGTTGAGGAGGGAAACATATGAATAGAGTCCCTCGCTACCATAGCAACTCCTCCCCCTAATCCTGTCGTCACATGTTTGTGAGACATAATATATCCGGTTGGGACCGCAATGGCACATGTGTGTCCTATGGGGTCCTGCATCCATGCCTCTATAATAAATGCAATATCCAGTTCTTCCTCTAAAATTAGGTCGTGGTTATTTAGTGAGAAAGTATTTACCAGACAGTTATTTAAGTTTTTAAGGTTCTTAACATGAGTGCTTGATGGAGTTGCACATGGCGCAACTGCCTTTTTCCATAGTTCCTTCCGGGAACGCACGCGGTTCCTGATTTTTACGTAGCGAGGGGAGCTTTTTCTGATATGTAAGGCTACATGTATTCTCATGTGGCTTAATATGTTTATCTTCCATGGTCTGCAGTGCTATTTTCTGCACTGTTTCCATTCGGGCATGGTTGACAAGATTATGCCACCATTTCCCTGTAATTATTTTTAAATTCTCACCTTTGCAGGAGTAACACAGCCGGAACTCTTAGCTGCGTGGATAAGTGAAAGGAAGGAGAACCAGGGTCTGTGGCCTTGGAACGCCGCGGACGGCGAGGGCCGGCGCAAGACCAGCTTGGCTGAAGCGCCTGATGCAATGATATATGCGTTCCGTTTTTAGTTTGGAGTAATTCTAATTTACCCCTGATGTTCCTATAAATCATATGTAGTTTCACCCCTGAGTCAGTTTCCATCGTTCGCATTACGGCTTGCAGCTCCTGCTCTAAGTTTGCCTCTAACCCTTTGCCTGTTTCTCTCTAGTGGCTTGCATAGCTATTGACTCCCCACGTGGTACTTCTTTAAAGGTGTCCCACAGACACTGCTCTGTCACCCTTGGAGTGAGTTCAGTGCAAATATGTCCCTAATTGTACCACCTATTTCAATTAGCAGCACTTTGTCTTTTAGCAGCTCTTGGGGGAAGGACCAAGTCCATAGTCCTCTCTTTCCTTTTTGCAGGTTTAGCATGATTGGCAGTGGGGGCATGGACCGGTAGTAGTATTGTACCTATGTCCACATCGCTTATTTTGCCTCGTAGAGATGTTGAGAATCATATATATTTGATTCGCCTATTTCTGTCCCCTGATTGAGGCCCAGGTGTCTTTCAGGTACAGGTGATGCATTTTAGTAATGAGGGCGTGCGAATGGGAAATCTGCCCTTAGTAGCTTCTATCCCTATGCGGGTCCTACGCTAAATTGAAGTCTCTCTTAAAAGAATTGCACGTTTTGCAGATATTTCTAATTTGGGGAGCATTGTCGTAATGAACACATCTTGACGCCTGTTGAGGGCATATAGAGTGGCCACTGTGAGTGTTGTCACCCCTATTTGAAGTGTTAAGAACAGGTAGCGCCCCTCCTTATCCGCGAGTAAACCCAGGACACAAATTGACGGGCACAAGTGAATTGCTATCAGGAACCTTGCCACTTCCTTGTTGTGTTTACTTGGTAGATGTGAGGATAGTGCCCTAACTTGTATCTATGCTTATCTTTCTTCTTGATGTGTGTCACTTGTAAAGTGATAATGTCTGGTGTTGCGTTCGACTTTCCTGTGATTAACAGGGGAATTTAGCCCCCTGATGTTAAGTGTTAGGAGCTTGAACGTACAAACCTAGGGTTATTGACAATGCTCTGTAGAGCACCTCGCATCCATGTCTCTACCTCACAAGCAAACCCCCAAACCCCATTCCCAGTTCCCATCCCCCTTCCCTCCTCCCCATCCCATTCCCCAACTGTAAGTCTCCCTCCCCTCAAATTCCCAACCCCCTGGAGCGAGTCAAAGTTCCTAAAGAGTCTGCAGGGCCCCAGCCCTTGGTTTTGACCCACCGCTGATTCCAGAGACAACTGGTGGGGTATCCTAAAACCCCCTTGGTGATTCCGAATGGGTTCCAGAGGATCTGTCTTTCCATATTTGGCCACCCCCTGTTGTGTGGCTCCCTTGGTTTCGCTTAACTTTGAAGAGTTCTTCTCCCTCCATCACTTAAATGCAGTAGTTGGTCTCCCTGCTGGGTGATTGTCTCTGGGGCCGTTGCTCAGGCGCTGCCCCCTTCTTCTTGCCCTAAGTACCTGGGACTATTCTCATGTTTTCTTTCGTGGTACTACGCCGTTCCGCTTCGTCGCAGTTGCACCTACATCTTCGTCACTAAGTTGCAATATCTGGGCCCCTTCCTTGCAGGTAGTTATTCTATGTTGTTACCCGTGCCCCGAGAACAAGAGGCCAAAGGGGAAGGTCCACTTGTATCTGATTTGTTTAGCTATGGGCACCCTCATCAGAGGTCCCATCTCCATACGTTTTCTTGTAATGTCAACTGGGCTAGGTGCTGATAGAGTTGAATTTCAGATCGATTGTAGGTGATTGGTCCAGATTGATGAGTATCTCTGAGGATGCACTCCTTAAGGTTATATGACATTATCGCCACCACAATGTCCCTGGGTTGAGCCCCTGTTTCATTTCTTTTAGGGCAAGTTCTATGGATCCTATCTTTGTGTATCTCTTTCTCTTTCCTGTCTCCTAGTAAGTTTGCAAAGACTTGTTGAGCCGTTTCTTTGAGGTCTTTGTCTGCCACTTCCACTGGAATGTTACGAATGCGATTGTTGGACCTCTTAGATTATTATTCTTATTATTTAAATTTGTATAAAGTGCCACACGCCCATAGGCCTCAGAGCGCTAAACACGTAACAAACAAATTAACAAACAATACACAAAATCATATAACAATATATATGCAAATCAGATTCAAAGCATAGTGACACAACCTGTTTAAGCAATACATGAGGGTATAGAAGAAATACATTCCATGACAAGAATATTTCCTGAAGATGGCTCGATAAATAGGATATCATGTACACCTGGGTACAGTGCAACACGAGCTAAGAGCCGAAACACGTGTCGACAATCCGGAAAAGAAACCTGTAGTGTTTCACTCATACTGTAATCTTACTAATGAAAAATACATTTAAATTTTGCTCAAAATATGTAGAAACATGGTATAATATCACCTATACACTAACCCTCAGTCACAAGTGTCGTGTGTAGAACTTCTTAATGAGCAGGATTGTGTAACCTGTGTGTATGTCCTCTTAGTACTGTGAGAGTTTGTACATGAATGTTTTATGTTGATTGGTTAAGCCATTTTTGAGGCTCTCGATGTACATAGAAAATAAAAATGGTGTTATTTTAATGAAAAACAAATGCGTGACTTGAGCCTAGTAGGTTTCACTCTTTCTCTTGAGCTCGGAGCACAAGTTAAAGCTGACAGTGTTGTGATTCAGAAAGTGAGAGCATTTGTGCTTACCTCACAGTAAGGGAGGGATAACCAGTCTCCTACAGACAGATATAAGAATAGACTTCCTACAAGTCCACTACATTCTTAGATTAGAGGAACCCCTTGGCAGGTAATGGCACATACTTAAGAAACGTGTCAGATTACTTGACCCGCATCCCACAAGAACACAGTCCCTTTTCCTCTTGGCACACCAGTCATTCAACTCAACCCTGTGTAAGAACTTCAAGTCAGAAGTTCTAATGATCACTGGCACAGTTCTCTGGCAAAGCCATGTGTAAGGAACTCATGGTGACAACAGTAAAGACAGACACAAGTGATCACAGTTCAAGGGTGTTTATTGAACTATAAATGCAGGGTGGAAAAATGCCTAAACTAAACCTAAATCTACAATGGGAGCAAGCGTCGACCATCAAATGAAGTATAAGGCAGTGCTAGTGGTGTTGTGTCAAAACAAAACGGCTTATTATAAGAAAAACCTATTGCCATGTGCTTACAAATAATTACAACAAAAAGAAAGTGTGGGATAGGGTATGAAAATAAAGAAAGAAGTGTTTTCAAATCATAAGTCAGGATGTGATTGCCTTGAGGTTTCCCTTTCCCACGTTCTTAGCTCGGGACAAGGTAGGAGTCTAGGGCGCAGTACACGCTCGAGCCTTCCCAGCATGAGCTAACAGTTGTGTATCAGCTATCAGGTTCATCGATGGTTAAGTCTCTTTATAATGAAAAGTCTCTGCCTTCAAGGCCTGATACTCTCAACAAACAAACACAAAGTTCTGTTCTACGAACACTTCGCGTGATGGCTTCACCCCTGTAACCCCCTCTTCTGGGCGCTGAACCCTCCAGAACACTTTGGGTGATGGCTTCAATCCTGGGTCCCCGGCTTCTGGGCTCTGACCCTTCAGAACAGTTTGGGTGATAGCTTCACCCCTGGGTCCCCCTCTTCTGGGCACTGACCCTTCAGATTTATTCAACAAATTAACAAGACAGTTCCTTTTTTAATCAAACTTTGGGTGGTAACTTTCCACCCCTGGATCTCCCTCCGTCGGGTTCGGATCCTAGAAAAGAAGGGGGACACTTCCCTTTCCCTTGTTTTACAATGTTTCTCGCTTTCATAAATCTCAATGCCTTTTTAATCAGGTTTTCTGCCTTTCCCCTGGCTGTCGGCTTCCCTTTGTCGGGTTCACTCTCCCCAACATTTGTAACACACTGTTAATGTACTTATTTTCAACATGCAGGATTCACTTCCCTCTCAGTTTACAGTTCTCTGTCGGTCAAAGACTTTCGACGGTACAGAGGATTTTACGAGACTCGTGTATGACCACTTTGACCATTCTTTGCCTCTTCCCAAGGCCTTCTGGTTACGGTAGTCTTTTGACATTTGGGTAATTACCCAGAGTTTCCTACATGAGCACCCACGTGGTGCCGGACTCCTCTGTATCTGGTTTTCCCCCTTTTGCTCAATAGTATCCTTTTGCTTTCAGAGTTCAATTTATCCTTCGCTACTCTTCATTCAACATAGTTTGGTTTCTTATCGACACTTCCCTCAACTCACCGGCTGTGATGAACTGCTTGGCTTTCTGATGTCTTAGAGTCAAGGTTTGTACCACTGGGATCAACGTCTCTCCCCGGCTTGGAAATCAGCGGAGGAGGGTCTCACGTACCGGGCACATTTGTTGCAATACACGTTGGCTATTGTTTGTGGACTGATCTTTCCACTTATCTTTCCCTCTGCAAAGGTTTCATGGGCATTGGTCGGAAAGGGAAAGGTCAACTCTCTTCTTGTCTCCCTCTTGGTCTGCGCTGTCTTTCTCCTCCTCTTGAACTTCCGTATTGAGTTAGCTCTTATGTCGTGTGGTCTGCCTTGATCGTCCTGTGCTCTTGTGCTCCATCTTTTATCCCTGTGGGGAAGGGGAAGGGCCGTCAGGTGTGTGTGATTCTGGTTAATAGCCTGACTTTGCCGTACCCTTGTATTGGGACATGTCAAATACACATCTTGGTGGTTAGTCTGTTGTCTTTTACGGTGTGGAAAAGTGTTTGTGTTGGAAAAGGGGAGGTGAAGAGTTTCCAAGTACTCTGCATGACATAAAAGAGGAAGTGGTTTTATGGGAAATTATATTGTTTATACAAGGGAGTTTGATAAACTTAGAATGGTGAAACTCATAGGATTTGTGCAACAGACGGGAATGACCGGGTTTACTGTCTCGAAATAAACAAGGGGGATTGTGGGTACGGTAGTGTTTTGTCCTAGTAGTCTAGGTGTTCGGAAAAGAATAATCAGAAGGAAGTGGAGACAAAGGGTGGGGAGTATTTGAATGGAAAGCAGAAAAACAAAGATTGTGCGAGTTACAGGTTTTAAGTGCAACAGTGTTTGGGCTCCTAGCGTATCTATCAGATATGGATGTTTCGTGGGATTAGAATAAGGGAGATCTTTTGGGTGAAATTGAGGTTGAGTTGGTGCAACCTATAAATGCTTGAAGAAGCTTGTCTTGCTCGTCGATTTCTTCAGCATAATACCACGTCTCACCTTGGATATTTCCCCAAGCATAACCCTGGGCATCCCTACCAAGGTGATCCTCCCTCACTCGTCCACCCCCATGGTTGGGATCTAAAAGCACCAGCCCGTCCCTGGCCACCAGAATAAGGCACTCCCGGATTCTACTTGGGAGAATACCCTCAGGTTTCTCACATACCCTTCCCCTGTGCTGGTTGGGTGGTGGGGTTTCATGGGGGAATTCCACCCTGGAACACCTAGACCATTGGTCCCAGCCTGGCAGCATAATATCGGGATTGTCACTTTTGGGATTTTTAACCATTTCTTGAGCTTCCATCAGGGGCGTTGCTAGGGGGGGCTAAGGGGGCTATAGCCCCTGATCTTTTGGTTGTAGCCCCGGATAGAATCTCAGGAGCTACAACCAAAAGACCAGCTAGCCCCCAGTCCCAACAGTTCCGACAGCAGCTTAGCCCCGGGTCTTTTCCAGACCTAGCAACTCCCCTGGCTTCCATCAACTCTTCCTCTAGATTGTCAGGGCAGATTTCCATAGCGTTGCCCCACTCTCCACAGAATAGGTACTGTTCAAAATGAAAGGTTTCTAACTCATCTAGAGAAATAGTAGATATTGACCCTCTCCTGTTCTTTTTCAGGGAGCTAAAAAGAAAAATTCTAGGGTATTATAATTCTCTCATTTTTGTTCCCCCTGGTTAGCATTCTCGCGCCTTCTTGCTTGGGTTTCCCACCTGCTCTCTCTCTCTTGCTCGCCCTCTACTTTTTCCTGTGAATAGTGAGGATGGAGTTCTGGGATTTGATTTGCCAAAGGAAAGATCTCTGGAGCCCTTCCTGATGTTTCACAAGAAGCTTTTTCTCCCAAGGTCCTACACAAGGAGTTCTTTTTGGCCATTTTCCTTAGCTCAGGTTCCTTAGGTGGTTTGTTTTCCACACTTTCCACATTTGCATCTTCCCCTGTCTTCTACCTGTGAGAGTTAGATGTATCTAGAGCACACTCTCTTTTCCCTGGAAATGAGTTTGAGAAGAAATTCTCCAACGATGGGGCTTTATATCTCTTGTGTCCAGAGAGATGGTGATTCTCTGGGGATAGGAAGGGAGGATTAACAGGAGATTCACTAACCCGCTCTGGGTTTTTAGTGGTTTTCTCTGGTAGGGCACTCCATTGGTTTTCGTATATAAGAGTTCCCAGTTTTCACCCCATCGAATAGTTTGTGAAGAGGAGAACAGTTGAGTACCGCACAGTTTTGCTCACTTCCACATGATGAAAGTAAAAAGATCTCTATGCTCTGCTTTTTCAGGGGTACCACATAGATGGCAGAGGTGGTAGAGTACCCCATTATAAATCTAGAGAGATCACAATGTTATCTCTCTCTGGCATACAATAGTTGTAGGGACATCAGAGGTGATAGCTATTTCTCTCTATAGTTTTCGGTCGAGGAAAATAGCTTGAGAGATCAAGGGGAAGAATTGGACTCCCATTTTCTGTACTAAGGGCGGGAAGGGAGGTGTCATACTCTCCATCAATTTCTCACCATTGAGGGGGAAAAGGAATTTGTCTCTATTTGGATTCTCTACAAGTAACGGGGTTCTCCAACTATTATCAAATGGATCAAATCCCCTCCACGGACACCATATGTAAGGAACTCATGGTGACAACTGTAAAGACAGACACAAGTGATCACAGTTCAATGGTGTTTATTGAACTATAAATGCAGGGTGGAAAAACACAGTATCTGGTCATTGCATCTAATGCCATTCCATCGAATTTTTTCCATCTAAAAAATGTGCATCGAATGCATGTTTCTGGGGGTAAAGGGTTAATTTTTGTTCAGGAGAGTTTAAAGGGTAAAAAACAGAGGTTTGGGGGGTGTCCCCCTAACAAAAAAAATACAAAAAGAAATGCATTCGATGCAAATTTCTTAGATGGAAAACAATTTGATGCAAATGCATTTAGATGCAAGGAATTCGATGCAATGATCATAAACCGGAAAACACCTAAACTAAACCTAAATCTAAGATGGGAGCAAGCGTCGACCATCAAATGAAAAATAAGGTCCTAGTGGCATTGTTTGAAAATAAAAGGGCCTATTTTAAAATACACCTATTGCCATTTCCTTACATGATAGTTGTAGGGACATCGGTGGTGATAGCTATTTCCCTCTATTGTTTTTCAGTCGGGGAAAATAGCTTGAGAGGTCAAGTGGAAGAATTGGACTCCCATTTTCTGCACTAAGGGCGGGAAGGGAGGTGTCATGCTCTCCATCAATTTCTCACCATTGAAGGAAAAAGGAGTTTGATAGGGTTTGTCTCCATTTGGATTCTCTACAAATAACAGGGTTCTCCAACTATTATCAATTGTATCAATCCAACCCCTGACACCATATGTAAGGAACTCATGGTGACAACAGTAAAGACAGACACAAGTGAACCTTGGATATTTCCCCAAACATAACCCTGGGCTCCCCTACCCAGGTGATCCTACCTCGCTCATCCACCCCCAGGGTTAGGATCTGAGAGTGCCAGCCTGTCCCTGGCCAACTGACTAAGGGGCTCCCGAGGTCTACTTGGGAGAATACCCCCAGGTTTCTCACACATGCCAGTGCTTTATACAAAGGGCCTCCCTTGGTTCTTTTCCTACTGGCTTCTCTAGGTTAGAAATAATGATTTTTTCGGTGCATGAAGATTTCTCTTGTCGTTTTAGCCAATATCTCTGGCATTTGAGATTTACCCACACAGAGACTTTGAAAAGTTGCAGTTAGTTTTGCCAGGTCGAGAGGGGCTTAGAGGTCTTAATACTGATCTGCAAGTGACAATGGGAGAAGTTTAAATCAAAGCATGTATTTGTTCTTTAGTTCCTAAACATGGAGATAGACTCATAGCAGGGGGATCATGTATAATTTTGAGCTCTTCACAGTCAGTTCCCGTTTGTATGGATTGAGCAGCCCTGTCAAGTTGGGGATCTGTTTGTCAGAAGTTGTCCCTTGTATCCATATGATAGTTGACTGCAATTATGGGTACTAAATCAGTTTGGCAGTCACAAACCGTTTTGTCCAGATGGTAATGTGCTACACATCTATCCAGCATGTCTGCCCAATTGCAGAAGTCAGACAAACTGTTGCATGTGTCTAACTCACGTTTTATGCTCGCCCTAAGTTGCAGTCACATTGTGGGGGAAATATATTTTTTATTAGGTATGTTCTCCTCAAGGCTACTCATGGGTTCCAATGGCAGATGTGAGAAGGGGGTGATTAATAAAGGAATTACCAGTGGTTCTTGAGTAGTCTTCTCCACCTTTTGCCCAGAGGTATATGTGGCCATCTATTTTCTATTATCTATTTTCTAGATCGTTGTACTGAATTTCAAGGTTGTGGGAGATTCTGCCAGGTCTTCTAAGGATTCTTCTGCCTTTCTGGAGTCTTCAGCCATCTCTTGGAGGGCTCTGTCTGTGATGTTGGTCCATTCTTCCAGTTCATTTTTTTTTAGGTCTTGGACTACTTGTTTTGCTTCGGTCACAAACATGGAGAACTGGGTCTGGAGTGAGGTTGTCCATTTATCATGGAAGTTATTGAAACAGTAGTCCAGGTCTCCTTTACTCATAGCCATTAGCCATGGCTTAAACTTTATTGTCCAGATGTGTTGCGTCCCTGCCTAGTCCAAGGAGGTCTGTGAGTTTACTGCTCGTTCTTTGGACAAGCGCTGCTGTAGGTTGCTTTCCTGCTGCTTGATTAGTGGGGTGTGCTTACTAGAGGTGCTCCTCTTCCTTTCCCCTAGCGTTGGGCAGGATTGCTGGGGTGCTCATGGGAAGCAGAGGGTCTGCACTTGGCGAGGGCAGGTGGCACTTACCAGCCCACTGGCCTGTGCTCTCAGAGTGCTTCCACAGTAAGAACATGCTTTAATAATGTGTCCACTCTCCCCCTCTGCTTATAATGGGGTTCTATTCTCAATTCTCAACAGTCTGCTGTTACTTCAATTCGTGGGCCTCCAGATGAGGTTGTGAGTGCTCAGGAGAAAGAGGGAGGTAGGGCATGGAGTGAGAGCTCGCTCTGACCCCAAATTTGCCTGATCACAGAGGTGCCTTGTCACTCTCCGCTGCCCATTCTCAGGACAGGGACCGTGGGAGTCGCTGCACCGCCACAGAGGGTCTTTCTTTGCCAATCCTTCCACACCAGCTGTGACGCCCAGCCCATCCAACCACCACTTGGGCTCCTGGCCGTGTTGCCTCCCCAGTCCCCTTACTGCTTGCTCCAGTGTGTCTCCTGTCCCCTCCGACAGGGTCTCCACACAGGCCTCTCTGTCCTTCTTAGGATCTCTCTCTCTTGGCAGGGTACTCTTCCCGTTCAGTGGATGGAGAGGGCAATCTCAACTGCCCTCTGGTGTATCACTCTAAGCCACGTTTTGTTGCTGTGCTGTCTGGAGCCCGTATGAGGCTGGCTCTGTCAGGGCATGACCCACAGGGTCCTCGCTGGCAGAAGATGAATTGGGAGTGCAGGGGGTTGTTAATGTTAGCCCATCAGTAATTTCTCTGATTATAAGCTTTAATGTGGGGCAGTTCAAGGACGGAGCTCCAAAGCTCAAGTCCGACTGCCTCTTGTTGCCATCTTGAAATTATTACCTCATATATTAAATACACCACCAAGTCTTTCCTCTGGATCTTAATCAGTTTGGAAGAGCAATTCAGGATAACAAATGTAAACGCTCCCAGACAAGGCAGAATGGACAATATCATTAAATCATTCTTCCGCCAAGATTTCGCAGACAGAGTTACTTATATAAGGGAGCCTCTTTGGATTTCTACCTGTAGGTCTAAAGAAATGATAGCCTCATCTCTCCGAGGTATCCAGTATTTACAGGGACTTAAGTGTTGATAATTATACCCCTCTACATTTTTCCTGACGGGTGGGATGACTTTGGAAGTTACAGGGTGGAAGGTGAGGCCTAACCTGCTTCTGTTGTTTTTATGGTGACCCCAAGTCTCTGGCCAATGGGGTTGTGGAGGCACTAAACCTACTGGGGAGGGGGTCAAATCCATCTCGGGTGTTAACCTATATATCGAATTGATGGGCTCTAGCTCATGGGCCAACTCTTTGTCGGGTTATCTATATCCCACATCAGACACCATTTCTGGTGAAACAGAAGATGGACTCAGACTACATGTGGTCATGATTCATGAGTTTTATTTCAATAAAAATCGAAACGCCTAACTAACCGTATTGCTATGAGGGAAGCAAGACGACATGGAGCAACGCAGGTTCAATCGATGGTCCGTGCTTAGAAACCTCTGGGTATTAAGCGCGTTATAAATAAACTTATCATATCATATCATGAAACGCAGCTAACTTAGAGCAGAAATCAATCTGATGCATTTTTTCGGAGTGCAAACATGTTTATATAATACAGATTGTGACAAAATTTGGTTGCTTCATTTCGTATTTTCAAAGCCTTTTTGTTAACTTTTTTTCACTGGTGCAATCTTTAGATACTCTGGCCCCAGATGCTGAGATACTATTGTGTATTTGCTGTAAATTGACAATGATCCATTGGAATTATTAATTTGAACATCATATAGCAAAATTCAGTATTCTCAAGTACATTTAACAAAGTAGATTATTCGAACGAATCCGTTAGATTTATGTTGTAACATTCTGCCATTCTATCTGCTCATAGAGCCCATGGATGTGGCTATGTGTCAAAAAACACATTTTTGTACACATTCTTTAATTTGAATATTTATTGTTGATTGACTTTTGTCTCTTAACTTTCATAACAGTCCAATACAATTCATTGCATTTGTGTGTGGCTTCGCTAAAATGTTTCAGCATAGAAGCTGTGACAATTGACTTCTGAGGGCAACTTTTATGCTCAATCATGCAAGTTTTAACTTTCTGTGCAGTTTTACCCAAATAACGCAAGCCACATGGACAGTGTATCATATAAATGGCATTGGCTGTGTCACAATTCATAAAATCATTTTGAACCCAGAGATTTTTCAGGCAATGTCTATGGAGGTTCTTAATTAATCCGCACATTGTGCATTTACTGTAATGATAATGACCTTTCATTGGATTGAAGCCCCACAATTCAGTGATTGACTTTGTGGGAGTCATCTTGTCTCTGGTGCCATTTGTCATGACAATTGGGCCAACATCTGTTTATTTTTTTCAAATCAAAGATGGGAATTTGTGGTCCATTAGTGATTTTATTGTAGCATTTCTTCCAGTTTCTGTTAATGATGCCTTTGATTTAAAAGTACAAATTGGAAAATGTGTTTGCAAACCATCTCATCTGTGGTGGTTGTCTAAGGTCAGGGATTTAACAATGATTCCCTGTCACAATAAAGAGCTTTATTAAGAGTTTTAACTCATTTTTTAGGGTAACCTATTGACACTTGTTTATTAGTGCGGATATCGGGCTCCCTACAGAAGTAGATATTTGAGCATGGTTTTGTTTTAATGTATCGGGCGTGATGACCAGCAAAGTGTAGTAAGGCGTTTAGGTCTATAGATTTATGATAAATTTCAAGATCAAGAAAGTTTACTTTTTGGTTGCTCATTGTTTGTTTAAAATTGAGATATCTCCCAATGAACCATTCCAAAAATTCTAAAGGTGACACTGTGTTTCCCGTCCAAACTACAAAAATGTCATCAATGTACCGTAACTATTTGGTTATTGGGGTCTGCAGGGGAGGAAGGTAACATGGCCACAGGCTGTTCCACTGCTGCCAGTGCCATTCAGTAATCCTCAGCAGCAATCAAATTTAGGAGGGCTTCACATGGATATGGAATCACACCTGGATGGCACTAGGCCGCTTTGGAAGAAATCACAACAGTAAATCCATTCCAACATGCCAGTCTGCACCCTGCCCACGGGTCCATTCTTGCCAAGTTACAATATACCTGTCCTCATACCATGACCCGCTTTTCATCTCAGAAGTAGTAACCACCCAGGAGAGATTCAGTTTCCTTGGAGGGCCGTGTAATATTGAGCAACACCAGCGGTTTGGGGGGGCCTCCGGCCACTTGAGTTCTGCCTCTTAGCAGAGCTTGGAGAGCTTATTTTCTACGATGCTTTTTTGGTGCTCCTCTGTAGCTGCTGACTGAGGATAGTTGGGGCAGTGCATTTATTTCTGTATGTTCAGTACACAACTCTTTCATCAGCTGATTAACAAAATGGGTGCCTCTCTCGCTGTTTATAGTAAATGGCACTCCAACACTGTTTATAAAATCCTTCAAGAGCGCCTTTACTATGATCCTCTACCCATGGCTTAGTCTCCAGCCATAGAAAGTGTCCAAAACTACAAGCACATTCTGCAGATTATTATATTGGGGCAAATGCATATAGGACCATAGGGTGGGACATGTGTTCCCTGGCAAATTGCCTTTCCTGCGTTGTTCTGCAAACATATGACACATTTCCTGTAGTAACCCTGGGCCAAGGTGGGAATTCTGTGGCAAACCAATCCCCGTTTAAAATGGAGATCATCCCTCCTTTTCCCACATTTGCCATTCCATGGTGTACCCTGGTAAAAGGAGATAGAAGTATAATTGGAGCAACCAAGCAACCAAGTATCCAAAAGTATGTTTCTAAGAAAGAGCATATTCTTGTATATTTTCCAACTCCTTGAGTGTTCTTAAAGCGGGTGGATCTTGTACCCTTTTTACCCTTAAAACAGATTCAGTGTGAGTGTCAGAAACAATCGCCAATTTAGAAGCTGAATCTTCAAAATCGTTCTCAGAGTTGACTTATCCAAAGGGAGAAGTGCAGCAAACCTAATGATGGCTATCTGTTTTAGTAACATAATAGCCTCCAACAAGACTTCTACATAAACATTATTCTTTATAGGGGAAGAAGATGATGTTAGGAAGCTGCTTCCACAGCTGATCAAAATCGTGAGCAACCCCACATGGATACCATGAGTCATTGTGTATATTTTACTGATTGCTGCTCTGAAAATTGACAGGCATGTGTCCGTACAGCTAGTTTGGCTACTTGTGTTGAGGTGGAATTTGGTCATTTCCTATCACCTTCCAACCTACAGATTTAGGCCTGGGGTGTCGTAGCCAACAAGGAAATCAGGGAACCCCATGCATTGCCGAAAAGAAAACATCCGTGGGAATCCACAGAGGTCTGACTTGCGCGAATCGGGCAAAGATGTATTACCCACAATCCCCGGCAAAGACATACATTTGGCAAAAAAAAACCACATTTTCGGATATTTCACTCTACCCACCTACCGAAAACACACCGCAAACAACACATGTCCTACCTTCCCGCGTTCCCACAGGTGTCCCGACGAAAACGGTACTCACATGTGTGGGTGCATCTACCTGGGTGCAAACGGAAAAGGCTAAACCACTGGTAACCCCAAGTCTTTGGCAGAGCAGATTTTGAGGAATTTTGCTCTTGTGGCCAACCTACAGATTTGGGCCTGGGGTGTAGCAGGCACGAAGGAAAACAGGGAACCCCATGCATTTCCGAAAAGAAGACACCCGTGGGAATCCACAGAAGTCTGCCTGGCATGAATCGCCCCAGAATATATTACCCACAATCCCTGGCAATGTCTGGAATGTGGCGAAAAAACCACATTTTTCTGACATTTCACTCTGCTAACCCACCGAAACACGTCAACAACACATGTCCTACCTTCCTGTGTTCCCACAGGTGTCCTGACGAAAACGGTACCTCACATGTGTCAGTGCCCCTATCTGGGCGCAAAGGGAAAGAAAAAAACCACTGGAACTCCAAGGCTTTCGGCAGAGCAGATTTTGAGGAACTTTGCTCATGTGGACAACCTACAGATTTGGGCCTAGGGTGTCGAAGCCAGCAAGGAAAACAGGGAACCAATGCATTTCCGAAAAGAAGACACCCGTCGGAAACCACAGAGGTCTTACTTGCGCAAATTGTCCCTGAATTTATTACTGACAACCCCCGGCAAAGTCCGAAATTTGGCAAAACAAATCACAGTTTTAGGACATGTCACTCTTCCCACCCACCGAAACACGCCGCCAACAACACATGTCCTACCTTTCCACGTTCCCACAGGTGTCCCAACAAAAACAGTACCTCACATGTGTGGGTGCACCTACCTCGGCGCAAAGGGAAAATGCTAAACCACTGGTAAGTCTTTTCGGCAGAGCAGATTTTGCGGGATTTTGATCATGTGGACAACATACAGATTTGGGCCTGGGGTGTAGCAGCCACCAAGGAAAATAGGGAACCCTATGCATTTCCGAAAAGAAGACACCCGTGGGAATCCACAGAGGTCTGACTTGCGCGAATCGACCCAGAATGTATTACCCACAATCCACGGCAAAGTCTGAAATTTGGTGAAAGAAACACAATTTTCAGACATTTCACTCTGGCCACCCACCGAAACACGCTGCCAACAACACATGTCCTACCTTCCCGCGTTCCCACAGGTGTCCTGACAAAACGGTACTGCACATATGTGGGTGAACCTACCTGGGCGCAAAGAGAAAAGGCTAAACCACTGGTAACCCCCAAAGGGTTTGGGAGACAACCTACAGATTTGGGCCTAGGGTGTCGAATCCACCAAGGAAAACAAGGAACCCCATGCATTTCCGAAAAGAAGACACCTGTGGGAATCCACAGAGGTCTGACTTGCGCAAATCATCCCAGAATGTATTACCCACAATCCCCCGCAAAGTCAGAAATTTGGCCAAAAAAACATAATTTTTGGACATTTCACTCTACCCACCCACCGAAACACACCGCCAACACCACATGTCCTACCTTTCCACATTCCCACAGGTGTCCTGTTGAAAACGGTACCTTCACATTTGTGGGTGCACCTACCTGGGCGCAAAGGGAAAAGGCTAAACCATTGGTAACCCCAAGTCTTTCGGCAGAGCAGATTTTGAGAAATGTTGCTCTTGTAGACAACCTACACATTTGGGCCTAGGATGTCAAAGCCACCAAGGTAAATGGGGAACCCCATGCATTTCTGAAAAGAGGACACCTGTGGGAGTCCACAGAGGTGTCACTTGCGCAAATCGCCCCAGAATGTATTACCCACAACCCCTAACAAAGTCCGAAATTTGGCACAATATATCACAATTTTTTGACATTTCACTCTGCCCACCCACCAAAACACGCTGCCAACAACAAATGTTCTACCTTACCGCGTTCCCACAGGTGTCCCGATGAAAATGGTACCGCACATGTGTGGGTGCACCTTTCTGGGCACGAAGGGAAAAGGCTAAACCACTGGTAACCCCAAGTCTTTTGGCAGGGCAGATTTTGCGGCATCTTGGGGTCTCCATAAACCATGTTTCTTGGAGGCAGAAAACCTCTGCCTCTACCAGTTTGACACAGCAATCCCAAAAGAAATGAGCTGAACCCCTAGTATTCCATGAGATGACCTTAAAATCTTTAACAAAGGCAGCTAAAAGTAGCTACCCTCAAACGGTCAGCTTGGTGGCCAAAGAGGCTGCCAGCCAACTCCAATCTGAATGATCATTTATGTTATTTGAGCCGGCATCCGGGGCAAAAACATTTCTGCGCCTGTCATCTCCCAAAAAGCATTTTATTTGAAAAACAGGTTGCATTGGAAGATTTAAACCCACCTTTCTCCCCACCATGGCAGGGTTTTCAGTGCAAGGCAGTGGCTTAGACTCAAATTGACTGACATCACAACCCCACGTTCTGATGTAGTCAGAAGCCTCAATCTGATTGAATACCAGTCAAGAATGCAAGTGGAGGATAACCTTATCCAATCGTTGTTGGTTCCAGAACTCCACCTGAGTAATGTCTCCCGTGCTAATATGTTCGAGCAAGGGGACACTCCTCGGAGTAATATTTTCTAACGGTATTTTATTAGGAAGTGACTCTGCCTGAAGCAGCCCTCCACCCACCACTGGTCCATCAAGTGCTCAAACAGTACCACTCACACGCCTCTTCACTTCCAAAGTATGAAAGATAGGGACCAAAGTGTCTGGCTCAGAACGCACCAATTCTCGTGACAGGGGCAGGATGCTAGTGTTAATCATCTCTCCTTGAATAATCCCCAAGGTAGTCAACCTTCTCCCAGTCTCCGTGCGAGAAGGGAAAAGTGGTCTGAATTCAGTGGCCAGAGTGTTAATAAGAGTAGGTGCACCGGCTCTCAAAAAGATTCCAAGTCCCCAATGACATCTCTAACAGTCACTGTTGTTAAAATCTCGCTCAATTCACTGTCCAAACGAGACTCACCATTAAGATCATCCCGGCCTCCATCCACCCGCGTTTCAATAGAAAAACCACCAACCTGCTGAAGCAGAAGAAAAATCTCACACTCTGCAGGGGGACCCTGGGATGGAATAAGATTCAGAAAAAAATGCACAAGGTGCCTGGGAAGTCTCGTTTCTTGCTGTTTTTTATTTGTTTTTTTGTTCTCAATAGTGTGAGAAACCAAAGGGTGTCTCACCAACTAGTCCCCAGGGATCTCTCTCTCTCTCAGGTGTCCAGGGCATGGGCATTGCCTTTAGATCCAGACCCTGGGGGTGGACCAGTGCGGGAGGATCACCTGAGTGAGTGGGGGTGAGGCGACCGATGGTGAGACGCAGTATTCCGCCGTCCCATACCCATGACCCCTCCTATTTCATAGTATTCTGCCATGTCCCAACTCCCCCCCCACTCCCACACCTTTCTACACAAACACCGGGTCATGGAAGACGGCGATTGAGAGTAACAAGGCTAACCCTTACAAATCTCCTTGGACATGTCCCGCTAATCGGGTCAGGCAAAGTCAGGCACTTGACATTAATCACATACATGTGGTACCCATTAGCTCTCCCCACACAGATAAAAGGCGGAACATAGAGACACACTCTGAGCAAGGTGGAACATGAGAAGCAGCAGAACTTCCGGGGCAAAGGTAATGCTACTGGAGCAGAGCGACGGATAGAGGGATAAGAACCAGTGGTAAATTAACCCAGGAGTGCCCTGTAGGAGGTTGTTGCCTCCAAAGAACCATAAGAGACACATGTTGAGGGCGGAATCGATCGTAGACAAGAAGACTGAATTGTGTTTCAAAAGGTGCCCGTGAGCCTCCCAGGTGAAGGACAGAGTTGGGGAGGCGGGGCCAAGCCTGTGGTATTAACGTTGGCTTGTGAATTAAAACAGCAAAAGACAAGAAAAGAATGCACACAGCCGTTGAGTTGTTGAGGGAGATGAAAGACCAGTGTGTATTAAGGAAAGATTGAAGTGGCAACAACATATTTACAATTGAAGGATGCACGCGTGTGGATGAGACACGAAGAAAGGCAGACCTGTGGTGAACTTTAAATTACTGATAACTGTGAAGCCAGTGATACAGAGTAACAGAGTGGTCCGGCGAAAGGAAGTAGCCCATTCGAAAGTCTCAGCGAAAGATGAAATGTTTTTGTTATAAAGCAACGAAGTGAATGAACTTTAAAAAGTGTAATGATCAAGATTGACCCTGGTAAAAGTGGAAGTGGAAAGTAAATATTAAACTCTTGTACTTATGGTATTGCACTACATAGACCAAGAAACAAGGCAGCAAACAACACAGGAGTGGGAGCTGAAGGGAAGTCGAAGAGGTCCTGCGGAGCTCTATAGTAAAAGCCTCACACATTCGAAAGTCTTCGACATCAGGAAAAGGTCTGAGCCTAACTCAGGGAGACCGGAAGTGTGATAAGTTAAGGGAAGGGGACCCCTAACGAATGTGAATAAAGCTTGTAGAAGGGAAATCTTACAAGTGCTCTGATTGAGAGGTCCGAGCCTGACAGAGGGAGACCTACGTGAACTTTTTACTTTGAGAGGCCCAAGACCGATCGAGGGAGGCCTGCATGACCCTTCGGCTGAATTGTGAACCCTTATTAGTACCCGGCGAGGGCTCAATCAGAATGAAACAAGCATTCTGATTGGCCCTCGCCGGGTCATTACCCAGCCGAGAATCCCTCTGGCAGGATTCCACGGCCATTGTCCTCGGCGGGTGGGGGGGAGGCGTGGCAGCCCCTCAGCCAATGAGAAGGCTCAAAGCGGGGCTATCCCGGCTCCGAGCCTCCACACGGCTGAGAAGCTGCCTTCGCCCCCCGCCGGGGACTCTGGTAAGTGTTTTCTTTTTCCTTTCCTCCCACCTCCCCGCCCTCCCCACCCCACTTACCTTCTGCCTCCTTTGTCCACAGCGGGAGGCGTGGCAGCCTCCAGCCATGTAGAGGCTCGGAGCCGGACCATACCCGCTCCGAGCCTCCACGCGGCCGTAGGCTGCCTTCGTTCCCCTGCCAGGGATTCAGGTACATCTATTATTTCCTTCCTTTACGCCACCTCCCCCGCCCTCCCAACCCCACTTACCTTCTTCTCTATTGTCTTTCGGGAGCAAACGCGCTGGGAACAGTTCTGTTCCCAGCGCGTCTGCTCCTGATGGCCGCCATGGAAATGGAAAACAAGTCTGTTTTGTTTTTTTCTTCTTTTTTTTCTGTCTCGAAACGCCAGAGCGTTTCGGGACAGAAAAAAACTGCTTTTAGTACCCCGGTCACACAGATCTTGCAGGCCGGGTTACTAATAGCAATATGCCCCTCGCAGCGGGGGCATTACCGAGTCAGGGCCTTCATTAACTATGGGCTCTGCGGCATTACCTGACTCGGTAATGCCCCCGCCGCTTGGGGCATATTGTTTAATTGTTGAACGGTGAAAGAACTTTTGGAACATTGGAAAAGTGACTTTAACATGGAAGGCCATGCAGGCCTCGATCCATGTTTTGAACTGCTTTGTTTTGAGAACCTGAGCCAGAGTGTGTCATCCTGTCTATGGGGACCGCCTTACTCCGTGCTGTCCAACGTGGGTAGGAGAGCTGACTCAGCCACTTAGATTCTTTATATTCTAACACTGACTTTTCTTTGCATACATATTCCCCCTTACACACTTTTTGTATAAGAGATAGGGCAGGTATTATGTTTTGTTAGTATAGGCCATTTTGATTTGACAGAGACTAACTAGGACTGTGTTTTCTTTATTATTTGATTTTAGAGACAACTCCCAACTTAGCTAGTAGGATTTTTTTCAAACCCTGAAAATTGAATAAAGGTTTTACAAATTGTACCTTTTGTGTCAGTGTCATACTTGTGATACCATGCCTCCCTTACAAATGGTGTCGTGAGTGGGATACGACTCAATTGAGACAAATTGGGGGACCCTAAAATTCCAGAAACTCAGTCATAGAGCCTCAGACACCTTTACCGCTACAAAAGAATCCATAGGCTTTGATATTTGTAGCAGTAGAGAAGCCACTTCCCTCCTGGGAGAAGAGGGATGATTCCCACAAACTTAGTTCTAATATCCCCTGCGGGTTGTTATATAAGATTGTCCCCAAAATCTGGCATAGCCTGTAAATTTGGTCTAGATTACCTAGAAGGTGTTATAGACCCAGTCTTTCGGGGAGATAAATGTTCTCTTACAGAACCATGGTGAAATCCCTTTTTAAATATTTCCTGGGGATATGATAAGATATTTTATTTATAGCACACCTATACACAAGTGTTTCAAGAGCGACGAGGCATGGGAGGGGTACAAGGGAGGACAAGACAATGATCTTACTAGGCCCAGTGACATTGAGAATGTGCAAGTGCAGGGGAGAAGGAATGGGGGAAGTGATAGAGGTAGGGGAGGAGTGGAAAGTGATAAACACGGGAACAAAACAAGAAGGTAGTGCGGCCAGTGGGTGGCAAGTGCAAGAATTAAGCACAGACAACAGATGTCAGTAAGTGCAGGTAAGGGGACTGTTGGGTTGCAGATACAGACCCAATTGCAGGGGTTCCTGTACGGGAGCCAGTGCGGGTATGCAGCTGGGTAGGAAGGGATCAGGGTCCGAAGTCAGAGGGTAGCCAGGTGGCCAGTGCAGTAACAGACAGAGATCAGCCAGGAAGAGGAAGAGAGATGGCAGAAGCAAAGAGGAAGGTCTTGAGATGCTTCCGGAACCGAAGATGGTCCTCCTCAAGTTTAAGAGATACAGGGAGGCTGTTCCAGATGGAGGCCTCAGCTGAGAAAAGAGATTTACCACCAACTCGTTGCTTGGAGAAGCGACTAACCCTGAGGGAGTTGGAGGAGCAAAGACCTCGAGTGGGAAGGTATTTACAAAGGGAGAGCTCAAGGTATTGCAGACCCAGGCCCCAGAAGGCCTTGCGGATAATGCAGAGCATCTTGAACTTAATCCATGGAGCCAATGGGAGCCAATGAAGAGATTTCAGGGCTGGAGAGATACGATCCCTGGGATTGAGGCTGAGGACAAGTCTTGCAGTTCTGTTCTAGATGAGTGACAGAGGGCGGAGTGTAGTAGCAAGCTGGTGTAGGAAGAGGCTGTTGCAGTAGTCCAGCCTAGAGAGAACCAGAGCTCTAGAGAAAGTGAGTTTCTGGGGGAATGAGAGGAAAGGAATAATACCTATGGGGAGGTGCAGTTGGTAGTTTGACTTCTTAGAGATGTCAGAGATGTGAGGAGAAAAGGAAAGTGTGGAGTCGAAAAAGACCCCAAGGTTCTTAGCCTCGCAGGTGGGAGCAGGAAGAGGGCCAAGGGAGGCCAGCCAGAGAGTGGCAGGAAATGAGGGTGCAGGAGTGCAGATGAGGAGGAAATCTGTCTTACTGGCATTAAGACAGAGGTCGCTGGCGGCGCACCACTCCTGGATTGCAGACAGACAGTCAGAGTTGAGAGAGGGGGAAGAGGTGACAGAGGGGAGTCTGAAAACGTGTCATCCGCATAGCACTGAAAGTTGGAGCAGAGAGCAGCAATACGGTGGGTGAGGAGAGCCGGGTATTGGTTGAAAAGCCTGGGAGAGAGGTTAGACCCCTGGGGAACACCACAGGTAGAGAGTGAGATAAGAGGAAAGAAAGGACACAAGTTGGACCTCCGAGGGTCGGTAAGAGAGGAATGAGGTCAGCCAGTCCAGGTCCTGGTCAGTGATACCCAGGTTATCAAGAAGGGAGTTGAACAGGATGGCATGTTTGACCGTGTCAAAGGCAGAGAGAGATTGAGTAGGATGAGGACAGAGGGGATATTAGAATCAAGGTTGGAGAGCAGGTCATCACGGATGTTCAGGAGAGCAATTTCCGTGATTCTGGCTGCTCTGAAGCCAGATTGATGGTCATGGAGACAACCAACAGAATCAGTGTGGAGGTTTAGCTGGGAGATAGCCAACTTTTCCAGGGGTTTGCCCAGGAAAGGAGTGATACAGATCGGACAATAGTTAGCCCGGCAGGAGGGGTCAGCTGAGGGTTTCTTTAGAAGAGGATGCACAAGAGAGTTATTCAGGGTGAAGGTAAGGCTCCAGTGGTGAAGGAGTGATTGCGGAAGTCAGCCAGGGCAGGAGCGAGGGTGTCGATATGGTCCTTGATGGTTTTCGACAAACACGGAACAACCTGTTTATTTTTATTTTTTTAAATGTTAAACTTTCTTTTTGATTTATCTTCATTCCCTGTTTTGACAAGACTTTCTGTCCTGGGTTTTAGAGATGAAATGAGAGGCCATGGCCATACTGCGGCAGGATTGGCCAGCTCCTTGCAGATTTTAAAGAGTTTGGCCGAGTTGTTAGATGCCGCAGAGATGCAAGCTTGGATGTGGGCTCTTTTCCTAGTGCAGACAGTCGATATTGCCTTTGGAGCAGGCAGCAGACCAGTTTGTCAGAGGATGAACAAGATGCCCGCCATTTCCTCTCAGCCACCCTACACTTGCGTTTAAGGGTGATGAGGTCAGAGTCATACCAAGAGTTGCACTTGGCTTTGGGTTTCAAGCGGATCCTCATGACAGGGGCAAGATCTTCGAGACTATCAGAGTTAGCCGAGTGGAGCTTGGAAAGGGATGTGTCAGGATGTGAGTCAGCCAGAGGATGAGGAGGGGAAGAAAAAGTGGCAGTGAACGCCTCAACTGACATGCGCTTCTTGGGCCGGATGACCGAGAATGTAAGTGGCAGTGCTGGAGCAGACTTGGCCTGAGCGGTGGAGAAGCAGAGATTGGAGGAAAGGAGAAAGTGATCGCTCCAGGAGAGGAGTGGTGAGGCGGTTAGAGAGGTGTAGGTCTGAGGAGATGAGAACATCCATAGTGTGCCCTGCAGAGTGAGTTGGGCCAGAGGGAAGAACAGAAAGAGAGAGAGAGTCGCAGAGGTCACGAAACAGTCCAGAGGAGGGACAGGAAGCATCCAGGTGGATGTTGAGGTCTCCAAGGAGGAGGACTTGATCAGTTGAGGCCAGGAAGGAGGAGGAGAGGTTGGTCCACTCAGAGAGGAAAGAGGTAGTCTGACCAGGAGGTTGATAGATAGTAGCAATGTTGAGAGAGTGACCAGGAGAGAGAGAAAGCCTGCAGACAAGACATTCAAAGGAGGAGTAGGACCGCATAGGAATCACAGAGGCAGGAATCCACTCCGGGAAGATCAAGCCTACACACCCACCGGGACAGTTGGATCTGAGCACGGAGAGGATCTTGTAGCCATCAGGGAGGAGAGTGTCAAAGCTTGTGACAGAGCTGGCCGTGAACCATGTCTCGGTGAGACAGAGGACATCAAGGTCGAGTTCTTCAAGGAGGCGGCAGATGTCAGAGGAGTGCTTGACAGCCGAGCAAGAGTTGAAAGTGGCAATATGGAGAAGGTTGCCAACTTTGAAAGAATTCCAGGGAGGGGTACAAATCACACCCTGCGGAGGTGTAGAGGGAGCCCGGGGGAGCAGAAGAGGAGGGAGGAGAGGGCAAGGTAGCCAACGAGGAGGCAGCAGTGGGAGGCAAGGAAGCTGGAGAAGAGAGAGAAGGCACAGCAGGGGAAGGAAGGAAGTTGATGAGGCATGGAAAGCATCTATCAAAGAGGTGGAGGTTGGCATGGGGGCCTTGGACCAAGACGGTGCCTTTCAGGTAAACATAAATGATGACCTGAGAAGAGTGGAAGGAGGACAGGCGGGCCTCCAACCGGGTGCCACCATTAATGGGTGAGGAGGAGAAAGGAGAAAGCACAGAAACCATATGAAGAGTTCATAGGTCTGGCGAAGGAACAACAAAGGGGATGTTGGTGAGGGTCTGTCTGGAGGAAGCACTGGTATAGGTGTCAATGATTGGGAGACCAGGGTTAGAGACCAAATATCCTTTCAGGGAGATATAAATGTTCTCTTACAGAACCATGGCGAAAGCCCATTTGAAATATGTCCTGGGGACAAACTTGCACAGGGAATTCTTGAGAAAGCTCTATTTCCCCATTTTGAGGAAAGAATTGAACCAGAGGAAACTGAGAGAAGTAACTTAGGCTTTGGAGAGGCTGATGAGAAACCATTGTACCATCGAGGAAAAAAAGGAAGAGTAACCTACCTTCCTTCCCAACCCAGCCTTCACCCAGTGAAATTATCCAGCACTAACAGAGGCTTTCTTACAAGTAATTCATGAGGGAGAAGGACAAGAAAAGAGGAGCCCTGTTATTTCTTCCGGAAACAAGGATTACTACATAGAAGGGAAACATCCAGGGAAGGCCTAAGTAAGACTCAATTAGTAACACCAAAAACCCATCGAAAAATCATGCTAGAGATAGCACACTCTCATTTGACAGGGGGGCACTTACGACAATCTAAAACCCAATCTCACATCAGTGGGAAATTCTATTGGCCGGATATCCATGCTGACATAAAGAACTTCATTCAGACATGCAAGATATGCCTAAAAAACAGCTCACATATTGCTCTACCTGCCCCTCTGGACCCATTGCTGATAATAGAAGTCTCCTTCTCTAGAATCGGGATAGATATCATTGGACCATTGAAACCTTTTGAGGAAAGAATTGAACCAGAGGTAACTGAGAGAAGTAACTTAGTCTTTGGAGAGGCTGATTAGAAACCATCGTACCATCGAGTAAAAAAAGGAAAAGTAACCTACCATCCTTCCCAACCCAGCCTTCACCCAGTGAAATTATCCAGTACTCACAGAGGCTTTCTTACAAGTAATTTGCGAGGGAGAAGGACCAGAAAAGAGGAGCCCCGTTATTTCATCCGGAAACAAGTATTACTACATAGAAGGGAACCGTCCACGGAAGGCCTAAGTAAGACTCAATTAGTAATACCCAAAACCCATCGAAAAATTGTGCTAGAGATTGCACACTCTCATTTTACAAGGGGGCACTTACGACAATCTAAAACCCAGCTCACATCAGTAGTAAATTCTATTGACCGGATATCCATGCTGACATAAAGAGCTTCATTCAGACATGCAAGATATGCCAAAAAAACAGCTCACATATTCCTCGGTGTCCAGTTAAAGGATCGAATACGAAAGGATTGAATGCAAAAGGTGAGAGTCAATAGGATCGAAAACAAAGGTTCGAAAACATTTCTTTTTTTAATTATATCATTTTTTGGGGGTTTTCGTTTAGGTAAAAAAAAGTGGTTTTTACCACAAAAACAGGGGTTTGCGGGGGACTCCCCCCCAAAAAAAAATGTGTAAAAAAAAAAAAAAAAATTACCAACCTTTTGCCTTTTGTTTTTGTCCTTTTGATTTGACCCTTTTGTCATTCGAACCTTTTGATTCGATACTTTGACCTATAACCATATTCCTCTACCTGCCCCTCTGGACCCATTACCGATAATAGAAGTCCCCTTCTCTAGAATCGGGATGGATATCATTGGACCGTTGGAAACTTCAAAACTGGGTAGTAAATATGTTCTTGTAATCGTTGATTACGCTGCCCGTTACCCAGAAGCCTTCGCCATGCAGAACAACACAACCAAGCACATTTTAAAACACCTGTTGATGTTTTTCTTCTAGGGTTGGTTTCCTGAATGAAATTCTAATGGATCAAGGATCCCATTTCATGAGTAAGCTGATAGGTGAAGGTAAGGAATTACTACACAATACCACCTTAAGAACCTCAGTTTACCACCCCAAAATGGACAGATTGGTAGAGAGATTTAATAAGACCCTCAAAATTCTTCTGAGAAAGTTAGTAGATGAGGATGGGAAGGACTTGGATTGTATGATTCTGTGGGCCTTATTTGCCATGAGAAAGACCCATCAGGCATCCACCGGTTTCTCCCCTTTTGAGTTACTCTACAGGAGAGAGCCACGAGATGTCTTACACATGCTCCGGGAGACCTAGGTAGAAAGAGAAGAGGTACCAATCCCCCTCTCACAAACAGCTACCCGATTATGAGAGCACATGAGACTCGTCCGGAGTCTAATCCACACTCATATGGAGAAATCTCAAACCCAATGTCAGACAGTCCCACCGGCTCCTCACCTGATTCTTATGTGTGAAGTATGTGTGGATGACTCTGTAAGTGGTTTTGGTCTACCCTTCTTCTTCTTGGTACTCTTACTTTCCTTGTAGAGGTAAGGCCTGCCACGAGGAGAAGCCACTATGCCTGACAGGTGACAGCTAAAAGTAAGCGTCCCCCCAAATTCAATAGGAACTCCCCAATGAAAGTCAATAACGGACACACCCCAGGAGGGAAGGAGACCAGGACCAAGTGCGGGTGAAGATAAAAAGTAATGTTTATCCAAAACCAAAATAGGGAAAGCAGAGAACTCTGCAAACTGCGAGCGCGCTCTGCCATAACATCAAAAAATGCACATTATATTACAAAATCACGCCGTCTATGACGTGTGCTATAGGTGATACATTGAGTTTCGCCCATTGGACAGTATCCATTCTGTAGGGACGGTGCTCCCGGATTGGCTGGCACAGTGCTGATTACTTAATGGAGCACATGGGTCAGCTAGGCTCATCTGGGTGAGGTGCAGGGTCAGGCGTGATGTCCAAGTCACGAAGATATACCCTACTTAACATTCTGCCCTTGTGGCCACACGTACCTTGCATACAAGAGTGATATCACTAGACGTTTCACCTAGACAATAAAAAGTGAGACTACTTGGATTGGTGCCTAATTCATTTACCATATTATTTTGACACATTCATTATAAAGTTCCTCAGATCCCATGAGAGGATGGCTTATTGTTTGTTAGTGAAAAGAGAATATATTGCCACACATGGGATCAGGGGTCTGGGGTGATCTGGGGTGGTACATTGATAAAGGGCCTTCAGTCTTTGCATCAAAAGGCTTTGGGGTAAGGGGCTTATTGTCGATATTTCCTTGATCAGAGTCCGGGGGTGCGAGGCGAGTTCATGGTAACATCATATGTCAAAGGGCTGAGGGGAGGGTGGATAATTGGTGCAGGCTCAGCGGAAGGGTGAGAGGGTAAATTCCTAGCATCACAGCATCAGTGAAACAACGGCCTTTAGCTGTCAGCCCAGCCTGAGGAGGGAGGGTGGTGGGGGCTGAGTGCACGGCTCTGCAGGAGAGGGGAAAGAAGGCCCTGTGGCTTGCTGCCTGTCCACTTTGCGGGGTTACATACGAATCATTAGAATGCGAGGTAGAGTTAGGCCAGTGTGGTTGCAGGTATATCGAATAATATGCAAACTATGATCATAATATAGGTTACACATTTATTTTTATCACAAGTAACACCTTACCAAATACACTCTATCTACAACAGCCTTGTGGCTTTACTGTTTTTACATTATACACATTTTAGACCTATATGCTAGTTGAACATGTTTGAAAAACATACATATATTGGAAAACCAGTGCGTAGCTGGATCTTGTATTTTGCATCATATTGAACAAGTAAATTAACATATCATACATCAGCGTGAGTGTTTGGCAGAGAATAGGATTTTTCCAATAGTATGGGGCCTAGGCATATAACTAATAGCTTTGTGCGCAGTAAAATAGTTTTAGATCTTCTTGTTTCGTTTCATATAATGGACTCCTTCATACACAACTACAGGAGGGGATTATAACCCTTACAGAGGGATTAGCGTTGTGGGTGAACCAGAGTGGTAAACAGACGTGGTGTATGTATCTGTTACTTCAAAAGGAGAGCAAGGTTGGGGGGTTATCCACAGTGTATGTCATAAATGAGGGGTCTTCAAGGGGACGGGACATGTTTGTGGAGATTTATCGTTTTCCTCAAACCCAGGCCTTCGCCCGGTCATTCACAGGTCAGCGATGAACTGCGGAAGGTGATACAGTGTTTATCTTGTAGTTTGTTTGCGCCTCTTCTCCCGTGGGAACAGGCCTACTGCAGGGACGCAGAGGGGAGGAGGGTGAGGGAGATGACTGGCTCGCTGTGCGCGATCTCGAGGGGAGAGCTCCAGCTCTGCAGGCAACCTTTGTCCATGAGGCCTGTGGTACGATGTACAAAATGGAGTCTGGTTGTGATACCAAATGGAGTCTGGGATCAGCCTTGTGGCCGAGGTATGCATCCATATGGGTCGTCCCGCAGCCATCCCGCATCCCTGGCCACAGGCGCAAGGTTGGCTGGAAGACGAATCATAATCTGCTAGTGGGTTGGAATGGAGGGGAGGGGGTCTTGAACACCTTTCCTCCCATACACAGCCATGGCAAGGGACTCACTCCCGGGACACCCAACAAAAACTTGAAACAGACGTTGCTGTCTTGGACTGCAGGAATGATAAGGCACGCAGGATCAGGTTGTGAATATCCAATATCTCTCAATTAGATAGAGGCAGGTGAGCACAAGAACACAGAAGGAAGACTAGTCTTTCTAGAAATAGGCAGGAGAGAGAGAGTACAACCTTCCGATGCAGACGGGAAGCAGCAGCAAGTTAAGTAGTGAGAAAGGAATAGACGATGGCAGAAAGGCACGGAAAGGACAGAGGAGATCAAAGGTGGAGAACAAGAAGGATTCCTGGAGGAAAGCTACTCAGACCGTCTTACCGACAAGAGAACTGGGGTTGCAACACGCCGCTTCGGAGTGCCGGACTGTTGACAAACCCGGTATGGGAGGCCATGATGGAAAAAAGCTAGAGCGAACAGTAACATTGTCGGAACAACGTAATAGCACATCAATGGTGGCGCGTTCCTCTTTTCCACAAACACCAGAAGGGTGAAGCTGTGATGGCCAAAAGCAATGTACATACGATAAGGGGGTAAATCGAAGATCATTTTCAGTATGAAAGAAAGTGTTAGTCCTATTACTTACCTCTGAAAATAAACGTGTTTGAAAGTGGCGTGGACCCTATAAGGTACTAGAGTAAACAGGAACCTGTACCTATAAATAGTACAACCTGATAGAAGGTAAAAGACTCATCTCTACCACGTAAATCTTCTGAAAGAGTGAAAGACAATCCTTCAGCTACTACCTCTTCTATATTATCTTGCATAAGCAAGAGAATTTTACCAACCGTATTACCGCATTCCTCGATGTATTCTGTGAAAAGCCAGGGAGAGAACATGATAGGTACCACTATATCAGAACCCCAAAAGGGAAAGTGGTCAATTTGAAGCCATACAGACGCCCATAAGCACGAAAGCAGGTAGTGATTGATGAGGTTAACATTTTTTAAAGGCAAACATCATCGAACCCTCTTCGAGTCCAGGGGCCTCACCTATTGTGTTGGTGACTAAATCTGATCACTCGTGGAGGTTTTGCATAGACATTAGGGAGGTCAACACCTTCTCCGCCTTCAATACCTATCCTATGCCACGTATCGATGATTTAATAGAAACACCACATTCTTGACAACCCTAGATTTAACCAAGGGATATTGGCAGGTCCCTGTGGATGGACCTTATAAGGAAAGGACAGTTTCATTGATGCCAATAGGACTATTCCAATTCAAAGTCCTCCCTTTTGGATAACTGTTAGGGAGAATTCTCCAAATGTGCTAATTTCCCTTACATTTTGAGATCCCCAGCAACTTTGCTGGATTTATGCGATTTGATTTTTTTACCTGGAAAGAGTGTGAGCCTTTTTTCCCATTCTTTCATATATTTTGATGTGTATTGTACTTATGTGTTCTTTGGATATGGTGTTTTAAACAAACTCCATGGCATCATCTTTTTCTGTGTGTCACACAGCACCTTCAGTGCAGTGGCACAGGGGTGTCTTTCAGACTCCCCAAGGTTTAAATACCTTCTCTGGGACTGACTACTGTCTCCCAGAGTATGTAAAGTTAAATTGACTTTACTAGTCTCTTTAAATTTACTGACCCAGCACACACTATCTTCCTATAGGGTGCTGGAGGGGTTACTTAGCTTCCCCCCGAGTCAAAACACTCATGTAACAGTAAAAGGTTACCTTTTATTACTTTAAATGGCTGGTGGCAGTGGTTTAGATCAACTACCGTGATTTTTCCCGACCGCTAACAACGGTAGCTAAAAATCAAGAGTAGCCATGTTTTTCAATATGGCGCCCAAGACCTATCTGTAAAAACAGACTTCGGTCAACTTTTTGTTGCCATTTCTTTTAGGAAAAGTCCTTCTTGTGTTTGTCTCTGTGTGCCAAACCAGCTTTGGTCCCTTTGTTCATGCCCTTAGGTAGGCTTCTGTGCTGAAGCGCTCCTCTGGTGCCAGAGTGTCTGGGGTGGACAGGATGTGAGGGAGGTGCCCGAAACTCCCTGTGCTTAGTCTCCTAGGAGACCTGAATGCACTCTGGTGTGATTGGCCGGCCGGCTGTCCAGCAAGGACAGCCACCCTGCTGGGTGAGTGACAGCCAGGCTGAATGAATGGGGGGAAAACTGTTTAAAAGCAGGTCTCTGGGACTTGGAAAGCAGAGTCGACCACTGGAACGAAAGAACCGAAGAGGAGAGGAAGGAAGAGGACTGCTGCAACTCCTGGACGACCGATGAAGCTCTGCTGCAGGTCCGAATTGCCTGAAACTCCGACGACAGAGAAGCCCTTCAAGGTTAACTTCTTCCCTTGAGTTTGGTGGGAGCAACCAACTCGCAAGCCACCTGGACACCATCCTATTCTGGTCGGATTTTCAGCAGTGTGCAAAGGGAAGGAAGCCAGGGGGACTTTAAGGCACTCAGACCTTAAACCGACGTCTTGCTACAGCTTTTGGCCTCTTCCCTGGGCAGTGCAGGAACCTCCCGATGTCCTCCTTCTTGTCCCCACGACTGAATCTCAGGAACAGCGAGATCTGCTCGAACTGCCAGGAACAACTGCCTCAGCTACAGCTGTCTTCATTTAAAAAGGTACTGTGAAAACGCGGTCCGGAAATCTTTTCGGCCATTGAGAAAGTGCATGAAACTTTCCTCAACTACGAAGGCTTGTCCTTCCCTAAACATTCATCAAACTTTTCGCCGAGCCAAATCATTTAAAAATCTGTGGCAAAGACTTAACCGTTGCATACCAGAACTGTGCTGTCCTATACAAAAAACTACTAACCATTGACTTTGGCCCAGGCCTATTGAGAAGAATTGCTGGTTGTATTTAACTTGAACCCTTTGCCCTGCCTATGATTGTATTTGGGTTGTCTATTCTTATAACCATGTCTTTTCCTTCCTTTTCTAAGTATGTAAAGTGCCATTTTGCTCACACTTCATTTTGGAGCTACACTTGTTTAGTTACTGACCAGTTGGATTTGTGTGGTGTATTAGTGTGTGATATTGAGCTGCTTGTGCTAGTGTAATGTTTTATAAATGATTGAGTAAATAAATGTATATTCTTTTACTGAGAAATCTTGAGTAAGTGTTTACTTGAATCACTGTATTGGGTGGTCCATTGTGTAATTTGTTCTACTGCTCACTTAAACTCTTGAGATAAGTCTGGCTGCTCAGCCATCGCTACCCCTTTACTGTGTAGTACAAGCTTGTACCAAAGGTGAAATTGTGCTTACACTTGTAGTCCTAATTACCTGTAGTGGTCCCAAAGGGCACTGCAGGTGATTCTGCCTAACAATAGCATGGGGCCACAGTAACTTTCCAATGACTCGTGGACATTACAGCATTATTACGATTTCTGTGGGGCCTATATTGACGACATAGTCATTTATAGCAAGACTTGGGAAACCTATCTTTTCCATCTGTCTACTATTATGAGAACCCTCTGAGAGGACTGCTTAGCTGCCAATCCATCAAAATGTAAGTTAGCTCAGTTACCAGTGAACTACCTAGGCTTCTTTGTAGGGAATGACAGTGACCAGCCCCAACAAGAAAAAGTGAAAGCCATCCTAGATGCTCCCACAACCAAGACCAAGAGAGACTTCAGGGCATTCCTAGGATTGATTGGATGTTATCGTAGGTTTATCCCAAATTCTTCAGATCAAACAGCCAGACTGACAGACAAGCTAAGAAACGTAGAACCACAGAAGATTCATTGGACTGAAGAGGACGATGCACTAACCTGAAACAGACCTTATGACAAAACCCAATATTAGAAGTAGTAGACTTCTCAAAGGAATTTGTATTACAGACCGATGCCTCCCTCACAGGGTCAGGAGCAATACTATCACAAATACACGATGGATTAGAGCACCTCAGCCTATTCACTAGTCGTAAACTCTACCCCCGTGAAAAGAACTACTCTGCGTTGGAACTGGAAGCCCCTACCATCAAATGAGCAATTGTCCACCTTAGGTACTAGCTTCTAGGGAGAAAATTCAGACTCATCACTGACCACTCATCTTTGGTATGGATAAGTCAACAAAAGGACTCTAACCCTTCAGTCATGCAATGGTTCTTAGACCTTGCAACCCTACTGTTTCACTGTGGAACACAGAGAAGGTAAGGAATAGGGGAACACCGATTTATTTTCCCAGTTTCCCCGTGAAACAGATGTGGCTACATCGCATACGGTAAGGGTATGTGAGAAACCAAAGGGTGTCTCACCTACTAGTCCACGGGGATCACTCTCTCAGGTGGCCAGGGCACAGCCATCGCCTTTGGATCAAGACCCTGGGGGTGGACCAGTGTGGGAGGATCATCTGGGTGAGGGCTCTTCGGGGAGTGGGGTGAGGTCGACCAATGGTGAGATGTGGTATTCCCCCCTTTCCCAAACCCATGATCCCTCCTATTTCATAGGATTCTCTGATGTCCCAACTCCCCGCCCCCCTTTTTCTACACAAACACTGGGCCGTGGAAGAGGACGACTGAGAGCATCAAGGCTAACCCTTATATATCTACTTGGACATGTCCCGCTAATTGGGTCAGGCAAAGTAAGGCATACATGTGGTACTGTGAGAAACCTGAAGGTGTCTCCCTAGCTACTCCCTGCGGATCTGTCATCCAGGTGGCCAGGACACGGCTATCGCTATTGGATCCAGTTCCTGGGGGTGGACCAGTGAGGAGGATGACCTGGATGGGGGGTCCTTGGGGAGTGGAAGTGGGACACTGACGGGTGAGACGTGGTATCCCCCTTCTTTCAACACCTTTTCCCCATCCTACCACATGGGATATTTCAAAAACTGCCCCCCCTTTTCCGACACAAACACTTTTGCACACCACGAAAGATGACGGACTAACACCAGAGCCATTTACCTGACATGTCCCAATACAATGGTCAGGCAAAGTCAGGCAAATTCAGGCAGTTGACCAGAATCACACACACCTGACAGCCCTTTCTCGTCCCCACTGGGATAAAAAGGTGGAGCACGAGATCACAGTACCAGCAAGGCACACCGTACGACGTGAGAGCTAACATGACAGTTCAAGTGGAGGAGAATACAGAGAGTGTGACAAGGAGAGAAGCGACCTTTCCCATTCTGACCAAGGCCTGTGAAACCTCAGCAGAAGGAACCCTAAGACCGTGAACCATAGCCAGCGCGTGTTGCAGCAAATGTCAATGGTACACAAAACCCTCTTCCACTGATAACTAAGCCGGGGAGAGATGCTGGTCTCTGTGGTACCAATCTTGACTCCAAAGAGAAAGAAAGGCAAGTGGTTCATCACAGCTGGTGAGTTGAGGGGAGAGTCCATAAGAAACCAAACTGTGTTGAACGAAAAATATCAAGCGGATAATTGAACTATGAAAGCATAAAGAGCTATTGATACTAGAAGGGGTATAACCAGCAGCAGAGGAGTTTGGCACCACGTGGGTGCTCCCTCTTGAAACTCTGGAAGATTACCCGATTGTTGAAACTACCATAACCAGAAGGCCTTGGAAGAAGGCAAAAAGGGGGTCAAAGTGGTCATAACGGGGTCTTGTAAAATCCTTTGTACAGTCGAAAGTCTTTAACCGACAGATGATTGTTTAGCGAAGCGAAATTAATCCTGCTTAGCGAAAGGACCGTGTGTTGCAAAGGTTGGCAAGAGTGAACCCGGCGGAGGGATGCTGACAAAAAGGGGCAAAACCTGAAGTCCCTATGAACAGTGTGTTGACAAGTGTGAACCCGACTGAGGGATGTCCACAATTAATTGTTTGAAAAGACATTAAGATTTGTGAATGCAAGAAAAGCCATAGTGAATCCGTTGAAGGGATGCTGATGTCCGAGAGTGGTCCCAACCCGAAAGAGGGAGATCCATGCGTCGAAAGTCATCAACCTAGTGTTTATTTTGGAAAGGAACTTTTTTGTTTGTTTGTTTGAATACATCAGGCCCTCGAAGGCAAGAGACGCTTATTGAAGAGAGACTTAACCATTGATGAACCTGATAGCTGGTACGGAACTGTTGGCTCATGCTGGGAAGGCTTGAGTGTGTGCTGTGCACAGGAGATCCACTTTGTCCCATGCTCAAAACGTGGGGAAGGGAGACCCCTGGCAATCACATCCTGACTTATTCTTTGTGAAAACTTCTTTCTTTACTGAAAACACTATCCCACACTCTTTCTGTAATTAGTTGTAAGGATTTGGCAATAGGTTTTCTTTAGTATAGGCCATTTACTTTGACGAAACGCCACAAGGACTGCCTTATTTTTCATTTGATGGTCGAAGCTTGCTTCCATCTTAGATTTAGGTGTAGGTTAGGCTTTTTTTCCACCCTGCATTTACAGTTTAATAAACCCCCCTGAACTGTGATCACTTGTGTCTGTCTTTACTGTTGCCACCAGGAGTTCCTTACAGTACCCATTAGCTCTCTCCACTCGGAAAAAAGGCGGAACATAGAGACAAACTCTGGGCAAGGTGGATTACGAGAATCAGCATACCTTCCGGGAGGAAGGCGAACCTACTGGAGCAGAGGGACGAGAACCAAGGGTAAAGAAACCCAGGAGTGCCCTGTAGGAGTTTGTTGCCTCCAAAGAACCGTAAGGGATACGTGGAGAGGGCCGAATCCCAGACAAGAAGACTGCATTGTGTTTCAAAGGCACCCACGACCCTCCCGGGTGAATGACGGAGTTGGGGAGGCGAGGCCAAGCCTGTAGTATTAACCTTGGCTCGTGAATTAAAACGGCAAAAAACAAGAAAAGAATGCACACAGCCGGTGAGTTAGTGAGCGAGATGAAAGATCGGTGTGCATTAAGGAAAGATTGAAGTGGCAACAATATATCTTACAGTTGAAGGCTGCATGCGTGTGAATGAGACACGAAGAAAGGCAGACCTGTGGTGAACTTTAAATTACTGATAACTGTGAAGCCAGTGATACAGAGTAGCGGATGGGTCTGGCGAAAGGAGGTACCCCACTCAAAGTCTCTGTGAAAGGTGAAATGTTTTTGTTGTAAAGTGAATGAACTTTAAAAAGCGTGATGATCAAGATTGACCTTGGCAGAAGGGAAGCAGAAAATATGCTTATGATATTGAACTACATAGACCAAGAAACACTGTGACAAACAACACAAGAGTGCGAACTGAAGGGAAAGTTGAAGTGATCCTGCAGAGGTCTATAGTAAAATCCTGGCACATTCAAAATTCTTCAACATCAGGTTAAGGTCTGAGCCCGACTGAGGGAGACCGTAAGTTTGATAAGTTAGGGGATGGGAACCCCTAACAAATGTGAATAAAGCTTGGGGAAGGGAACCCCTATAAGTGCTGTGATTGAGAGGTCCGAGCCCGACACAGAGGGAGACCTATGTGAACTTTTTACTTTCAGAGGCCACAGCCCGATCGAGGGAGGCCTGCGTGAACTTTTGTCTGAACTGTGAACCCTTTTAGTTGAACTGGGAAAGAACTTTTGGAATGTTGGAAAAGTGACTTTAATGTGCAAGGGCATGCAGGCCTCGATCCATGTTTTGAACTGCTTTGTTTTGAGAATCTGAACCAGAGTGTGGCATCCTGTCTACGGGGACAGCCTTACTCCGTACTTTCCAACATGAGGAGGAGAGCTGACTCCGCCACTTTCATTCTTTATATTCTAACGCTGACTTTTGTTTTGCCTAGATATTCCCCTTTACACTTTTTGTGTAAGAGATAGAGCAGTTATTAGGTTTTGTTAGTATGGGCCATTTTGATTTGACAGAGACTAAGACAGTGTTTTATTTATTATTTGATGGAAGAGACTACTCACATCTTAGCTATAGTGCAAAGTAGGAGTTTTTCCAACCCCAAAAATTGAATAAAGGTTTTACAAATTGTACCTTTTGTGTCAGTGTCATACTTGTGACACCATGCCTCCCTTACAATAGCCACGTCATCCCTTTTCTCATAATTTTGGTTTTTCCTATGTTGAAAAATGGGGGACTCCTCCCTTATGTCGTTCCCACAGGCTCCCCCCTCTTGAGTTAACTCCGTAATCGCTTCCGCATCCACACCCCGTCCCCGAACAAATCCTCTGCCACCTGCAAAACACTTTCTCTCAGAGGAGACGTGGGGGGGGGGGAGGGGTAGACACCTACCTGGTCCATAAAAAACCCAAGATTAACCAATGGCAAGGGGCCAGAAGTAGACATATTTTCAACAACAATACCCTCACCTACTTCTGAGCAAACTTCATTGCCACTGCCACCACCATTAGAAATCGCAGGAACAGTAATTGAGGGAACTGATCAAATTACCGGTTGTACCACCTTTACAGCACACCCCACACCACACCCTTGAGACAAGCAGGCATTTCCCTCAACCTTGCTATAACACTCAATATACTTAAATCTATCATTTAGTCTGTTAATGGCAAGAACCTGGTCCCTGAGGACCCCACCTATCCTTTTGTGGGTACTAGTTAGGGCCCTGAGAGCCATGTTTACACTTTGCTGCAAAGTACACATCAAAGTTTGCATACAATTGGCCCTGATGTTAGAAGCTTGCTCCTTTAGTACACACACACATCCGCCCTACCTAGAACCGGGGAAACATCCCCAAACTGCAGGGCAGATGGAATAAAGACACTCACATTTGCTGGATTTAATACTTTATCTTTCTGCGCACGTTCAAGCTAATATGTATCAGTTCTGAACAAAAAGTAGCATTCGGGCTTAGTTTGCTGCACCCTCAGTCATCAATATGGCACACGCAACATGAATCCCTTGTAATGATGGGGACCCCTGCGGGTCACCCCAACACCTGGAAAGAATGGGACGCAAATTGAGAATACATGGCCCGCCATCTCTGAATTGGCAAACACATGCCAAATCTCTCAAGAAGATTAGATACGCCACCAAACGCCCAGAGCATCTGGGACAATTAATCATCACTCATGGTGCTTCTTCACTGAAGGGAGCATTGGTGTAAAGGTATACAAGAGGTCCGAGGTTCGTGCTACACAATCACCATTCAGCAGTGTACCCAGGGCCCAACAAACCATCCCCCGGTAAATGACTGAGGACTCAGCCAAGGGCAATTAAGAACTGACCTTTATTTTGCATAACAGACAGGGATCATACAGGAAAAACGAATTCTCCAGCAATCTCTGAGCCCGTGGCAGGAGTTTTTGTTAGCACATGTCACCACAAGTTGGGGCTCTTCCCCAAAAACCTAGGAGCTCACACTATTGGGTGGCTGGGGTGGTAGTGCCTATAGACGGCACCTATAACGGTTAGCTGACTGGTCCTTGCAGGTCAGGTTGTCTCTCCTGAGAGTTCCCCAAAAAGCTATCTATTAAATTATTGTTGCAAGGTCGCAAGACTACCATTGGCCCTTGCCCTTTGCCATTCACCCCTGGATTTGTTCTTCCTGATTGGCTGGAGGATGTCTCCAAAGGCTTGGAACCCAGCTCTGTTCTCAGCGCTCTGTGTACCTTCTCAAGGTGATGAGAAAGACTATGGGGCACATTAGAGGTCCAGCGGTAACTGTGCCGTAAATATTTACTGGCACCTGATTTTCCGGTGCGTCCAGGAGATTACAACCCCGGCGGGCGAAAGTCAGGCATCAGTAAATTGTAAGTCCCTATTCCCATAGAGTCGCATAGGGCTCTATGTGAGTGGGGACCACGGAAGCACTGGCACCGTTGCTAACAGTGCTGGTGCATCCGTGACGGTCTGACTACCGTGGCTGCTCTGCCCGGCAGGGTCAGACCTGTTGGGTTCGGCAGCTCCGGCAGGCAGACCTGTAGTATGCCAGTCCGGAAACAACAGTACCGGTAAGCTTACAAGCACCGTTGTTTCCGGACCGTTATACTTGTAGTGAGCCCCTACGTGTTCCCATTGTTGCCACCTGTATATCCACCTCGCCTTAGAGTGCCTGCAGGTTGCAACGTTGTAAAACAACACATCTATCACTCTGTTCGCTGGGAACTGCTCCTCTGCCTACCATGGGTAAATGGCTATTGTTCGGGTCAACCAAATAAAGTGGGTGAGGACCGCAAAACTGAATTTCTCTGCCTGCTTTTAGTGAGGATTTATTCTGCTATTTTGAAGGTGGCTCCATGTCCCTGGAGCCAGGAATGTTCTGCTCACCTATGACCTCGGCTGCGAGCACTAGTTCTAAGCAGTGTGCTGTAAAATCTGTTTTCCTTTGTCCCTTAGTGTGAGGACTGTGGCTTCATGTAACTATACTATAGTTGTACTATGATTTCTACATCTCTATATTGTAGTATTTTCCTTAGGGTTAGTGATCATTGGCTCTTCCAGGTTCCTTATACGACCCTGTAGTTCCATGTGGTTAGTTGCAATGGGCGGCTGCAAGCTTGCTCTGCATCCCTTGCATTTCTGCATTTTGCTAAGTAACGTTTTGCTAATGAAAAGGATAGGCGCCTCACAGTATGTACATGTATCTGTCCTCTACAGAACGGTGTAAGCATGTTCTTTGTGTGTGCATTTGTGTGTCCGTGTAACTTCATGCAGGGATGCAAGTTTGCTTTGTGGCTGATGTTACTATGTTGTGGTGTCTCTAATAACATCAGCACAGCTGGATATTTATCATTAGTCAACCAGGTCCAGTGTTGAGGCACCTGTATCCATGAAGACGTCAGCTGGATAAGGTTTAAATGGTTGTCTAAGAGAATATCTATTTGCATATGTAGAAGTCACTGGCCCTCCTTGGGGGCTGGCCAAACAGTGACTGCCATCTTGGGTTTCTGGCTCTTTGGGCTGCCATTATTATGGCAGAAGGCCATTCTAGGGGCCCTTTCTGCAGTTCCCCATCTGGTTGACCTGTCGAACACACCACCAAACCTAGTCGCCGTTGCGAGCCATATCTTCTTTACTCCTCCAGGATGTCCATAGTAATTTGCATGGTCATCCATACTCCATGTCATGTAACTGCATTCTCCTTCTGGGTTGCACCAGACCCATTTGACCCAATATTTCCTGTTGTCCACGGAATCATCAAATGGTATCATTTTTGTCGGGAACAATAGATACTTCTTTATCTGTGTCCTTATTTTTTTTATTTCTTCTACTATCCTATCTCCCTCACCATTTGTATCTACTAGTACATTCATCCCTATTGTTTTCTCTGTCTTTTGCACAATGCATATCTTTATCACACATAGTGCTACTAGTACCAGTATGAGTTCTCCTAGCAATACTTTTAGTCCATCTTCCATCCATGTTGGCTTCCATGAAAATATATACGACAGCCAGCTTTGATCTTTTCCTGCTCCTTTTGCTCCCTCCTCTATTTTGGTAACTACTTCTGTTAGTGTGCCATTTTCGTCATCGTTTGCTGGCACAAATGTACAACAAGAAGACCAGATCTTGGCACAAACTCCTCCTTCCATTGCTGTTAGATGGTTCAGAACATAACTATTCACCAACCTTACTGCTCGGATCTCTTCTTTTATCGCCTTGAAGCCATTTACTGTTCAATGTATTGTCTGCATCAGCTCCCATCTTGTTATCTGTAACCATTTTGAGTTTGTATATGTCTGCACAGCTGGAACCACTGACGCAAACATTTCAGTCCTACTGAACAACCAGTGTTCAGGTGGTACATCATCTAGAGATGCTTCTGATGCAGATGATAAGTAGCTCTGCCTCTTCATTCTACTGAATCCTACTGACCTCTTCCTCTTCTATTATCATCCACTGTAGGGAAGTCATCTGTGTTGATGTCCTTTTGCAGAACTACTAGCGCTGGCGTATTGATGTGCACTAACGAGCGTACTCCTCCCCAGTTGCATGCATATTTCCATATGCTTTAGATCTGCATGCCAAATAATGATCCATTAGTACTACTGTCCTAACCTTCATGCCTGGATGCTTCACTGTCTGCTTGCAGTCTTTGTTTTCTCAAACCTTTACTGTACAACCATTCTGGAAACATAATGCTGCTTTCTTTGGTGGTATTACAGGGATTGGTCCAGCTTCATTCTCCACCCAGGTCAGTAATTTTGCACTTGCATCCCATTCTTTCAGGCATTTATCATTTTCTTCCTGTACCGAGTTTATTGGAACTTGTAGGAGCCTGTGTGATTTGCTACATAGTACTCCCTGCTTCTATCCTTCAGCTGTGTACACTTGGCTGTACACAAGCATCTGTGGTCATTCCCAGCATCCTGGCTCTCCTCCTACTTCCTTGGATTCCTTCTTGGGACACTGTAGCTCTTTTAGTGATATGGTTTTGGCCTCTCCTTTCTATGGGCCGTCAGTTATGTGTTGTATAGCTTGGCCCTTTTTTCAGTAACTGTCCATCATCTCAAGGGTTTTTATATAGCTTTTTTCATAGGGGAATGTTGCTTTGATCATCCATCTTAATGTTGCTGTTCTCCCTTGGAATCTTCCTCGGGTTGTACACATCAACAGGTACATAAGGCATTGTGCTCTTGCTGCTGGTACTTCAGTTGATACAAACGTTCTGAAGGCACTCATGGCATAGTGGATTAGTGAGCAGATATAACAGCTCTCCCCAGTGGTTTGTTTACCTACTTTCGTCATGTGCTTGTACCCCATGTTATTAGATACTCAAGCAGTATCAGTGAGATAGTGAACCACCCGCCACGTCTACATCAGCACTGCGTCTACCTCTCCTTACTGTACTTACAGTGCTTACCTTCCCACCTGACATGGTCATTCCTCCTGCTGACGTTGGGGTTGTGTTAGCACGGTTTACCGCTGTATTACTTGTAACATACGATATTTGCCAAGAGATAAGGGAAAAAATACCACATGAAAATAAGACACAGGGCACAATAAGCATTCCTTTAATAATATTACCCATCACTTACTCTTCTTTGTACTGTTGTGTAGTCTTGAAGATGTGTGTTGCCCATCTGCAATGTGCCAAAAAATGCGTTAGTGTGTTAATACCTAATTAATTCAAGCTCTGCAAACATGGTGTTGGGTCATTGAAAGAAGGAATAATTGTTCCCAAACTGTGCATATTCTAGGATCACGAAGTACTGCAAGTACAAAAGGGTTCCATATCTCTAGGTGTGGGTATGTGTGGGACAAATGAGCTATAAAAACATTGAAAAACACATTAGGATGACGCCTTTTTGCGCTATTCAATCTCCTGACAAATTGGACAATTTGGTCTTGGAAGGTCTCAGGATGAGGATCATGGGGAAGCATGGGACAATGCAATAAAACAGTCACACTTTCACGAAGAATGATGTCAGTGTGCGGAAAGAAAAATAATAAACAGACTGTGTCCTAACTCTCTATGTGTAGGAAGTCCTTTCCGTAGCTCTCTTGCTCTGGAGTGGGTAATCATAGGTTGGCCTCTGTTGGGCTATGATTCTTCGAGGCAATTGTTTTGTTCTTCTGCTTGTGGATCTTTGGCTCTTTCATTATTAGGGATAGGAGAGGCCAGCAGTTTGCAGGGTTTGATGTCGCCGAGGCAGTTCCAGCACTTCTTTTCTAACAATTTTACTACACGATCAGTGATCTGCTCCACTGTATATGGTCCTGTAAAACGTGGTTTGTACCACCGTCTGGTAAAATCTCTTAACAGCACCTGGTCTCCAGGATACAGTTGTGGTTGCTTCTAAAGTTCCTTGTTTGCTTCTGGGTTGTTCTCTTCTCGTGCTTCAGTCCTCTCCCATGGTCCCTGCAATTGACGAGAAATAAGAGGCAAGGAAGCGGTATACTCATACATTTCCTGACCCAATGCATCAGACATTTTTTCTGCATCGTTCAAAGCCCTAGTGGGAGGAACCAGGAGAAATCTCATGCGCCGTCCGGTTACCACCTCATGTGGGGTTAAATGGTGGTAGGGCACTGGTTTATTGCGCAACATGAATAATGCTAATAGAATACAGTGCAGCCAGCTTTTGTTAAGGGTTTTTTAAATTTTGGCAATGCCTTCTTTGGGCAGCCTGTTGAGGCGCTCACACATCCCGCTTGCTTGAGGGTGGTAGGCACAAGGAAATTTGTGTTCTATTCCCAACAAGGTTGTGATGTGGAGGAAGATCTCACTGGTGAAGTGAGGACCATTGTCAGACCGCAGGACCTCACACATGCCACATCATGGGAATATTTCTCAAACCAGAATGTTGCTGCTTTAAGGGCATCAGGATGGGAACTAGGACCGGCTTCGATCCATTAGGAAAATCGGCATACAACCACTATCATGTAGGGGTAATCCTGGCAAACTTAGAGCATGTCAACATAGTCGACATGAAGGTGATGGAATGGACCCATTGGGCAAGGTATGGCTCCTCTCACCACCCTTAGTGTATGACTTGCTGTGAATTGTTTACAAACTAGACAATTAGTCATGTTCTGCCAAATGAGGACAGAAGCAGTCTTCTCCAATATGAGTAGCAAGCACCTCCTTCCCCATGTGGGTAGGATGGTGTAACTGTGTCAGTGCCTTGTGCAATAATGAGAATGGCATTACCACTTTTCCTGTGTTGTTTTTACGCCATGAGGCATCTGTCGGAGACACTGTACATCCCCTCTTTATCCATAATTCCTTTTCTTCCTTAGGTGCAGCTCCATGCTATTTCATAATCTGTGTCACTCGAAATGTGTTATATCCTTCTTTTAATATCATTGATTGTACAAAGTTGCACGCTGCGGCCGAAGCATCCATTTTGAAAATGTCCCCAAAATAAGCGGCACATGTTGCTTCTGCTTCCTCGTTGCCCCTGCAGACTACATCCTTCCCCCTCGTGTGGACCTGGCACTTCACAACTGCCAGATGCTGTGGGAACTGGAAAGCCTCTATCAGTCGGGTTGACAAGTCAACATCTCACTATCTTGAGAGCTGGGTTTGGCAGTAAGACCTCATACTCCGAAGCTCTCTGTTTTGTCAATGTACTTTTGGGTCTTTCCAGTATTGCAAAAAGAGCATGCTCCACAAAAACAGTGGTGCTGCATCCCATGGTAATACTTGCTGACTTGTCTACCGCGAATGCGGCAGCAGCCAGTGCCTGTACGCATGCATAGTGCCCTTTCATTACTGGGTCTAATTTCCCACTGTAATATGCTAGGGGTTTGTTCCCCATACTTGTCTTTTGTGTCGGTACTGCAGTCATAACCACTCCATTTGAGTGTGAGAATAAGAATTCATTTTGATAGTGTGGGATCCCTAACATGGTAGTAGTGCATATTGCTTCCTTCAGCTCGCCAAATGCCTCAGTCATTTCTTTTGTCCATTATAATGTACCCCCCCCCTCTTTGTGCTTCCTTCAGTGCACTTAGTAAGGGCCTAGTGTACATGCTGTAGTCTAATACCCACACTCTGCAGTAATTACATAGTCCTAGAAACTGCTGCATTTGTCTTATGGTTGTGGGCTTTGCTGTCTTGCGTGTTGCCTCTACTCTTTCTGGTGTCACTTTTCACCCGTCTTGTGATATGAGTTGTCCAACGTACAACATTTCTTTCTGGCAATACTGTAATTTGGTCATGTCTACCTTGTACCATTTTTCTGCTAGTACAGTCAACACGTGCACTGAATCGTCTCTACATTGTGCCTCTGTTTTGCTCCAAATTAATATGTCATCTACGTAATGTATAAAAGTGCTTTCCAATTGCACATTTCCTAAGTCCATTTGAAGGACCAAGTTGAATATTGAAGGTGATTCACAGTACCCTTGAGGAAGTCTAGTGTGCTTCCACTTCTTATTTCTATATAGAAACAAAGTTAGGTCTTGTGAGTCTGGGTGTAGGGGTAAGGAGAACAAAAGCATTCTTCATATCTATGACCATGAAGTAGGTATCTTCCGTGGGAATGATACACAAAATTGTCACTGAATTTGGAACTAAAGGAAACTCTGCTTTGACAATAAGGTTCAGAGGGTGAAAGTCCTGTATAAAACACCATGACCCCCATTGCCTTTTTGACATGGTGCACCGCAGTGTTCCACAGTGATTCTGATGGAATTAAGATGCCTTGTTTCACTAACCTCAAAACAGGATATTGTCTTGCTCTTGGTAAAATTTCTCCAGGCTTCAATTTTATTTTTAATGCTCCGATCCCTTTCACAAGCCCACATCATAGGTACTTGTGGTGCATAGGATTCTGAGGGACCTTTGCCAAGTCTTCCTCGAGAGATGTCAGCAGTGCTTGTAACATCATCACCATTCTCTGTGGTACTTCCCTGTAGTGTATTTTCACTCTGTTTGTAATGCTAATGTCAAACACTACCTCGTGATTTGAGCAGATGTCTTTGAACATTTCTTTGTCTGTCATGGTATTTAGCCCATAGCCCTCTGCTACTGTGATCACTGACCTCCATGCTCGTCCTGTATCCTTCGTCCCATGTACTGTTATCCTGTCATCTCCCACGATTACTGCCTCTAATTATAGTGGTACCACTGTCCCTTCCTTCTTGTCTAGCGGTAGTTCTGGCCTCAACATGTATTCATTTGGAAGGCACCACATGTTTCCCTGAATCCTTGGGAGCCATGCTAATATTACTTCAGTTTCATATCGAAACAGCTCCTCATTGAGGGCACCCCCCCTCTGTACCGTGCATCCACAATAAGCTTGAATAATGTCCATCACGTTTAGAATGTGTATCCCAGGTGTGGAACACACTATCCCTTTGTCAGTGAATAAGATGGTCAGGTTAAGTTTGCTCATGATGTCCCTCCCCATTATGTTTACTGGTGTCTGTCTGGAATACAGTAAGGGGAAAGCTAGGTCGTGCTCTCCTATAGAAAGTGTAATATCGTCTGTAAAAGGATCCAATTCCGTCGTCCTAGAAAAATCCTGAGCATTCATGGTGTCACCTGACATTCTACACTTCCCCTCCTGGATGCAGGATCTAGTCGCCCCTATGTCTACAAGAAGGGAGAACGTTTTTACACCTCTCGTCACTCCTATGCATGGGTCCTCCATCGGGTTGGGTGTAATCGATAGGATGGAACACTTCAGGTCTGTCTGTCGGCTGTCCTATTGGGAATAGAATGACATTCCATTTCCTGCAGATGGGTTTCCCCCCACCATGGAAACCCCCCCAAATTTCCTAATGAGATCCATTGCCATGGAGTCCGGGCGTGACAGCATCCCGTTGTTTTGCTGTGCCATGTATGATGGCTGTGTGTTATTCTGTGTCTGTGGTGCCTGTGATGTCTATGGGTAATGCTGCGCTGGCACCTGCAGCTGTGGTGTCTGTGTCATGGGCTGGCTTGTATGCGGGTATACGTTTGGTGCCTGTCCTTGTTGTTGCATCTGGCCCTGGGCATAATACTCATTCTGTTCCCCTGGATATGTTGGCTGGTATTGCACTCCCCACTCTGTGGCATCCCCCATCTGCTTCTGCATACACTGGAGATGTGTCCTATCTGTCCACACACCCAGCATTTTGGTGGTTCCCACATTTGCCTCTGATACCCCTGCCCCCAGAACCCTTTTGGGCCCTGCTTCATTTGATGCCCATACTCGCGTCCCCTTGCTGTGCATCCCCACCCCATGAAACCACCTTCCGCGGGTGGCGGCGCATACCTTGTCTGTGGTACACTTTACCTCCTGTGCTTGTTAGTACTGTTCCTTCCATGGCGTATTTAGACAGTGGGGGTCATTCCGAGGTTGGAGGTAAGGAATTACCGGCACCGTTAAGGGTGCCGATGCCGGTTATCCCTTACCTCCGTATTCCGAGGTCCCTTTGCGGGTCCTTCCTTACCTCCTGCTTTTATCAGGAGGTAAGTACGGGACCCGCAAAGGTACTTTGGAGGTAATTACGGTACCGTAATTTACGGTGCCGTAATGACCTCCTTCCCCATTCCCATTGAGCCCTATGGGGCAGAAATGGGAATGGGGAAGGGCAAAAGGTGAATGGGGAATTACCAGTCCCTCCAACCCTGGAATGGACCAGTAATTACTCCATTCACCATGCCGGATTTGGGACGGTTTCGAAGGCAACCATGGAGCTAATTACTCCATGGTTAGCTCCAAACCCGGAATGAGACCCAGTATCGTCTGCACTAAATTAAGCCACTGTTTTGTCCCACAGTTCTCATGTTTCAAGTCTCCATAACTCTTGAATAGCTTGAATATATTGTAGGGGTCTTCATCTTCCCCCATTCTGCGTGCCCTGATCGCACTAATATCTGACCTGTCTGGTACTGGGCCTGTAGAACTTGTCATATGGCCATTGGGCAGTTATCAAACGTTGAACCATTGTGTGCCATGTTCTGGATGGCTACTGCTGGGTACCCAGCTCTTTTCCATGTGTCATTGGTAGCCTCACTGAGGGTTGCCACTAATAGACCTTTTATGTCCCCCACCGCTAACTTCTGCCCTGATGTCATGCTTTACATTTTGTGTATCCATATCCCTGCACCCGTGGTCAACGAGGGTAGCCTACCCCTCAAATGTTCCTTGTTGATATTTTTCCATGTATTGAGGTCGCCCCCTTTTTCTAGTAAGGGGGACTGTGTCAACCCAACCTCTTCATCCAATATCCTGGTGTCTTTGGTGGTAGTGAATGTCCTTGCCAACTCTCCCTTCCTTCGTGCTGGAAGGCCTCCAAGTCTTTACATTATCCAGGCTGCGCGATGCAGCCCTAGACCGACGTGGCCTCTCATCCTTGTCGCCGCGCAATCCCCCTGTGTCCGATGAACAGGTTGCCCCACTCCCTCATCCTCACTCCCTACCAAGTCATCATCAGACTCGGCGTCTCCCAAGTCACTGTCGATATCGTCCGAGAAGCTTAGACTCCTTACTACCATGCCTCCCTTCTGTGTCTTTTAAGTTCTCGCAATCCCCCCTCATTGAGGACACTGTATTGGTTTTGTCTGGCAGAATAAATGCCCTATCATTTTTCTTGCCTCGATCTTGCTGTACTTGCTCATGTCTTCGTTGTTGTTAAAACTTGCTACTCCCAACCTTAACCTTATATCACTCACAGCACATTCATCATCCTCTTTGCACTCTCTGCCGAGCCGCTGCTCCCTCTTTATCAAAACCTGCTTTTCATTCTCTTCTGCCCTTTTCCTCTCCACCCCCCCACGCTCTCTCTTTCTCCTCATCTCCCGCTGCTCCTGCACTTTCTATTCTGCCTTTTGTTTTTCTCTTCGTACTCTCTCACCTTCTTCCTTTTTCCTGTTTTTCTTGCCTCTCCACTTCTTCCATTATCTCTGCCCATTCTCATGCTTCACTACTCTCATTACACCCTGTCGCTTCCTTACTCACCCCTCCTGCTTCTCCCACTGTTTTACCATCTAATTTGAGTAATATTTGTCCTCTCAACCACTCGCTCGATACTATATTCTCCAGCCCCTATCTTCTTCCCTCTGTTCCCAGGTCATGTCCCTTTGTGATTGTCTGCATTTTGCTTTGCACCCCTTTTCCACCTCCTGCACTCGCTGCTCCCCCTACTGCATGTCAGACCCCATTATGCCCCTCCTTCTTGCTATATGCTGGAGGTGTGAATGTTGGGTTTGTGTACCCCTCCGCTGCTCTTAATTCTCGTATAGGGTATAATCCCTGGGCTCCTGCTGTAACCCTCTAGTCTCATGGTCAGGAGGAGGAGGATTGGGGGCCGAGGACTTTTCGCCCAGGGTCTCCTAATGGCTCAGCATCCATTGATGCTGCACCACATCCCCTCCATTGTCCTGGAAGATCTTCCAGCGCTGTAATATTTCCATCCGATTGCTCAACCTTTTCCCCATATAAACCTCTTGTATGTGTGTGTGTAACGGTTGCTGCACATATTTGGAGAAACTCCCGCCCTTTGGCCAGGGCTTAGACAATGTACCCTCTGTGCTTCATGTCCATTTGTGCTATATTTATAAATCTTGTCCTTATATCGCAGAGGAGCCCTACGCAGATGCTATAGGGGCGTGTCCCCTGCAACTTTTCCTCAATACATTGCTTTTTAATACTTACTTGACCTCAAGTCAAGGTTTTCGACCCTTCCATTGTTATCCACACACCAAAATACAGTATTTCTTATTTTTCTTCAGTTTCACAGATACCAGTTATTTTCACATCATCACAAGCCTCTCTGGGTCCCAACCAACTTCTGAGGCATGCTCCATGCACAACCCTTCTGCAGTCTTCCGCATGCACCTTCCGTGCACCGCCACAGAACACCTTACTGACGTCACCTCTACAATCGGTAAGTGAATGATAAAAAACACTAACAGAGCTCACAACAACATTGTCCCATTATACTGACATTTTCAAACACACACCCAACATATACCCACGCCCATCTCCCTGCCTCCTAACAGGATACCAAAATTTCACGTGCTCAATCTGTACCTACAGTGTCGCCTTGTAGATAAAATGCCTCAGCGAGACTTAATGAGAAGAACACCTTCCGCAGTTCAAGCTAGTCTCAATTGTTAAGCCCTATACACAGGGATACCATCATCCATGATCCGAGGTAAAACTCCCAATCCACAAGAAATCCAATATTTACAGAACTTCTGTCATCCGCACCCTTAAGTCAATAAGTCCAGGCTAACCGCCTCAACCTTTTACCTCAAGATGGAATGTTCCCTAACCACAAACAAATGACATCTACCGCCGCTCTTTTCTCAACTATACTTCACAATACTCAACAATACTTCAACGAAACTGAACAATACTCATCACCATCCCACACCCAACATTTCTTTTTACTGCCCCCCTCAATTGCAGTGTCGCGGAGTCAATACTTACACTATTCTGATGGGCTTTTCCAAGACGGCTCCTGGTGGCCTCTGAACAGGATGCACCTTCGTGTGACTCGCGTGCGCTCCAGTTGTTGCGACAGAAGGGGCAGCGCTATGCCTAACGGGCGCAGTGAACCGTCCTCTGCTACCAATTTGTAAAGCAGGGTTCGAAATTGAGATTCATTGAGCAGGAGCTAAAACCAGCTCCTCGGTGTCGGGCATCACCCAGTAGGCAGGTGTACCGCAGGGGAACCAGGAGCAACCAGAGATGCTCCTTTTAACATTTTGTCCATTTTGTATGAACGATTGTGTTTAAATGTGTATTAGAGGTGTTCTAATTCTTCTTTTTTAACATTCTCAAATACTCAAAGTTAATGTCACATTTACATGTTTGGAAAGCACCAGTTGGCACTAGGAGCCAAAAGTAGCTACTGGTTACTGAAGGTTTCAAGCTAACCAAGCTCTACTATGCTAGAAGCAGGAGCTAAATAGCTCCCAGCTTCCCTCAATTTTGAACTCTGTTAAGGTATACCAGAGGACTGCGGTTCATGCTACACAATCACTGTTCAGCAGAGTACCAAGGGCCCAACAAACCCTCTCCCGGTAAATGACAGAGGACTCAGCCAAGGGCAAGTTAGAACTGTCCTTTATTTTCCATAACAGACAGGGATCATACAGGAAAAACCAACTTCTCCAGCAATTACAGATCCTGAGCGCGGGTCAGGAGTTTTTGTTGGCACATGTCGTCACAAGTTGGGGTTCTTCCCCAAAAACCTAAGAGCTCTCACTGTTGGGTGGCAGGGGTGGTAGTGCCTATAGACGGAACCTATAGAGGTTAGCTTACTGGTCATTGCATGTCAAGTGGTCACACCTGAGACTTCCCTTAAAAGCTATCTATTACATTGTTGAAAGGTCACAACCCTTGGCCCTTGCCCATTGCCATCTACGCCTGAATTTGTATTCTCTGATTGGCTGGAGCGGATATCCTCAGGCTTGGGACCCAGCTCTGTTCTCAGAGCTCTGTGCACCTTCTCAAGGTGATGAGAAAGACTATGTGTCGCCATTCTTACCACCAGTATATCCACCTCGCCATAGAGAGTGCCTGCAGGTTGCAACGTTGTAAAATTACACATGTAACAGTTCTTGTCTGCTTACCTGGGAACTGCTCCTCTTCCCAACGTGGGAAAATGACTATTGTTCGGCTCGGCCGGATCACGTGGGTGAGGACCGCAAAACTGAGCTTCTTGGCCTGCTTTTAGTGAGGGTTTATTCTGCTTTTTTGCAGGCAGCTCCATGTCCCTGGAGCCAGGAATGTTCTGCTCGCCTCTGACCTTGGCTGCGAGCACCACTTCTGAGCAGCATGCTATAAAATCTGTTTTCCTTCAACCCTTAGTATGTGGCCTGTGGCTTCAGGTGACTATACTATAGTTATGCTATAATTTCCATATGTCCATATTGAACTCTTTTCCTTATAGGTTAGTGGTACTTGGCTCTTACAGGTTTCTAATACGACCATGAAGTTCCATGTGGTTAGTTGCAATAAGCGGCTGCAAGCTTGCTCTGCATCTCTTGCTCTCTTTCGTTTCCATGTTTTGCTAATGAAAAGGATAGGCGTCTGACAGTATGTACATGCATCGGTCCTCTATCTACAGAACTGTGTAAACATGTTCTTCATGCGTGCACGTGTTTGTCCATGTAACTTCGTGCAGGGATGCAAGTTTGCTTCGTGGCTGATGTTGCTATGTCGTGGTGTCTCTAATGACATCAGCACAGCTGGTTATTTATCATTAGTAAACCAGGTGCAGTGTTGAGGCACCTGTATCCATGAAGACGTCAGCTGGATAAGGTTTAAATGGTGGTCTCAGACAATGGGCCTCATTACGACCCAGGCGGTAAGGGGTTAACGGCGCCGTAAAAGGTGGCAGCGCAGTTAACCCCTTACCGCCTAATTACGAGGTCCCTTTGCGGGTCCCCACCTTAACGGCTGGTTTTAACAGCCTTCCCCATTCCCATTGAGCCCTATGGGGGCATAAATGGGAATGGGGAAGGGCCAATGGTGAATGGGGAATTACCGCCCCGCCAACCTTGGAATGGGGCGGTAATTCCGCCATCCACCATGGCGAAATCGGTAAAATACCGGCGTCAACCGGCAATCGGCAAAATACCGGCTAATAGCGCCATGGTTAACACCTGGGTCGTAATGAGGCCGTTCGCATATGTAGAAGTCACTGGCCCTCCTAGGGGCTAACTAAACAGTGACTGGCATCTTGTGCTTCTGGCTTCTCGGGCTGTCATGCGTATGGGCGTCAAGAGGGCCATTCCAGGGACCCTCTCTTCTTTGGCACCAAAACACATTTACAATAACCCTGAGCCAGCTGTATGTCAGCCACCAACATAAAATTGAGTTAAGACACACTGTTGGCCCCCTTCCTGTATGATACTCTGAAGAAGACATGGGAGGGCTTCAATAATGGGCATTAATTAATACGGTGACAAATGGACAGCAGTTTTTGCACTCAACCAAGTAGAATTCACATACAAGGAAAAAACTGGAAGCACCCCTAATGCGTTGAAAGATTTGTCGGACCAAATAGGGACAAGATCTTAGGACTCCATTGTTACTATTGAACGTTATCACTATTATGCATGATTTTATCTATTGTATTATGAGAACATCAAGTGTTTTAGTGAATTTATGATATTACTATACACTGTGATGAATTGTGTACAAATACACTGCATTGCTGTAGCATATTTTGCTCTGAATACAATAAGATGCTACTTGTGAAACATTCACGATATAAACGTTTTTTATGTGCTGCAGTTTGTGAAAGTTATAGGAAAACAAAACTATTCAAGGTTGATTGCGCAACGACAATGTCGCAAAGAGCGGTTCAACATCTTAGGTTTTTTTTGTTTTCTACAGGGTAAGCCAAAAAAAGAAATTCTACAGGGCAGTGGGGGAGTGATGTAATGGAAATGCGTTCAGTCTTTATTTTACACAACACACAAGAGGCGCCTCAGAGCTTCACTATCCACCCCTTGCTCTATTCATTCCACACAGATAAGGATGGAGTTTTTTTTTATTTGGTTTTATTGACGTTTTCAACACAAGACAAAAACAATACAAGTGGGCAATTCGGAGCATGTTGGAAGCATTTACCTCTAGTCAATATTTCCCACCACCCTAAAAACATTACATTCAAAACATTCTTAATTTTATTTCTCTCCCACCTACCCTCCCCCTTTAAAAGCCTTCGTCAAATTGAAAAGTCGTAATTGATGCGTAGTGTTCTTGTTACCACATCAAATCTGAGCCTGGTTGCCTCCTTGAGTTCCTTTTGCAACAACCACAGCGGGTTCCTCTCGGTGGGACAATTTCCACATATCCAACAGGGAATTGGGCTCAGATGACCAAGCCAATACCTTTCAATTATAGTCGGGTCCCTGGCATGTATTTCTGCACAAAATCTCCCCACATGACATCATATTGCATAGATTTTGCATGTAAGGCAGCAGTGATCCTTTCCATCACACATATATTGATGGCCACATTAACCCATTCTTCCTTCTTCAGTACATTCTTTGATTTCCACTTTATTACCAAGGCGGCTCGTGCCGCCAACAAGAGTGGGGCTGGCAGGCCCAAGATCATTCTATACTCATCCTTCTCTTTCTCAAACCCAAATAGAATTAAGAGTGGGTCCGCTACTCGCTGAATCCCACCAAGATCCCTGATCCATCCTAGGACTTCGTCCCAGAATATTCTTTCACGGGGACAGCTCCACCACATGTGCCAGTAGTTTGCACTCTCTCCGCAATCACGCCAAGATAGCGGGCTCAATGACTGAAACATCTGGGACAATCTGTGAGGGTCATATTGCCATCAATGTAATAATTTGATAGCATGGAGTTTATATTGGCTGGCTATCGAGACCTGAGAGGCAGCACTGCACATTTTACCCCACATCTCTGGATCAAGTTCGTCTCCAAGGTCTCTCTCCCATCTGCCCTTTAGGTGGAGGGTTGATCCCTTCCTGGCCTCAATTAACTCCCTGTACATGGCGGATATAAGTCCTTTCATTTCCGTTATAGAGTTCAGCAGTTTTTCGAATGGGGTAAGGTCCCTACTAATCTTCTCCCTCCATTTATCCCTCGTGAGGATGCCCTTGAGTGACAGTAAATGAAAGACAGAGAGGGGACCCAGCCCTAGGGCTTCCTCTAGTTCAAGAATTGTTGTAAAAGAGCCGTCTCTCCAAAGCTGCCCAACTCGCTCCAGACCTGCCTTGTACCAGGATTGAAATCTAAGCAGATTGGGAATGTCCTCCCTAATGCCCGGGGCCCATAAGCGACTCAAAGGTGATGGCCATGTAGTGATCTTATGCATGCCACTGCCTTCCCTCCATATGTCCCATATGGTCCCTAGTATAGGATGATCCCTGAGTCTCCTTTGTTCGTTGGGACCCAAATCCATTCGGAAATTGTTGCAGTGGCCAGGTGGTAATTGTCTAGTTCGACCCATTGGGGTTCCTTGTGGTTTCTCAAATGAGGGATCAGGATCCTTAACTGGGCTGCCTCATAATATTTTCTCAGGTCCGGAAGGCCCACCCCACCCTTTTTTTTGGATAGTGTCAGAGTCTCATAGGCACCCACGGCTTTTTCACTTGCCAGAGGAACTTTAACATCACCCTCTTAACCTCAGCAAAGAAATGTTTCAGCATTCGAATTGGGAGAATCTGAAATGGGTAGAGGAACCGGGGGAGACATACCATCTTAACAGCGTTGAGTCTACCTAGCCATGATATCGTAAGTTTCCCCCACCTTGCCAAGTCAGCATGGAATCTCGAGAGGAGAGATGGGAAGTTGGCATTGTACAACTTGTCGAGGTCCCTTCTAATATTTATGCTGAGCTACATTAATGTGCCTCTTTCAATGGTTAGACCTAGTTGGGAGAACTTGTCTATATCTTCTTGCATGATTTCGTGGAGAGGGAATAGAATGGATTTGGCTCTGTTTATTTTAAAACCGGAGGGCTCACCATATTCTCTGATCAACTGGACCGCTCTGGGTATGGACGATGTGGGGTTCTTATTGTGTAAGAGTAGATCGTCTGCATATAGGGCCACCTTGTATTCTTTGCCACCTAACTGGAGTCCCTCAACCTGGTGATCATCTCTTAATTTTTGGGCTAGTGGCTCCAATGAGAGGGCATCGCTGTTGAGTATCGCTGAGAGGGGGCATCCCTGTTGAGTTCCTCTACCCAGATCAAACCAACGGGAGTATTCACCGTTTAGGAACACTGAGGCTTTAGGGGATGTATAGACTGCACAGATCCCTTTCAAAAGTTTTGTGCCAATCCCAACCTTTCTCAGAACCGCCATTAGAAAGCCCCATTCAACACTGTCAAAGGCCTTCCTGGCGTCCACCGTCAGGAGGGCGGGGTCGTTAGTCATTTTCCGTGAGTCGTTTATAAGGTTTAGCGTCTTTCTCATGGTGTCCGCTCCCTGTCTGCCCAATATGAATCCGACTTGGTCAGCGTTTATCAGACGAGGCATGAACGTTTCTAACCTCGCTGCAAGGACCCTAGTATAGATCTTTGCATCTATATTTAACACGGATATGGGACGGTAAGAACCGCATAGCTTGGGATCACGGCCTTCTTTGGGAATTACCGAAATGAGAGCTCGAGCAAAGGAGTCGTGAGCAGTACCGGTGTCGAGAATCCTGTTAAAGAGTTCCACCATAAAGGGGAGGAGTGGGGAGAGGAAAGATTTATAGAACCCGTGTATCCATCTTGACCAGGGGCTTTCCCTAGTGTCAAGCTCTTTACTGCCCTCTCGATTTCGTCTGCCGTTATGGGGGCATTTAGAGCGAGGGATTAATCATAGGAAAGTTTGGGCATTTCCACTGGGGCAAGGTAGCCGTCTATACCTAAATGTGCAGGGCCAACATCGGACGCATATAGATTTTCATAGAAAGACGCAAAGGCCTCTGTAATAGCTCCATATGCAGCCCCCTTAGAACTCCCCCTTCTTCTATTGCCACCACCCTCCACTCGGCTCGCTGTTCCCTTAGTCTGGCAGCTGGTAACGCATCCGCTTTCTCTCCTTTTTTGTAGAACTTCTGTTTCAGAAGTTGCAGCTTACGAATTACTTGCCCCTCCTCAAGGAGTCAGAGCTGCTCCCTCTTCCGGTTTGCCTCTAAAATCTTGTCTGCCCTTCCATCCACGGTCATCCATGCCTCGTCATCTAGCTGGGTTATCTCTCTCCTAAGTGTGCCCTCCACCAGGGCCCTCTCTCTCTTCTTGTTGGCACCCTATCTAATTAAAATACCCCGCCTTTTTGCCTTCCCCGCCTCCCATACCGTTCTCCTAGAGATTTCTCCTGTGTTATTTAGCCGAAGATATTCCGCAATCTCAGTCTCCATTTCCTCCTTAAAGACGGTATCTTTCCAGAGGGAGTCATTACATCTCCATCCCCCTCCTCTGCCAGGGAGACTATCCCATTGCATGTCAACCGTAACTAGTTCGTGGTCAGACCAGGTGACCGGTACGATCTACGATCTTGTTGCTGTATCCCTCGTTCCTGGGATAGGAACACATAGTCAATCCTAGTGAACGTGTTGTGGGGGGCTGAGTAGAATGTGTATCCCATTTCCTCAGGGTGGAGCTCCCGCCATGCATCTCGCAATCTGTAGAGACCTATCTGTTATGCCGTCCATGGGTCATGCCCCACAGACAGATACCCCTAGTACTCCTGATCCTTCACCCTCTGTTTCCGGTCCACATTCACCCTCTGCCCACGTGTCTCCAATCCCTCATGCAGTACAGCAGCGGCGGCAGGTTGTTCGGCACAGGAAGGGCACCTGGAGACAGCCTGTTGGCTATGGACGCACTAACCTGTTTCGCTCGTCACAGCAGTGGCGATTACCGTGGTGCCTCGCAGCCGGCCAGCAGAGCCGATTCCTCCCGCCGCATCGTCACGTGTCTAGGAACCCGGCAGTATGTTGATACTTTGAGTCACGTGACGAGGAAGCGTGCAGGATCGCGCGCGATCACCTGACTCTCCTCTGCCCATTCAGTTGCGAGGGAACGCTCATTCAGTGCTTCACAGCTGTTTCATTCAAGCACTGTTTAGCGTTTCTCTGGTGTTACGATCACGGTACTGAACTACGGTCTGTTTTCCTTGACTTTCTTTGTTATACCCTTGCTCATCGTACTGCTCCGCTGTTAGGACCCTTTGGATTGTTTTTTGGACTCCTTTTGGATTACCCTTGGCTTCGACGTACTCGGCTGGTTTTGACCCCGGAACTCTTCACGGATTGATCACAGACCCTCGACTTTGCTACTCCTGAACATCTCATCCCCACGCAGGTATTGCGGTGTAACTCCATCTGCATTGCCACCCAGTGCGACATCTTCCCTGCCGCTGCCAGTCACACCCCGCTGCTGCACGGAACACCTTACATCCTATTCGTGCTACTTAGGACCCAGGCTCCTCCACCTTGGTAAGACCCTCTTTATTAAGTTCCATTCTGCTCTCATTGGTCTGCTTGTCATAGTACTTAACCATTGCTTGCCTTACAGCGGTCGGGGGGTCTCCAGTGTTCCTGGTTCCTGGCATTTCCAACATTCAAATACCTTTGGCCTCAAAGATCGCTCAGGGAGTTGTTTTGTATCTCCCTGTGTGGTATTTGGGGACAGAGGCCCCAAAATCTTCACGACCATCAAGTTATAACACTATCATACCCATCCGTTGGGCCCTTGCACTGGGGTTAGCTGCCCTCCTGTCCAGCCTCGGGTCTGCCCATATGCTAAAGTCTCCTCCAAGGAGAACATGCCCCGCAGTTTCTAGCATGATCTTGGGGATTGTTTTGGTGAGGAATCGGGACTGTCCTGAATTGGGGGAATACACTGTGGCAAACGTAATGGTGACCTGTTGCACGAGACCCACGTCTAGCAATGCCCGTCCCTCTACATCAGCCAAATCTTAGTCTAAACCCTTCTGAATTAGTATTCCAACTCCTGCCTTTCTCAGAGGCCCAGACCCCGAGTACTCTATCCCTATTCGCACATTCAGTATCTTTCGCTCTTCTCCACGTGCATACTTAGTTTCTTACAAGAATAGGACATCAAGTTCCGTTCTACGAAATCCCCTACACACCAAGGACCTTTTGGTCAGCGAGTTCAGACCTTTGACATTGAGTGTCCCTACCTTGAGGATACCCTTTCTCTGCGTACTCAAGTTATCCGTCATTTATTCTGCTGTGTATCAGATGACCTCCGCATGGGGGTCGGCAACCAGATACATGATAAGGCACCAGCATGTTCACAATTCTGCGGCATAATGAGGACCTCGTTCTAACCCCCCTATCCTCCCACCTTCCTCACCTCCCTCTCCCTTCAGCCATCCCCAACCCCCAGTCAGTGTCTGATTAGACCCAGTTGTCTCCGCTGAATCGGTATAGGACCACCAGCAGAGACCGTTACCACACGGTCATATGCATGAAGCATTCGCAATAGCATTGAGCCCCCACTTCACCCCCCTTCAATATCAAAATATCAAACTTAGAGAAAGAACTTATATTTCCTGTATAGTTCCAGCCACAGAAATCTGGATCTCTCGAACACAGGGTTTCAGTAACAAGTCCGTAGTCGGCAGTGAGTGGACGAACCCCCCTTATAACAGAATGTAAATCGTCTCCTGGCATTGATGTGCTCAATCTTCATTATCTGGAGAAGCATTTCCTCTTCGGTACTTCCTCGATCCCGGTATGCGCCTCCTCTTCGGGCCACGAATGCGCCACTGTGTATCCTCCCCTCCTTCCTCTCCTCCGTGATTTTCCAGCAACTCGGATATACAGTTCTGAATGTCTCTTTCGGACCTCAGTCTTTCTTTTTTGCCTTTGAGCTCGAACGAGAGAGAGAAGGGGTAGCCCCATCTGTAACATACTCCGCGCTCCTTCAACCACCTTGTGAGGGGATGCACATTCCCCACAGGGTGAGTGTCACGGAAGATAAATCCTGGAAAATCGGCACTCGTGCATCACTGAGGGCGACAGGCCCACCACGTTTGGTTTTCTCCAGGACTCTAGCCTTGTATTGGTAGTTGTGGAAGCGGGCCAGAACGGATCTTGGTCCTCCCGCCAGCCCTCCTGCTGTATTCTCTCTGTTTTTGGTTGTTCAATTGCTTCGTCCTCGAACAGGAGTCTAATTATGGTATAGAGTGTTGTTTTTTTGAGGTCACCTTCAGACTCCCCTTCTTTTTCTAGAATGCCGAAGAAGCGAAGGTTGTCTCACCTCTCGCGATTTTCTAAATCATCCATCTTGAACGGATCTCTTCCTCTCGTTGTTCTATTGCAACGATCCTGTGGTTCATTTGCGTCTCCAAGTTGTTTAGTGAAGTCTGATAATTCTCTAGTCCATCGAGTCTCTCCTCTATCTTGTCCATTCTGTGAGTGATTTTATCGATCTTTCTTCCAATGTTTGCTCCCATGTTTTTGATTTCCTCCAACAGGCTGGCCACATCCCCCTTGGTAGCAGCGGCCTCGGCCCCCGAAGTTGCCATATTCAATCTTTGGCGAGTTTAGGGCGTTGTAGGGAGTGGAGAGTATCTGTAAGGTGCCAGTTTCTTTCTTATGTACATCCACTTTGTGAAAAGATCGTCGATGTCAGCTGCTGCGGGCTCACAATTACAGCTTAATATGCTTTGTCGGTCTTAGAGTGGGTCGTTCCTGGGTGTAGGTTCTTCAGGGAGCCTGCTTAAGTCGGGGGCGAAGTAGTTACTTGCGTTCCTTAATAACAAGTTGATCAGAGGAGGGCACACGCCCCGGTTCCGGGGGCCCAACTCTCTGAATTGACTTAATCTGCACCCCACTAAATCCTTCAGGTCGTAGGAGCAGGTGCGTTGGTGTTGATTTAGATTCTAATGACAGCCCCAAGTCAGAGGGCTCAAGAGTGATTTCAGGTGCGCGCTCCACTCAGATAGGCAATGTCCTTTGTTTTAGGCCTGCATGTCCTTTACCCGGGAGTGAAGGGGTGCTATGCAGCGGTCACGGGTGGTATGCTTGTTTGAGGGCTCAAGGTGCACTATACAGACGTCTTTCTGTCGTCGCCTCACTCCCCCAGTGATACCAGGCCACCCTTTAGGAGTTGGCCTTGTCAGTATCCGGTTCGGACGTCTTTGGAATGGTTTCAGGAGCGGAGTCTGGGACAGGACTCACTCAAGTACCAGGGGTCACTCTCCGATGCTCTGGCCTGTCCCTGCACTTTATACTCCAACTCTGTTTTCAGAGCCCCAGATCGACTTCATCCCTCTTTTGGTGTGCCCGTCCGCCCTAACATGTCCTATGGGGGAGCGTATCTGATCGACAGCTGTGCCGGTGGGTTGGCAGAGTGTCACCTGTGGCTCTGTGTCTTGATACTCCTAGGTCCGGGAGGGAGGCGCCTCCTGTCCTCTGTGCCCTCCGTCGTGTTGGGGACCCCGTGATTGTTGTGGGGTGGCCAGACTCTGAGTTCTTATAGGTAACTCCCAGTGAAAATGCGCCCCAACCCTGGGTAATCACAAGCCCAGCGTTATGGTACCCATATGCAAGCAATCATTGGATCATGTTGGTGATGGGTTTTTCCCCCTGATTAGTTTCCCTGATGAACTCCACTTGGTTATTCCTTCAAGCGGGATGCGGCTGGGTCGGGGCGGTGCGTCCCATGGAGGGTTTCACCAGCTTCAAGTTCCGCGAGCCGTGGGGACCATGCGACGCACTCGCCACAAGGTGTGTGCGGCTCGTTTTATAATGGAGGAGCAGCTCCCAGTTCGCAGCATACGTCCGCGCTAAGGGTGAGTAAGATGATTCCTTTGCGGATGTTGGCAAATTGTCAGCTGTGTGCCGTAGCTTTAGTGTCAGGGCAGCTGCACTGTATACTTTATACCAGTCTGAGGGAGAGGGGACAGGCAGCAGCACCGGACCAGGGGAGGGTGAGAAGTTAGCAGGCTCACCTTCAGTTTTTGTGTGCAGTGCTGGTCTTCAGCCACACTCAACAGGGTAGCCTCTCTTCACGTGTGGCACCGGGGGGGGCGCACTCATCGCAGATCGAGGCCCCCCAGCAATGCGGGAAGTCTCTGTCTCAAGCTCGTTCTTTAGCGATGCTTCACTTCTGGGATCGCCAGGAGCTCCTCAAATGCGCACCCGGCTCTGAATCACTTTCACTTTCAGGCACACAGGCGTCTCACAAGCAGACGATTTCTTGCGAAATCCTGGACCATTATTCTTCAGATTTTTGCCCAGGTTCAGAGGGCACATTCCCATTGGCGTCTAACTGAAGTTCTGTGGGGCGGAGGGCCATTTAGTGGGGGCTCAGGCCACTAGTCTGACCGTGGTGGTCGGAGCTCACACAGAGGTTGAGCTCAGCTGTGCACCCCCTGGTGGCCGCCAGGGTGGAGGTTGTTAAGATTCTTATGATTTTGTTTTTTTGTTTTTATTTGATTTAACTGTTTTTAGCAGTTTTTATAAACAGTAGAATCTCTATTCCTTGAATGATTGTTTCTTAGTCATGGTTTGCTTCATGTTACTTCATTTTGCTTTATGCTTTCATGTTATTTCTCCAATGGTTACGTTTATGTTCTGAAGGAACTGGCCAACCACGATGACTACTTTAGTGTCTCCACCTGACATCAGGATGTTCCACCAGCGTTCCTCTTCCATGCACCTTTTGTTTTTGAGCAGGTGACCCATGTGGATCATTCTCTTTGTGGACAGTCCCGGGCAGGACAGTAGGAGATGCCTCAGGGTTTCAACGGTATCCGATGTATTGCAAAATTGGCACATTTTGTTAGTGGCAATGCCTCTGATTGACAGTATTTCTTTGGTGTTTAGGAGGTTCAGCCTTTCCCTTAAGTATGTGTTTCTGATTTGTTTGCTCGGCCCTTTTAGCAGGTAGCTCATGGGCTCGTTTTGCTTTTGGTGGTTGGTTGGTAAGAAAAAGAGTTAATTTGTTTTTAGTGGCATCTTCTAGGGTTTTGATCCAGTCCATTTCTTACATTTGTTTTACCGTTTTGCTTGGATTGGATTCCAATTCCTCCCAAGAGCTTCCTATTTCTTCAAGGAGCCGCGAGTTTCTTTGATCCCATGCAGAAAGGATTTTGTTTGAGCCTTGGTTTAGCTCTTCTCGGATTATCCTAAAGATCTTTTGAGTGGAGAGCCTTATTTTCCTGTGAAGCATCAAGGTGTTCAAGTCCACTCTCCCCCTTAATGATAGCATGTTGATTTCTCTGCATATAGACACAATCGGTGTTGATTGCGGAAGCATCAATAGTTTCCTCCAGAATAGGCCTTCTAGTTTTGCCCAGATACTCTGGGGTATCAGAGACATCGCTTCAGCTCCATAGATGATGGCTGGTACTGCTTTTGCTGTGTTAAAATTTAGTGCTGGCTTCAGAGTGAATCTCCCGAATTTTGTGTCCATTATTCGTGCTTGGCTTAGCATAGTTTTGGTCTTTGCGATCATGGTTTCCTGCATTGGGAGTTTGAACCGATTTGAGTTAATTGTGACTCCCAAATATCTGAAGGCCATTATTTTTTCCAGTCGCTCTCCTGCTAAGGACCATTTCGATTTTTCTCTCCGGGCAGTTGTTTTTTCAAGTGTCATCACTTTTGTTTTTGTTGAATTGAGTTTCAAGTCATTAATCAAGAGGTATGATGACAGGGAGTCAAGTTTTCTTTGGAGGCCTACGGCAGTTTGATCCAGTACTAAGATGTCATTGGCGTAGAGGAATCTGCTTATTTTCTCATTCCCTGCATTGGGTGGGAGGGATCTGGCGGTGGTTTCCCAGTTTTGGTAATCTGCCATGTATGCGTTGTACAGTGGAGGAGCCAGAGGACATCCTAGCTTGACGCCTCTGTGAGTATTGATCACCTCTGAAAGTTGGCTTAGCTCGTTCAATCGAACTCTCATGGAAGTTCCGGAGTATAGTTTGATAATTGGGTTAAGAATTGACGGGGGGCAGTTCCATTTCCTCAGTTTTCTCCAGAGCTTGTCTCTATTGACTGTGTCGAAAGCCTGGGAGAGGTCAATAAAAGCCAGGTGGATTTTCAGGCATCCCTCTAGTACCTTTGCCTTGAGAGTGCTTAGCAGCATTATGTTGGCCATTGTTCCTATATTTTTGATGACTCCCCTTTGGAAGTCATCGTGAGCTTCAGAATTAGCTGCCCAAATCTTGAATTTGTCTAGGAGGAAGGCGCCAAATAGTTTCCCAATAGTGTCCAAAAAGGCGATTGGTTGGTAGTTTGCCGGGTTTCCCTGGTCACCTTTTTTGAATATTGTGGCAACATTGGCTGTCTTCCAAGATTTTGGGATTGATCGGGTGTCCGCGCATTGTTGGAATATTTGGACTATAAGAGATCCCCATGGCTCAATGTTGTTTTTGAGGTCTACGTTGCAGATTCCATCCGGCCCTGGTGCACGGTAGTTGTTCAGCTTCCGAATTTTGTCGTAAATTTCCATTTTGTCTTGTTCTATGTCCCAGGGATGTTGTAGGTCGATTGGAGAGTCGTGCTTTGTGCCCATGATTGGAGCGAACATGTCAGAGAAGAAGGAAATCCAGTGAGATTGCCCGATGGAGTTGACTAATGCGTCCTTGGAGTTTTTCCCTTTAGGATCTATCAGTGCCCAGAAAGCTTTTGGTTGTTTGCCATTTAAAGTTCTTAACATAAGGTCAGAGTCATTGTAAGAGGATTCAATTCAACACTACAGCTAAGTCAATGCCTAGTCTGGGATACTGAATGGAAACCCTTATTGATATATCTTTATGTCCAGTTCATGCGTTCTGGATGACTACCCCTATATAACACCCCTCCCTTGGAATCCCCCTGACCCCACTGAGCCAAGAAGTAGTTCTGTTTTGCAAGTTAAAAGGTTTATTTGATAATTTAAACAATATAGATATATATCACACTTTATAATAAATTAATAATTGGATATCACACTTAATCTGATATGATAAAGATTAACAACGGAGAATCTGGCACTAGCACACTTGTGAATAGGAACAGAAGAAGAAGGTGGTAGAGAATGCTTTATATAAGTTCAGATGGATGTAATGCTGAATGAAAATGCAATACAGAAAATACTCAATATGATTTCAACAAAACAATGTAATCACTTTTCTCTGGCAATCCCCTTCCCCCTTTATGCAATGCAGGGAAATGGAAGGAAAGCACACAGTTCTCAGAAATGCAATCAAATGTAATTCAGTTCACCCCAGCAAGCTTAGGTTACAGATCGGAGTTTTAAACACAAGCCCAAAATGCTTTTATATGTGCTGGCAATGAAGTGAAAAATATACTAAAATGCTTTCAATTCCCTCTAGGAGGTTCAGGGTGAGTGAAATCAAGTTAATATTAGTCCAGGCTCACTTTAGCAAGGATCTAGGAGTAATTGGTAGGTTAAACGAATTTTTGGCAAATGAAAGCAAGAAAACTGCTGTTTTCACACGTTGAGAAATTTGCAAATCGCGGCAAAATTCGCGAGTGCGTCTTTCGCGATCACGGCAAAACTATAGGGGGTAGGAAAGCCACGATTCTAAGCTTTCTGAGGAAAGTTACTGCAAGTCTCTAGCACAAACGGTCACGGAGATATGAGCGATTAAATAAAGGTCGTTTTTCAGATTTGAAATTTTAAAGTTCAAAAAGACAAGTGCAGCTTGCAACTAGAAAATGACAGGTGACAGCTTTGCAAATGACAGGTGACAGTTAGGAGGCAGTTCTACTTAGATTAAAATAGATTGAATTATATTATTTTAACTAAGAGATTGGTTCTGCACAGTTCTGCTATGTACTTACAATATATTTAGAAATAGAATGGGCCTCGCCACGGATCTGGTCAGGTTTTGAACTGGACTCCGGTTCAGCTCTCTGGTTCTGCTAACAGCGGTCTGGTCTGGGTCTGCTCTCTCTCTGGTTCTGGATATTGATAGATTTGAAGTCTCTATGTTGGCTCTCTGAAGGTTGATGGAGGTAAAGTATGGATTTTCCCGGCAGAGCTTCCAGCTGCAAATGGATTTGAAGGTCCCTATCTGTCCTGTCTGTCTGCTTTTATGTGTTTTGAAAATGGGTGTGTGTGCAGCATCACTAGGCTCTACCCCTCTCCACTCGTCATTGGCCACTTCATCCTCTTCCACTTGATTGGGGGAATGAAATGAAGTGTCATCATGATGAGGTCTGTTTAAGGTACAGAGAACCCACCCCTGTCAACTTTACACACAATCTATATTTGCTCAAAAAACATATTTGCACAGGTACACATTTGTTTAAAATTACATGCACCCTTCACATATCACAGGAGGTATACCCTGTCCAAATCTGCTCTTCCTGGGGGCTTGCATTCAGAAATGGCAATATTTGCACTTTTTAACTGATTTTGCAATTTCGGACATTAACCCAAATTTACACACATGTGCGCAAGGAGTATGGACATTAGTTGATGAAGTGTCAGATTTTTCACATGCACACATTTTGAGTAATATCCTCTTTTCCGCTAAAACCCCCCTGAACATACCACCGGGTCCTAACACGTCTTAAAATGTGGGCAGAAAAATCACAAGAATTATGGTATCATTTACATAATTTTCACAAGTCCGTACTATGAGTTATTCATCTTTTTAGAGTTATGTTCTGGCCCCAAAGGGGTGTGGTTTCCCCCCAGCACAAGGTTGAATTTCTGGTTTTTCCAGTTCTGCCAAGCCAGCTTGCTCTCACAGGCAGTGCCCCTCCCCTGTCCTTCCAGGAGGAAGCTCCATTTACGACTCCCGCCAATAAAACATTTGCCTGAGTCAGGACAGGGCTTTGTTCAGAGCTCCTGTATTCTGTGGGGGCTCTCCTTAATTCAATTATCAGAGAGATGGCATATCCTTAGTGTGGCCAGCAAAAGGCAGATAGGCCTGGGAACACAGCTGTGACTCAAGTTTCACTCCTGATGGGGGGTAGTTGCCAGGCAAAATTGGAATCTCTTTAAGCCAGTTTTTAGCTACATGTCATTTCTGTTCCCCAGTTTTCTGCATTCAAATAAAACTAAACATTTTTACATATGCAGCTAGAATGCTGATTCTAAGTTTAAAACTATGACATTTAAACAATTGAAACCTATGTGACACTCAAAAGTAGGTCACTCAGTCAATTTAAACATTTAGATTTTTAGTGTCTTTCAGTCCAAATTTACTTAAACTGCTGAAATCCACAGCTCAGCCAGTCTTGTTATAAACCTTCAAGTCACTTCAGAATATAACTTTACATTGGATCCACCTCTCAGTAAGTCTTTCTTTGGCTTGCTTTGGGTTCATTTATTCAGTTTTCTACAAAAAAGTAAAATCTGGTGGTTTTAAAACGCCGGCTTTCTGATAGTGGTGAGTACTGGTACTGCACCCCTTTTTGGGATTTAAGAAAATGAATTCCCAACAGTTATGGGTTTGCTTTTGGCAATCAGCATTGCCATTCCCAATGGTTTCAGACTACTGTGTGGTTAGTCCAATGGTGGTTTTAGGCAGTGTCCTTCTGTGCCCATAACATCGGCAAAAATGGTTGGCAGCCTATTCTTCATGCACTTCCCTGGGCATTTTCTGGGAAGCTCTGGCCATCATGATGTTTTCAATGCCAGTACTGCACAGTTTTTGAGGTAGGGCTCGGATGCATGGGTAAAAACATCCCACATCATCTTGATATAGTGTGGCACAATGGTTTTTTACCCACTTTTAAAGGTCTTTTTTGCATTCTTGGCAGCTTCTTGGGTCTGTGCCGAAGGGGAAATTTTTGCTTTCCGGAGGGCTCTTCTCATTTCCCTTCTTTTTTCCATGAGTTGTTTGTTGGTCGCGTGGAGAGTGTTATTGGCAGGTACTTGATTTTTCCTTTGTTGCTGATAGGGAATCAGCAGAGGGTAGTAATCCACGAGGGGTGTCACCTGGCGGTGTTACCAATTTTTCTTGCGTATTGTGTTGAAATGGATCTTATTGACTCAGAGGTGAGTCTCAGTCTGGTCCCTGCCCCATTAACGTCAATTGGAGGGGCCATGATCTTTCTCTTATCCTGAGACTTTGCTTTCGGGACCGACCAAGTAGTCGTCAAAAGATTATGGTCGCTATGCTGTGTCCTGACCACCTCAAATGAGGTGGTTCTTGAGAGCAGGTTTCTGGAGACATATATGTGGTCCAAGGAAGCTTTGTGGTTACCTTATTCCCAGGTGGGGATAGAATTAGCTTTTGAACAAGTTAAGTAGTGGAGGTTGTGAAGGTCCAGTCCGTCCATAAACGCCTCCCAGCTTTTACCTCACTGATCAGATTCTCGAGCTGTTATAGGTCCGTTGGTTATTGTCCCAGGGTATCGTGATTGATCCTCTGTGTTCTGGCCAATGTTTGGAAGGGTCAAATTCAAGTCTCTGCATATGATAATGTGATCAATGTCCATCGAGTTGAAACTGAGCTCTATCAGATGCCCAATCTTTGTCAAGAGGGATGATTCTTTCAAGACTTTCGGGTTCCAATATATATTGGCACCCAGGTACAGTATTGGTTTATCGGTGTTCCTGCAGACCCGGTTGGTCTGCCATGAGATCAAGGATGCTACGATGAATGTACTGTTTATCAAGGTTTGTTTGAGTTGTAGGCCACTGCAGGCTCTGATTGAGGTCAAGAGGCCAGCGCTAGATCTGCCCGTTGCGCCATGAGTGGCTGGTGAGAAGTCTATTTCGAATTCGTCGATCGTTGGTTTCTTTAGGAACCACGTCTCTTGTAAACAGAGGAGATCAAAGGACCCCAAGTTCAGGTCCGACCTAGATGTCAGGTGGGAAAAGCCTCTTGTGTTCCACGAACCCATTGTTAGATCACTTTGTGTGTTGAGAGACCTTTTGGCTTCGTGTTTCTCTCTGGTCGGGCTTATTCGTGACTATGCCCTTCGATCAATTGAAAGTGTTTCAGGGAGCCAAGCCCAGCTGGCCTTTTCCTTGTCTTTCTGGGCATGTCTCGAGTAGTTGTAGGATTCGGTGTTCCTCCGCCTTGAAAGATCTTGGTCAATTGTTATGTTCCAATTCGGGAGGGGGCCCCACGGCAAGAGTTCTGAGTCTGCATAAATCGATTGCTCCTTTATTCGGGATTTGATGTTATTATGGGATCCTTTGTTTGATTGCTGAGTTTTGGATGATCTGTGCCTTGAATCAAGACTGTCCTCACGGTGAAAGGCCCTGCTCGCTCCAGTGTTGAGTTCCTTGCGATACGAGTGCCCAGAGCACAACCTTTCGTCAATATCTTGCACCCCATGTTTTGATGTTGTCTTGTAGTGTACGCAATGTGATGCCTGATGACGGGGTGAGCTCTGTGGATTTTCGTTGTAAGCGGCAACCCCTCTTGATTTGACGTCCGCTCTATGTGTGCGTCCAGGGGCTCACCGAGAGTCAGTCTCTTGCCTGCTCACTTCTTCAAGGTCGTAACCTAGAGTTCTGAGGGTTCTAGTCTCCTCTTTAAGCATTCATCTGACTGTTGGTGATGATATGTAGACGTACACACTGTTAAGTGAGTTTGGTCCTGTGAACTCGACGAGGCCAACATCATCTGTGGCTAATGATCGCAGAGAGTTAACTTGGTTTAGTAGATTCAATATTGCAGTTCTGTTTAGAATTGAGTTGTTCCTTGCTTTATGACAGGGTTGCAGAGAGAATGAGCGAGTATCAGTTGTTCTGTTCTCTCTCGATAAATAAGTGCGCTTTCTTTCTCTGTCAGTGTGTTTTTTCAGACTTCAGTGACTGACCTCTCTTTCCTGCTTGTGCTGCCATGGGTCAGTTTCCTGTTGTTCATGAACCCTAGATTTCCAGGACTTTCTTTGAGCAGTATTTTTGTAGTTGGCAGACTGGCCCGACCTTGTGATGTGTGGAGTGGATTTGGGTGCTTGCGAGGCCAGGGTCTTTCGTTTCTTGTCTTCAAGAGTGAGAAAGGGTGGAGTTTTCGGTTCCAGTATTCTAACCTTTATGGGAGGGGTCGCTTGTTCAGGATTCTGCCTGAAGGAGACAGCTTTCCTTTTGGTTTGTGGTGGCTTGTTGAATTTTGCGTCTTGTGTGGAAAGTTCGAGGGCGTTGTCCATCAGGTCACTTTCTGTTGGAGAAGTAGTTTCATTGCTGATGGATCGTGTGTGTCTTTTTGGGTTGTCATTTGATGTAGATAGTTTGGTTGAGGCTTTGATGAATTTTCTATTTCTCTGACAAAGAAGTTGTTTGCTTCGCCACGGTGTGTTTGCTGGCCGGTTTTGTGTAAGGCAGGGTTTCTGGTGTTTTGCTTGAAGCCTGCCACTGCTGCTGCAAAGGGTCCATCAACGATGGAAGTTAGCTCCTGGTTTTTTACCGTTAATTACGCAGCCATTGATTAATTTGGACTTGTCTGTTGGAAGCAGTGAGAAGTTCAGTGTAGTTTGGTTCCCGTGAGTTAAGGCGACACGGGTTTTGGTTGTTGGATAGGATGTGTTGCTTGTAGCTGAATGCCTCAGATTATGTTTGGCTGAGGCCTGGCTAGTTGGGGGTCCGTTTGTTGGTGCAGCTAGTAGAGCATGTCCCTTCTCGTTGGCAGCTGTCGCTTTGAAGTGAAAGGTTTTGGTTGATGGTGCGTTAGTTTGAGATTGAACTGATTTTTTCCCCGGTTGAGCTTGGTGCTTAGTTTGTGTACTGATTTCTTTGTTGGACTGCCAATTTTGTGTTTGTAAAGTGATATATCCTTCTAGACAGGTTAGTTTGGTCTGTCCGTAAGCGGCCGGCGTTAATTGGTCCTTTAGGGTGTCATTGAGAGCTTCATACAGTTTGGTGAATGGAGCCAATGCTATGGTGAGTGAGGACATAATTGAAAATAGGTCCAGTTTTTTATTTGGTGTTTCTTTGCCACAGTCCCCCATGATCTCACTATGTCTTCTATTCTTTGGTGGTGTGCTGAAGGTAGAAGACTTTGAGGTTTGAGTTTCTTGAGATGTTTTTCTCGTCGTCACTTTAGGGGTTGTGCAAGACGACTGAGATGTCGGTACCAGTGTGGATTTGATTGGCAGGCACTGTTCTGGTGTTCTGTTGGCTATTAAGTTGTGTGGCTCTGGTTGTTTGGTTGGTGTGCACAAATGGTTTGCCTGTGGGTGCTGAGTAGGTCTGTCAACCAATTCACTCACCACTTCATGGGGTAGGTTTTCGTTGAGCGTGTGTGGTTTACTTGGGTGTAAAGTGAACCCTGCAGGTTGTGGGATGCTTTCTGTTGCATTTGGTGCATTGCCACTTATTGGAGGAGGTTTCCCAAAATGCCATCTTTTATTATTAGAAACGTGTGGGCTGCAAGGAATTGGGTTTGTAGAGTTTGGATTGAAGCTTAACCGCGTCGGAATGGCGGGGGAATGGATATGTTCCTCTTCTTCCAGGATTCCTTCACGCAGGTCTGCGTCAGAGATCTCACATTTCCCATTGGCAGACCTTTTTCCTTGTTTGAAGAAGAATTTGTCTAGGGTGCCCACAGATGGTTTTTGGGCAACATGGTGCCTGTTTGACGAAGTGATAAACGAGTGATTTGACGTTGATTTGCACACGGTCTGTCTATTAGTTGATGTGTTACTTGGTTTTGGCCATTCTTTCTTCGTAGTCATTCCTTTAGTCTTCCTTGTAAGTGTGTAATTTGTTTTCAGTCTTTTGTTGTCCGGATAAAAACCTGTATCTATTGCCCGAGGGGGCCCTGTGTTTAGTTTGCTTGCTGTTGATGTTTGTTCGTAGTTCACAGAGCTATCAGACTCCGAGTCCTCAATTGTTGAGTATGAACAGTCTCCTGACCATTCTAGTTTGAGGTTTCCAACAGTGGAAGGAGGGCTGGCTAAGTCTTCCCTAGCAACCACGGGGTGGATCTCGGTGACGATTTTTAACGTGTTCTCCCCGTTAAGAGCAAGAGTAGCATTAGAGCACTTTTCAACGGCATGGTTTGAATCCTTGTTCTGTAGTGTCCTTTATGACTTGATCCAGTTCAATGCAGTGTAGTGGGAGTCCCATCGAGTTCCAATTGTGGATACTGATTGACTGAGCAGGGTCCTTGGGGGCCGTGGGCTCTCCTACTCCAAGCCCTGGGTCGACTTTCTCTTCCCCGTCCAGGGCCGAGCAGAATGACTCTGCTGAGGCCCTGCCCTCTCGAGATCGAGCCGACGCACCCAGACCGAGAGGGCTGAGGGGAGGTAGCCGGCCCTCCTGTGCGGTCTCCGCACCGGTCCTGTTTCCCTTATCACAGGCGGCCTTGCCCCCGGCTGGGGGCCACAAGGTAGATGAGGCCGCCGTTTCCCCACCCACCACCTTTGGAGAGGGCTGAGCCGAAGCCCCCAGACCTGGCGGTAGGTGGAGGGCGGCTTGAGACATCGGTCCCGCCGTGGCACAATCCGCATGCCTCGGAGCGGGAGCCGAGTCTTCGTCGCCCTTGGACTCTGTGCCCCCAGGCGGTCGAGCTGACACTCCCAGACCGCGAGGGCTCGGAGGCAGCAGAGGCGGCAACCGTGCTCTCTTCCTGGACTCAGTGTTCACCCCAGGGCTCCCAGACCCAGCAAGTCCCGCTCCGGCGGGAAGAGAAGGAGGAGTATGTGGAGGTAAGGGGGGATAGATTAACTCGTCCTGCGTATGCGAGTACTTGGAGTTCTGTTTGATGGCTGTGAAAGTCTTTGTTAGCTGTGGTTTCTTGACTCTTCGGGGCATTTTATGAGGAATGCGGTGCTCAAGCCCGCTGTCCTTGCTGCGTGTTCTCTGGCTCCTCAGCCAGTGACCATCGTCTTCTAATCCAGCATGATTAATGGCACTGTGAGGCTGGTCCAGGCGGTCCACCGCGGACTGCCACAGACTGCCTTCACTCTGCAGCCTTCACTCCGCAGCCCGCTCCGCGGCTTGATGGGTGTTTTGTAGACACACCTTCCAAAAGCAATAGCACTATAGAGAGACTGCCACAGACTGCCTTCACTCTGCAGCCTTCACTCGGCTGCCCACTCCGCGGCTTGATGGGTGTTTTGTAGACACACCTTCCAAAAGCAATAGCACTGTAGAGAGACTGCCTTCACTCTGCAGCCTTCACTCCGCGGCCCTGCTCCGCGGCTTGATGGGTGTTTTGTAGACACACCTTCCAAAAGCAATAGCACTGTAGAGAGACTGCCACAGACTGCCTTCACTATGCAGCCTCCACTCCACGTCCCGCTCCGCGGCTTGATGGGTGTTTTGTAGACACACCTTCCAAAAGCAATAGCACTGTGGAGCGTAATCTTATAATTACTTTTTCTTAAGAAGCTACCTCCAGCTAGCTATCTCTCCCTTACAGAAAGTCTTTGTATCCCTTTCCACAGTTTTGCCTTTCCGTAAGCAGCACTGGTGCGCCACCTATCTACGTAAAGGGGATAGAGAAGAAGCTTACTAGCTCACTGAACAGTTTGAGGTTATATCACTGAACTATGCCATATCTGTCAATAGCATGGATTTTGCAATTCATGCATCTACAGCCTTTCCCAACGATTGTCACATTTTTAAACTATCAACAGTGGGGGGTGGAGGGGGGTTATTTTGCAACTTTATCACTCACTCTTCCGTATGTATAATAAAAAACACAAATATCTTGGTGATGCGTAAAGATGGTTCTTTCCCGGGCACCTTAGGTCTCTCAGGTAATGTACGAGAGCAGAACTGCCGGCTGGTGACTTGCGAGGAAAACAAATATCCCAGAGATTACAAAGTTGAGAATCAGAATAGACATGAATAAACGAGCAACTATCTTTTTTTTTTTTATTTATTTTGATTGGCTGAAAAATATGAACCTTACAAAATTTTTCACAAAGATTATTCACATCACAGTGATCATTCAACAGTTTTAACAATTAAAGATGTAAAAAACAATTAAAATTTCAACATAAAAAAGAGTTCATCAGTATGCTTTTACAAGACACAATACCAAAATCAAATTCCTGATGAAAACTAAAACTCCATGTATACAGCAAGAAGCATTATAACTGACAGGTTATAACTCACAATACACAGGGAGGAATAACTGCATTGACAAATTGGACTAGTGCAATTTGAATAGAGGCTTTAGCATTAGTCAAAAGATAGGCCCATATTTCCTCACTGGGTCGAGGCAGAGCAAGAGGACTGCACATCTTAAACAATTGTTTTCGTATTTCCATCAAAGCTTGACAATCAACAACCAGATGCCGCGATGTTTCAATCTGTCCAACATCCTTAGACGAGCAACCATCCCAACATAAGATAGGGCTACACCGGCCGAGCGAAGGGACTGGCAGCCTGAAAAAATAATAATAGAATCATCATGCATCTGAAGCATTGTTTAAAAAGCCTTGTGCTGCACAATGAAGATTACCCCTGCTAGCTGCGCAGGGAGTATTAATTCTATTAAAGACTAGGAGGCGAGCATTATGCTTCATCTTTCTTTATTCTACTCTTCAGCAGTTCAACAAAAACACATATAAAACCTTTGAAAAGTGAAAAGTGTCCAACAAACTTTTCTCATTTCCAAACTACAAAATCCATGAGTCCTTGTAGTCCAATCCCTCTCAGCCAGTCACAACCCACTTCCTGTGCTTGTGCTCCTCCTCTGCTTTTACTTGCTCTGAAACTTTCATAAATTCCATAAACTTTATCCTCGCTAACGATGCAAAGTCTTCCTGAACTTAAGAACTGAACTGTCGGCGAGCCGCCGGCTTCCTGCATCATTCTCTGTCTTCAGTTATTCTTCTGGTCTTCCCCTAAGAGGCAATATAATAGGAGATTTTAGGGTGGAGTCTATGTAGTGTACTTACTATCATAAAACAATGCAAATATAGACAGTACAATACTCGGGTGGGAATTTAATGCTCGCCTCCTAGTCTTTAATAGAATTAATACTCCCTGCGCAGCTAGCAGGGGTAATCTTCATTCTATGACAAGACTGGAGGCGAGCATTATGCTTGTTCAAAGCTCCCCAACACCGTACTTGCTAAACCCTCTGCTGGTTTAAAATAAAATTCTTTAAACGTGCGTTCACATGACCAATCAGCTGCTAACATGATCTCACTTAAAGATACTCCTGCTCTCACACATCTCGAGGCCATTGCTCCTCTAACTGAATGAGCTCCATACATGCTCACATCCACACCTGCTGCTTGCATAATCTCTTTGATGCATCTCGAATGGTTGCCGTAGCTACTGCGTGATAAGGCTTCCTACGTGCTATTAGGAGCTGCGTGGTACCTACCGCCCTATATTCTGCCATCCTGTTCTAGTATTCCTTAATGCAACGTGCCACGCACCATTTTGCATTATTCGGGAAGTAGGGATAGTGGACCGTAGTGGTCCCCGTCTTGGTCCTTTTGACTATTGAGAAAGTCACTCCTTCCGGTCCGAAAGACCTTCTGGTAATCTCTAGTGCGTTCACCTCTGACACTCGTTTGCAGGAGACTAGACATAATAGCATAGCTAGTTTACTCGATAACTGCTTGAGGGAGAGATATTTATCTGTTGGCCAATCTGATAGGAGTCGTAATACTACTGCTACGTCCCACGTTGACCTATACCTTGGCTCTGGTGGAACTTTAAATTTTGCACCTCTGATGAGCCTTGCTACTGCCGGGTGTTCCCCTGCCGGAGCTCCCTCAATTGGCATATGACCTACAGAAATTGCTGATCTATATACTCCTATAGTGCGGAAAGCTCTACCGTCCTGCAACAAGTTTGCTAGAAAATTCAGTATATCCACTACAGGAGCTGAAATGGGATGAACACTTCTGTTCCTACACCAGCTTGTCCATTTTGCCCAAGCTGCGTAATAGCTCCTGCTCGTGGATGGAGCCCAGGATTCAGCGATAAGCTCTGCAGCTTGCGCCGAAATTCCTGGCAGTGCCCAGCGTCTCATGATATCCTGCATGCGGCTAGCGGGAGTGTCCCTCTCACTCTCAGAGGATGATATGACCCAGCTGGGTCCGTGAGCAGTTGCTCCCCTTCGGGGAGGATCCTGGGTATGTCTGTCACTAGCTCCATTAGTGTTGGAAACCATACCTGAGATTTCCACAAGGGCACTACCACCACCAGCTCTGCTTTCTCCCTCCGACATTTCGCTAGAACTCTGTTCAGCATTACGAAGGGAGGAAAAGTGTAATGAGGTCCTCCTGTCCACTCCTGTAGGAAGGCGTCGGTTCCCTGTGCTCCCGGGTCTAGTCTCCAGCTGAAGTAGACTTTCGTCTGCGCGTTGAGCCGGGAAGCGAACAGGTCCGTGGGTAATGGGCCCCATCTTGTGTTCAGTTTCTGAAACACTGCTGGATCCAGTCTCCAGTCGCTGGAGTCGGTCAGATAACGCGAGTTCCAATCTGCTACTACATTCAGTGTACCTGGGAGATACTCTGCCGTCGCCGACGTTTCTGATCGCAGGCAAAAATGCCACAAGTCCTTCGCTAGCTCTGCTAGCATTTTGGACCTTGTACCGCCTAGGTGGTTGATATAGCGTACTGCCGATATGTTGTCCATCTTCAACAGGACACAAGATTTCACTCTTTCTCTTGTGAACGCTCTGATCGCGAACGATCCTGCCAGGACATCCAGGCAGTTTATGTGAAGGTGAAGTTCCTCTTCGCTCCACTTGCCTCCGGTCTGTAAGGACCCGCATCTGGCACCCCAACCCTTCCGGCTGGCGTCTGACTCTATAATCAGGTCCGGTCTGTCTCCGAATATGGCTCGCCCGTTCCAGGCATCCATATTCTTCAACCACCACTCTAGCTCCGTAATGGACTCCGGATCTAGCGGTACTAACTGATGATATTTCAGACCCTGTTGAAGGTGTCTTATCTTCAACCTCTGCAGCGCGCTGTAGTGCAAAGGGCCTGGAAATATGGCTTGGATAGACGCTGCCAGCAGGCCCACTATCCTCGCCAAGATTCTGAGGGATACTTGCCGTTTCTCTAAGAATGCTCTGATCTCTCTCTTGATATCTCTTATCTTTCAAGGCGGAAGCTCTAATGTCGCTTTCTTGGTATCTGGCACAAAGCCTAGGAAATCTAAGCTTTGCGCTGGCGTGGTATCGGACTTCTCTGTATTCACTAGCAATCCCAGTGATCCTAGAAGGTCCTGCACCCACTTTGTCTGGTATACTAGAACCGCCCGATCCTCTGCTAGGAGTAAGAGATCATCTAGGTAGATGATCATCCTGACGCCTTTCTCTCTGATCGCTGCCGCAACCGGTTTCATCAGCTTCGTGAAAGCCCAAGGTGCCGATGCAAGACCGAAAGGCATCGTCCTGAATTGCCAGAACTGACCTTGCCAGCGAAAAGCTAGAAATTGTCTGTACTCCTCGAGTACTGGGATCATCAGGTATGCGTCTATCAAGTCGAGGCGATCAACCAGTCTCCCTCTCTCAGGGAGTCCCTGAGCTGATGGATGCCTTCCAACTTGAAATGTCGATATATGATCCATCCGTTCAGCTCTTTGAGACTTATAACCGGGCGTACTTTCTCCTTCCTGTGGACCAGGAACATGTTGCTCACAAACCTTGGGGTTGACTCGCATCTCTCTATCGCTTGCTTGAGCACTAACTGCGCTAGCTCACTGTCTAAGCATGCTTGTTCCGCTTGCGCTAGTCTCTGCTTCTGGGGTCTGCTTTGCTGTACTTGTTCTTCTATAAAATCTAGATGCAAACCTCTGACGGTCTGCAATATCCAGGAATCACTTGAAAGCGCGCGCCAATTCTCTAAAAACATGCGCGTCCTCCCACCTACGGGAGGATACTGACTCGCTCTCACCTGGTGTAAAGCCTTGACCGCGTCCTGTTCCTCTGGACCTGCATCCTCTCGGGAATCTCCCTCTGGACGGGAAGAAGGTGTCTTGGCCCTTGTTCTCCCAGTATTGTGCTCTGGGGTTTTGGGATCTTCGTCCACCATGATTGCGACCGGCTGCACGACCCCTGAAGCGGCCGGTCCCGCCAAAAACTCTACTTGGGAAGATTTTGCGGATCGATGCCTGAGCTTTTTCTACAGACGCATATGTTCCGACAAAGCGTCCCATCTCCTTCCCAAATGTCTCTCTAAACAAGAGACCCTGGGCTTCTTCTCCTGCTTCATATGAAGCCAAATCACTAAGTTTCGAATCTATTTTCAGAAGGAGGCCTCTTCTCCTCTCTGACGCGATGGCACAATTTGCATTTCCGAGGAGGCAGACTGCTCTCTGAGCCCAACCTGTGAGAGCTTCGGGGTCTACTTCTTCCCCGGTATCCTTTGCCCTTTCGGCGATGTCCATGATCTTGGCTAGTGGTCCAGCCAGGTCCAACACCTTCTCCTGGCAGCTTCTCCAGGACCTATCAATGCCTTTGAAGTCAACATCTTCGGGTCGAGTTCGGGGTCTCCGCTACCTTTCCTGGGAGGTCTGGCCACGGACACTCTGCCCGTAGGCGCTGTCTGACATCCTTATCCAGCGCTTTGCGTAACCTTGCCGCCATATATTGCGTTACTTGGGGGGATGGTTGCCACTCTGTGGACCTTGGATTCTGGATGCTGTCCGGGTCAAAGATGTCGACATGGGCTTCCAGAAGGTGTTTCTCCTTTCGCGCCCTTTTGCCCCCACTGGGTTTCACCCAGTCGTCGTCTGTGGCCTCTTCATCTCCCTGGGAGGTCTGATCATCTACTGGCTCCTCTTCCGAGCCTGGGTCTTCTCCAGTGATATCTTCCCCTGGAGAGGGGGTCACGAGGTGTGGCACTGATTGACGCTGTAGATAAGCCTCTTTCAACTTAGCAAACGCGTCTGTCACCTCCAGGGCCTTCTCTTCTGCCCCTTCTAAAGAGCCCCGGGGGTCGTCAGAGGGTTTCCTCTTGAGGGCTATCTTACTCCCCTTGCTCCCTTTTTCCAAGGGATCCGTGGGCGTGCTCTTCAAGTTCTTGGTGCTTGTACTGGGCTGGGAGAGCATAGCCTCCAATGTCTCCAGTCTCTCCTGTAGGGGCCTGACCCCTTCTGCCACTGCATCTAAAAGGGAGGTACCCAGCACTTGCTTGAAACTGTCAGCGAGGTCCTGACCCTGCTCGTCCTCGCTCCACTCGAAATCTGACATCTTACTGCTGTGCTGTGTGCCTAAAATACCTGAGACAGGTGTCTTAGCATGCCCACTGCTCCCTTAAGATGTTCTGATATTAATATAAATGCTTAACAATTTCCTCTTTTTTTTAAAAAAAAAAAGTTTTAAACTCTTCCTTGTGGCTGCACCAACATGAATGTCTTTTGCCTTCTGGCTGCTGCGAGAAAAACTTGCTTCCTTGCGCTGTCTTTCTGCTGTCTTAGCAGTGAGGAGGTGCCCAGGACTCTCCTGACGCCTTGCTGCACCTTCTCTCCCAGCCAAAATCGTTCCGCTGGTGATCTCGAGCGCTGCGATCCTAGGATCGCTGGAACTCCTGACTTCAAAGTCTGTATAATGCTCCTGCGAGCTGCTTGTGTCAATCGGCTATTGCCGTTATACAGGAATATCGTCTCTTAATAGCGACGCTCGAAATATGTGCGTGAGGAAAAACCGCGCTAAGCCCCTCCCACCCACAGGTGGGGGCCTACTCGCGGGAGTGCTATTCGCTACTCTCCCGCGCAGAGCTCCGCCCACCCGCGGGTGGGGGCTACCGCTCTTCGGCGCGCTTCTGAGCTCGCGGGCACCGGCTCCTCCTACCCAAGGGTGGGGGCCGGTCTTAGCGAGCGCCTGTACGCTGCTGCGTAGTCCACGAGGCTGGCTGCCCCCTGAGGTGCCGAAATTGCGACACGGGGTCGCCGCCTCACGGACCCTACCTACTTACCTGCTAAACCTATGTAGAGAGGTATCCACCCGCGACCGCAACGCATGTGTAGTACGATATATATATACTCTACTGTATTGTACCGTAGTACCCGCGCTCTGCTAAAACATCAACGTCTTCACAACTTCTTTCTCTCAATTACATGCGCGCATCCGAATATACACAATGACATTCTTATCTAATATTCTTATCTTAATATTCTATCACTCCCTTCCAGTCCATTCACACAGACACACGGAGAGGGAAAATTTCGGTACTTAGCTGCTTGAAGAGCAGTAAAAGAAGAGGAGGAGCACAAGCACAGGAAGTGGGTTGTGACTAGCTGAGAGGGATTGGACTACAAGGACTCATGGATTTTGTAGTTTGGAAATGAGAAAGGTTTGTTGGACACTTTTCAAAGGTTTTATATGTGTTTTTGTTGAACTGCTGAAGAGTAGAATAAAGATGAAGCATAATGCTCGCCTCCAGTCTTGTCATAGAATGACTCTTTACTCTGAAACAAAAGGAGAAACTGGGCCCTCCAGCCCTCCTTCTGTTTCAGAGTTCAGACTCACCTGCCAGCTGGGTAGCCGAAGCCAAGGTTACAATGGCTATCTGCAGATGTCAGTACTTCCGAAGTGCTGATACCTGCAGGCAGTCCGTGTAACTGTGCAGAGGTTCGGCTACAGGGCTGCTTGAGGCGTCGGAATGGCGGAGGATAATCGAGTTGGGCCCCAGCAAGACCCTGGCTCGGCGGCCCTATCTGGAGACTGGCAAGGCTTGGCCCCTGCTAGTCCAAGCCCACTTAAAGCCCTGCCTACTACAACATAAATGGGAAATCGCACTGCAAATGGCACACCGCCTCTGTAATCTCACTCAACCCAATAAACTAAATCTCCATGCACTATGCCACAGACACACAAAACAATCCCATAAAGACCAACACACCAAAACAACACCTTAACCCATCTAGAAGCAATCCCAACATACAGTGACCGTTTTTTCCGAACTGAAGCTACCAACACCACCGCAAAAAAGCTCTCTTGAACGATCCCTATCCGTCCCACTAACTAACCCTCCCAACACTCTTTCCCTTTCAGATCCCTCTGAAGACCTGGGGACCATGAAAATGTCAGCTGTGTGGGTATAATATCAGTAACATAACATAGCTCCCACACTGAAATGGATGCATACATGCCAATCCTCCCGATTCAGGCGAGAGGCTAACCATTTTTCAATTAAAAACATTGATATTTTGTACTTTCTGCAGCCTAAAATAATTCGAACCCAAATGCAATCCTATGGGAAAATTAATTTGTCCCACTTTCTGTTGCGAAATCTCTCTCCAGATGCTCCAGAATGTTGGCATGTATCGTGGATGGATATCATTGACAACATCACTGGGCAGCCTTGTCACATGCTGAAATCCTAGCAGGCCAGATGAGAACACAAATTGGATACCATACGTGTTTACAGGACATAGAAAACAGCAGCATGAGTTTGAATGAGGACATAGATGTATCATCCCAATAAACTGTTGACTTGTGTTGTGTAGATCTACTTTGAAGAGTATCTTATAGGGGAAAAATAAAGAGTTAAGTTAAGGAAAGTTAAGGAGCCCTGCAAAGGAGCGGAGAGTGGGAGGAGTAAAGGGAGCTGTGTCGCGCTGGCTAGGAGCGGACGTTTCTTGTGGTGTAGCAGTGCGCGCAGGCAGTCCCTGTAAATCAGGACTCTGTGACTCATTGCACCACGTGGCTCATTTTTGGGACCCTCCCCACCCACTCTACCCCGGCGCCGGCCTCGCCGGCTCCATCGGGTGCGAGTTCACCAGATCTGGATCTGACAGTGACACACGCCGCGCCTTTCTGGTTTCTTCAGGAGAGGCCCGCGGCGTTTGGAAACCGTCCCTCCTCACAGGGCTCGGAGAAGAAACGAGATTATAAAGTCGTGACGTGACGCTACCACGGGAAAACTTAGTGCGCAGAGGAAGCAAGAGCAGGCCGTTTATCGGAACCGAAACGGCAAGCACCACGCCAGCATTGACGGTTCTGCTGTGGATTGATTTTATGACTTCCTGGAAAAGCCCAGGGGGAGCCAAAAAAGCTGGCATTCGGTGATTTGGGTGAAATGTATGGGTGTCGCAACGCATGGGCCCGGGGCTAATGGGGCATAACACGCAACAATTGGCAACAATTCAGGGGACGCTTTTGAACTAAATGGGAACTTGAAAAATGCAATGCAGCGCTCAAAATGCTTGAAACTTGCATCGCATGATGAGACTGGGGCTGTCCGATAGCAACGCACGTTATCGGCCACACTTTCACTTTTAAAATGATTGCAAATATCCTGTGAGATGGCCATATCCAACCTCAACATAACCGGAACAGCGTTTTATTTCTTCAATATTTCTTTTTTTGTTTTAAAGCGGAGCGCTCCGAAATGAAATACAATGACAGATTAAATGAAGAGACATTTTCGCAATAGACTTTTTTATTGTGCAGAACTTTTGAGTGTGGGGTGCCTCCCCGGTGTGTACATAGAAATAACATGTAAACGTGTACGCAGCTAAGCACGTAAACTGTGGGAAAAGTATAATTTCATACAGAAAATGTGTATTTTACTAATTCACAAACACTATGTTGGGGAAAAGTCGGTAAGCGGGGTAATCGACACTGCCTGCTGTGCGGGTGTGATTCGGGGGAACGGTCTGTAGGACCCCTAAAGTATAACACTGTCCAATGCTATCACCGATTGCAGATATGAAATGCCGCTAGTCAGTCTGCCCCTCTTACCAATCTGTTTTGTGATGCCTCCTGCTGTAGACATATCGGGACCCTCCTCACCTTGTCTGTCAGAGAGGTTGCTTTCATACGACGATTTCGCCGCCTCATTTCACCACATCTTATTACTCTCCTTTATATCGGCCCCTTCCTTTGACGCGGATGCTAGCTCTTACTCTGCCCTAGCTCTCCCTGCCACCATCTCCCCTTCTACCACCATTCACCTTCAGAACTGTCTGAATCCCAGGCTATCCCATAGTAAACATTGCCCCTATCACCCGATGGGGCTCTTTCTAGCAGCCCCTTTCAATGCCAGCCCATCTTTACACTTGTTTCGTTGCCCTACTACCCTATGTTGGTCGGTCTCTCCGACTCTTCCCGCGTCAGTCCCTGCTGAGTGGGTACTTCGCCACCCCTCCTCTGCGAGTACCTCAGATTGTAAACACTGCTCCCTGGTCTCCTCCACGCCGCCACTCTTACGTTTCTCGGAATCAAAACAGTGCGCGCATCAATCAGAGCGCAGGGGGCGGCGCAGACCTCGTGCATCACTAGGAAAACACGACGCTGAAGCGCGAGGGGGCTGTCACTTGCCCTTCGGCACACACAAACTAAGGCAACCGTTACTCCCCAGACGCCAAGCCACATTGGCCAAGCCAAGGCAAGAGGCGGGTCCGAGCGGAGGGAGGTGATGGACTGGGGGCGTGGCCAATGCAGGCCGCGCCCCCCAGTTCCATCGCAGTGACAGCGCGGATTCCTGCTGGTCTGAAGTTCAGTCTGGGCACCGGTTGCTGCATTCAACAGGCGCTCGCTACAGAGAGCGGCGCGTGGGCCGGTGACGTCGCGGAGACAGAGTGCGTGTGTGCCGCCGGGGCGAGGAAAGCGGCCCGCCGGGAGAGTAGCTCCTCCGCGGCAAGGAGCGTGGACTCAACAGGCGCTGACAGGGGGGACTCACGGACTCTGGAGCTTGACGTTCGCTCTGAAGCGGCCGCAGAGGCTAACTGTTGTCCACGCAGGGGGCGTGAAGTGACCAGTGTAAGTTGTGGGCAGCCACAGCTCTCGCGCGCCCGCCATGGCCGAGGCCCCGCAGGCTGTGGACATTGACCCGGACTTCGCGCCGCTGTCGCGGCCGCGCTCTTGCACCTGGCCGTTACCGCGGCCAGAGCTGAGTGCCGCCGAGCCGCCCCCTGGTTCGTGCGCAGGCTCCCCGTTGGGGGCCCAGGGCGCCCCGCCGCCTCCCCCGGCCACGGAGGGCTACGAGGGCTCCCCAGGAGACTTCAGCCGCGACTTCCTTGCCAACCTCAGCCTACTGGAGGAGAGCGAAGCGTCGGGCGGTTGCTGCGGGGCTTGCGGTGGATTTCCGTGCCCGGAGCAGGGCTGCTCACCGGCTCCGCACCCCGTACCGCCTCCGCAGCAGGTGCCGCCCCGCAAGAGTAGCTCCGCCCGCCGCAACGCCTGGGGCAACTTGTCCTATGCCGACCTCATCACCAAGGCCATCGAGAGCTCAAGCGAGAAGAGGCTCACCTTATCCCAGATCTACGACTGGATGGTGAAGAGTGTGCCCTACTTCAAGGACAAAGGCGACAGCAACAGTTCCGCCGGCTGGAAGGTAAGGCGGTGACCACGGGCTGCACAGGGTCCCTCACCAGCAGTGCAGGGGGGCAGGTGAACATCCGCACAGAGAGGCGGGAGGCGGCTACGGGGGGAGGGGCTGATCCAACAGGCCCACTGGTGACTTTTGACACAGGTCCACTGGTGAGTTGTGACACAGGTCCACTGATTTTTGACCTAGTACAGTGGTATTATTTGGGGGCTGATTGACCAACAGCACGGTTGCACTACTTGGATGGGAACAACTACAGGGGGGTGGAGGGGTGCTGGGGGCGGGGGGGGGGTCAGAGTTTAAGACGTCCGTGAAGTGTAATGATCAGCGGCAGATGCGCACCATGGGGTTTGTGCGATCAAGGGCACGGGCAGTGGTTAACACCGAGGCAGTGGCCCACTACAGAGTAAAACTGGGGAGTGACATGGCTTCATATGGAAATATACTACTGCATTTTAACACCACATGATAAGGCAATCACCAGCACCTTTTGGACACGGTATTATAATCTCCCAAAATAGACAGCAACACGACTGTACAGGTTGTTGTATTCTGTTTGAAATGGGCCGTAGTGATTATTTCTTTATTTTGAGATACCTCGTATTTCCGACGATGAATAGGTGGCGGGGGAGCAGGGGTTTATGTGGCAGGAGAAGCACAGAAGGTCATATGCCGTGCAGTGTATGTCCAGTTCTGAGTGATGGACCGGACAGACCAACAATCTCGTATACCCCGGGCTTGGTGCTGGTTAACGCATTTTTTACCAGTATCCACTTAATGTATATGGTGTTAGGAACATACACGTGTCCGCTTGTCTGCAGTGGGCATGGAACGCGCGTGTTTTCTCATCTCCTAGCACCTTCTTCCTATGTATCATCGACTTCCCCGTGTGTAGTAAAACGGGCATAAACAATAGCTAGCTTTATGTGTATTTTATGTTTGGTGTGAGCAGCTGGCGCTCTGGTGAGCCAACACGTGATTTGTTTCAGCTTGTGTTGTAAACACACGTGTTTTTATTATTTATTTTAAGAACACCGTCAAGTAGACAAGCCCGCCCCTGTAGGAATGATGCTAAGAGACATCACATACTGGGGAATCACTCGCACGGAACAGGGTCAGGAAGAGCTGCATCTGCTTTCTGTCCAGGGCAAGTCCCGAGTTACTCCATACTTTTAAGATGGGCATAGAACCATATGGGCATCCTAAGCTTGTTATTTTTATCCCCTCACTAAACTCTCTCAAGTAGCCCAGGAAGTATGAATGTGCCCTTCGTGTTTTGGAGTACTTGCAGTTGCATGCATTCTTGCTCATGAATACAACTGCGAGAATGTCTTGTTCGCGGACGCGAGCTAGTTTGCCAGTGGGCGCTCAGATGCTCCTCGGGGCAGGCTGCCTGGGCGTTCGCGGACGCTGCTGCGGTGATTTGCCCCCACTCCCCAGCCGAGCTTGGCTTTGGCTGGTCACTGCCCCTGCTTTGCAAGTGTGGGGTTCTTTCTGCTTTGCAGAAGTGGGTGGTGAACACGGAACACGCAGTTGTTCTGGTTTGCATATCACTTTTTAATTAATTTGACGAGCCCACCAGTCGCTTGGAAGGTGCGCTGCACTAGCACAATCTGAAATTGCTAAAATGATATTTCAGGTGTTCGACGTTTTTGAGCGGTGTCGTTATCACTCGACCACAGAAAATGCGCCAACTGATAAGATCTGCCACAACTTGCATGTACGCATGTTTCTCATTTCACACGTTGACTATTCGCAACAGGACCGATAATGAGGATTGATATCTTCCGGACGCATAGTTTGATGTCCCAGTCAGCGAAACAATTTCAGAATTCTTTCTATTAGCAGCTCTTCAGAGGAACGTCACAGGAACAACTTCACTAGGTCCTATATGCATTTAAACATATTTGATAGTTTATTACGCAGCTAACAGCTCAATAGGCTATGCTTCCTTGAACTCATTATCGCTCGCTCGTGTACTTGTGGACCGGGGCGCTATCATTAAAACCATATGCACTTTCATCCCTGATGGTTTTAAAAGCATGATATGATGCCCTGTAGCCTATTACACAGATCTACAATGTACATGACGGTTTCCTGTTAGCTGGTTATCTCTGTGGGTACATGTTATGTTAATAATCTTTTATACTGTGCTACTCACCACCCTAGTATGCAGGGTGCTGTGGGGTGGGTGTATTCTTCCCCAGCCAGGGCCAACTAGCCTGCTCTGTGTAGGGAAGGAATAATGCGTGCATAACATGATAACACGGCCATATTCCAGTTTCTGGTGCTCGGAAAGTGCTACTGGAATTAGTCATTTTAAGTGTGCAGACTTGATTACCAGGTAACGTTTGTGTCAACGTTTTGTGTTTTCCAACACATAGGGCATCTCAATAGTATATCTTTTTAAATGTTTGTATACTTAATAGAATACATCATTAACAGGGGTCGAAATTGCTGGGCGCTGTTTGCTTCCTGCTTTTAGCCCTGGAGCTCTTGGTTAACTTGACACCACTCACTATCAAGAGATACTTTTGGTTCCCGAGGCCAGCTAGTGCCATACCAATCTGGTAGTCACTTTGTGTACCCAGGAAGCGTATTGGACACATTTAGAAGAAATGTAGAGCATAATGGATCTTATATAAGGGACAAAAAGTTAGTGTGCATGTCATGTGGAAGTTCAACTTGTGGCACTCTGTGCTACCTCCTGGCTCACCTGAGTTGACTCCTACCTGATGGGTCATGCCTGATCGCAAGGAGCCATGGAATCTTAATTTCAATCCATGTCACAATTTTACGTTTTTGTGATTTACAATCGTATATCTAGCATCAGTGAGTATCGCCCATCTTTTATTATATTTTTTTTGCTTTTTTTGAGTGTGTAGATGGAGTTTTCACTATCTGCACATATCATTCGTTTTTTGGGTGTTTGGTCACATTTTTTTTTAATAACGAGCCTTCTTATCCTTTATGTGTACTTTAATTTCCTAGACTAGAACCACATACTTCCCTGCATCGTCTCTTTTTTTATTTTTTATTTTTTTAATCGGTTCATTTAAAATTAACAATAATAAAGTTTGTGGTGGGATTCCAATGATTCCAAAGCTCATTCCGATGGGTAAATCCGAGAATAATAATTATGGTACCAGACAACGGTGTGTTCAGGACATATGCAGGGTTCAAAATAGCTGGGCATTATTTAGCTCCTTGTTATGGCATAATAGAGCCTGGTTGACATTAACAGCTACCAAGAAATACCTTTTGACTCCCTTGGTCATCTGGTAACATGCACACGTATATGACGTGACCTCTGTCTGGGAATGTGCATAATGAAACACTGGAACACAGGCAGAAGTCATTAATAAGATGAGCCATATGCCACCAACAAAGTTATGTTTTGCATCTCGTGTGGATGTTTGCCAGCTCCTCGTTCCACAGAAGTAGCTCCGGCTCACTCTTTGATGTACAGGAGCTGCTTTTTGCTCCTGCGTATCAAATCCTTTTTCGATCCCTGTATGTTAAAAACCTTTCATAAAATACTCTACAACAGGAGACTGTTTAACGTGCGATATGGTAAAGATGTATTGACTACTATGCATGCATATTTGTATGTTATCTTTTCGAGGTCTGACTTTGTAAACACGTTATAGCAAACCCTCACATTCGTAAGCTACCTTAAGAACTGTGACTAGCATTTCTATGTTAAGCCAAACAGATGTTTACTATATTTTTTACCCTAATTTTAAAAAAAGATGTTGAGGATTTTTCCACGAGGGATTATGATCGTTTTGAAGAAGGGTATTTTTCTAGAAACAAATAAATAGGCTTATATTCTTACAAAGTGTTTGGCTCGCTGCCCGAGATCTTTCTTACTTAAGAAGTGGATGCACCACAGCTACATTCACTTACAAACCAAGCTACCTTGTATGTTAAGTAGCTGATTTTTGACAATAGGAGCCTAACTCAAATATTGCAGTGCTATGTGTCTAGTCTCTGCTGTTGGGATCTAATTTTAGCCGGATAACCTTTTTGTTCTAGTAGGAGTGAGAACAATTCTGGAGACACTGGTGATGTTAACTTTGTCTAACTCCACAGATATAACGTGGAAATATTAGAAATTGTATCTCCCAACCCAACGTTTGTAACTGTTTTGGTTACAAACTTTAAGAGCCATACGTGTTAAGCCAAACCATGCTAACTGTCCTCTTTTCAGCATCTCGTGTTATTAATGCAGACTAGCATGGGCATCCTTTCTTGTCTACCAGTACAGAACATATGGTTCATGGTATTCCTACGTTTTTCAGGTGTTGATTTTTGAATGAAATCCATGAACGCTTACTTTTGTTAATCTGGTAAGAGTTGTCTACCTTTAGTGACTCTGCAAAATAAGAAGCAGCGTGTTGTTGCTATTCCTTGTCAAATTTTACAATCATGGACCAGCATAGGGAACAACGTACATTTAAACTGGATGCTGTCCAAATACAAATGACCAGTTTTTAGACCTTCTGTGAGTACTTGCTAGCATCCAGAGAGAGTGATTTTTGTATACTTTGTTTTTGTGCAAAGATCTGTATGCCTCACATTGTATAATGTATGCAGTCTGTCACTGTCTGATTTTTGACAACTTGTTTGCTGTGACCTTTTTTACTTACTGACGTGTTTTCCTTTTTGGATTTATAAGTACAGTCAACAGCTTTACCTGGGCACCCACTACAAATTGCTTGCACTTGGCATAATCATGACAGCAGTGTTGCAGGACTTCCTGCCTATGCAGTATGGCCAATTTTCCACGAGGCCTGTGATTACTTGTCTTAAACCCATGCAATATGCGTTCAAATGGCATGAATTGGTGTAAACAAGTCCCCTTCCCAGAAAGGGGGCACATATTTGGTAAAGGGATAGTGACTGTTGGCTAATGTAGAACATTTCCTAGACCCAAGCTGACCAGCAGCTTGTGCATGCAGTCAGTTGTGTTAGGACTACAAGTAGAAGGTGGCAGATATTTTCTGGGCATACATGTGTATGTACCTGTGATCAAGTCGGGTAGCGTGCAGAAACGGACTCTGCAGCAATCGAATAGTCAAGTAGAAACAAAATGAATGAAAAATGGAAGTGGCATGTATTTATTCAATTCCATACCTCCTCCAGTAGAGATTGCAGTGAAGATCAAAATGGCAATATCACAGCAGAGCAAATGATAAACTGGCTAGGCATCACCCTCAATTAGAAAATAAAATGCCAATAAATAGGCAACCCAACATTGCAAAAATAATACACAATCACCATGGCACTAAGCACACCAGCAGTTGAAAAGGAGAAACACTTGAAAGGGCAGACCTTGAGGGACAGTTGCTAAACTGCAGTAAATGGATTGCATTCCTAGCAGACTGGTTGGTATTTGAACTTTGATATCAGTGGAAAGTAAGACATGCTCTTACATTGTCTGGAGTGGAGGTGAAGTCAGTGCAAGTCCCTTCTCTATTTATGGTAGCGCAGTTAAGCATCCTCAGTACTGACTTTGAAGGTGCATGCGGACATTGCACTCTTGCCAGCATACAGAAAATTGCACAATCGAGTTGACAAGGGGTGAAGTCAGGTTAATTATCAAGTAAATGGCATATTTCTTTTGAAACTCTCACCGAAATGGCAGATGCAGGGCAAATAACAATCCATGCTACATTGGGGACAATCCAATCCAGGACAATAAGTCATCTGTTTTATAAGGAAGTTTACTTTAAACTTCAGTTACACATAATGCGTTACTGATGATACAATCATGTAACTAAGAGAGCATATATTGTATTTGAGCCATGAGACGGAGCCTTCCCAACTTGAGCGCAGCACGCAGACTTGCACTGAACAATGTCAAGGTCTGCAGTCGCTGACATGCAAATGGGAGTAGATTAACCTCTAGCAAACTTTCCTTTGATATCAGGGGTACACATTTCAATTTGCAAACTATAATCTTGTCATACATATACACTCGCCCCCTCAGTTCACTGTAGGTGCACATCACACCATTTCTTACTCGCCAGGAGTCTGTTCACTTGGCACAAAATAAACTTAGTAATAACAGCAAGTATTGCAATAGATTTAATAGCATGCTTCATTGTGATCTATTGTGCAGAATTTTGTGGGAGAGGGATAATATTTTTAACAGATGTCCCTCTATTATTCTGCTCATATGCTTTGTCTTGCAGGCTGAAGCCTCAGCGGTCCTTCTGCACCAAGTTTTTCAGATTGTTTTCCACTTCCATACCCCTTGGGCAGGCATGCCATCAGGAATTGATACATTAATTTGTTCAAGCAGTGGGCGGGCCAAAGTAAAGCCAGTTTGCACCTGTCTGCGCAGACTCCATGCTGACCACTCCAACCAACCCTTAATTGGTAAAACATACACGAATTTGCATCTGATTATTGCGTGACTAATGACGTGAGATCCAAATTAAAGAAGTTACTTTATATCATCCGCCAATTTTTAAAGCAGTTTGCCTTAACAGTTGCGTGCATTAAAAATAGATGGCACTAAGCAACATTTCTATCCTACAGATAACTTAAGTATGCTATTTAAAGGTTACACCAGTGGTAACATTTTGCCCACATTTAGACCATTTAATTAAAGATGCAGATCTCGATCTTGTTTTTCGACTGAGACAAGGACCTCGGAAACCAATGTTTCAGCAGTTCTAGATTTAGCACCTGAATTTTACATGTTGACAGTCACTCCCAGGCTCTGGGGTGTAGCAATCGCCTACAAACAATCTTTGCAGGTTACAAAACTCCCTTACATCTACAGAAACACTTCTGATCAAACATGCATGCAAATAGCATTGGTAGAAGATGTTGACTTTTTTAGGCAGGCAGTCAATATCTAAGCAACTATGTAGCCCAATTAGTGGAAGGGGCTGCTGAATATGGGAAAATCCATGACTATTTTAGGAGACATACATTTCTGGTGCGAGGATTCACCTGGATGCTTCCTGTCCTTCCTCTGGACGCTTTCGCGACCGCTGTGACTCTGTCACTCGCTATTCACCCCTCTGGCCCGACTCACTCTGCAGGGCACACTCTGGATGTTCTGATCTCTTCAGACCTTCCCCTTTCTAACCCTCTCAACACTCCTCTCTCTTGGAGTGATCACTTTCTCCTTTCCTCCCAGCTCACCCTCTCTACCCCTCAGGCCAAGCCAACTCCAGCAATGCCACTCACCTTCTCAGTTATCTGACCCATGAAGCATGTCAGTTGAGGCTTTCGCCGCCACTTTCTGGCCCCCTTTGACTGACTCATACCCTGACACGGCCCTTTCCATGCTTGACTCTGCTATATCCGATACTCTCGATGTTCTTGCCCCTGTCATAAGGATATTCTTGAAGCCCAAAGCCAAGTGCAACTCCCGGTACGACTAAGATCTCGTCACCCTCAAACACAAGTGCAGGGTGGCTGAGAGGAAATGGCGTGCTTTTGGTACATCCTCTGACAAACTGGTCTGGCACCTGCTCCTAAGGCAATACCGGCTCTCTGTCCGCACCAAGAAGAGAGCTCGCGTCCAAGCCCGCGTCTCTGCGGCATCTAACAACTCGGCCGAACTCCTGAAAATCTGAAAGGAACTGGCCAATCCTACTGCAGTTTCTACCTCCCCTGTTCCCTCCCTGACCCTCTGCACGGCTCTGGCTTCTCATTTCATCTCCAAAACTCAGGACATCCTGTCCTCTCTCTCTTCCTCTCCTCCTCCTCCCTCTACTCCCTGCTCCTTCTCTGCCTTTCCCCTGTTCTCTCCAAACAAAGTCACTAGACAAGTCTGATCTATGAAAGTCTCATCAAAACAGGTTCATCCCTGTTCTCCAAAACCATCAAGGACCACATTGCTTCCCTGCTCCTGCTCTGGCCGACTTCTGCAACCACTCCTTTGCCACTGGAGTCTTCCCATCCCCCATGAAGCACTCACGTGTGCACCCTCTTCTTAAGAAACCCTCTTCCAACCCTACCTGCCCTTCTAACTGTCGCCCAATCTCCATCACTCCTTTCCTGGGCAAACTCCTTGAAAAGCTGGCCATCTCCCAGCTTAATCTACACACTGAATCTGTTGTTGCCTTCATGACCATCAGTCTGGCTTTAGAGCTGCCAGAAGCACGGAAACTGCTCTCATGAACATCCGTGAAGACTTGCTCTCCAACCTCGATTCCAACACCCCCTGTGTCCTCATCTTACTTGATCTCTCCTCTGCCACAGTCAACCATGCCATCCTGCTCAACCTCCATGATAACCTGGGTATCACTGGTCAGGCGCTGGCGTGACAGACTTCTTTCCTCTCCGATCGACCCTCCCAGGTCCAACTTGGGTCCTTCCCCTCCTCCTATCTCTATCTCTACCTGTGGGGTTCCCCAGGGGTCTAACCTCTCCCCCTGGCTGTTCAACCAATAACTGGCACTTCTTGCCCACCGCATTGCCACTTTCTGCCCCAATTTTCAGTGCTATGCGGATGACTCGGCTCATTTTCAGGCTACCTCCAGCCACCTCTTCTCCTTCTCTCATCTCTGACTGTCTGTCTGCTATCCAGGAGTGGTGTGCCGCCAATGATCTCTGCCTTAATGCCACTAAGACTGAGATTCTCCTCATGGGGACACCCGCTCCCTCCTTTCCTGTCACTCTCTGGCCGGCCTCTCGTGGCCATCTTCCTGCTCCCACCTGCAAGGGTAAAAACCTTGGGTCATCTTCGACTCCACACTCTCCTTCTCTCCTCACATCACTGATGTTTCTAAGAAGTCACACTATCAGCTGCACCTCCCCAGAGCTATTCTTCCTTTCCTCTCCTTCCTCCAGAAGCTCACTGTCTCCAGAGCTCTTGTTCTCTCTAGGCTGGACTATTGCAACAGCCTCTTTCTAAATCTGCCTGCTTCTACTTTCCGTCCTCTGCAACTCACCCAGAACAGGATTGCGAGACTTGTCCTTGGCCTCAAGTACAGGGATCACATTTCTCCAGGACTGAAATCTCTGCACTGGCTCCCAGTGGCTGCGAGGATGAAGTAAAAAATCCTCTGCATTGTCCCCAAGGCCTTCTGGGGCCTCAATACCTTCAACTCTCTCTTCCTAAATATCTTCCTTCCCGAGCTCTTCGCTCATCTGCCTCCAATTCCCTCAGGGTCAGTCGCTTCTCCAAGCAACGAGTTGGCCTCCCTGCCTCCCAGAAACTTGAGGAGGACCTTCTCTGGTTTCCAAAGCACCTCAAAACCTTCCTCTTTGCTTCTGCTTTCTCTCCTCCTCTCCCCTGCTGAACTGCAACTGCACTGGTTACCTCGCCACCCTCTGATCTCGGGCCCAGGACCCCTCCCCCGACAGTTGCACACTTATACTGCCTCCCTGGCAACCCCTGTACTTCGCAACTGTTTTCTGCATCACTACAGTCCCCTACCAGCACTTGACACCTGATGTCTGGACTTACCCTTGCACTTGGCTCCAGCTGGCCGTACTTTTACTTAGTGTTTATTTATTCTATTTATCGCAGGTACTTCACTGTCCCCACCCCATTACACCTGCACTTTTCCCTCCCCCTTCACTTGCATGATCTGAATGACACTTGGCCTAGTAGGATGGTTGTCTCAGTCTTCCTCAGGTCCCCCTCCCATGCCGCGGCGCGCCTTGAAACACTTGTTTATAGGCACGTTCTAAATGCCATATCATATCATTAGTGTTGGGGTATTTGAAAAAGGTGATGTAGAGTTCCATATACTCAAACGCACTGTCCCCAATACATTTTATCATCATAACATAATTCTAATAATCATTACATTATACACTAGTGATCTTGGTCAAAATTACTTTGCCTCACAAAGCAATCTAATTTGAATACATATAACTAACTCTAGGCACTCGCAATAATTTAATTTGCCCATTAATCTACCATATTAATTTTTAAAATGGGTACACTGGGGCTCGTGGACTGGTCAGCAGCATTAGACCCAGCCGACCACCACATCCTCACAGAACTTCTAGAATCTATGGGCATACAGGGAATGGCCATTGACTGGATTAACTCACCTTGGTCCAATCCAACAAAGTAAAATTAGCTCTGTTTGCATTATTATCCAAGCAATTAATGTGAGGAGTGTCAGTGCTTCACATCTGTAATCTTTATATCTGCCCTCGGAAAGACTAAGTAATAATATATGAATGGATAGACAGAAACTGTTTAGAGATAATTCCCAGTAAGATGGTGGTGCTGGCCATCATGCTCTGGGCGTTTGCCCCAAACCCTCACCTTCAGTTAGACTTGGGCATTATGATGGATCTGCATATCTCATTGGATTATCAATGAAACATGTTGGTAAAGTCCTTTTTTCATCCATGAAGGCTCAGAGAAGTCTTTTGTGTAATGGCGGTCAATGCTTTGGTGTCCTTCAGACTTAATTTCGGTATTATCTACATGTGTGTACCAGAAAGAATCGATTGGCTGTTAACAAATGTAGAATGCCACATCGCAAATTTTGGTAGGTCCCAAAATACGCACATCTTTCTCCTGATATTTCATCATTACGTTGATTGCCAGTGAAAGAGAGGGTAGTCTTCAAAGCAAGGTGAAGGTGAGAGAGGTATTTGAAACACTGTTTGTATTGGCGCTGGATTCGTGAGGAGTTCACTCAAGTCTTGTCAACGTCAGTAAATGATAGGTCATTTGGCTTTCCTCATTTGAATACTCACCACGCGTGCCTGGTTGACCACTGGCAACTTCTTGCCGATTAAATCAAGACTACATGCACAATCCTGTGTCACGACCGCTCATTTACTGAGGTCGACAGACCTGAGTGAACCCCTGACTAATCCAGCGCCAATACAAACTGGGTTTCAAATCCCTCTCTCACCTCCACACACAGGATCCTGTGAGCTTGTCCCGCTGAAACCCTGTCTATGGCAGCAGGAGGAACACATGGTTTTTGGAACTAGATCAGTGCAGGGATCCGCCTTTCCTATAAGCTCGCACTAACCAATTATTCAAAGCAATGTGCCTGATGTATCTAACAAGAAACTACCATTTGAACACATCACTTGATATGCTTTATGATGAGAAGAATGTTACGATGAGAACATTTGCTTATTTACTGTCTCAAAATCAGGGAGACCAAAGTGGGTGGTAGGTAGATCATTCGTATTACTGTCGTTCCAGAAGGAATTGGAGGCATTGTATTTTAGCGGAAAGCCAAAAAACGGCACAGTCCCTGCTTACCTTCCATATCCACTATGTTATCTCGATGATGCCAAATTGCCTTCAAGCAAACACTAACTACTGCGTCATAAAACCACACATACAAAAAAAGTTAGACATTTTTAGCAATACACACTGGAAGCAGTTGAACCCAGGAAAGCACTCCAGTAGGAATAGTTCACAGAAAATCATATAGGTTGCAATGGAAGAACATTAAAATCTGTAACCAAAGGTGAACTGACCTCACAATGCTCACAATAAAAATGTTACCATGTCTTTTGCAATGCAGGGCAGACATGAGTCAAGCGTACCTGACCATTTGATGGTATTGGCAGAAAAGGCGTACCTGTAGGGTTATGACCCCAGGTTATGAGCCTAGAGCTCCACAAAGGAAGGTGGGAGTATGCAGACCCTTCTACTGTGGCAGGTCAGCGTGTCCCTCCTTGTTCGCTTCCAGCCGAAGAGGGCTCAGAAAGGCCTGTGACTTACTTTGTATATTATTTTTTCAAATGCGCCTTCCATGGTGTCAATTAGGTATCGAATGCAGAGTGTCAAGTCTTGGTTACGTGGTGTATATTTCATGAATTCACTCACATGTTTTCTAAATGAAATACCTGTAATCTAGTTGTTTAAAGACTATGCATAACAAAATGAATGCGCTAATGTTTTATTTATTTTAATTTATCGATACATGAAAAAAATATTAATTTATACATTTGAAAAATCTATTCAAAATGATATTTGATTAAACATCAACAATAAAAAGACTTGAAGACAAATGAATATTGAATTAAAATTATGCAGGGATATTTGATTAGCGATATTGTACTAATATGTTTGTCACCAGAGATTATTTGTACCCAAGACATAAAATGGGGAACACTACAGAAGTTTTGTTTACTGCTGAAGTAAGACATTAGAGTCGGGCTTGCAAAATCTTTAAAATTCCACTAGACCTGCATGTCGAGTAATTAATTTACCTACTCGACCGCAGAAAAATGCACTCATCCCATGGCAATGGATGACAACCCGTTTAAACGCCCTTTCTGTAAAATGGTGCATGTCACCACAAACCCACTTTGTCACACTGCTGGCACCCAGAGGCCAGCCATGCACATTTGACATTTATGGCAAACAAAGTAAATGTTAAATAAAAGTTTTAGAGATCCCCCCCCCCCTGCAAATGGTACTCCCCCTTCATAAAATCTACTAGACTTTGTGAGTGGCTGAAAGAACTTTGCAAGCCCTGGATGTGTGTGTCTGTAAAATGTTAAAGGTTAGCCGCCTTAATGGACGCAAATAAATACATATGATTAAAAAAAAAAGCTCTGAAAACAGTTGGGCCAGTTTTCTCCCACAGGTGCTAATATATAATGCAATCATATTCATAGAGCAAAGTGGTAGTGCAGCTGGTGGAACTATTGATCACTTCTTTGTGTTAAAATTTAGTTACGTTTGTATATTCATTATGTAACGGGAAAGAAAGTAAGACGAAGCGGAGTGGATGGTGTAGCAGGCAGAGAGCTGGGCTAACTAGGTGCAATATTGTAGTTTGCGGCCACCTCACTTCCTGGATAGCTGGTATAAAGCAACAGGTTTAATGTCGAGTATGTGATTAGCTGATGGGTTGAGCATCAGTTTCACAGATGTATGCAACCGGCAAGTTACAGAACTAGGATTTCCATCAAAAGAATTTGGTCATATGCATTTTCAAATGTGTTCACTCTTCATCTTCCCCAACAAAGTGAAATATAATTGACATTGAAATTTAGGTACACAAACCTAAACGTTTCAGTAAAACATGGAGACAATGCAGTGTTTCACAGTGGCAAAACTGTAATTCTGCATTATGTAACAACTTCAAGTTTTAGGAATGAAATTGTGTGACTGGCTTAAAAAAAAAAAAAAGTTGACATATACCCGTCTTTGCCAGACATGATATAACTTAATAAAAAGTATCCTTCCGATTACTTCTGGATTGCAATTATTTGAAAAAGAAAATACGTGTTTGCCTTGCACTCCCACACAGTTGAGGATTTCTATTGCACTCTCTTCATTGGCCCCTTTGAACTTGTAGCAAACAGAGAAACGAGAGTGGAGAGAGCCCTGAAGGCAAGATCGGAATGTAGGGTGAGCTGTGCAACTTAAATAGCTAACTTTGTTAAGCAAGTGCCAATATAATTAGCAAATCTACAGAATTACATAGCAAATTGCTTTGCGACACTCCTTAGTTTATGCCTTAAACTTAAGTATGACTCCTGCAGAGATTCCAAAGTAGATAGACACTAGACTGCCAAAAGTGGGAGACAAGGATGGCATGTTACAAAATTACATTTTGACAAGTTGTAGTGCCTTTTTGGTATGATGTGCAGCCAACAAATGTATATGATGGGACTGACTGGTACATATTCTATTTCCTAAGCAAGTTTATGGATGACACTATCTGTCGATTCATGACCCTCCCATTGATCAATTTTCTGAAGCATTTTGATTTTGTCTTTCCATTTTATCATTTTGTGAAAAGAAGAGAGAACAACTTTCAGAAATTCGCTATATGTTTCATAACGGATAGTGCCAGTGAAGGAGAGGTTCCCACAATTCAGAAACTGTCTTTTATGTCTCCCCTTTTTGTTCTAAACAAACAAGAAAGGGGGCACCCGTCCTTATTTAAAGCTGTGGTGTATGGGGTCATTGAGAGCAACATCAGGAAAAGGAACCAAACTGCACATTTACAAAGGTTTTTTAGAATCCAATCATGTGCAAAAAGTTCATTTGTTTCAAAATCTCTTTTATAACACAAATTCTTGGAAACACACTTTTGATTCACTAATGCAGAACCTAATAACTTAAACCACCAAGTAAGGAAAGTGTATTAGACCCGTTAGACCCGTTCATATATATATAGCACCCTGTGTGCATCTACCACCAAAAAACACAGGAACATCAGAAGATAATACGTTTAATAACATTTAAAAAAGGCCAACAAGCTGGACAAGACCAGAATGGGCAACACAAGCTCCAGTGAGTGGCCCAGAGCTTTCTATTACATTAAACGTGCATCTGGCATTGCTATTGTCTGCCCAAACATTCGGAGGGAATTTGTGTTGGAGGCAAACCTGGCGTTTAGAGCCAATTTAGGCGGTATCAACTATTCATTTAGAGCTCAGCCTTCCCTAGGGCAAAGTGATGTAGCAGTCTGTTGGTGTTATACCATGGGCGGGTCTATAAAGCAGAGGCATTCATAAAACTCCTTACCTAATGTTTTAGTTATGCATGAAATTTTAATAATTTGAGGAAACACTAAAAAAGCACCTGGCTGACCAGAAGGTACTTCCTGGAGTTCATTGTAAAAGGGTCACAACAATAAACTAGCTTCTCATAAGTCATAGACCACTTCTATGGGACCCCAAATATGACTCCTTAAAGGGTAATGCATGTAAATGCCCTTATGTGTGAGGGGCGCTAGACGGGGCGAAAACAAAAATGATTTTTGTACTGACTATTGAGGCATGAATGCAAAGAGAAAATGCACTCAAATTGGGACTATGCGAGCATCAATTCAGCTTACCGTGAGGCATATAAATGTCCTTAACCTGAATAGCATCTACTCCCAAAGTGAATGGGACACTGCAAACAGAGAAGGATGTGACAATATGTTAAAGCGGAGAGCAGGACCTGCTCGTGAGCTAGACATGAAGGGATCGAAACGAGCATGGTGATATTCGTCAAAGCTTCTGTCGCCAGCGTTGTCTAGCTCTTCTGATACGTTTTGTCACTTTGGGGAAGTACATAGCCATTTTGAATGAGTTGCAAGAATTGGGGATAAAGACTAAAACGTTAGCGAGTTTAGTCTTAACTAGCGTGAACGCAACACCATTGTAAGAGTAGTGCGACCCGTGGACCGCCTCTGACTTTTCTGATGTGTTTTGCCACATCGCTGCAGTATGCAGCTATTTAAAAATAGTTGCGAGAATGGGAAATAGACTCAAATGTACACTGTGACGAATCTAGACTATTCATCCCATCTCCCCTGGCTAGGATGGTAAGCCCACTAAGCAAGAACCTCCCTGCAGGGCTGGGAAAGTGGGACCTCACTGGGAGGTACTCCTCCCTAGAGGACATGGACTCCCATTCCTAAAAGGAACTCCCTATCAAGAATACATTGTCTGCATGTATGGGAATGAAAAGGACTGATGTTACTTCTGTTTTGGATTCAAATAGCAGTGACATTACTTCAATTTCTTTGGCTTCAGGTAATGCTGGATTCCCCCTGAAATCAACAGTCAAAGAGGAGCGACAAACCCCTTTCATTTATGGCAACAAATGTAAAAAGAGCGGTACCTTGAATGGATGAGAAAGATTCCCACGCAAGGGCGAGCCTGACTTGAAGATGTACTGGAGGGGTTGGAGCCACGCTAGACAGCAGAACCAGCAGTAGCGTGGAGAGTGAGCTGATCTCAAATGAGACGCCGGAAGGCTGGTGCCCCGAGAGGCAATTAAGCCAGAGCTCAGAACGAGATGGGTACAGTAGAACAGTCTTATATGATAGCGCAACAATATTGGAGCTGTTGTGGGCATGGAGTGGAGAGATCAGACCACCGACTTCCGCATGATGCGACGACGGCTGAGCCAGGCAGAAAAATGGAAGCAAATGCTCCCTTAACACCGGGGAGAGGGACGAGCTGCTGTATTGGAGAATCCAAGAGGGTTACGAGACCAGGAAAAGCCGAATGCTGAACACTGGCAGACACCCAACCGAGAACCTCTGTTGAATTAAACTTTTCAGATGGATTGAGGGCCTTGGGGAGCTCTAGAGAACTAAATGCCCTTGATATACGAGGCTAGGGAAGCCAAAAGGGTTACAGAAGCCAGAGAAACTCGAACGCTGGACACGGGCAGGTGTCTAATCAAGTGCCTGCTGAATTAAGCCCATCAAAAGGAAAGAGGGCTTCGGGAGCCCTAGAAATACAAACACTAGGGGAAAAGACTGGGACCAGAGAGACCCTGGAGGGTTTCATTACCCAAACCCAAAACAAGAACACTCTTAAATACCAGGTTAAAAGTGATGGAATTGCACTAAAACAATCCTTCTTCCCTTTTAAAGAATGGAAAGTATTGAATGTGTGTGAAGAAAAACCAGCAAAGAGGCCGGAGAACTGTGTTGTGTAAAGTTTACGAACTTTGACCATTTGAAAAACTCTTTGGGAGGAAGCCCAAGTAGTGCAGCCAAGCAAAGCCCGAGTGGAGAAGCTATTGCTCTTGTCTGTTAAGGTCTTTTTCTAAGTGTTGGGGCCAGAAGGCAAGTAGGCTTTGGACTGAGGACTATCATTTTTGGGACATTTGACAATCAACCGTAGTTTAGTTGGTTAGGTAGGGAATTACCCTGATAGCAAATGGGGTTAGATGGGTGTTTTCCTTATTATATGAATAAACTATCTTTGAACGCACCAAGTCCTAGTCGGACTCCCTTCTGTTTCACCACAACAAATATATATTGTTCATTTGGGTAAACGTAAAGCCATTTTGGAAGTATTAACACTTATGAAACACTGGCAACAACATTACACAAAAGAGGCGTGCCATCTTCGACATTGACGTTAATAATGTGCCAAGAGTACAAATTGCATGTCAAATCAAGACGACGGGTTATATGTACATTGTAATCATCACATTGTATGAACTAAGTAGGTCAGACCATTTGAAACGTTGTAAAAAAGTTATACAAATCTGGTTTAACCCCATCAATCACTGTCCACAGAACATCACTTTCCGTGTGCTGATACTCTAGGGAATGCTTCACCACTATAGCCTGGATATAACCAGACCGAATTTTTGAGTGATGTTCAGTGATGCGTGACACTGCTCTAGTTGTCATGCCTATATAGACTTTATTACAGGGGTAGTGAATAGCGGAAATCACATTTTTAGAATTGCGGTTGTAAAATCGTTGATTCCTCCACCAAAATGCATTTTGCACAAAGATATTGGTTTTGGTGGTGTATAAACATGCCGCACAGTCACCACAGGGGACATTTCCAGTAACTGACTCCTTTTGTAAGATTCCAGCCGCCAGGAATGGTGTTCACTCTTGAAATTTGTAGTGTATCAACCTGGCTCGAATGTTATACCCACGTTTAAGGGCAAATAAATGAGGCTTCTTCAGCTCACAGGTTAATTGAACTAGATGCCAATGTTTTTTTCACTAGCTTTTTTATCTTATCAGTGTAAGGTGAAAAAGTAGCCACACACAATATGGTGTTATCAAATGTAGTCTTGTTTTGCATTGCAAGTAGGTCTACAGTACCATGCTCGTTTGGCGGATCGTATCAGTAAATTATATATATAACCACTAGTTTGTAGTTTTGGCAATGAGCGTATTGGCATGAATGGTATAGTTCCTCTTATGTGCATTTCCTCCTGATCCTTAAAAATGGACTGTATGGGAGGTTCTTCGTGCTTCGGGATGCTGACTTGAAAATAACGTATGGAATTTAATTTGAGTGTACATTTATATTGTGACCAAAAGTAAAGAAATCTCTACATAAAGCTATTTCCAAAAGTTGAAATATATATGTGGCTGGAACTATATGTGGATGATGTCTTTCATCCAGTTTTCTAAGCATTACATCAAGGGCTTCACGCTGAGGTATATTGGTGTAAAGTGCTGTGACATCACAAGTAACTTAAATACTGTAATTGTGATTGTACGCAAGACCTTCGAGTTGCTTAATTCTATCTGCAGTGTCCCTGAGATATGTGCGCGTAGACAGCTAGAGGTTGGAGAAACGAGTTGATGTACTGACCGATGGGTTCTAAGATCGGGCCACTTGATGACGCATCGTGCTTCCCAGGGAAATATTGCCATCTTTCTGTATTTTTGGTAGTGCATAAAACAATGGATTGTGAGTGTCTAGGTGGCAGAAACATGGCCTCCCATTGGCCAAGGAAACCAGACTCTGTGGCTTCAGTGCATAATGATTAACTTAGTCATGAGCTCTTTAGTTGGATCCCTCGTTATTCTATTGTAGTGAATAGAATTGTGCATTAGATCTTCAACCATGGTAACATATTGGGTAGTTTACATAACTACAATCCCTCCCCCTTTTTCCACTGGTTTGATGGTAATGGGATCCAAATTGTGAAGAGAAAAAAGAGATAGTCTTTCATCCATAGTTATGTTAAATGTGTCTGCTGAGGAGTAGCAAAGACTTTAGGTAAGCCGTGCAGAATTTGGCTTTCAAATACATATTTTGGGCCATGTCCCCATCATTTGGTATATGACAGCTCGTTATATTCTTCATGCCTAAAATAAGCCCTGTCTTACTAAATGGAAACATTTCCTCAGTTCTATCTCTGTTTTATATATACCAATGGAACAAAATTGAGACCTTTTTAGAAAGGACATTAATCTGTGCTTCAGACAAAATATAGGAGGAGAGATTAATATAGGGATTTCTACCTCTAATCTGCTCTGTTGCGTGTGGAACATCTCCTCTGTCACTTGGTTCGGATAGTGCTGTGTGGCAACCCTGTGGTTGACCTCTTATTACGAAAACGTGATTATCTAGTTGTGGTGGGGCAGTAACTTCCAACTAAGAATTTCAATAAAAGTATTCACTGTGGAGGTAATGCTTTATTTGGAATTCTTTTTTCTTTATACACATGACATTTTTTTTCCTGAATTTCTTTATATTGTCTTTGAAGGCAAACAAATATCTTAATTTATTTTGAAATAGTTTACTTGCTTCACTATCTTTTGATGCCTTTCAGTGTTGATACGTAGTCTTTTTAATTTGAATTACTGTTACTGCATCTGCATCAGGACCAGGTTGTGTCTCCCAAGTGTGATCTGGGGGTGATTCAGTGTAGAACCAAGGAACCAGGTCACATATGTCAGGAAAGACCTAGGTTTGAGGTAAGGAAGTGGGTGGGGGCAAGTCTGGGATTTTTGGTTACCCTAGCCACGTCTGTTAGGTGCGGAACAATGCTGACGGTGGAACTTGCAGGTGCCTGTGCAATGAGGGAGCATCACGTTGAGAGCCCTGCCCACAGTGACGTGTGGAGGACTGAGATATAAGTCATAGTGCACATTTGTGAGCAGTTAGGTGGGATTGAGAGGAGTAAGGCCTTTCATCAGCTGACCTGTGACTACAACCTGGTGGCATTGCTTGTCGTCTATTCACACTTTGATCCATGAAAAGACAGAGAGGCTGCCATTTAGAGACTGATGACCCTCGCACAGTATGGAATATATTTCCATTATTTTGACAAATAATGTACCATATACCTTTTATAATGCATTAATAGGCTCACATAGATGGCTAAAATGCTCGATATTGGAATAATACTTCCATCGTGTGCTCAACAAATTGAACTATGTGGATGCTAATTGTATTAGATACCAAGGTTTCCTGAAACCCTGCCTGGTATTGCTTCCACACACCAAGGCACTCCTTCTATTGGAAGGTTCTAGCATCATGGTACACTCATGATATGCAATCTTGTGTCCATTTATGCTCCTCACTTATATCTGATAGTGTAAATGTGGGCCTAGGTAGACCACACACTAAACTCAGCTGCTGGAACTTTATGCCGGAGTACTCCACACCATTCCAGCCCAACCTGTCATTCATTGCTATAATTTTGAGAGGTTCTTGGCCCATGTGCCGTTTTTTGACCAGGTACTTCCTTTTAGCAACACGTATTGTAGTTAAATGTCTCTGGTACAACCATAATGTTGGTGTGCTTGCGCCACATGCACAATATTTCTATCGTATCACAATCACCGACAATTGCACAAACTTTGTCATGAAGTTTGAATACATATGAATTCTGCATAAAAGCGTACATCCATGCACTTGAGTACCGGGGCTGAAGCTCTTGGGGAGATATGTGGGGTTGAAGGTACTGTCGAAATGCAATGAATGTGGAAGAAGTAAGAGGTAGCACACAGGATTTGATCAATTGGAAGCCGTAATCCAATGGGAAGCCATGTAGCTTCCTCCTCTTGGTGGCTGGTTAATTATCAAAGCTATGCTGTTGCTGTTCCTAAAAGGTCAACCTGTCTACTGTCAAACCAACTCGCCTTCATGGAGGATTGAGTCTTGCACTCGCTTTCTAATTTGAGCACCAATTTGGTGCTTTTAATTTATTTGATAGATTCGTGACCCTGCGACTACGTCCAACTTGGACATCAAGTGCAACATTACCTTGGATGCAGCATGAAGCAAACCCTGAAGAATGAAGACCCAAAAGGGTATCCAGTAGAAAAGTAGGACTACGGCAACAATGAACAGAAAAACAAAGGATCACACGTTATTTACCTACAATATTTGGATGTTTGGAGCATGGGTTTAATGATTATCAACCCTGTCCCAAATTTCATAATATATTGTATACATTCAGTTACTTGTCCTTCTGAAGTCACTGTAAACCATTTCCATCTTAAAATGGATATCTGCCTTTTCTTCTTCAAACTTCTACACTCCTGATCCAATGTGGCAGCTAAGTGAGGTTCTGATTCTAATATGATCACTGCATTAGTGTCTGTTTTCGTGCCTGACTGAAAAAGGACTACCTGCATGTACAATGATTTTTGACATGGGTTGCAACAATGCTATGTCATATAACAATGTTGCACCATTCAACCTGGCTACATTATGCATGACGCTTCATGAAACATTAAGAGAAAGGAAACCAGCATTGGCACTTCCAACAGTTAAGGCTTTTGTGCAGGCATGGGGAAAGGCATTTGTCAGACAGTGCTGTAGCGGTATTAACTGGCCAGTGATGGTAGCAGGTGCAAAATGGTGCGAGTACCTGGGTATCTAATCGCTGTGCCTGACAAATGCCTAATACTTTTACATGTGCCAAACGGTTTGCTTTGCCAATGCTTGTGTTTTACAGGACTTCAGTTAAGGTCACACATAGTGCTTATGAATCGAGTGGCTGAACGTAGACCTGGGAAAGGCATTATTATTGCACCAGTAGCTTGTTTAGAGCTCCAATTAAGTAATTAATTCTCAGACGATTGCTTTGAGAAAACACTGGCAGGCACTTGCAGTGCAAAATTTGATTGAACTCGCTTTAATAAAGCCTTACAAAGAGTTCCCTTGAGGAGGTGTTTTGGTGGGGTGGGCAGGGGCAGGAACAGGGGGCGGGAATGGCCATCGGCATTAGCATAGCCATGGGCAGTCAGTCAATGGGTCGGTAAGGAACCAAACACCTACAGACGTTGTGTCCCTCCTTATATGACGTTTCTCCCCAGCTGCAATAGTTTGGGCGTATAGGTGGCATAGTAGTCCAAACTATAAAGTACATTTTTGCGACACCCTTCTTTTCTTTCACTTGGACTTTGTTCACTGTAATAGCGAGAATTATAACCCCACTGCTGCTAAATCTAATGAGATGTGTGTTTATTTCCGAGTGTTAAAATGCCCCCATTCCAGAGGGCGTGTTCAAAGTAAAATCCATAATCTAAGAGCATCTTTACAAGGGAAAGAGGAAACAGAAAAATTCGCTCGTATGACTAAGGGGGCATGAAGAATGCCTGCATCGTAAAGCAGGCTGTGCAACGTTCCAAATCTTGAAGCAGCGATTGGGTGTGCGATTTCTTTTCTCCTCCACCTTCATCTAGTAACCCTGACACAGTGGAGAAAATCCTCTTCGATAACTTTGTTGTTTTCGCCTTTTGCATTCCACACAGGATTGCAGATGGAATTGGCCCTAGCTTCTTGAATGTTTTATAGCCAAAATAGCCTGCTTATTATTCACACTGAAAAACAACCAAGATCCAGTGTAGATTGCGCTATAAGGAGGTAAAAATCTCGAAAGGTGACAGGTTGCATTGCTCGAGCTGTAATTTGTGTGAAAAACATAGCTTTGCATGAAGTGCATTTCTTTCAAATAGGCAACAGCACGGATCATTGATTTGAAGTCTATAGACTACGTGAACATCCGACTGTTCTGAGATTAACAAATTACCCATCTTAAACCACTTCAGGCACTTGTGTACATGTTAGAGCTGCTGTCAAACATAATGCGGAGGTTCTTAATTTGGAGGTTTTGTTACTTATCTAAACAAACTGCTGAGGTGGCAAGAATGAATTTGAGTTTGTTTTTACAGGTCCAGGCATAAAGTAACCTTTACACTTGACTTTGTCAGTATGTATAAAACAAAGAACACATTTCCTCATATTGAAGTCTGATGGTACAGAAATAATTCCATGTGTTCTCTTAGAAACATTGATTATGAGATGTGTCGACAAGGGCAGCAGTATCCTGTTGTCTTGAAGTATGGACACGGTTAAACATTGTTTTGTGTTAACTACATTTTCAAAGAGAATAGATTTGAATTGTGCTAATAAAGATTGCAAAAGTCTAGTCTTATTTGACTAAATCAATGTGAAATCGTTTTATTTCGAAGCGAATATTCTCCGCTGGTGGCTTCTTGGTGAAGATGTTTTTTGATCGCAAAGGACAAGAAAGCTGGCTATCACGCCTGAAAGAGTTGAGTTTTTTGGTGCTTGTGAAACAGCAGGTGATTTTCTATAAACCAGCGAGGAAGTTAATTCCAAAGGGCTGGAACAATATGCGAAATAGCCTGGTCTTCTATTCTACCTTTACTAACTTTTGGTTGTAATCAATCCATCAGCGATGAATCACAGATTTCTAGTTGGATAGTATTTAGAAAATCTGAGCGAGTGTTTACACCAATCTCGTTGTATGCACAATACTATGCAGATAGCCAGATAGCCTGGCAATGGATGCCTTTCGTGTTTGGTAACCATTGCAGCGCTTTTAGAGTGTTTGAATTATGCTCTTGTCTAGGGCGCAGGCAGCATTTTGTAGCCTCTGTAGATCTTATTTGGGGGCTTGATTGTACGCTCGTAAACACCATTGACACATCCCAAATGTAGCTGCACCAGAGTTGGGATGGGTTGAATCTACTCATTTGGGCGAGGTAAGAAACTTTTCAAACGCAAAAACGCTACCTGAGGGGTACAAATTTCAAGTTGGAAGCTACTAGCTAACCAGTCACTCGCCATCTCAATTCTAAACATACACACATCGCGCCATTTCTTACTCGCCAAGAGTGAATTATGACTAGCCAATGGCTAATGGAGAATTCAAATATTGAGCCATGCCTGACACTGACTTTATGTAACCTGAGGAACCAGAGATTAATTTTGCAAGGCTCTCCTGGGTCATGAGCAACTGACTTTATAATAGTTCCAAGAGGGTCCCCCCTTAAGCTCCATGAGACGTGGCACCAAGCCCGGAAATGAACACATTCTGGAAGTGCATTCTCCTTCACTTGGATCACATTTCACGCTACTTGTGTAATTTCGTTGTTGCGCTCATTGATTCTACTTTGCACACTGCAAGTAATAAGTGCAGCAAAGCCATAATGTTGTTGCTGCAAAGCAGGCAAAATCAGCAACAACGTTGTAACATTGAAGGAACTTTCTTTATTATTGATGCACACCTGCTCAATGCTCCCCATTTCTCTGCCTCAATTGTTTCTATCTGAACCAATAAAGATTTTCCATAATAACTTACTACAAATTCTTGATTCTATTAAAGACACAGAGGCGAGCATTATGCTTCTCTTTCTTCTAATTAATTATATAAGAAAGCTCAGCAGCAAGGTATTTTTGCACTTACATCTAACAAAACTCATGTTGAAAGTGCATTAAACAAATACATAACCAAAAAACATTAATGTACATATATGGTTCATAACATTCACAGTACAAGGGGGAAAAAAACTTCAAATCCAATGATGCTCAGAAGGTCATCAGTGTCCAATGTCACATGATACTGCTCCTCCAATACGTGTATAGGTGTTCACATAAACAGTCCTGAACAAGAAACAACTTCCTCTTTCGAGGCTGCAAACTTGCTTACTTTGATGATAAACTTTAAAGCACGCTCAACCAGATAAGGATCCGTTAATGCGTAAGTCAGGTGGACTTGTCTGTAGAAGCTGTCAAGAAAAAATTTAAAATATGTTAGCTTTTGCGTATCACAACCCTAGTTCCCTTGCAGGGGTGGGAGAGAAAAGCATCTTATTATTGTTACACAAGGTCAAACTGACAGTTTGTAAGAATACTAGCATCACTTTAAAGTTATACACAACATGCTTTTCTTCGAAGGGTGGGATAATGCTCGCCTCCGTGTCTTTAATAGAATCAAGAATAGTAAGTTATTAGGAAAAATCTTTATTCTATGTCAAGACCGGAGGCTCACATTATGCTTTTTCAAAGCTTACTTACCACTATGGAAGCAGTCTGCTCTACTGGTTTCAAGTAGAATTCTTTAAATATTGATTCGCCTGCCCAATCAGCCATTCTCATGATGTCCTCGAGACGGACGTCAACTTGAAAGGCTTTTGAAGCCATGGCTCCTCTGACTGAATGGGCTCCGAACTGGAGTCTATCTATCCCCGCTTGGGCTAGCGTCCAATGCACCCAGCGAGCCAATGTAGGGGCCAAAACCGCTTTATGAGGCTTGCGAATAGCTATGAGGAGTTGCCCGTTTGGAGAGAGTCTAAGCGGAGCTGTTACCTCCTCATAAGCTTTTAAACACTGAACCACGCAAAGCTTGGGCTGTTCCCTAAAGGCCAGGTAAAAGATCACTCTTGAATCACATTTAGTTCTCCTTCGTATGTGAAAAACGATACCGTCCGAAGAGAAAAAGACCTACCCTCTAGATCTAGAGCCCTGACATCCGATACTCTCCTGCAAGAAATCAGACAAAGCAGTGTAGTAAGCTTGCCGGAGAGTGCCGTGCGCGATAGCTCTTCGTTAGCTGGCCAAGAGAGGGAAAGATTGAGCACTTTATTAACGTCCCAAAGTTTATTGCAATGGGACGAAGGTGGTACTGTAAGACGGATACCCTTCAGAAATCTACAAATTAAGTGATGTTCTCCTGCTGGAGCCCCTTGTATGAAATTGTGCCCTGCAGAAATCGCCGAACGATATGCGTTTACTGTCCTGTAAAATAGACCTTTCTCTACTAAGGAGGCTAAAGAATTTAGGATTTCTTTTAACGGCGCTGAAACTGGATGCACGCCTCGGTCCTGGCACCACAACCTCCAGGTATTCCAGGAATTGGAATACTGTTTGCGTGTGGCAGGGGCCCAACTCTCTTCAATGAGATGAATTGCCTTGCTGGACATGCCCGGAGTTCTCCATCTTGCCCTGAAATCCTCCAAGCCGCCAGAGTCAAGAGACCCGGAAACTAGCAGGGGGTGAGCTAGTCCCCACGGATCTAACAGGAGATCCTGATATCGGGGTAGAAGGATTGGAGAATCCGTGGAAAGTTCCCGAATAACACGATACCAGATCTGAGAAGGCCATACTGGGGCTACGAGGACTAGTTCTGCTCTGTCCTGACGGACCTTCCCCAGGGTCCATGCTATCATTGAGAAGGGGGGAAACGCATAGAGTATCCCTTGCGTCCAAGGCTGTAGGAATGCATCTGTCGCTGATGCTGCTGGATCGGGTCTCCAACTGTAAAACGCCAGTAGTTGTGCGTTGAGCCGAGACGCAAAGAGGTCTATGGATAATGGGCCCCAGTGTTGCTGTAAGCGGAGAAATACATTCTTGTCGAGACTCCAGTCGCTGGAGTCGGCGTAATGGCAGGAGTGCCAATCCGCTCTTACGTTCTTGAGACCCGGCAGATATTCTGCTGTCACTGAGATCTGATGATCCAAGCAGAAATGCCAAAAGTCTTTGGGTTCTGCTAGTGGACGAGACCTGGTACCACCCAGATGATTTATGCATCTTATGGCATATACGTTGTCCATCTTTAGTAAAATGCAACAGCTCACTTTGTCTTTGGCGAAAGAGCATATTGCGAAGGATCCCGCGAGGAGCTCTAGACAATTGATGTGCATATCCAGCTCCTGTGAAGACCAGGTCCCTCCAGTGGCTGCTGCCCCACATCTTGCTCCCCCATCCGGAACGGCTGGCATCCGACTATGATGATATCCGGAGTAGAACCGAAAATGGCTCTGCCGTTCCAGGCCTCCATGTGCGAAAGCCACCAATTTAGCTCTGTCCTTGCTTGAGGCGATGGTGTCAGTCTTTGAGAGTAAGAGAGACTGCGTCTCAGGTGTTGGCCTTTTAGTCTTTGCAATTCCCGGTAATGTAGGGGGCCTGGAAAAATTGCTTGAATGGACAAGGACAAGATGCTTATTACTCTCGCTAGGTCCCGTAGAGAGATGCAATCCCTCTGTAGGAGTCTGCGAATTTCCCTTTTGGTCGAATGTATCTTGGCAGCTGGACGATGAAGCTGCGAATTCTGGGTGTCTACAATTAACCCGAGGAACTCCATATTTTTGGCGGGGCAAAGAACCGACTTCTCCCAGTTGATGAGGAAGCCGAGACTGTGGAGCAAGTTTATGGTTAGTTTGGTTTGTTCCTGCAGTAGCTCTCGAGATTGAGCCATGAGAATAATGTCGTCCAGATAAATTATCAGGCGGATGCCTTGCTCTCTTAAGCGCGCCACTACAGGTCGCAATAGTTTGGTAAATGCCCCGGGAGCTGAAGAGAGACCGAAAGGTAGACTCGTAAATTCCCAATCTTTGTGATCTCAAGAGAATATTAGATACTTTATGTGCTCTGGATGGATGGGCACCGCGAGGTAAGCGTCTTTGAGATCTAGACGCACGAGCCAATCGCTCGGTCTGAGAAGGTCTGAGCATGTGGATGCCTTCCATTTTGAAATGTCGATATACTATGAATTCGTTGAGTACCTTTAGATTTATTACAGGCCTTACCTTCTCCTTCCTGCGTACTAGGAAAATTGGACTGAAAAACCTGCCTGGGGTCGAGCAGGGCTGAATCGGCCTCTTCGGAAATAGACTCTGAATCTTGCTGTCTAGCGCTCTTTGATCTAGTTTTGACATAATTATTGAGACAGGGGGACTGAACTGAAAAGGCTGTGCGAAAAACTCTAGCCGCAGTCCGCGCGCTGTGTCCCTGACCCATGCGTCTCCTGACAAAGCGTCATAGGCATCTGAAAAGAATATTAGCCTCCCCCTAAAGGGCGTGCGCGGCGCTGGCGCTGCAATCGCTAGGCTGACCTGGGGGTTGTTGAGTTCCGTTCCTTGGTCCTCTCATCCAGTAGCGGCCTCTGCTACATCCTCTGGAGGGAAAGAAGGTGTCGGCTCGGTCTTGCCAGGTGTTCTGATGTTGGTACTGAGGTCTTCTGTCAAAGGCATAACGGCCAGAAGAGCGACCTCGACCGGCCCTGGTGAAAACCTTAGATGAGAAAACCTTCTTAATGGAGGCCTGGGCCTTATCCAGAGCGGTAAAGTGCCTACGAATCTGGTTATCTCCTTCTTAAAAGGATCACCAACGAGTAGCCCTTGCGCGGCGGCGCCAGACTCTGTGTTCGCCAATTCCATCAGTTTCGCGTCAATCTTGAACAGTATGCCTTTTCTGCGCTCGGTGGAAATGGCGCAGCTCGCATTTCCCAGCAAGCAAATGGCTCTCTGCGCCCACCCGGAGAGGATGATTGGATCAATGGGAGTTGAGGAGGTGGAGGCTCCTTCTGCCAGATCTAAAATGTTTGCGAGGGGACCCGCAACGTCTAATAGTTTATCCTGGCATGACTTCCAGGCTCTGTCCATGCCCTTTTTAGGGTCTTTTAAATGTTTTGCCATGAAGGTGATCATCTTGGAATCTAATTCTGGTGTCATCGCTATCTTATGCGGTATGTCAGGCCATGGACATTCATCTGAGTCTTGCTCTGGTTTCTTTCTCTAGCGGCTTACGTAGTATGCTAAACATGTATTCCGTTGTCCTGACTGATGGCTGCCAGTCGGTGGACCTAGGATGTATCAAATCCTCGGGGTCGAACATTCCCTCAGTAGGGTGTTGTTCCCTGGTGGTTGCCTTGGGGATGGGGGCTGCCGCACTCCCTGAGGTCGAGGGTTTTGAATCCCAAATCTCGGTATTCTCTTCTGAAGAAGCGTGTGATGACTCTTCATCATATAATCCCGAGTTTGCTTCATCTTCTGCGCCCTGTTTGTCTCCCTCCGGGCTTGAGGGTCCAACACCCCGGTTTCCTTCCTCAGGGTTAGAGGGTCTTTCAAAGGAAGGAGTTACCTCCCTGGTCATGAAGGCATGTTTCAGCTTGGAGAAGGCGTCCGTTAATGCAGCAGTGGCAGGCATCAACTAGCTCGGGGGGGGTGGGGGGGTCACAGAGCTTTTGCTCTTATGAGCGGGACTACTTCCCCCTTGGGTAAGGTGTTTTCTCTTTTGCGCTGCTGTATGGGTAGAAGCATACCTGTTACAGCTTTCTGTACGCTGTTTTCCACAGCGGATCCTAGGACCGTTTGTAGGCTCCTTTCCATAGCCACTTCATCAATGTAACAACTGCCCTCCTCTCCCTCTGACCATTCCTGGTTTGATTGAGGACTGTATTGTGCTGCCATGGTAAATCACCTTACCCCTTTTCTTTTTTTTTTTTTTTTTCTTCTGGGCTGACCACCTTCTCTCACTGGCCCAGAGGTTTATTATGCCAGATCTATGTAAACAATTAATAAAGTATGTGAAACTTTAGAGTATTACCTCCACTCACTATCTGGCAATGGAAGCTAAGCAGACCAATCTCCGTGCTGTTGGTGCTGCTAGCGGTCCTTTTTTAAATTTTTTTTTTTTTTTTTTATCTTCTTGACGAAGTGTGACAGAAAAGAGCTTGCTCCGGCGCTCGTACTCACATTAACTGTTATATGCTTCCACGGAAATGCTTGTACGAGTGCCGGAGCTCGAGAAAGGGACCAGGGAGAGCGGGAGCTCCCCCTGGTGCCTCACTGGCGCGTCGCTCCCTACTGAAAGGTCCTCCCCGACCTCCCCGAGCCCGGGTCGGGGAGGCAGACGAAATGTTACGCGGGGCCGCTGCTTACTGCCCGCAGCCGCGCTGACAAGGGACAGATTTATATCGGTTCCGATGAAACTTTCATCGCGTCCGCATCCACACCGACGTCAGCGAGAAGCTGCTGGCGTCGGTATACGATGAATAAACAGAAAAGTGTGTATATGTGTGTGTGTGTGTATATATATATATATATATATATATATATATATATATATATATTTAATTTAATACGGTGAGAGAAATCAATATTAATCAAGAACAAAAGGTAAATATTATGAAGGATAAACAGTTCTGAATAAGAAATGACTTATCTCTTGCTGTGAGCAGCAAAGAAAGAGGAAGTTGTTTCTTGTTCAGAACTGTTTATGTGAACACCTATACACTTATTGGAGGAGCATTATCACGTGACATTGGACACTGATGACCTTCGGAGCATCATGGGATTTGAAGTTTTTTTCCCTTGTACTGTGAATGTTATGAACCATATATGTACTTTAATGTTTTTTGGTTATGTATTTGTTTCATGCACTTTCAACATGAGTTTTGTTAGATTTAAGTGCAAAAATACCTTGCTGCTGAGCTTTCTTATATAATGAATTAAAAGAAAGAGAAGCATAATGTGAGTCTCCGGTCTTGACATAGAATCAAAATTGCAAAAAGCAATGACTGCAGACTCTCAAAGTGGGGGAAAAACACAGAAAAGGTTATCATGCCATGTTCCTTCTAGTGAGGGGCGCCTGCTACCTTTTTTGTATCTTTTCAAGGAACGTTGGAGTTGGTCACCCTAAGTTACCTGGGGGAACCCAGACGAGGACCCCTTGATCACTGTACTCAGAGAGGCACAGCTCAACCTCCCTGATGAGGCCCACCAAGGCTGAACCCAGTGCCTGGAGTTGCTGTTGGTACTCTAGTTCAAAGGAGGTTTGCCTGGCATTTTGGTGCTGGACTGCCCTTGTGGGAGGGTACCAAGACTGATATGCCAATGGATATTCTTCCTTTTTGAAAAGTACAGTGAGCAAAAAGCGATGACTGCGGACTCTGAAAGTGGGGAAACAACCACAGAACAGTTTATCATGCCATGTTCTTTCTAGAAAGGGGTGCCTGCTACCTTTTTTGTATCTATAATACATGGCAGCCTACAATATCCCCATTTAAAAAAAAAAAAGCTTGCAAGTAATTTTCTTTTTACAGGCTAGTTGTGACATCAAAACGGACTTGTAATAAGAAAATGACTTCACAACAATTCTCTAATCAGTTATTACGCTTTAGTTGTGACTGACTCATGCTGCTTGAGTCGGCAGAGAGAAGAATTCTAACTGTTAACTGCAGTAATGAATTAAAGCAGTAACAACCTTTTCAAACTCCTTGTTTGTAAAATAGTTTTCTTATACGGTAGTGATGCGTTGCAGCCATTAATCGACAAAGACCTCTTGATGGTAGAATGTTTCATTTGTGCACTGCTAGTGTTAGCTGATGTGAGCAAGTATCTGCATGTCGTTTCTGGGGGTATGCCGAACCTTGGCTTCAAGTAAGTATTCGGCTGAAAACCAGCCATTCGTCTTCGGCCAAATACTTACTCAAAGCAAAATCCTCTTTCTATGATTAGTAATCATCTCTGCTTGAGAGATGATACCAAATCATAGAAAGTAGAAGAACAGGGGAGGCTGTAGCAACCAATAAGCTTCTAGCTTATTGGTTGCTGCAGGGTGCAAAAGGAAGAACACGTGAACGAAGCTCCGACACGGGAGGATGTCGCCATGGAGGTAAAAAGACACAGGCAATGGGTAAAGCCCTCACCCCCTCTTTTCCCTGCTGCTTTCTTTCGCTCTCCTCCCTTTCTCCCCATTTGCGCCTGCCTAGCCAGTGCTCTGTTCTCATTTCTCCCACTGCCCTCTTCTCTCCCTAAAAGTACGTTCCTGCTCTCGCAATGTGGAGAGAGGCCGTGGGCACCGTGATGGTCAGTGCAGCAGTTGTGCCTTGTCTGTTTGTGTCTGGGGAGAGTCACTTCCCGTCCTTGGGTTGGTGCAGAGGAGCTGGGTCAGTGCCACTGAGAACTATCGCGGGACGCAGGCTGATGATTTGTGGGATCCCCTGCCAGCAGAGGTGATCCAGGTACCAATGTGACTATGCCTTAGGTAGAGAAATAGGAATGTGTGGAGATTTTCGAGTATATTAAGGCAGTTTCTGGAAGTAATGTAAATGAAACACGTTATGTGTACTTTCTGTGAGTACGGTCTAAGGCATGGGTGCACAACATACGGCCCGCGGGCCAGTTGCGGCCCGCCATGCAGTCTTGTCCGGCCCGCGAGGCACAAAGACTTTCCTAATGGAGGGCGGTCCGCAAGCAGCATCGGCCGCCCTCCATTAGGAAAGTCTTTGTTGTTTTACGGGCCGGACAAAACACTGGCCCTCATTGGTTCAGTGCACACGAACCACGCAGCTCCTACGAGCCACGTAGTGCGTGTGTGCTGCACCAATGGAGTGCCAGCACTACGGCTGGTGTGGCCAGTAAGGCTTGATGCCGGAGGCATTTCAGCCTTGCTTGCCACGCCAGCCGTAGTAACAGAGACCTCGCCAGCGTTCCAGCACGTCTGGGTAAGTACATGGTGGGGGGGGGGGGGGGCTCTATGTTTGTGTGTGTGTGTGTGTCTCGGGTCCGTCCTGACTGTGTTTTTTGTTTTTGTATGTATGTTGAGATGCGGAGGGGGGGTGTCGGGTGTGTATGGGTGTGTTTGTATTTGTATGTCTGCAGTGTATGTTGAGATGCGGGCGTGGGGGGGTGTCGGGTCTGCTTGAATCTGTTTGTGTGCAAGTGCAGTGTGTGTTGAGATGCGGAGGGGGTGTGTGTGTGTGTCAGGTCTGCCTGAATGTGTTTGTGTGCAAGTTCTGTGTATGTTGAGATGCAGGGGTGGGGTGTGTGTCGGGTCTGCTTGAATGTGTTTGTGTGCAAGTGCAGTGTGTGTTGAGATGCGGAGGGGGTGTGTGTGTCGGGTCTGCCTGAATGTGTTTGTGTGCAAGTTCAGTGTATGTTGAGATGCGGGGGTAAGGTGTGTATCGGGCCTGCTTGAATGTGTTTGTGTGCAAGTGCAGTATATGTTGAGATGCGGAGGGGGTGTGTGTGTCGGGTCTGCCTGAATGTGTTTGTGTGCAAGTTCAGTGTATGTTGAGATGCGGGGGTGGGGTGTGTGTCGGGCCTGCTTGAATGTGTTTGTGTGCAAGTGCAGTATATGTTGAGATGCGGAGGGGGTGTGTGTGTCGGGTCTGCCTGAATGTGTTTGTGTGCAAGTTCAGTGTATGTTGAGATGCGGGGGTGGGGTGTGTGTCGGGTCTGCTTGAATGTGTTTGTGTGCAAGTGCAGTGTATGTTGAGATGCGGAGGGGGTGTGTGTGTCGGGTCTGCCTGAATGTGTTTGTGTGCAAGTTCAGTGTATGTTGAGATGTGGGGGTGGGGTGTGTGTCGGGTCTGCTTGAATGTGTTTGTTTGCAAGTGCAGTGTGTGTTGAGATGCGGGGGTGGGGTGTGTGTCGGGTCTGCTTGAATGTGTTGGTGTGCAAGTGCAGTGTGTGTTGAGATGCGGGGGTGGCGTGTGTGTCAGGTCTGCCTGAATGTGTTTGTGTGCAAGTGAAGTGTATGTTGAGATGCTGTGGGGGGGGGGGGGGGGTTGGAGGGGTCGGGTCTGCCTGAATGTTTGTTGTTGTGTGCACGTTCAGTGTATGTTGAGATGTGGGGGTGGGGGGTCCGGGTCTGTATGTGTGCATGCTTGTGAGTTTGTTTGATGAGTTGGGGGTGGAGGGGTTCGAGTCTGTATGGGTGCATGGTGTAGGCTTGTGGGTTTGTGTGCTGAGTTGGGGGTGGGGGGTTCGGGTCTGTATGGGTGCATGGTGTATGCTTGTGGGTTTGTGTGCTGAGTTGGGGGCGGGGGGTTCGGGTCTGTATGGGTGCATGGTGTATGCTTGTGGGTTTGTGTGCTGAGTTGGGGGTTGTGGGTTCGGGTCTGTATGGGTGCATGGTGTATGCTTGTGGGTTTGTGTGCTGAGTTGGGGTGGGGGGTTCGGGTCTGTATGGGTGCATGGTGTATGCTTGTGGGTTTGTGTGCTGAGTTGGGGGTTCGGGTCTGTATGGGTGTATGCTTGTTAGTTTGTATGCAGGGGTGGGGGGTTGGGGTCTGTATGAGTATGTATGCATGGTGCATGCTTGGTGGCATGGGGCATAGTGTTTGCTTGAGGGGTGGGTGTCTTGGGGCATAGTGTTTGCATGAGGGGTGGGTGTCATGGGGCATAGTGTTTGCTTGAGGGGTGGGTTTCTTGGGGCATAGTGTTTGCATGAGGGGTGGGTGTCTTGGGGCATAGTGTTTGCAGGAGGGGTGGGTGTCATGGGGCATAGTGTTTGCATGAGGGGTGGGTGTCTTGGGGCGTAGTGTTTGCATGAGGGGTGGGTGTCATGGGGCGTAGTGTTTGCTTGAGGGGTGGGTGTCATGGGGCATAGAGTTTGGTCGGGGAGTGGGTGTCATGGGGCATAGTGTTTGCATGAGGGGTGGGTGTCTTGGGGCATAGTGTATGCATGAGGGTTGGGTGTCATGGGGCATAGTGTTTGGTCGGGGAGTGGGTGTCTTGGGGCATAGTGTTTGCATGAGGGGTGGGTGTCATGGGGCATAGGGTTTGCATGAGGGGTGGGTGTCTTGGGGCATAGTGTTTGCATGAGGGGTGGGTGTCTTGGGGCATAGTGTTTGCATGAGGGGTGGGTGTCTTGGGGCATAGTGTTTGCATTAGGGGTGGGTGTCATGGGGCATAGTGTTTGGTCGGGGAGTGGGGGCTATGGGGCATAGTGTTTGCATGAGGGGTGGGTGTCATGGGGCATAGTGTTTGGTCGGGGAGTGGAGGCTATGGGGCATAGTGTTTGCTTGAGGGGTGGGTGTCTTGGGGCATAGTGTTTGCATGAGGGGTGGGTGTCATGGGGCATAGTGTTTGGTTGGGGAGTGGGGGCCATGGGACATAGTGTTTGCATGAGGGGTGGGGGCCATGGGGCATAGTGTTTAATAAAAATTAGGGGTTGAAAAAGCCTCCCGCCACGCCACGCCTACCGCCCCACCCACATTTACTTTTCGTCCCACTACAGTCATCATGTAGGGTACTTTCGGCCCTCTGTCAAAATCAGTTGTGCACCCCTGGTCTAAGGTGACACGAGAACGAATTTAATATTCAAAATTCTTTACAGTTTTACACGTGGATAAAGAGACATAGCTAACCTGTTATTTTTGTGTTTATCTGTTTTTAGGGCACACTGCTTCCTTGTTTTGCGGTTTGGTTTCATATGTTTTGTTTCATGTGTTTTGTTGTGTTAGTCTCTTTACTGCTATTTCAAACTATTATGTGTTCTCTTGTCCAGGTGTTTAATAAAGCTTGTCTACCAATGTTAATAACGTTTGTCTTCAAATTGTGTAATGTGTTCAGACAGGGTACAGATTGTTAGAGTAGTTTTATTTCACTCTTGGGTTGAGAGTGAGTTGGTGCTAAGTGTGAGATGCTTAAGGTTAGGGGGTGATGGATCCCCTAACATAAGGTGTAAAGGTTCCTTGGTGGTTGAGTCCGGTAATGTGTAATGCTCTCTTGTGAGCGGTTGTGCTTGGCTATGGCAGTCCTGAAGTCCTGGGTGGCAGATAGGACATAAGGGTGCACTCCTTCAGGTTCCTCTGTCTTTCTCCAAGTGTGCTTGTACCAACAGTCATTCCAGGAACTTCCAGTACACCAGGGTCCACATGAATCATATGATTCCATACAGCCTCACAGATCATAGAACATAACACACCTATGAAGATCACTACACAATCTTGCCGAACATCCTCCCCTGTTAAAGAGTGACATCGCAGAGCCAAACATCCCACAGAATGCACCTTATATATTTTGAGATTTATAGGAGCAATCACAGTTGCCACTTATACAACCCGGCAACATATGCATACACAGATAATGCAGCTCGATGTTTTTAATTGCGACATTACTGAAATAAAACATATATCTTTAGTATTTTGCTTTCAGCAGTTCTACAGTGACATTAGTGCGTCACATGTTCTCTTCCCATGCACCCGACTGAGCTTTTCTCCTGGCAATTAGTGGGCACAGAGAAGCGCCTTTCTGCTTCAAAATAAGTAATTACTAGAATACTGAAGTTGGCCCAAGTATTCGGCTTGAGCAGAATAGTAGTTTACTCCTAGAAATGTGTCAATATATGTATAGAAATAGGAAGTAATACTTTCACTGGCATGTTGTTAAACTGGGTGCTGAAATATGGCTAATTTATACCGTTTTTGCATTTGGGGTGATTTTTATAGCCTCCTTTTTTTTCAGACCTTTTTAAGAAAAGGGCATTCATTCCCAGAAACATGTTATGGATGTTAACACGCAACCACGTTTTGTTATATACTCCATGGAATTGCATTTAGGAATACGGGACTACAATTTGAAGTATCTTGGAAAAAACAATGGACACAAGTTCCATTGTTAAAGTGTCAGTGCAAGTATGGGCAAGTCCTAATATAATATAAGTATTAGATATTGTCCTCATTTTATAATTTGAAGAGCTAGACAAGCCTCTGTGCTATTAGACCACTGTGGTGGTGATTTGGCGCAGTACAAAAGATCTCCTATATAGCATAAAACAGGTTGACATTCGACATCTGCTGTGGGGAATAGCCAGGTTAAAAGATGTTTTCTTTCCTATGAATGAAATAATCTGTTGCGCCGAGGAAACCTACAGTCATTATTGACCTGTATTGTGATTTTGACAAAGAGGCTCATGTCCAAAACTTGGTTGCTCTTTTGCGTGCATTACATTTGATAGTTCATCAACCATATAGCTTATAAACCATGCTGAGAACCACCCTCTTCTCTCAATTGTATAACTAATTGTAATAAGAGAGCGTTTATTCATTAAAGCATAGTTCACTAAAGTGGAAGGGCATTTTCGTATCTTTGAAAATCTACCCTTTTAACTGAACTGTCACGATTGGGGATTCATTTCCTTAACAAAGATGAAGAAACATTATTTGAGCTCTGACTCATTTTGAACCTGCTGACTCCAGGACGTTTCAAATCGTAAAGAACAGGTTGGGGCAGAACTTGGACGCCAGTCTGGAGATTGCCTGCTTATTACCATGTTTTACATCGTAGATAACTCTACTTTATTAAGCAGAATGTGCCATACCTCACGCTAAATATCACTTAGTTGCACAATGATTGCTTGCGGGTTTTAAGTGGTGCCAATTTGATGTCTTCTCTTATTTAGACAAGTTTACTTTTCAGCTACAAAAGCGGCATGTCAAACGGGCAACGTGACTAGAGCCTTATATATGAATACCTTATTTTGTTATGCTAAGCAGAGTTCATTTTTTTTAAAAAGGTCGATGGTGAACTTCAAAATAAGAAAATAAGATTTTGTTTTGGTTCAACTTGTGTAAATTCGTCAGTCTTTCACAACTGTTAGTCCAACTGTATTAGACTGGTAGTTTTGAATGTCTGTAGACACATTTTAAAAGCTTTTTTTTTTTTACATTATCACATGAAACTGCAGGGAAAGAGCCAGGGTAGTTTTTATTTTTCTGCTTGTCAGTACCTTACACTACTTTGATGTCTGTTGTTGTATCTTATTAAAGTGCGACAACGCCATCGAAGTAGCTTGTCAGGGACCTTAAGCTACTCATTTTAAAAATGTTTAGTTACGTTATCGTATCTTAATATAGCGCAACACTATCGAGGACGTTTTTTTGGCAGTACACTAGTCTGATTGTCTGGCCTGTAAATGACATTACTTTAGCATGTAACTAGCTATGGTTTGAGTAGCTTTCTGAAAGTTACATGATTGTCTGTGCCTTTTGAGAGCAATGGAAAGGTGGGACCATGTGGACACCATAAAGCTCTAATGAAAGCGAATATTATGTTTTATAGGAACATTTCTTCGGTACATCCAGCAGTTCGGAAAAGCCTTTTTTTTAGTATGACAGAATGTGCGCACTCCTCCTGAGAGAAAAGGAAGAGGCAGGTCTAAAGTGTGTGGTAATGGGGCAGGGCAGTGCGGGATGTGCACAAGGGCCCATTCAGTAGACCCTCTCAAAGGACAGCCAGAAGTCAGGAAGAGCAATGCAATGTGAGGAAGAAATGTAAGACCCTGGAGGAGAGCTCTGCAGGCAGTCCGCCATGGAACCATCCCTGAAGAGTGATGCCCTAACAAGGTAGTGAGGATTTGACAACAAAAGTGTGAGTAACGCCCAATAATAATAATAATAATATTCTGACTGCCTTCTGTGATGTTTGTACTCCATTTCCTCAGCAGAATACCCTGTTTTACATTCCAGGGGCAGACAGGTCTGTGAAGGAGTTGCTGGTAGCATTATATGCAGAGCAAACCAGCTAAATCTGAAATTAATAAATGGTGTTACTGTATGCCAAAACATCTTTCCCTTTTAAAACGCACCATCTACTTTGGTAGCCTAGAGGAATATGGGGAACCCCAGCTTGTTTTTTTCACTATGCTTGTAGAATCGTGTTAAAAGGGTGGCAGGAAAGTAGCTGGGGACAACCTATTCAGCAACATTGAGTTAATTGAACATTTGTTTCAGAAATATCTTACTTATGTTGGCACCATTAGGAGGATTAAACCCTACATAACCATAAATACCATAATAATAACAATAGAACTGCTGCCAAATCCCCAAAAGCACTCTCTCTTCAAACGGTTGCACTGATGGTAAACTTACATTTGTATCGTATTTCCCCAAAAAAGCAAAATCCGGGCTATTGCCAACCAAATATCATGTCCTAGTAGTGTCTGGTTCACCTTGACCTACACTGAGGCACCGAATTATGAGCTCATAAGTGGCCCTTCATTTTTTGATGATATAAGATTTCCTTTGGTTGACAATCCTGTCACCGATAGTGAAAAGCTAAAACTATTTAGAACTGAGCTACATGGCCATGTATTGTGGAGTATTTGAAATCCAATACTATACCGGGTTAAAAGGAAAAATTATCCCCAGCCTTTTTCTTGACCATCAGGAATATAAAACCTCATTCTCCATTACTACGATCCAGCGAGTAAGCAAAAATATTGCAGATGGTTTGGGAAATCGGGATCAGGCTTTTCTTTCAAATAGTGCGATTTCAGATGTGAAGAACAAACTGGAATCCATTAACAAACAATTGATGACATTTAAATCTGATATTGCACCAGGAAGATAAACAAGTTAAAAAAAGACATTGCAAAGTTCAGTAAAGAAGTGGTTTATCCTTACTTGGCTGAGGATTTTGTTCTCCAACCTAACTTTAGACCTAACCTGGCCAATAATAACAAATTAGTAGAAAAAAGAAATGGGTGACTTTTTCGTATACTTCTTTAGTGGATCTGAAAATGAAAACCTGGCCCCAGTGACCTCAACTATCGCGGACATCCACATATACCTCAGGCAACAGTATGGTGAAGTGGGTATTCCTACAAAGGCCGGGCTACACCTGATATCCATGTATGCTGATGATATGCTGTTGTATCTAAGATACCCTGAGGAGAACCTACAATACATTCTAGAAATGTTTGATAGATACGCAGCATTTTCTGGAATAACCGTGAATCCTAAGAAATCATGCATATTTCCCATGGGCAGGTACAAAGGGATACCACGAGAGGAGCTGCCGTAACCCCGAATACAATGGGAGACAGTGAACTTTAGATACTTGAGGATTGATGTATACCATACGGTCGAGGTCGAATATAAACATAACACAGAGAAGGCGGTCACTAATATTGAGCGCTGTATGAAGTTCTGGGCAAGGGCCCCCTAGCCATGATGGGGAGAGTGGCATTGCTAAAGATGGCGGTGTTGCCTAGGTTGTTGCACTTCTTTGGGAACATACCCTACATGATACTCAAGCGGTTCTTTGTCAAACTTCAAAACCTGTGCAGGGGCTTTATATAGCACAATACTAGAAACAGGGTAGCACTAAGGAAACTGCAAAACACATATGATCGGAGGGCATTAAGTTGCCGACCTTTGAGCTATACTTTTTAGCTAGCCAATTACAATATGTGGCCAGGTGGCTATCAGATGACCCAACACCGGAGTCCTGAAGGCGGAATAAGAATGGATTTGGTTGCCAAAATCTCAGCAGAAGAGGTGCACAGGGATGATAGTTTTGGGGGTTAAGATATGGAAGAGAGCGTGCCTGGCTATAGAGAGCCCTGCCCCGTGTTCCCCACAAATACCGTTGGTAGCTCTGAATGGGGTAGATGCGCAGCTGCGTAAGGTAATCCGGAGACATTGGGAACCGAATGGCATCGCAACGCCGGGGGATATATGGCAAGATGGGAAGGCGGTGGAATTCGACACGCTAGTGGAGGATACCGGGCTGCACCGGGGACAATACATCACTTATAACAAGGTAGGTGTGGATGGTAAAAGACACATGGGTAGATATGGTGCTGGAAGGTCAGCCTGACATTACCATAGAACAATGTATGATGTGTCGGATGGGGGCCATGAGGTCTCCAGGATTTATGAACTACACATGTCCAGGGTTGTTTAAAGAGGTGCTCCAGCTGAGACGGGACTGGGAAGAGGAAGCCAGGGAGCCTATGGAAGACGGGTTGTGGGCGAGAGTCCAGCGGTATCACAAAAAAGTATCTAGGAATGCGAGATTGCAGAAAATCCAGTTGTATATTACCCATAGGGCGCACATGACCCCTCAAAGGATTGCAAGATTTAAGAATGCCGGGACACAAACATGCCCTAAATGTGGGGCAGTGAATGCGGGAATGATGCACATGTTCTGGGCATGCCCTGAAATAGGGAGATTCTGGGGTGAGATAGCCCAGCGCTTGAACGAGAGAGGGATACAACTGGAAGTGGGATCTTTGTGGGCGTGCATGGAGGTTGCCTCGGGCCTCGCAAGATGAAACCTGCGAGTAAACTAAAAGTCTTGGCATACATACTAGCCAAGCACAAAATTGCCATGGGCTGGAAAGACCAAGGGTGGAAGGGTAGTGGCACGACCTTCAGAAATGGGTGGACGCGGAGACAGTGGTGTGGAGCGAGGCAGCTGTCAGGGGGGGGGTGACCTGGAGGAGACATTGATGGCTTGGAGGCATTTAGTCGCCACATTGATTGAGCCGGCCCCAACTGTCCCAGGGGGAGATGACTCCTTGACAGATGCAGGAAGGAGTACTCCTTTAAAGACACGATTGAAGAAGAGGTAGTGAAGTAAGCTCGGGAGGGCGGAGGGGGTAGCAGGGAGGCGGTGGACATGTCATCATAATATGGTTGTATCAATGACTGTTGTTCATTGTCCGGTTGTTTTTGGTTGTGTTGGTAAAATCAATAAAAACTATTTTTAAAAAACTATCGTGGACATCCACCTTTTCTAGAGAGCGGCGGCCAACATGGTCACAGAGGATTCCAACAAGGACAAAAAATACAGTATCAGGAAATGCGAGAATTCAACACCCGCCAACGAGCATACCGGTGGTAAATTAACTATCATCTATTGTACTGATGGGAATTTTTAATCTGTTCCAGCGATCTTTAACAAGGGAAGAAAATGTGGTTCTTCAGTATGGCCTTAGCTTTGTGTCCATGCAAAACCTGAGTCGTCTGACCTTGACTGTGGGAAGTTAGATATTTTCTTTGGAAGACTGGAGACTTATTTTGCTGGTAAAAATTATAGACAAGATTTTGATACAACAGACTTCTGACCAAAATTGGCCTTTACATCTGGTAATGGGTTGGTTCCAGCGCAAGTGCTAACTTTTGAAAAACTCATGCTACGAGATGTCCAACGGATTACTCAAAACCAGTACGGTACACAATCCCCACATTTGACTCTAGCCCAATTTAAGGCTATTGAAGCTGTGAGAAAAGATTGTGATTAAGTCTGCAGAAAAAGGGGGAGAAATGGTGGTATGGGACACCAACAAATACAATCAGGAAGTATATAGACTATTGCCTGTACCGAATCACTATAAGAAACTCTTTTGATCCCAGCGATGGTATACAATTAATGATTCAACAACTAGCTGCTAAGGGATGTGAAATGGAGATCCTTTCAGAAAAAGTCAGACTTTTTAGACTCATTTGAGAGACATGTACCCCTTTTGTTTTTTTTTACATCTTACCGAAAATACACAAGAATGTGTCTGACCCGCCGGGCAGACTGATTGTATCAGGCTGCGGCTCTATTCTTGAGCCAATATGTTGTCTTTTTAATTAAGCCATTAGTATCAGAGACACTTGCGTTTCTAAAAGTTCCAAGGGATGTAATTAATTTGGTTGAGGGCTTGGACTTCAATATATCTAAACAACAATTAGTCACTATGGATATTGAACTAACATTCCTCCAGACAAAACCATCAAAAGCATACAAATACAAGTAGACGTCCCTTGCCACATTCAGTACCAACCAATTTCCTGCTGGAATGTATAGGTCTGACTCAACAGTTTCTTCAAGTTCAAGAAGGAGTTTTTCTTACAAACAAAGGGGGTAGTGATGGGCTGCTCTTTTGCCTACAGTTTGGCCATTATTTATATATCCATACTGGAAGAACAAAACATCTTACGTGAAACAAATCCCTTCTTTTGTCAGAATGGTCTTTTTCGTAAAACCCTTGATGATATCTTTCTGATTTGGAATAGCTCAGAAAATGCCCTTTGCGAAGTTTTGGCATGGCTGAACAATTTGGATCATGATTTTAACCTTGTCATCTATGCATTGATTTATTTTTTTATTTTTTTATTTTTTTTTAGACCTACACATTTTTTATAAGGAGGGTAAATTGGAGACAAAACTATTTCGGAAACCAACTGAGCGTAATACCACTCTTCATTTTTCCAGCCAGCATCCACCGAGCCTAATCGGTAATCTCCCATATGGTATGTTTCTCAGACTTGGGAGAAACTGTACTGATCGTTTTCACCAACATGCAGCGACTCTAACCAAAAGTCTGCCAGCTCGAAGGTACCCCGAAATACCTGTGAACCAATGTCGAAGGAGATCGCGATATGCTGATCGGGAGTCACTATTTTTTGAGAACTCAGAAGAAGCTGACAAATTAGGACCAGTCTGTGCTCTGACCTTGTGTAAACAAGCACAAGCAATCGGGGGTTCAATTTTGAAAAACCGACATGTACTACAGTCTGGAGAACATCGCCTGGAAAACCCCTTCTTTGCTTATGAGAAAGCCAGATGCTTGAAACAACAGTTAGTCCGAGCTTCCAGCACTCTGCCGCTTCAGGAACATATTCTGAATGCGATAAAGAGACCAGTGACTGGGCCTTTTCCATGCAATTCTTGCATTGCATATACATTTTCAAAGAAATTGCAATCATTTGAGGCTGGGAAACGTACATGGCATTTGAGATTGTTTACAACTTGTAAAAGCTCAAGTGTATTATGCTATTAGATGCCCATGTGACAACATTTACATTTACAAAGACCAGTCGCCAGGTTAATTTATGAATCCTAGAGCATCGCTCGAACATGATTACCAAAAATGTACTTGCTAAATTAGCAGTCCATTACAACGAACATGGACATCAGGCAGAGGAGTTGCTTTGGTTTTGTGTGGATAAAGTTACAGGAATGTCGATATTGCTCATCAATTTATATCCAAAGAGCAATTTTGGATTTTCAACCTAAAAACCATTGAATTCAGACTAAATATACTGGAGGGGTAGATGCACCAAATTATCTGTGTGATTTATAATGGTACTGTGCTATTGGCTTTCCTTTTGAATTTGGAGGAATTGGTGCCCCTAACACTCAGCTCTGACCTGACTTTCTTGATTAACAGACAACAGGCTTTAGACATAACCTCTATTTACATGTAACCTGCAGTAATGAGACTGGATGAGTTCACTTAACCGTCATGGGATCTAGCCAGGTGTGTGAGCAAGTTCCCCTTTGACATACACAATTATGTGGTCTGTAGAGCGAACAGCTTAACAGATGGCTCATCCTTCTGGTTCTACTGAGTCTGTCGTCTATTATAATAGGGATGTTGCCCTTTTCCTGACGGCTAGGATGTAAACCGAGGGTGAGTTGGACTCGGTCATGTGATGAATGTGTGCATACATATATACAATGAACATTTCACTTCCGGATTTACTTCTGCAGCGGGAGAGGACTTTGGCAACGCTTTGATTTGTTTGTCCTCTTTGTGTACCTCACAGACTAACGACTCGGGTACGTGTGCTCCCGGCAATGATTTCCAACTGACCGTGCTGCTTTGTCTGATTGACTTTTTTTTTTGTTCGATTGAACATCCCAACCTTTGCGTAGGGCACTCCCTTGACAATTCCCCTCTCCCTCTCGCCTTTTGTGGCTAAGCAATTTCAGGCGTAACACGCAGATGATCCACATTGATTTGCCGCTTGTATTCTTAGGCAACGGCTGACGAGTTGCTTCGTGGATTGCTACCTTAGCAGCAGCACTGTGATTGATGTTGTCTTGACCAGCAATGGGTGAGTTGCGCGTTAAACCTTTTGGGAACGTTCCGAAGCACTCTCCCTAATCCACATTTCCTGTTATGATTTGCAGCTTGAGGGTGTACAGAGAGACAATGTTAGGGATATTCTGTCTGCTGTCTCGCACTTTTTCAAGAGTGACTACCTTGGAGCCTGTACTGTGAACTAAGGAAACACTCCGTGCCCCCCACCCCTTTTCTTGACAGTGTGTGCAAGTATTGCTCCGTTCTGAAGTCATCTCTAAATAATGGATAAAATGTAGGTAGGTCTGATCAGGATTTCTATGCCCTTTGTGGACTTTTGTCGGATTTGGGGTATGAGTCATGTGGTGGTGTTTTAGGTGGATTGGGTGTATCTCCTCCTTTCCCATTTCTTTTGTGGTACACTGTAGGGCCCTGGGAAACAACGTTTCCTTTTCCATTGTTGGCCTTTTTAAGAATATATACCATACTAGGTTAGGTATATTGATTGAATAAATTGTTTAAATACTTTTAGTGATGAAGTTGCGCCCTCAAGAATGCGTGTCATTCTTTTATTTGTAGTGAAGCCTTTCTTTCCCCTGATGAAGACTTTCTGGAAAACCATACGTCGAAACCGGTCGGGTCTTGTTTCTATCCGGGCTCCTGAGCATTTTTTGAGAGCCTATGATTTAGAATTGAAAATCTATGATGAAGTTTTGTATCCCATTGGTGTGGGTTCTCTTTCGATGTAAATCTTTTCTTGTAATTATTTTCTTATGAATTTTGAATTAATTTGAATGTGATCGATTGAGTTTGGCTCTGTATATTTGACACATTTGATGAGTGTGTATGTTTTAGTGGGCGGTACATTTTTTTTATTGCGTTTTCTCTGAAAAGGATGTCTAATTAATTTCGAATGTAATTTTTTAATACATCAGAATCTTGAAAAAAAAGTTATATTACCTAGATTTTCTTTCAGTGTTTTTTCTGGTTAACCTCATAAACCACACCTTCAAACATTACAATGTGCAAAAGGTCCCGTGGCTAGTATGGACCAGCTTTTTAGATAGTACACGTGAAATTGTAAAGTTAGGAGGTGGCCAATGGTGCCTTTCTTAAATATGATGAATTTTGCTTCCGTTGGAAGCTATGCATTAAGGGAATGCCCCTATCTGGACTGAAAGTGAACATCTCTTCGGCATCTAAGCCGCCTTCTGGAAACTTCTCTGGGTGAACATGCGTTCACAGATGGAACCTAGGATGTAAGGTGTTCCTGCTCCAGGATGCAAGGTGTGCCTTCTCCAAATCCATCCATCTGGACAGCAGTATCTGATTGTGGAGCATGACCTCCAATTGCAGCATTTTGTGAAACAAATGGGCACTGCCAAAGATGCAGGAGGGTAGAAGCTCATAATACCATAAAACAGTTTAAAAGCTATGAGGAAGCCTGTTTCAAGGTTCACAGCACAATGGAAATTAAGTGTGGGGTGGGGGGGGGGGTCTGACATGAATTGCAAGAACCACCTCATTGTTTGGGGGCATTCATTTATTTAAGGACCATTTTCTTGTCGGTGTAATGGGGTTAGAAAAACACCTTGCATTTAGGCTCCCTGTTGTCATATTTATTTCTGTACAATATTTACCTAACGGTTAGTTTTTGTTTGTAACTACAAATAATATGCATACCTTTATTACAACATACAGTGGTTTCCTGACTCATTGTGCAGGGGGTGGGGCACGTTTATTGCACAATATATTCTTCCCCTCGAAGTACGTTTTCTGGCTCTGGGATTTTTTAGTTTTGTCAAGCATGGTTCATAGGACAAAGCAGACACAGCGTTACTGAGAGCTTTATCTTGGTCAAAACATCAACACCTTAAATTGCAACTCTCATAACATTAGCCCAAAACCCCACATATATTAGCCTGGTATGATGGAAGCAAAGGGAATGTGATTTCCTTCTAGCTATTTTTTCTTCTGCCTCTGTCCACCAGTTGGACCTATTGATAACAAAAACTAGTAGGATTATTCTATAAGGCTTGCGTGGGACCTAGTCTCTACCGGAGTGATTGTTGATTTTGTTTTTTTTTAATATGTTTGAGCTACAAACTGATTGCAGGTTCTGTGTGGAAGTCTTAATATAGTCTTTTCTGCAGCCCTTGTGAAATGTTTGTTTCATACCATTGCCACATTAGTAATCTAATTTGAGTACTTTTTTCTCTAGCCTATTGGTTGTGTTTCTCATGCCAGTTTGCATGGATCTGCATAACACTCTAGTCCCAGGGAATGGTCTTGCCCGTAAAGTGCGAGAGGAATCCATAGTTCATTATGACTTAAATGTGGTGTTTATGTTAGCGGGCTAAAATTCCAGTTGCAAGCTTCTAGCTGCCATAAAAAAGTATGTTGCCTCAATTCCATACATACACACAGCACATCTTTTCTGCAGAATTTGATCTTTCATAGATTCACATGCTGTGAATATTCCCTGTCACCAAGCTGGTAATCCTCGGATACACTTTTCCTATTCTACTAAAAGGAACAAAACAGGTGTGTTGTGTAGCCCGTTACCCTCCTTATGGGTGCTTTTGTTGCCATCCACTGGGACATTGAGTTTCTAGTCCCTCCCCTGGAGCATTTATTCAGATTCTAATCACATTTCATGCTGGAAGGAGTCATCGTGGAGAACACTTACTTCAAATCAAATTTCTCCACAGAGAAACCTTACTTCACATACAATAGTTTTATTCAAGTTCAACAGAAAACCTGCATCAACCTTCTACAGAGCAGATAATGTATCGTTCTCTTAAAGGGATGGAGAGCACTTCAAAGAAGTCTCTGTTTAGGGCCTGTTTTACCTGTGGGTTAAAAATTGCATTAGAGGGAGACAAACGTGCAGATTGCATATATTGGGCCTCATCAAGACTTGGGCGGTAACGCTATTAGCGCGGGCGGTATTAGCCCTACCGCCGAACTCCCCGGCGCTAATAGCGCCGGATCACGAGTTCGGCGGTAATGTCAATCCCCATTCCCCATTGAGCCCATTCGGGAATGCCCCATTCCCCATTGGGCTCAATGGGGAAATTTCGCGCTAATACCGCCGGCGGATTTCCCGCCGGCGGTAATAGCGCTAATTTTCGGCGGATTTCCCCCCAGCTCAGAGCTGGGGAGAAATCCGCCGAAGTCCTGCTTTGGCGGACCCTTAAATCCGGCGGTAATAGCGCTACCGCCGGATTTAAGGGTTACCGCCGAAGTCGTGATGAGGCCCATTGTCTTGATCCCAATCACTCCACTGAGGAGTGCAACATCTATCTGGGCTTTAGTGCTAAGACACTGAGGGACAACTGATGTTTAGTTTGCTGGCTCAACAAGGGGCCTTACCACCCCCAACCCCCTTGTCGGAAGCAGAGTCATCCAGGATCATGGTGGTGCCTAGACTCTCTGAAAAGAGACCTCCCTCAAGAAGGAGAGCAAGGTCTGAGGAAAAACCAAACAAAAAACAGGGACCATGAAAAATGCCCTTTTGACATGCGGACTAAGAGTCAAGCCTTGCAAAAGCCTATACCGTCGACTGGCTTGCCGGCTACAGGCACAGGTGAGGCCCGTTAACACCTTCAATACAACCGTTGTTAAGGAGGCCATCGTCAGCTACTCAAAAAACATCCCGTAGCAATGCTGTCTATGAAGCAAATCACATTGCAGCTGACAAAACAAACACCACCGTTGACGAAACAAACAACATCAAGGTAGCCTGCAAAGGACCAGAAACTGTCGACAAAGTCATTGTCGACAGTCACTCATCAACGGCTCATTCGACTATTAAGTCACCTCATGCTACATGGAGCATTGCCCAGAGCCATATGCCATAGGTTAAGATTAATTTAAAACCTTCCAGCCATCACCTCTTTTGTTTTGCTTTGTCACCCCGAGTGGGACGGGTATGCCCAGACGTGAGGTCCCGTGCCTGCTGGGCCTAGAGACACAAGCTACTCCTCACTGATGTGGCCCAACAAGGATGAAACATGTTTGGGGATGCTGGTGGTCTTGTGCAATCGGTTCAGTCATGACTACCCGTTTTGGGGTGGGACCAAGCCTGATTTGCATATGGTTTTTCCCCTTTTGTAATGGCTTGGCAGTTGAAGAATCGTCTGGATGGTTTCCCAGAGCAATGCCAGATGTTAAGATTATTCAAAACCTTTCAGCCATCGCCTCTTTTGCTTTACACTTATGCCACACTCGTTGATGACAAAATCTCCACAACGACACACAACAAAAAAATCACATACCGCCGTCCAAAGTGAATCAAAGCATCACTATGAATTAGCATAATTGTTGCCCACAAAAGTGGTACATCGCTCGTCGACGACTAAACGTGAACCGACAAACAGACAAGAACCTCCGGCAAATGAGAAAAAGCATTAAAAGAAAGCTGCAGCATTAGATGGGGACACATCGCTAGGCCTATTGACCGGGTCAGCACGACCTGTGCCAGAAAATCTCCTTTGCAACGTTTAAGAAAGTCATGTGCAAACTGGTCATGTCACCGGTATCTCCAATCACCTACTCGCACGTCATGCAGCAGGAATGCTTGCAGCATCAAATCGATTTAGACTTTGAGGCTCAACAAGGAGATTTGCCAGTCTATTCATACTCTGAACACTCCATCATTGTGGAAAGGCAAAAATGCAACAGACCATTATCGCCACCACGGTCCCTTCGACTTCCGCGGCAAAGACTTACTGTGCCGCCTAACCAGCGGCTGTTCCATCTCCACACATCCCGGGCCGAAACCATCTTTTGCTAAACCCACCGACGGTACCGGCCGAACCACTGTTAAACTCTCACTACCGCTATCGCTACACGTTTTGTCATCTTTACAAAGCATTCTAACACATCTTGACACAAGGCTGCCACCAGTGCCACAAATAACACCTCCACCTCAAAGGGCACCAGTCACAAGGTGACCAGCGTCTCCACGAAGATCCAGATCGCCAAGAAGGTTGAGGGCATCAAGGAGTTTGAGATCACCTACCAGATCAAGGTCACAGAGGAGGTTAATTTTTCCCCATCGCCATCAGAAGGTCCTAGCTAAACGCAAGGTACTTAGACCCCATAGGCCTCCCTCACTAACCGCAGGATCGCCATACTGCCCAGCAAGATCTTTTCAATCCAGGGCAGAAGAGGGAGAGTAGCTGACAAACACATATCTTGAGGATGACCTCTGGGACACAGTGTCTACCACTACAACTGGGTCCCCACCCAAGGACGATGATTGGGACACCAACAATGCCCCAATAGATGACCCACCAGAAGAGGCGCAAAAACAGTCGCCACTGTAAGAAATTGGGACATTTCATTCTACGATCACCAAAGCGTGTCAATAATTCAGCCTTAAGAGGAAAAGAGAATATTTTATTTTTGATCACCTGAGTAAGAGGCACAAAAAGTGTCCATCCCCATCCTGGACCGTGTCTGGGAAGAAGGCCTGTGCACAAAGAAGCGCCCCTTTACCAAAAAAAAAGCCTTTAAGGCAGGCTGGAGAAGTTTAAAGCCCCCGAGTCCCTAAAATGCCTCGCGGCTCAGCCCACCCAAGAGTCAGTGGTCTTGGCAGGGCGGGCAGGAACGCCCACTTGCAAACACAAAAGTGCACACTACCACCAGAAACCGAGGGGTGTAAAATAGATGCCTTTGGAAAAAAGGTCTTAACAATTGGTGCCACCACCGTTAAATTGGAAAACTCCCTTGTCATAATGGGAAAATATGATGCGAGATGTGGCATAAAATGGCTCCCATCCTGGAACGCCTGCCTGAATAAAGATAAAAGGAGGCAGTGGCCATCCTAAAGGAAGGGGGAGGAGGCATCCAACCACAACATCAGTGTCGCCGTAGACATCGCCAACACTGGCTTTAAGCAGATTGGTAATGGGGTGCTGCTAAGGCGGCAAAGAGGACTCTGCTGCATAGACTTCTGTGAGGAAGTTCAACACAAGGTCATTGATATGCCCTTTGAGGGAGAGAATCTATTTGGAAGCAAGAAAGACTACGCTATGAAAGCTGACACAGATATAGTAAGATTGCTCACAGCGTTACAGGGAAAAGGCAATTTTCATCCCTTCAGGGGAGCATCTGGAAGAGCACGCTCGTCGTTCCCCACAGGAGGCTCAAGAGCATACAGAGTTCCTACTATTCTCAGGGGTACAGGAGGAGCTTCCAGGGTTACCAACGATCCAAAGATTACAGACCACCGCAACAACGAGGAGGGGCTCCCACCCTCCCAAAGAAGACGACTAAGTAAAACACAAGTGTGACTGTAAAAAGCAGCGCAACATAACACAAGCAGGGGGCATTGTGGCACAATACATCAAATCGTGGTGGTTAATAACAGACGTGGGTCCTGGTGGTCATCCAACGGGGCCAACTCCTAGAATTCAGCCCACAAGCACAAAACATTTCCCCCAAACGCTGCTGCATTTCAAAGCACTCCGAGAAGAAGTGCAACTTGTTAGTGAAAACCGTGATAGAAAGGGTGCCAAAACATCTGAAAGGAACAGAAGTTTACTCTATATACTTTGTTGTGATGAAACAGACGGCAAGTGGGTCCTATACTCGCCCCCCAAAAAAGTTAAACAAATTAATCAAAAAACAAGGGTCCAAAATGGTAACACTACAGGGGGTGGTAATTTATGTGGTACAGCCTCACAACCACTTAGAATACCTCGATTTATATGGTGCTTATTTTCGTATCCCAGTACATCGGAAGTGCAGAAAATACCTGATTTTTGTGGTAGGAAACACACTACCAATTCCGGGTATTGCCCATTCGACTGAAATCAGCACCTCAGATGTTTACCAAATGCCTCACAACCATTGCAGCATACCTCAGAAAATTGGGCCACTATGTCTATCCATATTTAGACGATTGGCTTGTACGAGCACCAACTATAAGCAAGGTGAGGCAGTCCATCTCCGAAACGCAACTCATACTTCAAAGCCTGGGCTTTACTATAAATTACAGGAAGTCTTCAGCGCAGCCATTCAAGAGGCTTGTCTTCCTTGAGACGTAATATTCCATGGCAGAAGCGGTAGTAAAGCCATCAACGGACAGGATCAAAACTTTATCATTGATCTCCATCTTCAAACTAGGAAGATGGATGTCAATCCACAAATGCATGGGACTGTTGGTCACCATGTCCTCCTGCATCCCCCTTATCACCAACTGCAAGCTTCACATGAAGCCCCTGTAGGAGTTTTACCAACAGGTGGTTCCAGATCACGAGGTCCTGGGAGGACAGGGTGCAAATTACCCCCTCGCGCACACACAAGTTTGCATGGTGGCCCCGCACACAAAACATGATTGTGGGAAGTCCTTTGCAGGAACCAATACCCAAGAAGCCACTCTTCACGGATGCCTCATTGCCCGACGCTGGGGGACGCACCTACACCACGTCCCGTTAAGGGGCATTGGATAGTAGAGCAGGCAACCCAGCACATAAATGTTCTGGAGTCGAGGGCAGTCAGGTGGGATCGCGGATCCTTTCTACTGGTGCTGCAGGATTCAATAGTGAGAGTCCTCACACACAACACCACTACAATTTATTATATACGAAGGCAAGGGGGAACAAGGTCAACAACCCTATCCCAAGAAGCTCGGCGAGTTTGGCATTGGGCCATCGCCAATCTCATACTCCTGCAGGTGCACCATCTCCCGGGAGTCCACAACTCAGTGGCGGACAGCCTGAGCAGAGCAACGACACAGTGCCACGAGTGGGAGCTAAACGACCGTCTGCTCAAGACCGTATTCATGCAATGGGAACCCCTTTCCATTCATCCGTTTGTCACCAAACCGAACAATAAGTGCATATGGTTCACAAGCAGAACGCCACAAGACTGGTCGACGGGGATCCATTCTCCTTCCTTTGAGCCAATCTGTTTGCCTATGCATTTTCGCCCAGTACCAGTAATCCGCAAGACAGTGCAAATGATAAGGGCTTACCTCTGTTGGTTGATCCTAATTGCACCAAACTTGCTGTGCCAAACTTGGTATTTAGACATTCTCCAGCTGTCAGAAGACCAGCCATTCCGTCTACAAGGCCACTTCCACATAGTATCTCAAAACCCGGGCAAAATACTGCACCATGATCCGCAGTCCCTAAAGTTGACCGCATGGCTCCTAACTTCAAGAATTTGGGCACCTAACTTCACAGAATTTGGGCACCTAACTATACCTCAGGACTGTAAAGAGCTTCATAACATGGCATGGGCCCTCTCAACCAATTGCTCATATAAGCTCAAGTGGAATCAATTCTGTACATAGTTTGCACAGCAACAGGATGTCCTACCGCTCTGAACATCCGCAGCAGATCCTCACATACCTCTTGTCTTTAGCGAGATAAGGTCACCCCCAGTCATCAATGAAAGTGCACCTGGCGGTCATCTCTAGGTACACCAAGAAAAGAGGATGTACGCCTCTGTTCAATGTTTCGTTCATTCCAGCCTACTAGAAGATTGGAGCCTTGTGATCAATTTTATGTTTGTGCGCAAGAGCACTCGTAGATGCGTAAAGCTCACAAAGGCCAAACTTCAATGGGAAGGAAAAGTTGGAAGAGGACATCGGAGTGTGAGGAATTCAGTTTGAAGAGTCGGAGGCGAGCCTGCTCCGGAGAACAAAGATGTCCCCAACTTTCGGACGACTATAGGAAGCAAGAGCTGCCCAAGTCAAGGCAGGAACAACAAGGGATCTCTTTGCATAAAAACGGTATGGGTGAACTAGGGGCCACCGGTAAATGGTATGATTACTCACTGCACTTAGCTCACTCCAGGTTCACATTGGACAGGTTTGAGGAAGGTTGCCTGGGCTACAAAATCCCCTTCTTGGTTACGCTTCAAAGTGCACAGGCGCTGCGGGTGCGGATGCAGGTCGGGTTTACATCTGAAGCTAGATTGAGACACAAAATAATGTCTTGCAATGAATGCTATGCCAATTATTGTAGATACCCCTAACAGGTTTTATATAAAAGGAAAAAGTATTTGAAAAATATTCGTTTGTTTTCATGAGAGCAATATTAATGTATTTTGGCTACATATTCAGATGTACTGTTATGATATACGGCTGAAAGTTTCTATGTATGATTTGTGTACATGTTAATAAGTGATCCAAAGTTTTTCTATGTTTTTAAAATATTGAAGTAAATAAAGCAAAATATGTGTTGAAAATAAGGTGTATGTGTCAAGAGAGGTATACTCTACTAAATAAGAAGGTAGTTGAACAATTCACCTGCCAAATGCCCATAATGGGACTATAGAGAGGGGTAGTCAATCTGTCTTCTCCTTCTGTACCTTGAAATACTCTCCCTAATTGTACAGACTTGACCACCCCCCTTACCAAACAAAAAAATAGGGAGTTCCCAATTTCTTTACTCTATTTCACAAGAGTCACAGCAGCATCTGCAGCACTGTGGGGAGGGATTTCATTGGAAGACATATGTCGGAAAGTCACCTGAACAGTCCTGCACATGTTTACGAAGCACTACTGCCCAGTGAGGTAGGCCCTTTACCTGCATCTTAACCGCCAAAAAAGTAACACTGCTGTATATCTTATTCACAGCATGTGAATCTATGAAAGATGCAATGCTGGAAAAGGAGTAGTTGCTTACCTGTAACTCCATTTCTCTAGCATTGGCCTCTTTCATAGATACACATGTGCCCGCCATCCAACCCCTAAGGTAAAACCCTAATTTCAAGCATAGCACTAGCCAGCACGCACTGGTTAGAATCTGAAGGGAAGCTCCAGGGAAGGGACTAGATACTCGATGTGCCATTGGATGGGGCCAAAAGCACCCATAAGTAGGGCAATGGGCTACATAACACACCTGTTCTTGCCTTTTAGTAAAATAGGAAAAGTGTAACCAAGGATTACTGTCCTGGCGACGGGGAATGTTTGCAGCATTTGAATCTATGAAAGATGCCAATGCTGGAGAAATGGAGTTGCAGGTAAGCAGCTTACTCCTTACTCGCCAAGAGTCAAATCTCACTAGCCAATGGCTAGTGGAGAGTGTAAATCATTTGCCATGGTATATGCACTGTTATCGAATGTGAGAATTGCCTTATACTTGGGATCAGTATCCAATATTTAAAAGTTATTTTATGGGACTAATGCTGAATGTTTTCACATTTCTTTGCTATTGTGAATTTTGACATTTTCCTTTTCTGTTTTCTGTAGAATTCAATTCGCCATAATTTGTCTCTGCACAGCAAATTTATCAGAGTACAAAATGAAGGAACTGGAAAAAGTTCTTGGTGGATGCTCAACCCTGAGGGGGGGAAAAGTGGCAAATCCCCAAGAAGAAGGGCTGCATCAATGGACAACAACAGCAAGTTTGCTAAAAGTAGAGGGAGAGCTGCTAAGAAAAAAGCCGCTCTACAGGCAAGTCAAGAAGGCAATGGTGACAGCCCCGGTTCTCAGTTTTCAAAGTGGCCTGGAAGCCCTGGTTCTCAAAGCAATGATGACTTTGATGCCTGGAGTACATTCCGACCACGTACTAGTTCCAATGCTAGCACACTTAGTGGAAGACTTTCCCCAATCTTGCCTGAACAAGATGATTTGGACGAAGCAGATGTACATGCTATGGTGTATCCTTCCTCATCGACCAAAATGTCATCTACACTGCCCAGTCTTTCAGAAATGAGGAATTCAGAGAATATGGACAATCTTTTGGATAATCTCAACCTTTTGTCGCCAAATTCTTCATTGGCTGTATCAACCCAGTCTTCTTCTGCATCACTGATGCAACAGACAGTTGGTTATTCGTATACATCACCCAACACAAGTATGTCTTCGACTAATCCAGACTACAGAACATTTCCTTATGGTCCAGTCTCTATGAACACTCTGTCTCAGCTTCCTATACAGACCCTTCAAGAGAGTAAATCCAGTTATGCATCAATTGGTCAATTCAACTGCCCAGCTGGGCTCCTTAAGGAACTGCTTACTTCAGATTCGCCTCCACACAGTGACATTTTGACACCTGTAGATACTGCTGTTTCGCAGTCGAATGGTAGAGTGCGCAGTCAAAATGTATTGATGGTAACCAATTCTACGTTATCAACATATACAAATCAGCCATCGCATAACAAAATGAACCCGAGTGCTCATCCACACCACGCACATTCCCAGCAATCTCAAGTTAATGCCCATGCCTTATCACACACATTGAACTCTCTGGCACACAGCTCGAGTTTAAATCGATTAGCAACAGTTAAAACCTCAGTACACGTGCCTATGCCCCATTCCGTTCAGATGAGTAGTGTGAATCCGTACCCTACTGTTAACAGCTGTAATGGTTTCGGAAGGGTGGGGTTTGTGTCTGTTCACCAGGAGAAGCTCCCCAGTGATTTGGATGACATGTTAATAGAACGCTTGGATTGTGACATGGAATCAATCATCCGTAACGACCTCATGGATGGAGAAACTGATTTTAACTTTGACACTGTTTTGCCCCACCAAAACTTTCCACACAGTGTAAAGACAACAACACATAATTGGGTGTCTGGTTAAATTTGACTGTATAGGTAAGTTTGTATGCTGCTCCTCTTCCTGGAAATAAAAAAGTGACTGCCAACTCTAACAAAAATGGTTATGTTAAGGAAACTGAAAGTATGCATTTCTTTTTATGAAAAAATGTTTTGCGTCTAGCGAAGAAAATGATGTCCCATTCTATCAGTCTTAGTAATTTGCTGATAAGTTACCAGCCTGTGAAACCTTGATTTTTGTTTGTGATGGCAAAAAGATGGGTTTAAAAGTTTTATGAATATTTTTAAGTTAGGGAATATATAAAAACCTGTCCCACTCGTCTCTCCTACTCCGAACAAGATTAAGTGGCCTTTTGATCATTTTCTTATTTTTTTTAATTCACCCTACGAGTTTTGGCACCTGTTCAAGATTCTCTTTTCTGTTTGCTGGTGGGAAATGTAGCCGTTTTTGTTCTTGAATTGTGTTAATTAATATGCTTTACTTTATCCCCACCTAATGTCAGATAATATGATGTACTGCTGGGTCTGAGAGGGTGCTTTTCTTGGCAAGTTCTCACAAGGCATGCACCTCTTGCCATGCTGGAGAAGTAGGCTCATAGATAATCGGCTGTTCCTTAAGGAAACATGACTTTGATAGAAGGGCCTCAGTATGTCCTGCAATCTTCTCACAAAATGGTACACATCCTTAGACGAGAGGGAACCAGTACAGAGGGTGGTCGGTCTTCTGGCCCTGTACAAAATAATAAACCGATGTGTCCTGATGTGCACCATGGATCTACATTTTCTTTCTTATTTTCATTCCCCAGGGAAGGCTGCTTGAATTCTGTTCTCAATGACTCCGGTGCCAAAGGCCTTTTATATAACTGGGTGATGAGAAGGTTTTAGTGGGTTACTAAACAAACTTAGTTAGCTGCGCCCAAGGTTAGCCAAGCTAAGCTCAATAGAAGGCATTCTGTGATCTGCTAATGTCCTAGTTATTCATTTGGTAATATGCATCAGCAGTAAGAAAAAGGGTGGCGTCAAGGACTGTTTGCCAAGATAAGTTTCCACTTTGCTCGTAGAAGGTGTAACTGATAAAGGGCGTCTCATAAATCGTTAAATATTTAACAGCCAAAGGCCATAAAAACCATTATTGGGACGAGGGAGTTCTTAAGAATGTTCTTCAATGTTTCCTCTGTGCCCTTGCCACGGTGGAGAAACCACTTTACCTTTTTAATGATCTCTGGTTTGGTCTGGATTATCGTGATATGGTAGCACTCCAAGAATCACTGTGTACTGGAAGTCAACAAATTGATGCTGGAATGGGTCATGGGCCTGGTAGCCATGCAAGTGCGACACATGTACCTGCCAATGTAACAAATTTAAGTGCATCTCTTTCACCACACTCTTTTCAGTGGAAGGACTCTTGCAAGACTTTGAGGTTTCATTGTTCTAATCTGAAAGCTTTTTCTTTGGCTTCCATTCCTATTGCATCTCGCAGGAATCCTGTCTTGAGTTGTTCTACTGATAGGGTTACCTTTGTTCACTAGCCTGATGATGGGACAGTTGCAGAAGAAAATGGAGTATGATTCACAATTACTCCCCATTTAACACTTTACCCACAAAGCCTTTCACCCACAGCTCTTGTATTTTAATACGTGTTGGAACCCTAAGCAAACATTTAGTTAGTACAAATGCTTAAACAATACATTGCCAAAATGTACCTCTTGTCGTTCTTATATTGTCTGTGAATAAACTGAGCATTGTTGCTATTGGCACCACCTCTTAGGTCATCCTTTTTGTTTTAGCCAACAAAAGGCTAATCTTTCCTACATTTTCTCTCTCACAAGTTTGATTCTCCCTGTGCCAGTGTGTTTTGGCATAGTGTTCATTGGGATGAATGTAATTTCTGATTCAGAGCATGCTAGGTTATTTTCAGTACTGCAAGCTGCAAACATTTGTTTCCATGAATCCTTCCTCTGCCCGGTGCACAGTTTTGAACTTTACCTTTTAGATTTGAGTTGTTTTTGTGGGCCATCAACGTTTGCAATGGTCCAACTCCAGAAAAGCAATGTAACACGTTTTTTAAGGCTTTGACAAAATGTGGTGATTCTATTCCTTGGTGAGGAGAAACGGCTGATCAACATAAGTTGCTATCCATGCCATTTAGGAGAGAAAATTTGATGACATCTAGTGCCTTACCACTTTTGGGAGCGATTGAAGGGCTTCTTTCAGGTAAGGACGTCAAGTGTTATTAGCACACTGGCGGGGTGAGCCAGCCAATCAGGTGGCTAGGAACACAGGTTTGAACCTGCGATGAAAGCCCACGTTCCATGCCGCCCGATGGCCGGCACCCCCGCCTCCATCTCCCCCTCCCGCCCACACCCACCCACAATCCGGCCACTTTATTTTCTTTTCCCCCCCTTCTAACTCCCACACTTACCGTTTTTCTGCAGAGGCGCTCGCTACCGCTGCTGCTTCTCAGCTCCTGCAGGCCGCCATGGAAAGGGGAACGTGGCTCCATATGGAGCCCCACCTTACCATTCCATGGTGGCCATCTTGGAAAAGTATTTTCCTTCGTTCAACGGGACGCACACGGTGTCCTATTGAACGAAGGAAAATACTTTTTTTAGCACCCCGGGTTACCACTTTGGCAACCCAGGGTGCTAATATCCTTAATCCCCCGTGCCAAGGGTTGGTGCCCTCGTTATCAGCCCTCGCTTCTGTCGGGCCAATAACTTGGGCTGGCGGGCCATTACCCCCGTTCCAGCCTTTGCATGTGTTCGTCCGGTGTTCGTATGATTTGTGTGGTAGCTGTGCAGTTTGAACGTTTCCAATTTGGTGAGAAGCACGTCTAGTTTTTCGTTTCATGGTCCAATTAATGTCAAAGGATCTTATTGGTAGAGGTGGGGTGGAGATGGTGAATTGTATGGTGAGATAGTCGCCACTGGATACAAGTAGCCTATGCCAGAGCAATGGTTTTTCATTGCATAAATCTCCAAAGTGTCAGACTGCGTGTGTAGGTCCAATGTTTGAGGTGCTGGGATTTGGGAGCTATGTTATTTTGCAGTCAGCAGTTGAAATCTCCCAATTTGGTAAGGTGTTGCTGGTCTACCGTAAGATTAGCTACCAGATCTGCAAAGTGGTCTGAACATTAAGTAGTACGTGTTGTATGTGGGAGGGAGGCTGTAGATTAAGAGGAAGCTGATAGTGGATGTGTGCATAATGGTGCAGTGTAGTTGGAGCATTTAGCAATCTAAGATGGTGTCTGATGGTGATATGTTTACACAGTCTGTGTGCCTTCCTCTCTTGCCAGCGCTTTATAGAGGGGCATCTGGTACTGTGGTATTCTTTATTTTCTAATTTTTACCTGTAGGGTTTTCTTAATGGATTCCTTCCTCCTACAGATACCTCATTGCAGAAATGCCCTGCAGCGGCAGGGTCATCTTTGTGAATTGTCTTGTCCAGCAGGAGGCACAGTGTGGCTCTGTTTCTGGCTGGTTGGCAGTCATCATTCCAAGTGTGAAATCATGGGTGATATATAGAGCCTGTTATGTCCCATGACCTCTGTTCTTTTTTCCACGTGTTTGGAATGCTGCTTTTGGAGCAAAACACTGCTATTAAGCAATGTTAACTTTTGGCCATGTCTCCCCACATTCAAACCATATGGAATCTAAGGGAAGCCAATGTTTGTGTCGGACCCACAAGAGTGCTGTGTGGTGCTTTGGTCCAGAGTATGATACCCAGAAGTGTGGCTCCTGCAAGCGAGTGGACCCTGAGGCCAATAGAGAGCATGTGACACACCTCTTCACTACTCTCCACAAGTAGAACAATACAGAGCAAGTCTCCAGTTCTGTCAAAGGCTTCAACCTTAAGGATATTTCCTATTCAAAATGAGAGAGCCAAAGAGCCACAGCAATCTTGACCCTGTGAGGAGGGAGCGATGGAAAAAGTGATGGTGCAAGAGGTCTTGTTCACCCAGTGACTGTTCAGCTTTCATCTTTATCATTGATGCTCTTACCCAATGTAGATGGCCTCTGACATCAAGGAATCACTCCTCCTCTAGTAAAAGTTTAATCCCCAACCAGCACCTCTACTCTGGAGCAGCGGGTAGAATTCAAGCAGTAGATATTTGACATCTTTGCCAAAAGACCCTGGTGCTGTGCATCACTGCTCACTCTGTAACCAAGATACTGTACAAGCTTTTGGACATTTGGGAACAAGTTCCTCCCAGAGTGAGATGCTAATACCATTCACCCCAGCTCGAGCCGTGTCCCTTTTATTTGAAAGCCTTCCTCTGCACCCACTTCGGATGAATATTCAGCCAAGAAGCACCTTCCTACCTCTTTTGGACCTAGTGTTCCTACCTTACCATCCAACTCCTGAGAGACAAGTGGTTCTGGTGTCTACTTCAAGGGGTAAGGCTGCGACCTGTCCCAACTTGCCCCCGGACAAGGAAGTAAGCAACTGCAACTGCATGCCCTTGAGTGGAAAGTCTTCACTTCAGGCACTTTTGCACTGTGGGTGGTTAATGCTTCTTGATCCCTGCCGAGTGCTCCCCCTTTGTGAAATGTTGTGAAGGAGGCTGCTTGCAAACAACCCCCAAGATGAGGACTCTAGAGGACTGATTAACAATGGAAATGAGTCTGCAGAGCACATTCTGGAGCCGGGTCTCGATATGGCAGACATGCACTTAAATGGGAACATCCTTTATGGATTGAGAAATTTAAACGTGTCTTAGTTTACTGCCTGATCTCTACATTTGGGTGTCCAGCAGCCATCCACATCTTTCTTCAAGTGATGTACCTTTCGTTTATTCACCTCCTTTGCTCACAGGAGCAGAAAGATTGCACAATAGTTATTGCAACCATAGTAGTATGGCGAGAGGCAACATTTGTATCCCCATGCTCACCAACTCTAGTTGAAACCCCTTTATTTGCCCTTCAAATATTCTTTTCTGATGGTGGTGTCGGCAAGGTTGTTGATGTTCACCCCACAGTGCAAGAAGTCCACCATGTCTCTGGGCTACTGCCTCCCTTTCATACACCTCTTCCACCCTTCCTGTTGCGCCATCCCCCTGATGCCCTCCTGTCAGAGGAAATTATGTAGCGGCAGGTGAAGGCTATAATAAAACCTGTGCCCTCTTCAGTATGGGGGAGGCAATGGCATTCCAATTATTTTCTTTTAATCCCAATGAATGTGTGAGGTCTGGTGTCCATCCTTTTTCTGCAACTGCACCTGCGCAAGGACAAGTAAAAGGTGGGCACATTTTCCACAATCCTTCAGTTCCTTGACCTTCAAACTGGCTGATGTCCCTGGACTCTCACAATGCCTACTTTCATTTGCTGTTCCATCCCAAGCACAAAGTACCAAATGTGTTTATAGCATACTCCTACGTCGGGTCCCTTTTCCTCGATACTTGTGGGACATTCCGTCCTTCGGCACTGGCCGGAGCAATTTTGTAAAAAAGCATCAAACATTTCGAATGTTTGTCCTGCATTTATTTGTACGCGGGGTACCGCACGTGGCCGTAACCCTGCCCTCCTGAGCTCTGCCCCGCGCATCATCCTTTTCTCCGCGCGGTCAGGGCTGAACGCACTAGCATCACTGAGAATTTTTATTTGTATTCCCTTTGTCCTTCCTTCCTGCTCCTGTTCCTCGGTTATCTAGTCCTCCATCTATGCCAGAGCGTCTGGGATTCGTGTCCTGTTCTTCATGCGAACGTCTCTTCGCTAGGGGGGATCCCCACTCTCTTTGCTTGGAGTGCCTAGGCCAGGAACATCATTGGGATTTGTGCTTCTGCTGCGACTCCCTCTCCATCTCAGCACTCCCACATAGCCTTCTTCGGTGGGACAGGTGTTTCAGCACGTTCCTCTACCTCATTTTCAGCTTTTCATCGACGAAAAGAAGAGCTTGACTTTTTAGGGTGACCTGTTCACATAACAGAGTTTCAAGAGCCGTAAAAACTAAATTTGGAAAGTTATGATTACTATTCACGTGGTATCCAAAACAGGATATCCTAATTATTCTAACTTGGAACAATCCAAGGTAACCAAGAGAAGCATAGAGCAATATAATGTCACACTGAAAACATCTTTTCTTTGTGAGTTTTACTCATTTATTTCACAAAAGGTGAGTGTATTTAACAAGTACATAAAATCCATGCCTATTAAACAAAGACATAAAATTAACAGATAAAGCAAAAAAGATTTTTTTTCATTTAAAGTTAAGTTGATTTAAACAAAATGTGAATGCATTTATAAAGGTCTGCCAGTTGATTAGGCAAGATGTAAGGGTGACCTGGACAAGGGGCTCCTTTCTGGGGTCTTCCAGGTCCGGGAGGGGCTTGTGTAGCTCTGTCAGCAGGGGTTCCCCTGAGGTGTCCGAGGGGCCTAATGGGAATACTGGAGTGTTTTCCGAGGGTTACCGCAGTGGACCTTCCAGTACCGGACATCGTTCCCAAGTTTACCATTTGGGTGCTAAGGTTAAGCACAGTTCGTCTGTTGCTTTGGATACCTACCAGGGTTCACCCTGAGGTCTCCATTTCTGGAGCTTTCCACACTCGCATCGGGATACGCCCTTAGGTCTCAGTTTCTGGAGCTTTCCATACCGAGTCACGGTTCTTGGCCCCTTTTTAGGGAGCTTTATGTACTGGTCTAAAACCTGAGGTTCCTCTTGTTGAGGCTAAAGTCAGCACTGACAGATCCGAGAGACCCTCTTTGAAGGTCTTGTCGGTGAGGTATATCCCTCAACTGTCCCACAACCAAGGTCGTGATGGTACTGGTTCTGTCGATGGGGCAAAGAGGGCAGTCACGGACCATTACCCCTACACTACCGGCTCTGCTGAGGGCTAATTTTGGGACCGGTTCCAAGATGTCCAGTCAACATCCAAGACCACCCAGTACCGGCTCTGCCGAGGATCCTTGCGTCAAGGTGTTACTTAAGTCCCCTGAGGAGACAATTGCCTCATCTCCACATGTGACGCAGTCCTCCTCAGGTGTCGACAAAATGGCGGCCCAACCCCCGTGGTCTACGGTGGCCATTTTGAATACTCTTACATCGACATTCACGCTGTCTGGTGCTGGGAGCATTCCTTTTGGGGCTGAGCAGCCTTTTCCACTCCATGTGCACAACAGAAATCCATTCCGCCCTTCATTATGACTGCTGTCCCATACAGTCTCGCTACCACCTGCTTCCACTCCACTGATTTTATGTGGACCCGGCCGGTGGTGGACCTTCCTGGCAACCATCCTCCCTGCGTTCATGGGGGTATGCCCCTCATGAGCAGCCTCTGCCTGTACCAGCGCCAAAGGATTCGGCTGAGGATGAGTTCTTTTTGGGAAGTTTCAGATGCTCATTCACCCTGACCCTATGAAGGCGTATTTCACGCGTCTTTTCAGGGAAATGTGCCCCGAGCCTCCTGTCCCGGCTGTCCCAATGAAGGTTCCGGTGGTGCCACTCCCTCCACCGATTCCTTCTGGACCTCCTCCATCTCTCCCTCCTCTGCCACCGTTGTCTCCTATAGAGAAGACACGGGCAGACAAGGACACCACTTAAAACCTGAGGCGATATGCGCGGTGGACCGGTCGTCTATCCCCGCCTCGCTGGATGAGCCTCAAGCGGATCAGGACAGCGATGAGCAGCCCTGCTCGGCGAGAGCATTCCATGACGTGTCCTGGATATGATGGCCCTCTTTGACATTCCAGTAAGAGGACCCCACTCCTAAGGAGCGGGTGCTTTCGGGAGCCTTTACCTTGTCACCTCAAGAGTGCGTCGGCCTGTTCCTCCAGAAGGACGTCTTGGCTGAGGCCCGCAAAATCTGGGATAAACCCCACACTGGGATTCACATCAACAAGAGAATTGACGCTCCATACAAGCTTCACACCTCTGAGGAGATGGCCTTATCGGTTTGTCTGCTTCCGTCCTCAACGGTGGTGGCAGCGGCCACCCTCCAGTCCAAGCCGGCCTCTGCATCTTCAACGGCAGTGGCCCAAATCCTTTCCAAGGAGGATGAACGTAAGGACTCCTTGGGCAAGAAGGTCTTTGGTAATTCGGCTCTCCAGCTTCATCAAGGAACGCCGAGCTCATCCTAGCAGCAGCCAATCTGAGGCTGTGGAAGGAGTTAACCGATTTCCAGGAGTGCATTCCCGCAGATAGGCTAGACTACTTTAAAGCCGGTTTGTCGGACGCCAGAGTGCTGGCGCAAGATCTACTGGAAGCTGCGGCACAGCACGTAGATGCCTCAGCTCGAGGCCTTATGGTAGGGGTTGACACCACCTGCCAGGCGATGCTTCACGCAAAAAAGTTTTCAAAGGAAGTGCAAGACAAAGTACTGGACCTTCCTTTTGATGGGAAGGAATCGTTCCACTCTTATACCGACAAGGAGCTCACAAAGACCAACGCGAGTTCCCAGACCGCCAAATCCTTATCGGTCTTGGCGAAAGCTCCAGCTAAGGCCCCTTATACACAGAGGTCAGGGTCCCAAACTCGATCCTTCTCTGGGTTCAGGGAGTTTCAGGATCGTTGTGCGCGCCGAATTGCTGCTCCGGTTGGCGGTACCCGCCGTAAGCAACAACGTCAAGGTGGATAGTTTTTGTCTCGCCCATCAGCCTCTTCTCCAGGGACAGGTAGTCTTGCTGCCGGCAAATCAGAAAAATTATATTTTTTGTCGGTCGCACGAGACTCCGGTGGGAGGACGAATTTCGTCTCATCTGCAGGCGTGGCAGACCATCACCGAAGACCGGTGGGTTTTGTCCATTGCTCGGGCGGGCGTTCGATTGCCTCTCCCCCCCTATCCCCCTTCCAACAGATCAGGACGCCCTCCCTCAGAGCCGAGGTACAGAAACTTCTAGACCTCACGGTGGTGGAACCTGTTCCCCTTGGGGAGCAAGGGGAGGGCTTCTACTCTCGTCTGTTCACAGTGCCCAAACCCAACCAGGCTGACGCACTATCCCCGATCTTTCCCAATTCAAGCTTTCTCTTTCCCAAGAGAAATTCAAGATGATCACTGCTCAGTGTAGTGGACCTTCAGGACGCTTACATGCACATCCTGATATGGAGGCCGCATTGGAAATATCTGCGGTTCTCTCTGGGAGGGGAATATTTTCAGTTCCGGTTGCTCCCTTTTGGTCTCAGCTCAGCAAGGTGCACCAGTGACTCCTCTGAGGGCCCCCACAGCAGGTCTGCCAAAACCGGATCTTCTTCCGAGGTTCCCCGTTTGGGTGCTAAGGTTGAGCCCATTTCTTCTGTGGCTCTGGATACCAGGGTTCGCCCTGAGGCTTATGCATCTGGAGCTAACTGTACCGAGTCTCGGCTCGAGGTCCCTCCCGAGGTGGCTATATGTACCGGGGTTAAACTTGAGGTTCCCCTTCTTGGGGCTAAATCGGACACAAACAGAATGAGGGCCCCTCATCGAAGGTCTTAGTTGTAAGGTATATCCTTCCACCTGGCCTGGTGATACAGTTCTGTTGAGGGGGCAAAAGAAGGCTGTCACGCACCACAGGCCTTCCAGCACTGGCTCTGCCGAGGATCCTTCACTGGAGGCTAATTATGGGCAGTCCTTAACGTCTCAAGTAAACACCCTAGATCTGCCGAGGTTCCTTGTTTCAAGGCTAAGATGGCACACAAGGCCCCTGACTCCCCTGAGACTATTGCCTCTCTTGCTCCTGTGACGCAGTTCGCCCCAGGCGTTGACAAAATGGTGGCCAACCTCCGTGGACCACAGTGGCCATTTTGAATACCTCCCTTACAGCAACAGTGGAATTCGTGTTCGCACGGACAATTCAGTGGCTATGTTTTACATCAACAAGCAGGGCGGCACCAAGTCCTCTCTCCTTGTGGATCTTGCCATACAAAGTCAGGACTGGGCCATCCAGCGCAATGTTTGGCTCCAGGCTGTACACATCCCGGGTCACATCAATGTGGCCACAGATTCAGTCAGTCTCCAATAGTTACGAGTGGGAGATGAACAGCAATATCCTCCAACATTTTTCATCAGTGGGGCACTCCAGAGGTGCTACTTCACACAGAAACGGCCTCTTTATGCGTCCAGAGATGGGCTTGGAGCATCCTCCCTGGGTGGCGCCCTCGAGATCTCGTGGGACAGCATGAAAGCTTATGCTTTTCCTTCATTACCTCTGATCCATTGGTCGATCTGCAAGCTCAAGAGCACATCGAACTGCAGTTTCCTGTTCAGGCTCCTTGGTGGTCAGCCAGATTCTAGCTTTTGGAACTACAGCATCTGTCGGAACTTCCCCTCATCAGATTGCCGCAGATTCATGACCTGTTTCTCCAGAGCATTCACTAGATGTGGCACCCCTCCCCACAATCGTTCAGCTTGGCGGCCTGGTGCCGAAGTTCAGATCGCTAACACGGTTCGATCTGTCCAAAGACAATGTGAGCATTATTCAAGCGGCCAGGAAGCCTTCTACAAGGGCTCAGTACAGGAGCAAATGGCTCCGGTTTTGCCATTGGTGTTTAGCTAAACAGCTCGATCCCAGGCAACCTTCGGTCGACACTGTTTTATCTTTTGTGTCTCATCTGGCAGTTTCTGGCATCCATGTTCTGTATGCAGAACCTACTTATCCGCTATTGTGGGCTACCTGTCCACGGACAGATGTTCCTTTTCATTGACTGGTCCAGTCATCAAAGGCATTTTGTAAGCCTCTTCATCTCTTCCCGCCGGGGCGTTATGGCATAAGCCTTTCGAACCCATGGCTACTACCAATCTTAGTTACTTTTCCTAGAAGTTTGCCTTTCTGATCGCAATAACATTGAGTCGAGTTAGTGAGCTCCAAGCTCTTTCCGTGGAACATCCGTTCCTCACTTTGCATGAGGATAAGGTTGTGCTTCACACTCATCCTTCCTTCCTGTCTAAGGTGGTTACCGATTTTCATTTGATCCACTCTGTCTCCTTACCGGTCTTCTTTCCTAACCCGGCATATGATGCAGAGAGAGTTTTACACAACTTGAACGTCAGGCGAGCCCTGAAGTTTTACCTCGATAGAACAAGTGAACTCAGAAGCTCCTCACAACTTTCTCACATTCAGAGACCTGAAGGGGAAACCACCTTCCAAAACAACTATTCCCACGCTGGATTGCCTCATGTTTTCGGAAGCCTATAGCATTCAAGGCCTTTCAACCACCGAAGAGCATCCATGGACATCTAGTCTGTGGTAAAGCTACTGCTGTTGCTTTCCACAAGTATGTGCCTTGGGAGTTCATCACCAAGGCGGCTTTGTGGGCCTCCCCATCGGCTTTACCTGAGCTCCAGGGCTGATGCCAATTTGGCCAGGCTGTTCTTCTGAACTCATTCCAGTAAAGGGGTTTTGCATCCACCCGTACTCCCTATGGTGTGTGCTTGGGAATCTCCCACAAGGGGACGGGATGTAGACGTATAATAAAGTTACTCACTGTAGTGCCTACCTTACTCCTAATCCATAGCCCCCTTTCCTCCATACGCCCACCCGCTGTCCCCTCTAATAAGTATCCTCTATTTACTCCTACGTCCCGTCCCCTTTCCTCCATACTTGTGGGAACATCTCTCCGTCCTGTGGGACGGGACCGGAGAACTTTGTAAAAATCATCCAAATTTGTTTCAAAAATGTGTCCCTCTTTCCTGCGCGGGGCCCGGCACGCGGCCGTAACCCCACCCAACTTGGCTCCGCATCGCCCATCAGTCCTTTTCTCCGCTCGATCGGGGCCGGACGCACTTGCATCCTCAAAAGATTTTCTTCCCTTTTTTCCTGTCTGGCCCTCGCTAGCGTTCGTTTACTAGTCTGTCTGTCTTTCAAATTAGACTTTCCAGATTGTTCATCGTGTCACCGTCGCGTCGCGAGGGCGGATCCCCATCCTCTTTCTTTAGAGTGTTTGGGTCCGGAACACCGTTGGGACTCCTGTTTTTACTGTGACTCCCTTTCGGTCCGGGCACTTCGACGTCGGTTGGAGCGGTGGGAGGAGGTGTTCCGACGAACTCCTCCTTTGCATTTTCAGGCGTTCATCGGCGAGAAGAAGAAACGCCCGATAAGTTCTTTACTTTTCAGAGCACCCCGGCCGGGGGATACCTTTCCGGGTTCCTCTCGGTCCGGGAGGGGCGTTGATCGCTCTGTCACCGGGGTTCGCCCTAAGGTGCCCGTTGAGCCTAATAATTCTAGCAGAGCTTTCTCCGAGGGTCTCCGTAAGGGGCCTGTGAACACTGCAGTACGCTCCGAGGCCCCTCCAATGGGGGCTGTTTTTAGACCCAGTTCTACTGAATCGTGGGGTACCAGAGCTCGCTCTGAGGCCTCTGTCGGCTTCCCTCAAAAATCAAGACCGGGTGCCCCCCGAGGCCTTGGCTGGGCTGGTTGTTACCGAACGGATGTTCGAGGCCCGTGCAGATAAGGCTGTTACTGGGCCTGGGTCCGAGGTCCCTCGTTCAGAGGCTAAAGCTACCAACAGTTCTGAGAGGCCGAACAAGGCTTTGTCGGTGAAAGCACACCGTTCCCGCTCTTGTGGTGATATCGGATCTGTTGAGGGGGCAAAGAAGCAAAGTTCTTCTTTTACTGGTAGTGCTGAGGTCCTTCCTTCGAAGGCTAATTTGGCGGTTGGTATGTCACAAAAACATTCCAGGCCTCATAGTTCCAGCTCGGCCGAGGTTCCTTATGTTAAGGCTAAGATTAAGACCCCTGATCAATCGATGGGGACCCCTGCCTCACTTCCTCACGTGCCGCAGTTCCCCTCAGATGAGGACAAAATGGCGCCCGTTCCCGCCACGACCACGGCGGCCATTTTAGGTGCTTCCCCTACAACTACGCCATCGGCCTCTGGTTTAGGGCGCAGTCCCTTGGGTGAACCTAAGGTCCCTTGTGCCCATCCTTACCGGCCAGTTTATAATTGGAACGCCCGGATGCCTCTTCCGCACAATGTTTCGTTGCCCGCGGGGGCGGCTCCTTTGATTTATGTGGATACGTCGGTGGAGGGGCCGGTGTGGCACCCTTCCCGTTACGTCCCTGGATTTGTCCACCTCATGAGAGTCCTCCACGGGTTCCAAAGCAATCTCCTGAGGACGCTTTTTTCAGTACTTTTCAAGCGCTTATGCGCACCGACCCCATGAGGGAATATTTCAAAGGACTTTTCAAGGAGATATGTCCACCTGTTCCTCTGGTGGTTCCGCCAGCGCCTCCCTTGCCTGTGGTGCCTCCCCCGGCTCTTCCGCCTGTGCCTCCATTGTCCCCAGTGGACAAGGCAGTGCCTGACACGGCTCAGCAGGATCCTGACCTGTCAGATGACCCTCAAGGCGATCAGGACAACAAGGACCTTCCCCGCTCTATCAGAGCCTTTCATGACCGGGTACTGGACATGATGAGTTCCTTAGATGTTCTGGTGCCCGAGGCACCCGCTCCGAAGGAGGGCGTGCTTTCTGGGGCGTTCACCCTGTTTCCCTTGGAGTATACCGGCCTGTTCCTGCAGAAGGACGTTCTGGCCGAGGTCCGAAGAGTCTGGGAAAAGCCACACATTGACTTTTTGTCAATAAGAAGATTGACGTGAGGTACAGGCTGCATTCTTCGGAAGAGGTGGCCCTGTTGTCTTGTCCGCCTCCCTCCTCCACAGTGGTGGCTGCGGCTACGTTGCAATCCAGACCTGCAGCATCCTCTTCCACGCCGGCTACTCAGGTCTTGGGAAAGGAGGACAAGCTCCTGGACTCCCTAGGGAGTAAAATCTTTGCCAACTCAGCCTTGCAGCTCAGGCAGGCAAACGCTGAGTTGATATTGGCGGGAGCTAACATGCGAATGTGGAAAGGTCTGTCTGAGTTTGAGGAGCACATCCCGGTCGAGAAGTTGGAAGACTTCAAAGGAGGCCTTTCCGATGCCAGGGTCTTGGCCCAGGATCTCCTGGAGGCTGCGACTCACCACGTAGACACCTCGGCTCGGGGGCCTGATGCTTGGGTTGATACCTCATGGCAGGCGTGGCTGCATGCCACTACATTTTCTAAGGAAGTGCAAGACAAGGTGTTGGACCTCCCATTCGATGGTAAGAAGCTTTTTCATTCTACTACTGATCTAGAGCCAAGACCAAGGATAGCACTCAGACGGCTAAATCATTGTCTGTTCTGGTCAAACCTCCTTTCAAATCCCAAAGACCGTTGTCGCAAAGTCGACCCTCCTCTGGTTTTAGGGGCTTCCTCGACCGCAAACCTCGCAGAGTGGATACTCCTGTGGGGAATAACCGCCGTAGACCACAACGCACGCAGTTTTTCTCCCGCTCCTCAGCCTCCTCATCAGTTTCAGGTGGCACCGCCACCGATAAACCTGCCAAATGAGGGTTTTCAGCGCTCGCACGAGACCCCGGTGGGAGGACGCATTGCGTCTCATTGGGAGGCGTGGCAGACCATCACAGAAGACCGTTGGGTCTTGTCAGTCGCTCGAGCGGGCTTCCGCTTACCTTTACCCCCCTACCCCACCCATCAACCCTCCTTTTCAGCTGTCGGGCTCACCCTCCCTCAAGGCCGAAGTTCAGAAACGTCTGGACCTCAGAGCTGTGGAACCCGTTCCCCTTGGGGAGCGAGGGGAGGGCTTCTACTCCCGGCTGTTTAGTGCCCAAACCCAACCAGGCTGGCCTGCACACCATCCTAGACCTTTCCCAGTTCAATCTTTTCCTACCCCAAGAGAAATTCAAGATGATCACGCCCAGCCAGATACGCTCCTCCTTACATATGGGCGATTGGCTCAGGGTTGTGGATCTTCAGGACCCGTACATGCATATCCTGATTTGGAACCTACACAGGAGATATCTCCGCTTCTCTTTGGGAGAGGAGCACTTCCAGTTTCCAGTGCTTCCTTTGGCCTCAAGCTCGGCACTGCATGTCTTTACGAAGAGGATGTCGGTGATTGCGGCCTATCTTTATCTCCAGGGTATCCATGTGTATCCCAATTTGGACGACTGGCTCTTACGCAGCCCTTGTCCGCTAGCAGCAGCGGGCAATCTCCAGTCTCTCCTTCAGCTCCTGTTCCATCTTGGGCTGTCGGTGAACTAGCGGAAATCTTCCATGACGGTCTTGCAGGACCTGATTTTCATGGGTTTTTGCTGGAACGTGATCGACTGCAGAGTGTACCTGACCGGGGACAGAATGGCGGATCTGTTAGCCACGTGTCAGATGTTTGCGCAGTCGGAGAGCATTTCGGCCTGGTGGTTCCAGAGGCTTCTGGGCCTCATGGCCTCGTGCGTGCTAGCTCTTCCTCTTGCTCGTCTCAAGATGAGACGGACCCAGATGGCTCTTCGGAGTTCATGACGTCAGGCAGTGGATCCGGATTCCATGCGGATAATGATTCCGGATTCCATGAGAGTGGACCTGGATTGGTGGTCATCTCTCAGCAATCTGTCTGGGGGGCGCAGGGTTTCAGGACCCGGTCCCCATGGTGACGATCACGGCGGACTCCTCCCTTCTAGGGTGGGGTGCGATGTTCGATCTTCAGGTTTCGAACCTCTGGTCGCCTCAGGACAAGCTCCTGCACATAAATCATTTGGAGCTTCTGGCGCTCTACCTAGCGCTCAGGGCGTTCAGACCGCTCATCGTCAACAAGGTGGTTCGCATAAGAATGGACAATGTGGTGTCAATGTATTACATCAACAAACGAGGGGGAACAAAGTCTCCCCCCCCCCCTCGTGGACCTGTCCATCCAGATTTGGGAGTGGGCCGTGCTTCATGGTGTCTAGCTGCTTGCAGCGCACATCCCGGGCCAGCTGAATGTCACAGCGGATGCCCTCAGCCGGCGGACAGTGGTCAGCTACGAGTGGGAATTGAAGGCAGAGGTCCTCTCATGGATTTTCTCGCGCTGGGGCACACCGGAGGTGGACCTCTTCGCTACGGCGGCGAACAAGAATCTTCCTCCGTATGCCTCCAGATGGGGGCTGGGAGCCTCCTCTCTGGGGGATGCTCTTGAGATTCCATGGCACAACATGAGAGTTTACGCCTTCCCGCCTCTGCCTCTAGTTCAGAGTGCAATTTGGAAGTTGAAGAACTCGGCGAACTGTTCCCTTCTACTCATAGCCCCGTGGTGGCCGGCCAGGTTTTGGTTCTAAGAACTTCAACACCTGTTGGTGTATCCGCCGATCAGGTTACCAGTAACTCCCGATCTTCTTCACCAAGAGGAACAACATATGTGGCACCCCTCCCCACAATCGCTGAGCTTGACGGCATGGTGCCTGAGTTCAAGTCATTAGAGCATCTGAATTTGTCTGCGGATAACATACGCATTATCCAGGCAGCCACTGTCTGACCAATTTCACAACACTTGTCCAGATGGTGCAGCTTTTCCAGTTCCAGACCCATATCCCATTATCTTCCTGTCTCAATCCTTTTGCATCTTTCTGGCGCCAGAGGCTCAGTTGCAACTAATGTTACTCCAGTGGCTTCTACACTGCAAATGTTCTGCTTCAGGCCAACATCTCTTACAGATCATGAACAGTGTGCTGCAAGATTTCCTATGCAAGCCCTATGAAAAGGTCCAATTATTGAGGGTGGGAAATGCATTTAGTGATCCTGGGGGAAGGCACTTGTTCCATGATGCTGATCTTGTTGAGAGGGAGCCTTTGGAGAATCCTCCCGGACCTCTATCCTACTCCCAACCTGGGTAGCCATGTCCTCTGTATACCCACATGGAATATTTAGGTAACAAAGTCAAATAGCAAAAGGCTCACCCTGTGTTTGTGGTTTGCCGGTCCCACTGGTGAGTGCAAAGGGAAACATGGAGTGAAAGTCATGCACATGATCCCAGTTTGTGAACTGTATCACAAATGTGATTTTACCTGATTCTCATAGCTATATATTAAACCGTGGGGGCCGGGGGGATCATGATGACTGGCAAGAGTAGTACAAGAGAGCAGACCAGACACCTGTGGCCTGGTGGCACCAATAGCGAAAGCAGGTCGGTACCATGACTGGGCTGCCTGATTTCAAGATGGCAGGACCCTCTTATCTAGATTTTACCCACTGAGCAGACATGGTCCACAAATCGTCCAGACATTCAGAGCTACACCTGGTCCTGAAGAGGGGCCTAGTGCAATCCACCAATAAACCTGTACACATCTCCCTACTGAAATCTTCATTCTCCCAATCACCAACAGAGTATAAAAAGAGGCAGGGCGTAGCACAAAGAGGGAATTTTTAGTCTGCATGGCTGCGCAAAGGACGGAGGAGCGCAAGAGAGAAAGAAGGTGGTGAAGGGAAAGGAAGGCATTGGAGGGACAGCATAGCTCATGGAGGAGGTTCGAATTGAATGTGAGAGAGGACCTAGAAGGAGGCAGAGGAGAGAGGAAGACAAAGTAAGTAGAAAGCTGAGTGAGAGAACCAATCTAAAGTTTGGTTTAGTGGGCTACACAATGACTGCCCACTTACTATCGACCTGGTACAGACAGGTAAGAAATCCTTTGACCGCAAAGCAACCTAAGTGGAAGGTGGGTCTAGCAGGTTTTGTGTGAGCCTGCGGCAATTGCAGAGGGGGTTTTAAGAACTACAAAGCCCACAGAACTTCCAGTGACTTAGCATGCAAACTTTAAGGGTTGGCACATCCTGACCTTGGAACCTATGTAGACCTTGACATTTGGACGTTGAATAACATTTGTGAATACAAACCGCATTGGTACCTCCCACTCTTGTCCAGTTAGGCTTGGCTGTGTTAGGCTACTTGACTGCCTCAGAGAAAGGGCACTATCTTCAGAATCCACATAAATTAGACTAAATGTGTGATTCTCCTAACCTTGGCCGTCCGTGTTACCCAGAAATGTGTGTTGTCATAAGTGATCAGTACACAAAGTTCTAATGTCATGGGAACGGACTGGATTGCGGTTTGACAATATGTGGTACATTTTGGAGTGCAAATAAGAACCCGAGTCAGATCAGTGGATGATGGTGAGGCCAAAAAGCAAAAATAATTCTTTTTAATTAATGCATCATAAGCTGTGCAATTAAACTATTCAAATAAACAGGAGATGGGTCATAAATAAAACATGCCATAAACTAAGTGTGCCGACATGTGTTTCACTCACAAGTGCTTCTGTCATTGCCTCAGATCTGGTCAGTTAATATATCCGTTGCTCAACGGGTAACCATTGCAGAGGTAGGAGAGTTTGTGTGACTTGATCTCTCAGCGTTAACCCAGGATCAGCCTTGCAGCCTTCTTTATGCTTCAGATACGATTTCGAAGTGTAAGTGTTTTACTAACTATTTTTTTCAAACTTGGGAGTAAAATGATTTTTCACGGAGTAAAAAGGCATGTCCAATTCCCAATGGGAGTATTCGGTTAGCAAATAAAAAATGTTTTAACTCTAAAACAGAAATGTTTTGTAATACATATTTCTTTGCACCTAGTCTTTCATGCACATTAAAAGATAACAAAAATTATGCAAAAGTGTAATGCTGTTAGGAATTGTTTTCCAATATAAGGGCGGGCAGTCTATAGAAGGATTGGTGAAGATCTTTAAAGACAGCATTGTGCCCTGCCCTTTGTATGGGCTGGAGAGCTTCACTGGTAGAGAGATCTCCTGTCTCAAATTTCTTGGATGTAGGCTTTGGAGAATTGCACTTGGCTGTCGGAAATCCACCCCCAAAGAGTTCATTAATAGTGAATTAAACTTGATAACCCTGGGCACTCTTTACCTAAACATTTTATAAGCTAAAGAAAATCCTGATTTGATGTTTAACTTTGGGGGTTTGTTGGAACTTTAGGTCATTCGAAGAGTCCTCAAAGAGTGGATGAATGATGTCCACACTTTTTTACAAGGATATTGACTTTGATTTGACCCAACCGATTAATGTTGCGGTGGCTTTCAAGGAAATAAAAGATAAAGCCATTACATGGGACAGGAACTATAAAATGGTCAAACTCTCTGGGAAGTTAACCCACTCGTCGTACACATGCCAGAGCTTTCCAGTTAACGCACCTTTTAGATATATTATTAAAACGCATAACTGGAAGGTTAGACACTTCATTATGCAGCTCTGCCTTGGCTTGCTTCGGACTCTTTCTAGAATGGGAGCATGTATCAATGCACCATATGTAGAGCGATAATGTAGATTTTGTGAGTTAATGATTGAAACCTCTGGACACTTACTGACAAGTTGTTGTAAATTTGAAAAGTTCTACACAAAAGGGTATACTAGCTTCCGCCATGGCTTGAATAATTGGATGATTGATCAAATATGGGCTTTGCTCTACTCTGGAAATAGAAATATCTTCAATTTTAATATGTATTCTATTTGGTTGGAGAAGAACAAAAAGCTGAATGATAAAATTTGATTTTAGTATAATGGAATAGTACTATTGTATTGTGATTTTAATGGTGAGTACTCTTAAGTTTGTTGGGAAATTATTTAACGATGAGGAAATGTAACTGCATATGTGTATTATAGTGTTGAAAGGATTGTATTAACCAAAACACTTTAGTATTAAAAGAGATACTTTATTACCTTTTTAGATCTGACACTAATAAGAGTAGCTTTTTTTTCTGGCACTATGTTTACTATGGATCCAAACATTTCGAAGGGATTGTGTCCTCCGACGTATTCCTTATCTTAGATAGAAATCCTTCAGCTTTGCTGGCCTCGGAAAATTTTTTCGCCAGAGGGCGCTGCGCGTCGATGATCGCCGAGTCGATGACCCTCGACGGCCTCCGTGCCGACGTCGACGTCATCCTGCCTATAAAGGCCGCGCGCTGCGTCCGTTGCTCAGTTCCGTTTTTCCGCGCTTCGTGGTGCCTCGGAACACCGTTGCTCAGTTCTCGTCAAGATAACGTATATAATATTTAACCTCGATATCGATGGCATCCTCCTCCGACCCGACGACCCCTCGGTCCGGTTTCAAAAAGTGCCGAGACTGCGGGAAGAAAATGTCGTTGACGGACCCTCACAGGGTCTGTTTGTGGTGTCTGGGAATCACGCACCAGAGTTCGGAGTGTGAGGAATGCCTTTCCATGACGGCGAAAGCCTTGAAGGAGCGTAGGGGGAAGCTCGAGAGAGGTAGGTCAACTTTAACTTCCTCGAAAGCTTCTTCGGTAGAGTCGAGACGTTCGTCTCCTCACCATAAAAAACACTCTCGATCTAGATCACGAAGTGGCTCCCACCACTCGTCGACATCGAGACACTCGAAGAAGAGACGTAGGAGATCCCCTTCGTCATCTTCGTCGAGTTCTCCTGAGAGAGTTCATTTCCCCACAAAACGCAGCTCGCAAGCTGAGTGGGAGGAATTCAGGAAAAAGATGCTAAGCGTCTTCGAGAACGCGGCCTCGTCCCCCTCGAAGACAGCTGAGGGTGATACCCCGGGTAAAAAACCCAAAAAATCTAAACGCCGCGAGTCGCAGTACCCGGCGGAAAAGTCAACCCGAAAGCGCCTCGAGCCATCGGGAGATAAAGCATCATCGACGCCATCGTCGAAAACTCCTTCGAAACAGAGGTCGGCGCCATCGACGCCGTTGTCGAAGGATTCATCGGCGCATCAGTCGATCGAGTCGACGCCGACGTCGACGCCGATATCGACGCCGGTGAAGGAAAGAACCACGGCTACTCCACAGCCAACGGTTAGACAAAAGACCTCCGACTCGACGCCGAGAACGTCGACGTCGTTCTCGAGCAGGACTCCGATCCTTTCGAGTTCCTCGAGGCCTAGTACACATTTCTCGACGCTTTTCACGGCGCCTTCGAGTACTTTCACGTCGGTGTCGACGACATCGACGTTTTCAAGGCCTGTGATGATGGCTCCTTCTGCATTGGAAATGGGGTTTATACCATTCCAAAAACCAAAGTATCCCCCTTTAACCTCGATTTTTGAGGAAAGGGAGGATTCAGACCAAGATATTGATTTACAGAGGACCACATCACCAGAGCCAGAGACTTTCGCCTCTGAGGATAGAAGATTAAAAAATCTTCAGGATGCACTTCAGGAAGCTAGTGGCTTGGACACTTCTCCTGAAGCAGAATTTATCAAACCAGACCCAGGAGAACATGCGGAGACTCCATATAGAGCTCTGATGTCTAGAATCATAGAATTTATGGGTTGGTCTGCACCTTCTCCTGCCTTTCAGCAGGATGATCTCACTGACATACTGGACAAGGGCCCACAGGAGGATCCTGTGGTTCCATTTCACTCTGCTCTACAGAGAAGGATTTTGACAAACTGGGAAACGCCGGAAATTATCCCGGCAGTAAATAAAAAACTGTCAACAAAATACAGGGTGGCTAGTTCTGACCCTGAATATTTGTCAAAACACCCTACTCCTGAGAGCTTAGTTGTACAGGCTGCAACCTCATCAGGCAGCACATCTGCATACCCCACTGCTCCGCAGGATAGGGATGACAAAAAGTATGATGCCATGGCTAAGAAGGTTTTTTCTGCCTGTAGCATGGCGTTAAAGTCTATTAACGCGACCTGTACGCTCGCTAGGTTCAGCCACACCCTTTGGGAGTGCGCTTCATCAGCGGCTGACTGCCTCCAAGAAGGAGAGGAAAGGGACGCATTTTTAAACATCATCAGGGATGGTAAAGATGCGATGTGCGAGACCCTACAAACTGGCCTAGATTCTGCTGACAGTATCAGCAGGGCCATGGCGGCAAGTACCACAATCCGCAGGCATGCGTGGTTGAGGAAGTCTGGTTTTGCCTCTGACGTGCAGACCAGGCTTTTGAATATGCCCTTTGACGGTTCTACCCTCTTTGGAAAGAAGGCGGATGACAGTTTGGAAAAACTGCAAACGTCCAAGGCAGCAGCCAAGTCATTGGGAGCTGCTATCCGTCAGAATACCTTTCGTCCTTCGGGATCATCGTGGAGAGGACGGTCCTTTCGTTACTATTCCTCATATGGAAAGGGCAGAGGACGACCGGCTCAAAGAGGCCAAGGAAGATTTACCCGTGGTGGACGGGGTAGGGGAAAGAAAGCCGCACCCGCAGGAGCAGGAGCCACTTTACCTTCGGCAACTGCATCAGCCGCTTCAAAACCACTCTGAGGTCTCCCCTCACAGAACACCAGTAGGGGGCAGGTTAACTCACCATCTGACGGAATGGCAGGCTATTACGTCAGATGCTTGGGCTCTGGAGACAGTGGCCCAAGGTTACTGCCTGCCCTTCCTACATATCCCTCAGAGTCATCCACCGGGGAACAACCCTTTGAAGCTTCCAGATCCGCTCCTCTTGCAGGAGGTTTTAGACCTGCTAGAGAAAGGTGCCATAGAACTGGTACCTGTAGCGGAAAGGAACAAGGGTTGGTACTCCCCCTACTTCATAATACCGAAGAAGGACGGAGGACTGAGACCCATCTTAGACTTACGGGAATTGAACAAATTCCTCCGAAAGGACAAGTTCAAGATGGTGACTCTCTCTCAGATCCTTCAGGCCCTCCAGCTTCAGGACTGGTTGGTATCTCTAGACCTCCAGGACGCTTATTTCCATGTGCCGATCCATCCCAGGCACAGGAGATACCTGAGGTTCGCAATTGGCAGCTCTCATTATCAATTTCGAGTTCTGCCATTTGGGCTAACCTCCGCCCCGAGGGTCTTTACCAAGCTAATGTCGGTTGTGGCTGCAAGTCTAAGGAGGGAAGGGATTCATGTCTACCCTTACCTAGACGATTGGTTGATCAGAGCTGTATCTTCGGAACAGGCTCAGAGACAACTAGATTATGTTTGCCACTTCCTTCACAAGCTGGGCTTCTCCCTCAATTTAAAGAAGTCACAGATGATACCATCACAGAGACTCCAATTCATTGGAGCAGTCCTGGATACTTCCCTGGGAAGAGCCTTGCCACCAGAGGTGAGGGCTCGAGATATTCTGCAGATGGTCATCAGATTTCAGAATGCCCAATATCTCCCAGCCTACGACTTTCTGAGGTTGCTAGGCCTCATGGCATCCTGCATATTCCTCGTGCCGGAGGCTCGCCTGAGAATGAGATCCCTCCAGTGGGCACTGAGAACTCAGTGGTCACAGTTCTCAGGAAGGATGACAGATCTCCTTCAGATCCCGGTCAAAGTAGCCCGAGACCTTCAGTGGTGGGCCTGTCGGGAGAACATCCTGAAAGGAGAAATGTTTTGGCAACCATGGCCGGAGATAACAGTAGTCACGGATGCCTCACTCACGGGGTGGGGAGCTCACGCCAACGACTTGACCATCAGCGGTCGTTGGTCTCCATCGGAGTCCAGACTACATATCAACCTGTTGGAGCTGAGAGCCATCAGACTAGCGCTGAAGGCTTTTCTGACGTCTGTACGGGGAAGAAACGTCCTAATAATGACGGACAATACAGTGGCCATGCACTACCTCAACAAAAGAGGAGGCGTAGGCTCACTACCACTGTGCAGAGAGGCGATGCAGCTCTGGTTTTGGGCAATTCAGGAAGGAATCTCTCTATCGGCAATTCACCTAGCCGGAGAGAAGAACTTGACAGCGGACGCTCTGAGCAGGCAGAGCACAGTCTCTCACGAGTGGGAGATAGCTCAGGAAGTCCTTCAAGAGATCTTCGCCCTTTGGGGAACCCCTCAAGTGGATCTGTTCGCCACCAGTATCAACAGGAAGTGCGACAGATTTTGCTCAAGGGAATTTCCCCCGAGAGGAGCTCTAGGAGATGCGTTCGTAGTGGACTGGGAGTTCCCACTTCTGTACGCGTTCCCTCCGGTCCCTGTCATTCCTCAAATGATCAGGAGGTTGAGAAGGTTTCGGAAGACCATGATCCTAATTGCCCCGGATTGGGCCAGGAGAACGTGGTACCCGGACCTTCTAGACATGTCCATCTGCCCTCCAATTCGACTGCCATACAGAGAGGATCTTCTCTCGCAGAAGGAAGGTCAGGTTCTCCATCCAGCCATCAAGACCCTCAACCTTCACGCTTGGTGTCTGAAAGGTTGAGGTACAAGGATTGGGACCTTCCGGATGATGTTATGGAGGTGTTGCTTTCGGCCAGAAGGCCGGCAACTAAAACTCTATACCGCTGCCGTTGGAACAAATTTTGCAGCTGGTGCAGAGAAAAGAATATTGAACCCTTTTCTTGTGGTACACCTATGGTGTTGTCATTCTTACTTTACCTGGCTAATTCAGGCCTACAGGTTGGCACAATTAAGGGCTATCTCGCAGCGCTATCAATCTTTAAGCGCACTGCAGAGGAGCCTTCATACTTCAAAATTCCATTGGTAATACAATACCTAAAAGGATTAACTAATGTTTATCCCCCGAAACCTTTTCAAGTTCCCTTATGGGATTTAAACCTAATTTTAAACTTCCTAAAGGGTGCCCCTTTTGAACCACTACACTCTTGTTCATTGAAGCTTCTCACCCTCAAAACTGTTTTGCTAATAGCATTGACATCTGCTAGAAGGGTTAGCGAGTTGCAAGCCTTATCGTGTAAACCTCCACATACAATCTTTTACAAGGACAAAGTTGTTCTTCAGGTGAAGCCTAACTTCCTCCCGAAGGTAGTCTCGGAGTTTCACATCACTCAGAAGATTATATTACCTTCTTTCTACCCTCCTCCTCATCCGGGGAAGGAGGAAGAGAGACTGCACAGGCTGGACCCTAAGCGAGCCTTGAGCTTTTATATCAGCAGATTGGCTAAGATCAGACAAGCAGACCAACTCTTTGTAGGTTATGCAGGACATAAGTTGGGCCTTCCAATAACAAAACAAACCATCTCCAGATGGATTATTTTAGCCATTCTGGAGTGCTACAAATTGGCAGGAAAGGAGCCTCCTCAAAATCTAAGGGCTCATTCTACCAGGGGTATCGCAACATCCTCAGCCCTTCAAAGAGGGGTGCCAATTCGAGATATATGTGCGGCTGCCACATGGTCGTCCGCACATACATTTACCAAATTCTATAGCCTGGATTCCTCCTCTAGTCAAGAAACTAGATTCGGCAAGGCTGTGTTACACTCTGTCCATTCTGGAAGGGTAACATAACTTTTATTACTCCCGCCTCCAGTCACAATACCACTGCTATGGGAGTCTATCTAAGATAAGGAATACGTCGGAGGACACAATCCCTTCGAAGAACTAGTTACTCTTACCTTGTAACGTTCTTTCGATGGGATGTTCCTCCGACGTATTCCTTATCGACCCTCCCATCCATCCCCGCAGTATGACTTCCTGTGGGTTTACAGCCTATGCTCCTTCAAGTTGATTAGTCTAATCCAAAAACATTACTGGGGACTACAAAACGGAACTGAGCAACGGACGCAGCGCGCGGCCTTTATAGGCAGGATGACGTCGACGTCGGCACGGAGGCCGTCGAGGGTCATCGACTCGGCGATCATCGACGCGCAGCGCCCTCTGGCGAAAAAATTTTCCGAGGCCAGCAAAGCTGAAGGATTTCTATCTAAGATAAGGAATACGTCGGAGGAACATCCCATCGAAAGAACGTTACAAGGTAAGAGTAACTAGTTCATCTATAGTATGTGAAACGTGAGGGACAAGATCCTATTGTCCGTTTCTAATTGTGTTTGTTAAGCGTTATTTTAAGTCCCTATTTTTCTTTGTTGGGAGTATTTGACTATTTTTAAGGAGCAAGTGTGTGATATTACTGTTACAATCATTGATGTGAAAGAAGACCATAGCCCTGTTCACCTCTACCTTGAGATGGAATGAGGAATGGCAGGATACTTTTCAATATATGACAAGGAATATGTGGTTTCCTGGTCCTGTATCTCATGAGCAAAGAAAGTAAAGTTGTCAAAGAGGAATCCCAGTTCCCTAGCTGCTGGAACAAGCAATGGGGGAGCGTCCATAGTTGTAGGCCAAGAGAAACACCATGCAGATGGGATGGATAGGGAGAGATGGCCCATTTCGTTTTTTTGCAGTGTTGAGTCTTAAACATTTGCCATCAGCCCTATTATTTTTGCTGGACAAACAGACAAAATGGAGACCTGTTAAGAAGAGGGGTATCCCAGGTTGAAGGTTATCTCTCATTAGTTTAGATCTGAAAGGATACAGAGTACGGTGCAATCAATTCGGCAAGCTGTTTGAGATCGGCATTGAAGAGCCATGGTGATGGTACCGAAAGTTTGTATACAAAGGGATCGGGTGTTTTTTTTGATTCTCCATCTTGGAGAAACGAGGCCATGAAATTCAGATTTTACCTTTATTGCCAAATGGTGATTGAGGAGTGTGGTAGGTTTACAGTATAAAAGCTGCCAAAAGATCTAATAAGGATGGCAGGAGGGCCATTGTCTAGGGAATGCAGCAATTCATCTTTCATGAAGAGCAATTCTGATTTGCGTCCCCTGATATGCCAGAAGTCCGATTGGTGATCATGCTTCAAATCATTGGACATATTGCAGCAAAAGAGCTGTTGGGGGGACATTTTCTTAATGATTTTTCCTGAGAGGGCAGTATTAACAATCAGTCTTCAATTGGCAAGAACACTTCATCAGGAGGCTTCTTCAAGAGGGTGGTAATCTGGATCCTCTTTACAGCCCGTATGGAGCAGCCCGACCTGAAAGAGCTGTTAACCAAAGTTGCAAAATGGGCACCAGAGGCTGGACGTTGCGTTTGATCATTGCTGCAATGCCATTCAGATAGTACAACGAGCTGAACGTCCATTTCTGACATCTGTGTGCAACCTGCTGATGCAGGTTCGAATCCCGGCAGGGCCAACTCCACCTTTCATCCTTCCGAGGTCGATAAATTGAGTACCACGCAATAGCACACTGTGGGATAATATCATCAACTGTTATCTCAGCGCTCAGATGCCTGCGGGCTTGTAGCGATATATAAAACTAGATATTATTATTATTATAAGGAAAGAGATATCCATGTGATACATTCATTTTTTGTGGTGTTTTGATGACATATGGAGACCCGTGGGTAAAGGTGTCAAAGGAGGAAACGCAAGTACAGACCGACTACAGTGGAGCAACAGAGTGAAATCGATGGGCAAAGTTTGATTGAATAGATGTCAATTGTTTCCTGCAAGAAGGAGAAGAAGGCAGGACGAGCATCCAGGGGGAACACTTTATCCCTGCAGATTTGGAACACTTCAGCAGATATAGTTGGTGCATGCATGACAGATAGACAGATGTTGATTTAAAAAAGTTAAAACTGCTTCCTGGTTAGTGGGTTCCCAAAAAGATTTCCTTCTGGGAGAAGGCTTTCTTGTATGCTCTGGGAATGTGTGGAGCTTCAGTCCAACTGGTAAATGACTGCTAGAAAGTACTCTTCTTGCTGACATTCCACAACTATGGCGATGTCATTCCTCTGGTAATCTCAGGAGGCATGAATATATATTACAAAAAAGACTCTAGTTGTACAACTTTTGCACTCCTGCATATTGGTTATACTAGCGAAGCATCTTATCAGACAGAAACGGAATTATGGGTGAATTATAATATTTGGCAAGTTTTATTTAATTTATATAGGGACACATGCTGTTCCCCATGGCTTCGCTCGCATGGATTTTGGCATTTGGTACAATAGTGGTTCTCCCTTTAGGTGCGAGGATTACCAGAGTGTTAGGTGAGCTCACCCTGGAATAGGCCATGTTGCCCATGCAAGATTTTTTGATGGTCATGGCGAAACAAACCTATAAGGGGAACTGAAGACTTTTATATTCCAACGGGTATTCTGAAGGTACAAGAGGTATGTGTGGTATGAACACGGACTCCCCCTGGCCAGAACCGGTTAGCACCATAGCTTCAATCACATTTCTGTGGAGAGCTTTCAATCGCAGTTTGGTGCCATTGCAGAGCTTAGATGGGGTAGGTCCCGCAATAATATCACAGGTGCTCCCACTTTGAGAAGAAGTTTGTTCCGGAAGACCGGGAGGATTTAAAATGTTCAAGAACTCAACAGGGTTTACAGATTGGACTCCATTTGGACTCCTCCGAAAGAATTAATAAGTATCTTATTGATTACGGCAGCCACGCTGTTCTTTGGCATTAACATGGCACACTCCCATAACCATTCTGTTGATTTCTCCATTAGATTTGTTTATGTGGTATATTTTGGGTGTCGAGGTCTGCTAGGGAATTGACGACTGTGCCTAGGTCAGAAGGGATGAAGATTTTGCTCTCTAAGGGATACTCTGTTACCAATTTTAAGAAGCAGTTTGGAAAACTTAAATTATAATGAAGATTTAAAATGTGTATTGTTACTTTTCTAACATCTTCGGTTTGTGAAATAGGAGTATCCTTCAAAATGCCCCCTGCCCCCCATTTCCACCTACCTTAACAGTTTTTTTTCCTGAAAATGGTAAAACCAGTATTTCTCTATTTTTGAAGAAGAATCTAAAAACCAATGTTCACGTCTGTAACCTCTTCGGTTTTTGAGATATAGGTATCCTCATAAAAAAATTCACCTCCCCTTTTCACCCTCTTAGGGACGTAATTCCCAATAATCCTTTCTTAGTGGGTGTCTACGTCATGAAAATAATGTACCTTCCAAATTTCACGTTCCTAGGGTAAACGGTTTGAGCTGGGCGTTGATGAGTCAGTCAGGACTTCTTTTATAAACTCTGCACCGAAAAAGCAGTCTGTAGGCCAAGCCCCGAAACATGGTGTCAAAATCCAGACATGACACTGTAAAACAAGCAGACACCAAAAAAACAATAGCTGAGGCCCAAAAAAAAACTACAGAAATCCCTCATAATGACTGAACAATGGAACAAACAATAGAAGGTGCTGAAAAACAGGGTGTCAAGCCACACACGCCTAAATAAAACATGTGCAGAAGTGCCTAAAAAGCAAAAGTGTCACTGGTAACTATTTTCCACACTCCAATACTAAATGTGATTCAGGGAATTGCAAAGCCAGTAGCTGCATATACCATGGCTCTCCACTACACTTCATACACAAAGGCCATTGGACTTTTGGTAAGATCTAGAAGGAAAGAGGGAGAAGGATCGTAAAGAGGAGAATTGGGAAGACATTTACAATGCCACCATTGATGAAGAAGACCTGTATTCACGGAGGAAATCAAAATTCATGCAAGCATTAGCAAATGTTGATGGGGAGAAGAGAAGGAAAGAAAGGTATCCTGAAGGCAGAGAAGGAAAGAAAGGTATCCTGAAGGCAGTTCTGCCCAACCAGCTATGAGACATAGGGTTCAAACATTTGCCCAAGATGATATAGAGGACACGCTCTTGCAAAGAGGTACTCCACTTGAAAGCCCAGCTAACGACACTGATGAAGCCACCATGATTACCAAGATCCCTCTCCTAAAGGCCTAGATCTTTACCATTACATTTCCCCATTGAGGACCAATATTCTTATGGCGCAATACGTAAAAGGGCAGCATCACAGTTTGGAATCGAAATCTAGCAAATCACAGCAGAGAAGTTCCTTGTAGAGGACATTTTTAGATGAAACGCAACACTTGGCACAATATGTTCATCTTTTGGAATCGGTTCAGCAACAACTTAAGGTCTCTGTGAAGGCACATGCCATAATAAATGTGGTAAACATGTGCATAGAGAACTATAGAAACCTTCACCAGTAGGTCAGTTAATAATACGTGGTCACTTAACAGCCAACTCCATGGTAGTGGGGCACAAATGTCACTCTCCCAGGCTCCAACTGAGAAAGACCAAACTGTACCTATTGGGGAGGAGGGAGGCGTCGAGATTGCAACCACAGTGGTGTACATTGTGCACATTGCAAATGCTGCTGTCCTGGTTAGCATGGCCCAGTGGCATCCCATGCAGGATTTAGTAAATGAATTCACAGAAAGCTTAAGAAAAAAGGCTCATGCCATTATCAAAGGGCAATTTGGCATCAATGGCATCATTAAAAAGCAACCTTGATGCTCTGGAGATGGGCACAGATGCTTAAAGCTACTGTTTTAAAAAGATACTCATGGCTCCGTCTTCGTATGAAAAACCAAAACACAAGCAGCACTTATTAACAAAACCATAGACGTGAGATGATGTATAGAAGTCTAGAGACAACCCATTTGAAACGGTCAAGCAAGAGCATGAACCTTTTAAGGCCTTACAACAGAAGGTCCTATCCACGTAGATGCCTTGCATAGACATGAAGGGGATATTGGGTACAACAGTCGACCGAGTATTCCACACCCTGCCAGGGTGTTGAATCCATGCAGTGCTTGTGGTTGCAATACCAACAAACCCCACATCAAGGTCAGTCATAATGGACTGATTACAGACAGCCACAAAGAGGTAGAAGCTTTGCCTGATGGGCCCCAAAGCAGTGACTTCCTCTGTTTTGCACTCCAGTGCAACTCGTGTAGGGTAAAGAATCAAAGATTTTGCCCATGCCTGGGGAAAAAGTCCCCACCTTTTAAGTGAGTTTTGGATGCAGTGCCATAAGGTCACTATGTGGAATTTCATACAAAACTCTGCCAAAAACCAACTGTCCAAAGGCACGCCGAGGTATCTGCTTCAAAAGTGGGCAATTGAAAGGTTGCCAACAGAGGAATGGAACACAGGAATATAATCAATTTATTTCGTAGTGTCCAAGTAAAACTTCAAAATGTGGCAATCTGGATCTATGAACTACAACCAAATTTGTAAAGATTCAGGAGTTTAAGAATACCTCCCTTTTAAGAGCTAACATGGCCAAAATAAGACATGAGAAATTAAGCTTTCGTATTCCCATGTACCCCAAACATTGCAAAAATCGCAGATTCAAGGTGGTCCACATCCACTACTAGTAAAACGTATTGCCCTTTGTGATAACATCGGCACCACATGTAATCACTAAGATGCTAGCTGTGATGACGACTCCTCTGCCCAGACATGGCAGACACTTTATCCCTAACCAGGTAACTGGCTCATGAAGTCGTTTTGAGCTAGTGCTTTCACCTGAGGAGGAGCGGTTTGATCCCCTTTGCTCCCTTTTGGTGACATGGACAGTTTTTATATTCAAAATAATGCTTAATAAAGAGCATTTATGTACAAATGGTTGTATTCTTTTATACAAGTCTCCAGTATGCACTTGGCATTTTTCTAAATATCTGAAATCCTTTTCAAGCAAAATAGGAACGTTGTTGTATTAGAAACATCCTTCTTTATAATGTTCTCCATCAAAAATGTCTCTCTTCACTAAATCAAGTGTTCATTTTAAACCTGTGAGAAGACCAAAAGGTCCAAGGGGGTAGTGGCTGCGAGGAGCTTCTCCCAGCATGATAAATATCAAAAAGGAACTGCATCAATCAATCTAAAAAAAATATTGATGGTGGGGGACAGAAAGTAAAAAACATTTGTTTTTTTTATTTTTATTTTTTTAGAAAGGAACAGATTTGTTTGTTTGTTTCTTTGATATAGCGCACCGAACCCGTGAGTAACTGGGCTCAACAGATAGGAAAAGCTCCTTCATATGCTTTACATCGGATTTTTAAGATGACTGGGATTTTCAAGATGTGAATGTCAAACTCTGAGCTTCTGGGTTTATCAAACTGTCACATTATGGGATCATAGCTATGCTGTTCTACCCACCCAAATGTTTGGGAAACCTTGTCTCAGTCGTGGGTCATGTGACTCATCACACTGCTTATTGTGTTCCACGGGCATGGGGCATGTATAATTTACCTTTTAAAGCGTGTGAGCTGCACAAACAGGATTTCCCCATTAGCAGCTTGCTCTCCATGGTACTTTGGGCTGATTTTGAATTTTTCAGTGCGGGGTATGGGAACTGTCTAAATTGGACTGGACACTGCTTTCTTTTGCAGGAATTACCTAATGCTTTCCTTCAGTCTTGTTTTCTAGGGTCTATGCTGAGCCCTGGGCTGTGCCACAGACTCAACCTATTTCTAAATTGGTGAAGATTTGTCCCTTCCCAGGTTTCAGGCTGCGATGGCATCTGAATTATGAAAAGATACTTGCTGGGCTTCGGCAGGGAAGCTAATCCTGCAATTTCTAAACCTTGTTATTAACAATAGTTGTCAATACTCCCTTAATAGTACTGCAGGCGTCGTGTAACTTGCTGAGGCTCCTCCAAATATCCCAAATCAATATTCAGTGCCGGAAACTACACCTCCCGTTGCCACCTCTCCTGCTCTTCAGGACCCAACAGTGTCTCCTTCAAAATATCAAGAACGAGGCCCTACAATTAGCCAGGGGCCGTTTACTAGAAAATTAAAGGGCTCATGAACTTTCTGGGAATTCAGATTCCAGGAGGACCACTTCAGAGAAAAGTGCAGTCTTCTGTCCTGTGGGTAGGCCAGATTTCCTAAAACTCTGGCAATGGCTATCTAAGTTTGAAAACAGCTTACACAAGTGAGCAAAATGGATATGATGCTTGTTGGGGACAACTTGGGTAACTGCTGGATGGAGCCTTGTTCTGAAGAGCAAGTAGGGATATAACAATTGCTTTTCATACTAGAAGCCAAGCTTGGACGAGGGATGCAAAATTCAATCAAGACCTCCAAAATAAAAACCTGGGTCGGTCTTTCGATAGATTGGCTCTCTGTTATCCATCCAAAGGTGAACAGTTAACCAAACAAAAAACAACCACTCACGTGGCAAAACGACTTAGTGGTTCTCACTAAGCAGCCAACAAAAGCTTTTGTCATAATTCCCAGACAAGGTTCAGTAGAAGCAGATCCTGGTCGGAGTTTCATGGCTTCCCGAATAGAAATAACAACAGCACCACTCTTACAGCTTTCAGTTTATAAAGCTGTAAAGAACAGATGCTTTGGGGTTTTGCACAAAGCCCTCTGGATTGGACTCTAGGCCTTAATAATGACTTCATGATCCGTCTTCGATCTACCCCAGTGGGAGGTTGGATGGCCCTTCATTTCCCATCCTGGGACGAGATTTAAAGGGATTCTTGGATCCCTACCTCAAAATCACTCCACGCCCCCTTTTTCACCAGCTCCTGGGTGAGGATGGGAGTGCCACTGACTTGCCAAAGCTAGTGCTGACCCAAAAAAATAGGGGATGTTCCTCCACGAGAACTGAGGTTAGTGTTCAAATTCAAGATTTCTCCAAATAAATAGTCAGACCAACCAGGGTGACGGACCTCCACAGTGAATCCGACGGATGCCTATCCATATTCCAATCTGGCTTCAGTCCTTCCACTTCCTTCATTTTCGTTGGCTCATAGTGTATCACTACATGTTTCAAACCTTTGGTCTTAACTCCACAAGTGTTTACCAAAGTGCTTGGCGTAGGGGCAGTGTAGCATTCAGCCTAATGTAAACGAGAGGCCAAGAAGGTACCAGTTGGGCCTCTGTAGTGTACAAAAGGAAGACGGACTACAAGGAGGTAGTGAGGAAAGCAACCACCCTATCCAAGGTCCCATCCGGTCTGTCCCACTGTCGCTCTTAAAACTTTCAGTTCATTCAACCAACAAGGAGACCTTTCAGAACTATAGAAATATGGGTATATCGCAATGAAAAATGAGCAGTACTTACATATGCGTGCTGCAAACAGCGCAGCCACTGTGAAAGAAAACATTGTGCACCAGTATTCATCGAAACTAATTAGCAGGCTGAAAATCCCATACAAAAGCAGGCTAAAAATCCATCGCAATTAATAACCTACCACGCCAGACACACTCGTGTAACACAATAATCGAGACAACTCCTTCATCAGAAAAACAAAAGTGTGAAATGCACAGGATAGCAACTAACTGGACAGGAGATCCTATTCAGACCACACGTAACCCCAGGGGAGCCATATGGCCAAATAGCAGGAAAGATTGGGTTGCTAATTGCATGCTTACATGAAGGTTGAAATGTTCAAAAGAAGTAACTAACTAGGAAGTGGTAGTGATAAATACTGGTAGGCATTTTTTTTTACATGAGCTCAAATGCATGCCTGCGCTGTGATGGAACCGATGCACATTCATGCTTGCAATAAATCCTAAAAACGCTGCAAATGAGCATATAAGCATATATAAACAGTACAACAAATATATAAAATACATGACTTCATACGTGAACAATGCTAGAAGTATACTGGGTAAAGGTCATGCCAATAATGTTAGGAAACTGTTAGAAAATACATTGTCAACCAATTGAACTTAGCTCTAAAATTAAAGACAATTGGCTGAACATAAAAAATGTGTAAAGCGAAAGCCATGAATTCAGAAAAATGCACATTAGCTCTGCATACTGAAAAAATAGCATGTCACAATTTGCATGATCCAGTGCAATAATGCCAGCTATAACGCCATTCACCTGAAAGGGAAGGTGCTAGGGAATAGCGAGAATTATTTTAGAACAAAGGCGTGCTATAGATGATTGGTAGTGGAGGAAGTAGGGTTTAACTACTCTAACATTAAGAAGTGCCACAAGACATTCTTACGAAGATGTCTGAGTGTATGTGTTTCTCAGTGCGACGCAGGTGCAACTTCTGGCCAACTGGGGCCCATCTAGGTGGGGTTACAAGTGCTCAAGCATAGGGTTGGAAATAAAGACCCAGACACTAGGGTTGTTTCAATATTGTATTTAAATTATTTGAGTTTACTGTTGTGGAGGAGGAGCCAAGTGCCTCTAACGGAAGTCCCAACCCTATTTTGCCTATTTGTTGGCAGCCAGAAATTGCGACATGTGCAACACCAGTGATGGTACCTATACCGCGAAGAGTCCTTGAAACAAGGTATCCATTGAGAAAACCCTGCATGATGTATCCGCAAAGAAATTACAGTCTTCTGAGGAAATCCTGGAAGAAGTGTGAAGTTGAGTGACGTCACATGAAGCAGAAATGACGCACACAGAAGAGATGCTAATGAAGAGTGTGAGTAGACCTTATAGAATCTGATGACGAAGTAAAGAATTGAGCAACATTTCATGAGCAAAATGAAGATTGCGCATGGGAGAAGCGCTGAAGAAAATGCAATGGCGTTTTATAATTGTACAGATGCAGTAACGTAAGCAGACTAAGTAATCATAAGGCTGGCTATACGTAATACATAGTGAATAGACTGCAGGTGGTGCCGCAAAAAAAATATATATATAAAATCTGGATGTTCCACGATGCATTTTAGCAAACTTGGACCCTGTGAATAGAAGGGCTGAAAGTGTGGCGCAGTTGAATAACACAGCTGACGGCAAATGAAGTTTCGAGAAGGCTTGCCTGGCCCTGTGTCAAAAGTTGGGGCCGACAAGAACCTGGTTATCTACTGGAGAAGATACAATGAACTTGAGAAGCGAACCGAGCTCCTGTTTGAGGTGTAATGGAAAAACACTAGAAGTGCCAGATTTTATTCATTTAATAGTATTAAATACAACGAGGGAGCTCAAAACATGGTCTCCTGTCACACGGTCAGATGAAAATAGACTTTGGGCAAGCTACATCGAGACCAGAAGATAAGGCCATGCTCACACTCCCTTTTTGTTCTCGGGCACAGTGATCCTTTGCAAGACCGAGTTCAAAGAACTAATTGAATGGCAGATAGCAGGAGTGATGATGGATGTTGAGCTAAATGGGTGGGGAGGCATGACCAAGTCAAACCTCCAGCACCTGGGGTACCAGCTTGCGTGCTGCTAGCGAGTGGAATATTCCAAAAGGGTACAAGCGTGCCAACCAATTATAGAGGGCCACGTAGCAAAGAGCCCTATAGTTTGAGAAGCCAATAAAATGTTGTGTATTAGTACTGAAGCAGAAAATGAATTGCACTAGGGGTGGGCATAGCTGTCCACCTGACCTCAGAGACCCAATCACAGTCCAGTCCCCCATAGAAAGTATACGTAGATGTTCCCTTTAAGCCTATCGCATCCCCTAGTAGGTTTTCTTATTTTGCCACATAGTATGACGTCATTCATGATGAGTTTTAAGTATATAACTGTTTTTTCTTGTGAATCATTGAGAGAGACCTATAACTGTGCGGCACCCGTTGATGCCCGTTGTACTCCCAGTTTTAGACAATTGCAATTAAAACAGTTGTGTTTTTGCCAACTTCCTGAGTCAGTCTGATTATTGATGTATGAGTAAGATCCGCATCCCCATCCATCTCAGATACTGTTACCTCAGCTTAAACGGCCTACGGTTTCACTGTATACTGTTTCACTTAACTGGGAGAGTTGAAACTACGCCCCCCTTCATCTAGGGGAGTTTTTAGAATGTTGAGACAGGAAAAATTGACCTTTCGCACCAGGGGAAGGGCCATTAGCCAATCAGGTGGCTGGAACAGTGGGTGAGAATATACATTCTCCGCCCGCTGTTCCAACCACCTGAGACGCTTCCCTGGGTGCAAGAAAAAGGGTTACACACTTTGAGATTAGAAGCAATGGATCTGTTCGAAGATGTATGGACTCATTTAATGATCTATGTCTGATTTAGTTATTGCCATTTTTTTCGGCCTCACTTTTAGTTTCTTTTCTCTCAGATGTGTTGTTTTGCTGTTTCTTGTCTAAAGGATAATAGGCACTGTTTAGCTTTTTTAGGTACTATAACTCGTGCAGGTTAAGTTAGCGTATTGCTTTACATTATCATCTTTGCTCATTTGAAAATTCTGTCTCCGTTTACAGAAGGATGTTTGTATGATATGATATGTCATTTATAACGGACTTAATACCCAGAGGTTTCTAAGCGCGGACCCGGGGATTGAACTGTGGTGCTCCATGTCGTCTTGCTTCCAAGGCGAGCCCGTTGCCCCTGAACTATCCTCCTGTACTTGCATGTTGTGTTTTGATGGCTTGTACCTTCAAGATATGTGCTCTGTAATGGATATTGATAAGAAATAAATAGTATCTGTAAATAATGAGGGTAAATCCCCTACAGAAAATGCATACATTACCAGTAAATGCTACAGTAAGTATTCAAAAAATGCAATTTAATTACCAATGAGAAAGGTGTCAAGGGATAGCATCAACCTTTGAGTAACAACTGACAGTAAGTGGTCTAGCATTAGATGTTACATGGTGCAATGGGAGTGAAATTGAGGAACAGTAAATGTATTATTGTTATAGGGTACACACACCTAATAGGTAAAAACAATAAACTTGTGTAAAGAAAAGTATATTGCCAATAGAACGGCAAGCATAAACTAAACCAAGGCCAGAAAATGGATATATATCTAATGAGTAAGTCCTTCCTAAAAAAGAAAATATCTTCATAGTCTGCTGCGCTTCACTTGGCGGAGCTTCGGTTTCCTTGGCAACCTGCGAGTTATGCTAGAAGCAGGTCCCACCATGGAACCTCTGCCTGGAGTGCTTTGGGCCGGAAAATTAGTGGGACCCTGCTTGTGCTTTGACACTTATCAGTCTGTTCATTCTTTTGCCGCATTCAGTGTTGGGAGGAGATCTTTTCAAGACCACTGCTGCAACATCTGCGAGAGTTAGTTTGTAGAGGTGAAAGCAGCAAGAGGTAAGCAATTTTACTCCTAGTCCCGTCCCCTTTCCTCCATACTTATGGGACATCTCTCCGTCCTCTAGGACGGGACCGGAGCACTTTGTAAAAAGCATCCAAATTTTTTTCAAAAATGTGTCCCTCCCCTCTTTCCTGCGCGGGACCAGGCACGCGGCTGTAACCCCGCCCCCCTTGGCTCTGCCCCGCGCATCGGCCAGTCCTTTTCTCCGCACGATAGGGGCCGGACGCACTTGCATCCTCGGACGTTTTTCTTCTGTTTTTCCCTCTCTGGCTCTCGCTAGTGTTCGTTTACTAATCTGTCTGTCTTTTAAACTAGATTTTCCAGACTGTTCATCGTGTCACGGACGCTTCGCGAGGGCGGATCCCCATCCTCTCTGTTACTCCTGTTTTTACTGTGACTCCCTTTCGGTCCGGGCTCTTCAACGTCGGTTGGAGCGGTGGGAGGAGGTGTTCGGTCGGACTCCTCCTTCCCATTTTCAGGTGTTCATCGACGAGAAGAAAAAACTCCCGGTAAGTTCTTTGATTTTCAGAGCACCCCGGCCAGGGGATCCCTTCCCAGGTTCCTCTCGAGCCGGGAGGGGCGTCGATCGCTCTGTTACCGGGGTTCGCCCTGAGGTGCCTGTCGGGCCTAATAATTCTACCAGAGTTTTCTCCGAGGGTCTCCGTAAGGGACCTGTGTTCACCGGAGTACACTCCGAGGCCCCTCCTGTGGGGGCTGTGTGTAGACCCAGTTCTACTGAGTCGTGGGGTACCGGAGCTTGCTCTGAGGCCGTTCTTTCGGCTTCCCTCAAAAACAAATCCGGGGTACGCCGCGAGGTCTTGGCTGGGCTTGAGGTTACCGAATGCATGTTCGAGGCCCGTGCCGATAAGACTTCTACCGGGCCTAGGTCTGAGGTTCCTCGTACAGAGGCTAAGGCTACCAACAGTTCTGAGGGGCCGGGCAAGGCCCTGTCGGTGACAGCACACCTTTCCCGCTCTTGTGGTGACACCAGATCTGTTGAGGGGGCAAAGAAGAAGGTTTCTTCTTTTACCGACAGTGCCGAGGCTCTTCCTTCGAAGGCTCAGTTGGCAGTTGGTATGTCGCAGAAACATTCCAGGCCTCCGAGTACCGGCTCTGCCGAGGTTCCTTACGTTAAGGCTAAAATTAAGACGCCTGATCCATCGACGGGGACCCCTGCCTCACTTCCTCACGTGCCGCAGTTCCCCTCAGATGAGGACAAAATGGCGGCCGTTCCCGCCACGACCACGGCGGCCATTTTAGGTACTACCCCTACAACTACGCCATCGGCCCCTGGTGTAGGGTTCGGTCCTTCGGGTGAACCTAAGGTCCCTTGTGCGCCTCCTTACCGGCCAGTTTTTGATTGGAACGCCCGGATGCCTCTTCCGCACAATGTTTCGTTGCCCGCGGGGGCGGCTGCCTTGATTTATGTGGATACGTCGGCGGAGGGGCCGGTGTGGCACCCGTCCCCGTTGCGTCCCTGGTTTTGTCCACCTCATGAGAGGCCTCCTCAGGTTCCGAAATTATCTCCTGAGGACGCCTTTTTCGGTAAGTTTCAAGCGCTTATGCGCACCGACCCCATGAGGGAATATTTCAAGGGCCTTTTCAAGGGGATATGTCCACCCGTGCCTCCGGCTCCAACCGTCCCGTTGGTGGTTCTGCCGGCACCTCCCTTGCCCATGGTGCCTCCCCCTGCGCTTCCACCTGTGCCGCCATTGTCCCCAGTGGACAAGGCAGTGCCTGACTTGGCTCAGCAGGAGCCGGACCTGTCAGATGACCCTCAAGGCGATCAGGACAACGAGGACCTGCCCCGCTCTACCAGAGCCTTCCATGACCGGGGACTGGACATGATGAGCTTCTTGGATGTTGGGCGTGCTTTCTGGGGCGTTCACCTTGTCTCCTTTGGAGCGTACCGGTCTGTTCTTGCAGAACGACATTCTGGCCGAGGTCCGAAGAGTTTGGGAAAAACCACACTCGGGACTTTTTGTCAATAAAAAGATTGACGCGAGGTACAGGCTACATTCCTCGGAAGAAGTGGCCTTGTCGTCTTGTCCGCCTCCCTCCTCCACAGTGGTGGCTGTGGCCACGTTGCAATCCAGACTGCGACAGCAACCTAGGTCTTGGGGAAGGAGGACAAGCTCCTGGACTCCCTAGGGAGGAAAATCTTTGCCAGTTCGGCCTTGCAGCTCAGGCAGGCCAATGCAGAATTGATTTTGGCGGGAGCTAACATGCGGATGTGGAGAGGTCTGTCGGAGTTTGAGGAGCATATCCTGGTCGAGAAGCTGGAGGATTTCAGAGGAGGCCTTTCCGATGCCAGGGTCTTGGTCCAGGATCTCCTGGAGGCTGCGGCTCATCACATAGACACCTCGGGTCGGGGTCTGATGTTAGGGGTTGATACCTCGCGGCAAGCCTGGCTGCATGCCACTAAGTTCTCGAAGGAGGTGCAAGACAAGGTCCTGGACCTTCCATTTGATGGTAAGGAGCTTTTTCACTCTTCTACTGATGTGGAGCTCACCAAAACCAAAGACAGCACTCGGACGGCTAAATCTTTGTCTGTTCTGGTTAAACCTCCCTTCAAGACTCCAAGACCGTTGTTGCAAGGGCGACCTTCCTCTGGTTTTAGGGGCTTCCTCGACCGCAAAAATCGCAGAGTGGATACTCCTGCAGGGAATAACCGCCGTAGACCACAGCGTACGTGGTATTTCTCCCGCTCCTCAGCCTCCTCATCAGGTTCAGGTGGCACCGCCACCGATAAACCTGCCAAATGAGTTTTCCGTGCTCGCACGAGACCCCGGTGGGAGGACGCATTGCATCTCATTGGGAGGCGTGGCAGACCATCACAGAAGACAGATGGGTCTTGTCAGTCGCTCGAGCGGGCTTCCGCTTACCTTTACCCCCTACCCCAACCCTCCTTTTCAGCTGTCGGGCTCACCCTCCCTCAAGGCCGAGGTTCAGAAACTTCTGCTCCTCAGAGCTGTGGAACCCGTTCCCCTTGGGGAGCGAGGGGAGGGCTTCTACTCCCGGCTGTTTACGGTGCCCAAACTCAACCAGGCTGGCCTGCACACCATCCTAGACCTTTCCCAGTTCAATCTTTTCTTACCCCAAGAGAAATTCAGGATGATCACGCCCAGCCAGATACGGTCCTCCTTGCGGATGGGCAATTGGCTCAGCGTTGTGGATCTTCAGGACGCGTACATGCATATCCTGATTTGGAACCCACAAAGGAGATATCTCTGCTTCTCTTTGGGAGAGGAGCACTTCCAGTTTCGAGTGCTTCCTTTTGGCCTCAGCTCGGCGCCGCGTGTCTTCAGGAAGATGATGTCGGTGATTGCGGCCTAACTTCGTCTCCAGGGTATCCATGAGTATCCGTATTTGGACGACTGGCTCTTATGCCGGGGTGCGCCCCGAGGCCTTGGTGCTACCAAATTGATGTTCGAGGCCCGCGCGAGGTAAGGCTGTTACCGGACCTGGGTCCGAGGTCCCTCGTACAGAGGCTAAAAGCTACCAACATTTCTGAGGGTCTGGCAAGGCCTTAACAGTGAAGGTTGTTTCTCACCGTTCCTGCTCTTGCGGCGACACCAGATCTGTTGAGGGGGCAAAGAAGGGAAATTCTTCTTTTACCGGGAGCGCCTTCCTGAGAAGGCTAATTTGGCGGTTGGTATGTTGCAGAAACATTCCAGGCCTCATAGTACCGGCTCTGCCGAGGTTCCTTCTGTTAAGGCTAAAGTTAAGACCCCGGATCCATCGACGGGGACCCCTGCCTCACTTCCTCACGTGCCGCAGTTCCCCTCAGGTGATGACAAAATGGCACCCGTTCCCGCCATGACTACAGCGGCCATTTTGAACGCTACCCCTACAGCTGCGCCATCGGCCTCAGGTGTAGGGCGAGTTTCTCGGCCTTGTGCGCATCCTTATCGGTCAGTTTATGACCGGAATGCTCGGATAACCCTTCCGCACAATTTTTTGTTGCCTGCGGGGTGGGCACCTTTGGTTGATCTGTCCATCCAGATATAGGAGTGGGCCATGCTTCATGGCGTCTGGCTGCTTGCGGTGCACATCCCGGGCCAGCTGGATGTCACAGCGGATGCCCTCAGCCGGCGGACAGTGGTCAGCTACGAGTGGGAGTTGAAGGCGGAGGTCCTCCCATGGATTTTCTTGCGTTGGGGCACACCGGAGGTGGACCTCTTCGCTACGGCGGTGACCAAGAAGCTTCCTCAGTATGCCTCCAGAGGGGGGCTGGGAGCCTCCTCTCTGGGGGATGCTCTCGAGATTCCATGGCACAACATGAGAGCTTACGCCTTCCCGCCTCTGCCTCTAGTTCATCGAGCAATTGGGAAGCTGAAGAACTCTGTGAACTGTTCCCTTCTGCTCATGGCCCCGTGGTGGCCGGCCAGTTTTTGGTTCTCAGAACTTCAACACCTGTCAGTGTTTCTGCTGATCAGGTTAACAGTAACCCCAGATCTTCTTCATCAAGGGGAACAGCAGATGTGGCACTCCTCCCCACAATCGCTCAGCTTGGCGGCATGGTGCCTGAGTTCAAGTCTTAGAGCTTTTTAACTTGTCTACGGATAACATGCGTATTATCCAGGCAGCCAGGGAACCCTCACCCAGATCCCAATACAGGAGTAAATGGCTCAGGTTCTGTAGTTGGTGTTTGGAAAAGCAGTTGGATCCAAGGGTGGCTACGATTGACAAGGTGCTGTCCTTCGTGTCCTCCCTAGCAGAGTCGGGTGTTTACGTTCTGTCATGCAGAACTTACCTTTCAGCGGTTTCCGCTTATCTTGCTATAGACCAATGCTCTTATTCTCTGAGTAACCCAGTGGTTAAGAGGCATTTTGCAGGCTTTACACTCCTCTACCCTCCGGTTCGTAGTCCGCACCCGCCTTGGGACCTAAATGTAGTCCTGACGGCGCTGTGCCATAAACCCTTTGAGCCAATGGCTATGGTTGACCTCAAGTACGTGTCCTGGGAAGTGTCCTTTCTGGTCGCCATTACGTCAGCGAGAAGAGTGAGTGAGCTCCAGGCATTGTCGGTGGAGCACCCTTTCTTGGTCTTTCACAAGGACAAGGTAGTCCTTCGGACAAACCCAGCTTTCCTACCAAAGGTAGTGACCGAATTCCATCTGAATCAGTTGATTTCCCTTCCGGTCTTTTTTCCGAACCCTGCCTCGGAGGCGGAAAGGGTTCTACACTGCCTGGATGTCCGAAGAGCTCTTAAATTCTACCTGGACAGGTCTTCCGAGCTTCGGAGCTCTTCCCAACTGTTTGTGACCTTCGGTAAGCCTCAGGGCAGGTCGGCGTCTAAGGCATCTATTTCCAGATGGATTACCGCCTGTATCACGGAATCTTTCACCGTCCAAAAGCTGAAACCTCCTAAAGGTATCCATGCACACCAGGGGCAAGGCAGCCGCGGTTGCTTTTCAGAAGTATGTTCCCTGGGAGTCCATCGCTAAAGCGGCTACTTGGGCCTCCCCATCTGCTTTCTGTAAGCATTACTGCCTCGATATAAGCTCTAGAGCTGACGCTCAGTTCAGCCAGGTTGTGCTGAAGAACCTGTTTCAGTAGGGGGTATTTTCATCCACCCATAGTTCCTGTAAGGAGTGCTTGGGAATCTCCCATAAGTATGGAGGAAAGGGGACGGGACGTAGGAGTATTACCAGGTTACTCACCATAGTGACCACCTTACTCCTAGTTCATAGTCCCCTTTCCTCCATACGCCCGCCCGCCGTCCCCTCTTTTATTGTTCCTCTGTTATTGCTAATGGGTCTTTGACCCTGCGATAGAAAAGGACTGATGGGCGATGCGCGGGGCGGAGCCAAGGTGGGCGGGGTTACGGCCGCGTGCCGGGCCACGCGCAGGAAAGAGGAGGGACACATTTTTGAAAAAAATGTGGATGCTTTTTACAAAGTGCTCCGGTCCAGTCCCACAGGACGGAGAGATGTCCCATAAGTATGGAGGAAAGGGGAGTATGGACTAGGAGTAAGGTGGTCACTACGGTGAGTACCCTGGTAATTCTTTCTTTCTGGCACCCCAGCATCAGGGGTCTCCGCATCAAGGAGGAGTCCTCTTCATCTTTTGCCTCCGGGAGGCTTTTCTGCTGTTCCTGAATCGGGCCTGTTGACAGTGACCACTTTGGATTCACGCTCCGACCCCTTTACCCTCGAGGGTGCAGCAGTCGGCCCAAACAAAAATATCCATTCCTCCGTCAGTCGACCTCCCCATCTCTTTGCCTTTGGTGTTCATGGACCTGTGGCTGTTGGTAAGCAGATGCCTGTCCTGTGCTCAGACCCACTAATCCTGTGGATTTTAGCTGGCCCAGCTGCTGAAATCTCCTTCTGAGGGCAGGCTTCTGGCTAAACTCCAGATCATCATGCAGTCCCCTTTCATATGGTGTGCTGGATTTCCATGAGATGTTGCCGCCCCATTGGCGGCCACCTATGTAGTGAGTATCAATGCATAGATTACAGTATGGAAGCCTGTGCAACAGGGGCCTCCACCCCTTTCAACACACTGCCTACTCTGTTGCTGCACACACAATTGCCCCAGGGCCACTGCTGCCATCCCATCCTGCTCTCTCCCTTCCTCTAGAACAAACCCCCCGGCCACCCCTCTTTGACCTAGGAGATCTAGGGGACATGAGATATGAGCAAGAGGAGGACTTGCCCTTTTCGGCAAAGGCTTTTCGTGAACGGATCATGGAATTGTTCAAATTTCTGAACATGCCTACACCAAAAGGTCCTCTGGACAAGAATGGAATGCTAGGAGTGGTGTCACTGGCACGTGCAGGTGATAATTCGGGTGTGTCATTGCAAAAAGATGTCCTGGTCTGTCCGAATAGGGCTCAAGCCTAATTCGGGCTCAGTGGTGAATAGATGGATAGACATGAGGTACAGACTTTTGCCCTTGGAGGCTGTCTCCCTCACTTCTCATCTTCAGCCTGCCGCCTGTCCAGTCAAGATCCACAGGAAGCTCCTCTCCGACCTCTGCGCTGGGGAAGGAAGACAAGTGCTTGACGTCTTCGGCCGAATGGTATGCCAGAGTTCAGCACTCCAGGTGAACAGTCCTGTAACCAATCGGCAGCTGTAGCAGGGACTAGTTGAATTCAACCAGTTCCTGTCAGTGGATGAGCTCAATGCCTTCCATGCTGGTCTCTCTGATGTCAAACAGATTGCCAAGTATCTCCTTCAATCAGCGGCAGACCATATATATCTTCCAGAGGCATGGCAGTGGGGGTTGACCTGAGAATACAAGCCTGTGTACAGTCAATTAAATGTGTGTTGGTCGTCCTCCATAACAATATAGGCAGCCCATTTGAGGGCCTTAATCTTTTTCATTCCACCTAAGACAAGGAGCTCCAGAAGAAGGCCAGCACCAGACGGTCAAGTCTCTGGTAGTGCAGGATAAACTCGCCCTGAAGTCTCATCTCTTCACAAAGGTCACCAGAGGGCAGGTTCTCCTCTTTTGGGGGCTTTCAGGGTTTCATGGAGAGGCTGACCAGACAGGCTGGTCGCTCTCCCGGCTAACCCAAGAAGAAACAGCAGTGCTCAACCCCCAGGAGATTCTTCCAGGGACCTCCGTATTCCTTTCTTCACAGCTGAGGCAAAAGCAATGACCGGTTCACTCATTTTAATTCCACTCTGGTTGCAATCAGAATGTTTCCATCTGGAAGAATGGAGGGCAATTTCCTCTGACCCTTCGGTCCTTTCGGTTGCCAGGTGGGAGTACCACTTCCCTTCTTCTGACTTCTTCCTTCCGGGCTCCTGTGTGCCAGCACCAGACACTCTTTATTTATTTATTTATTTTTTTTCTTTATTTACCCAATTTGGTTTTTTTACAAAAGAAGTCCTTGTCGAACTATTTTTCTGTCGTGTGAAGGCTCCTCAGGGCACCACTCTGGATCAACGAGACGTATCCTTTTTCAAAAGTTTACTAAAAGTCAGATAGTCGGGAAGGCTATTTACCAGGTGCCGTATGGGAAGAGATGCCTGGAGCGGTGGCTTTTTTAAGGGCCAGTTCCAAGAATTTTGCTGCCAATCTCGACCATCTGGTGGAGTCACCTGCAATCAGCCGGAACCATATGTTTTCTTCGTCTAGGACTGACGGCTGTGTAATGAGTGGTTCCAAGTAAGCCTGCCTTTCCAGCGCTAATGCTGTACACGATGTAAGGAGGTGGCGGACTGTCTCCACTTGATCCACAATTCCGCATAGGCGGCAGTTCGAAGCAGACGCAAGAGCTCTGGTTGCCAAAACTTCCCTGGTGTGAAGTAAGTTCAAACGAGTACGCATATATACTTTCCGCAGCTCCTTATCAGGGAATTTTTCGCAGTACCTCAGGGGGGCCTTTAGTTGATTGCGGCTTGGTGGAAGATGTTTTCGGGATTTGTACTGGAGAATTTCTTCACTTGTGTTGATCCAATCTTGTTGGAAGAGTTTGGTCTTAACTCGTCCAGGATTGGAGATAAGCAGGTCCTCGTCGCAGTTGACTTCTTCCAGCTTTGTTTGTATTTTGTTAACCCACTCTACTAGTGGTTTGCAGGATCCTTTACTGATTCCGGCAGCCACGACCAAGTAAATCGGGAGAGCACTTGGCATCCGGATTTGTCTGTAGAGCAGTATGGCACTTTGCATCACCACTGAAGCCAGGGATGGTAGACCGAGATCCAGACACTCTTTAGCTTCTCAGCCCTTGAAGGTCTTGGACATCAGAGAAGTGGCAGAGGTTCCACCATCATAGAGAGGGGTAGTTTCTTTCTCCAGCCTGTTTACTGTGCCAATAGCAAACCAGGCGGTAGGACTGGATGATATGGACCAAAAGTCATAGCTCAATATTTTTGGGCTGATATATATCTTAATAATGTTAATGTGGGTTAAGTGCTTAGTTTTAAGCCAACTACATGTAAGATGCCAATAGTACTAACCCTGTACTAACCCTGAACAGTAAATGTAAAACAAAACTGTAACATGTTAACCTCATCCTAAAATTGCAATGCATCACAACAATAATGGCGGCAATACTAACAAAATGCAATTAGGCTGCACATCCCTAATATCGATATTAATGATATTGTCTAATCCTATATCTCTTTTCGGAAAATATATCGATCTATCTCCAAAACTTGATATATCGCCCAGCCCTACCATGCTGACAAGCACAACATCCTGGGCCTGTCCTTCTTCAACACCTCACTCCCCTTGAAACGGTTCAAGATTATCACGCTGGCACAGATCAGGTCTGCCTTCTGCCAGGGAAACTAGATCTGCACACTAGATCTGAAGGACGCCTATCTGCATATCCCAATTTGGGAACCGCACCACTGTTTTCTACACTCCTTCCTCAGGAGGCATCCGTTTCAGTACATGGTCTTACTCTTCAGGCACCACGACCTAAACCAAATACATTTTACTGTGGCATCCTTCCTCAAGCAGGTGGGCTTCGACATCTGCCCATACCTCGACAGTTGGTTAATTTGGGCCATCAGTCAGTTGGAGGTTAAGGCCTCTCTTAGAGCAGGACTCACTCTTCTGTTTCATCTTGGCCTGTTGGTGAATCCAGCAAAGTCATAGACGCCTACCCAAAGACCGGCCTTCATTGGCTTTGTTTGCGATTCTTGCTTGGCCAGAGTCTTCCCTATGGAAGAGAGGATACAGAAATTCCTTTCAACATGTTCACTAGAGACTAATTGGCCTCATGGCCTCCTGCGTCCTGTCTGGCGTGAGGCCAGGCTCAAAATGAGGAGTACCTAGCTATATTTGGCTTGCATCTGGTCTCAGAGCACCTGCATTCCGCTATGATCCAGGTTCCCACTGTCTTTACACCCAGACCTGAGGTATGAAATGTGTTCCAACCTCAAAAGAGGAGTATATTTTGTTGGTGTGGTGAATGACCCTGGAGGACCTGTGGGTGCATCATTTGCGGGATAGAGAACTAGGACAGTTGCACATCAATGTTCTTGAACTCTAGGCCATATTCTATGTCTTGAAGGCCGCCTTCCCGATCATCAAGAACGCTTGGATCCAGATCCTGATGAACAATGCCACTGCAATGTTTTACCTGAACAAGCAGGGTGAGACCAGGTTCCTGCAGATAGTTGCACTGACGCTGAAACTGTGGAAAGGCGCTCCTCTGCAGGCCGCAGGACAATCATTGACAGGACCACCACCTTCCAAGAAGAACACCCAGCAGGTGAGTGGCACTGGTTCACGAGTGGCAGCCCTCTTGGAATTGGCACAAGACCTATTTTCAAAATGGGGGACTTCCCTTCGGTGGATGCTTTGACTCCTTGCAACTCCAATTGACCTTTCTTTGCCCCCCGGCTGGGCAGGCTGTGTAACTCTCTGAGGGATGTTCTGTCAATCGTTTGGGAGGGCCAGACTTGATGGAACATTGTGCATTCAATCAATGCTCCCCTCATTCATAAGCTGCTCAGGAAGCTTATAGAATCCAAGACCTGCTCCATCATCCTGGTGAAGCAGCTATGGCCAGACAGATTCTGGTTCTGACCTCAAGCTCCTGGCTTGGCTACCTCCTGCCTGGCTTCCCAATGGACTGTATCTTCTGCTTCAGGAGTGCTGCAGGATTTTACATCAATCCCTACACTCTCTTCAGTTGTCAGCCTGCATCCTGAGGAGGTGACTCTGGGACATCTGGGCTTGTCAAGAGAGAACCTTGAGGTCATCGTGGCTGCTCGTTGTCCACCCACAAGAGCTCAGTACAAGGGAAAATGGACAAGGTTTTTTTACTGGTGCCTGGAGGCACGTTAACCCTCTCTTTTGGGGATTAGATCCTGTTGTTTCCTTCAGTTCTTATTTGGCTTTATGTTGGGTCCTGCCAAACCTACTCTCAGCAATCGCTATCTACAAAGATGTGGAAGGGGAATGCTTCTCGCTATCTAATGCTTTGTCACCTGTTTTCTCCCGTATGGTTCCTCATCTCGTCTGGGACCTCAATGTTGTCCCGACAGTGCTGGCTCATAGACCCTTTGATGCCATGGCCATGGTGGACCTGAAGTCTGTGGCCTCCAAGGCGGCCTTCTTCGTGACTGTCATGCCGGCTCACCGAGTTGGCGAGCTGAAGAACTTTTTTGCTATCAAAACCTTTTACAACACACCCTTCATTTTAAATCACTGTGCCTAGTCCATCAGGGATTTTATGGTATCGGTCCAGAGTACCTGCAGCAACAGTTTCAGCCGTATGTTCCTGCCCATGCCTTACGAAATGGTGGCCACTTTCTTCTGGCTATCCCCAAGGTCCACCGTGTGAGAACTGGTGGCCGTTCTTTTTCAATCAGAGCTGCTTCCCTGTGGAATGCTCTTCCCATCACTTTGCGTATGGTTTCGGCCCATTTGCAATTTAGGAAGACCTTAAAAACTCTTCTGTTCTAGGTCCCTTGTGTTCTTCCACTTGATTTGTTGGACCAGCTTCAGCACCAAGTTGCCCTCGGTGTTGGTTGTGCTACACCCTCTCAGGGTGTGAAAAATGATAACATAATTAACATAACATTCCTTCTTACCAAATTTTGTGTCTGAATTTCACATCAATCAGGAAATTGTTTTACTGGTGCTCTTTCCCAGTCCCACTTCTGAGGGGAAAATTGTTTTCCACAATCTCGAGGTTCATCAAGCACTGAACTCTATATGGATATGACCAAGCAAACCAGAACCTCCCACAGGTTCTTTGTTCTTTACAGCTGCACCATTACATCATTGAAAGCTATAGGTCCCTTGGTCTGCAGCCTGCCACAGCTCTTCATGCTCATGCTGTTTGAGCCAAAGTGGCCTCATTTGCTTTTCTTAAGACCTGTTCCCTGGGAGGTTATTGCCGAAGCCGCCACGTGTGCCTCACCCTGTACTTTCTGTTGGCTGTACTGCATAGACCCCAGTTTTCGAGCAGGCGCTCGATTTAGTACAGCAATTCTGGAGCACTTGCTTGGTTAGTTACCATCTGGAGATTAAGGACCACCAGGAGATGAAGGACCACAGCACCTCCAGTGTATGAATGCCGGTAAATCTCCCACAAGTATGAAGCAAGTGATGCAGGGCGTAGGATTAAGGAAAAGTTGCGCAGCTTAGTGACTACTGTATTCTGTGAGGGGTCAGAAATGAAAGCGGGACAAAGAGCTGTCCTGTTTGTGTTATTGACTTTTATTCAAATTAAAAGGTTTGGGAAAATGCCTCTGACCCTATTCTAAAGGTGAGTTTCCGCTGCCTAAAAACGAAAAACGAAGGATCTGTTTTTGTCAGAATGTCCTAAATCACAAAGCTATCCTTGTGTCCAAAACATTCTATCTTGACCGTCACACTAAATCACACTAAATCAAAATTCCAAGTGACAATGGAAAGGTCTATAACCTGGTATTCACAAAAAGGGGTTCTTAAATAAGAGCAGAATGGCTTAAACGGAAATGTTCTCTAGATGGTGGTTCCCTTCCCCTGAATTCTTCACAGGGCTCACACATGTCTCTTGAACTTAACAGTTCTTTATACCTTCCTTGGCCCACAACAATATTGTTAAATATTCACAGTTCAGTCTGTAAATTCTCCTGCAACAAAAGTTCCTTCGTTTGTATACTCCCCTGCCATAACTCTTTATGCACTTCCAAAGGCCTGGTGTACTCTCCTGACAGGACGTCTTTTTGCACTCTCAAAATGCCTTAGTTCATCTTTATTATTCAAGTAGCATATACCCTTCTGGTTTTGGTAATCTACTTGATAAACCATCTTCACTTTTACTTTGCTTTCTGCAATCTTGCAAATCTTCTGCCGTTTTTACTCGTAGAAAATCTTCTTGCCGTTTCTCTTTTGTAACTTCCCAATATTCTAATTCTGAAAGCGCAAAAGGGTCCCCACTCTACTATGGCAGACTCACCGGATTATTGTAGTGTTTCCAGGCTTCCACGCGCTTACACAGCATACCTTCCCTGCCGGTTCTCCAGTCTGCGCGGCTCTAACGTCCCTCCAGTCTCTCTCGTGGCTCCGCTTCTGCACGCTGGCTTCTATCTAACTCCTGGTAAGGACGGTGCTGCTCCTCTTGGCTGCCGGACACCCAGGAACCCTCTTGCTGTTCCTGGTGTCTTCACGGCCTGCCTCGTGTGCACCACATTTCTTTCCTTCTCTGCCGGTGAGCCATCTCACCATCCAACACCGGCTCATGGCTCCAGCTTTTGCACGCGACACGTGCCTCCAGCTTCTATGCACCGACTCGTGCCTCCAGCCTCAGTCTGCCTTCCCTAGAGAGATAGTCTTCTCTTGAGCTCCTTCTCTTGGGGCAATGACCATTTTTAAAGCTTCCACGCACTGGGGTTTTCTTACAATGACTAGTACGTTCACCACACTTGCTGCGCAGTATGAACCTTTTCATCTTCCTCCTCTCAGTAGTTGAGTAGTTATGGGTATTGAAGTCTACTGATATTAACTGAGGATTTAGGTGATTGTGAGAATTAAAGTCCCTTGATGAGGTCTGATGCATGATTCCTGAACGATCTTTCTTAATGAATCTACATAGAAGATCAGTTCTATCGGAAAGAAAACTAGAATTGAAAGGGAGCTTTTTGGAGCTTTTACTCTTTAGGGTCAGGGATGGGAGGTCGGCCTAAAGGGTACTGGGAAAAGATGTCCTTTCTTTTCCTATAGGGGAAAACGGCGGCATGGCAACAGATCAACAGGGTCTTTGGCAACAGGGAGTCTTTCTCATTGGTGATACCGCGTCTTATCCAATGAAGCCATTATATCTCCCCGTTGGCTATCCCCTCCCATGTAATCCTCCGTCAGACAGCCACCTTCAGGGTATGGATCAGGTAGCGGCTGCCATCCCCTGGCCACGTGGGAGGAGGTTACCGCTGGGGTATCCGTGATGACTCCATTGGAGTCCTCACAATTCCTAGACCATAGTCCCTCTTACTCCATCCTCGTCCCACCTTTCCTGCTAAACTAATCGTCGGGTACAGCCCAGGGGATAGAAAGGGAGTAGCGGGATGAAGCTGAGGGCAGCACCTGGAGAGGCGTGGCAGCATGCCCATATACGCAACCAATCAAAACTGAGGGAATGTTTGCTATCTGCCAAAATGCTCTGGTCCCGTTCCTGCGAGCATGAACTCCCACAAGTATAGAGGAAGTGGGTCTATGGACTAGGTATACAGTAGTAACTACAGTGAGAAAACCTTTCCTTTACTCGCCACTTCTGCCAAGTGTATAATCACCTGCCTAGAGTGTAATCACAGATGCTGCCTATTGTTTATGTTTATATGGCATTGCTGCTCTTTATACAGTCGGAAACCGCTTCAAGTCGTTAAAAAAAACACTACAAATACATTGAACACAGATTTGCTTCCAGCATAGCTTAATACAAATAACCAGCATGTAATATCCATTACATGAGAGGATGTTTAGGTAACTCGTACAAAACAGAATCTTTAAGCTTCTTTTTAAAAAGTCCAACTTGGCTCAACTTTTAAAAAGATTTGCATAAGGAATTCCAAAGTGTTACAACCTGTGTGTAATCCTGCCAGAACCCCGCTCCCAAACAAGAAACCCTTTCTGATCTAATCTCCCATCCACTACTTTGGCCAGTTTGTTACTCCCGATAAAGATGGATGGAAAATTACTGGTTGGTGGCTATGTGTGCTATAACGTGTAGGTATAGACGTGCAATCTGCACACATACTAAGTGGCTCTGCTTCTAAAATTTGGATGGATTTCTGGTCCAAACAAGGCACCGGTCCGGTCCTATACCTGAGTCAGTATGCCACTAGTATGGAGTAAAGGGTACCTAGGAGTACAGCAATCACTTATGTGTGTATACATTTTACATTTTCTTTCTCAGACCAGGGTTAATTGATGTCCCTTTTTTTTTTTTTTTTTTTATTTTTTTTTTTAGCAAATGCTTTAATCCACCCACTTATTCATTTTTCTACCAGCTACTGGAACGAATCAACACTGGGAACCGAAAGCCTCTATAAATAAGCCTTGAAGGCAGTGCATGCCAACCGACTCCATGCCGCCAGGTCGAAGAGCATTTCTGACCACTCTCACATACTCCGGACCTTACCAGGAATGTGGTCTTATTTTCTTGACCTTAGGAGATGGTCAGTTAAGATTGCTCCCGCTATGCCAATTGTTTCCTCCTCTGCCTTTGAGACACTTACCCGAGCCCTTCCCTCTGAATCGAGTCTCTCTGCTACCACAAGAACCCCCTATGCTCCTAGTGACATTGACTGGCCATTGGCCTCAGCCCTTTTACCACACCCTCTCCCAGGATGAACAGGTTATCTAGTAGGCCATATCCAGTTGTCAGCACTACCGTCCCATCTCCACCGGTGCTGAGTTTCTCTTTGACCCCGACGGATGGACCCAAAATCAATCTAGCAAAGATCCTTTCTGAACTTCAGGATCCCTATGTCCACATCCTGATTTGGCACTCTGCCTTCATCACCTTAATCCATCAATTTGTGGCTGGTGGCACCCAGTACCAGTATCCTGTCCTCCTCTGTCTTCAGCACTGCTCCAAAAGTGTTCTCATAAAAATATGTTCACCGTAGTGGCCTCTTCATCAATAGGTGTCCTCCTTTTGGTACATACCTATATGATTGACTAACTGTTAAGAGCATCCAGCCTATAAGTAGCGTCCTGATCCTCAGCCTGCTGAATTGGACACACAAGGTTTCAATTTCCAGGAACATGATACTTGACTTTCAGGATGTGTGCAATAGTTTACTTTCTAGTCAGCACACTGCGTTCAGTGAACTCCCAGCCTCATATCTTCTGGTAATCTTTTTTTTTAACAATCTTCAGGCTGCTACTCACTCAGTTACAACAGGTCAAACCATGGAGTATGGCTTCCCAGCCAATGCTTTGCCTTGTCCCTCTAGAAGTCAAGAAATACATGACATGATGGTTGCTTCCTGCGACACATTTCAGGACACACCATTTCAGACCGACCGATTCCTCCTCTTACAGAAGGGGGTGCTACAATGGGCCTTCCGCAGATTCACAGATTTGTGCCTTTTACTCCCTGCTTATTTGCAGTCTGGCACCACTGGTTTTGGAATTGGAATTTACACAGTATCCTCTTGCGGCAGTTCAGGTCAACTGTCTCGGCAGAATTGCCCCCTGTGGCAGTCTTGTATATGTTTTGCATACTAGCTCACACTTCATCACCTTCCCCCCCACCTTGTAGAACAAGTAATACTGTAAATATGCCTCCTTGATGGGGATTGGGTTGAACTCCTGGGGAGAGGCATATCTCTCCCTATTTGCATTCCACTCAATGTCCTTGTTTCAAATGTATTCTGAATGTTCACTTGATTATAACTACACTGTGGTGGCCCAACATGTTTTGGTACTCCATCTACTTCAGCTGTCTATGCAGTGCCCTGTTATCCTGCATACTAGATGTGATCTCTTCAGTTAGAAGGTGGAGTTGATCATTCATCCCATCCCTGAATAATTGACCTATCGTCACCTAGTTCTCTTGCACGATAATGTTCAGGTTTTGTCAGCAGCCACGATATCTTCACACAAGAAAGTGGACCAATTTTTGCTATCGATCTTTGTAAAGAGATTGCTTGTTGCTCAATGTTGTCTTTTGTTTCGGTCAACCTGGTAATGTCTGGAGCAAAAGTGGATTTGTGATCTTATTTGACATTATTGTAAGCGAATCAAATTGTGATTTGGCATTCCCCCACCACCTGCAAAATCCTGTGTTTAAGCGCAATGTTGATGGCCTACTCCATCCTTTACCCCTACTTTGCAGTCATCATCCATTTTAGAGCTTTAATATTGTGATAGTTTTGGCTCAACAGCATTTTGAACCCATGCTAAGGTAGATTTGATGTTGGTTACCTAAAGCATTGTCATTTTTGGTATCCTCACCTTTGTCAAGAGTTAGCAAGCTCCATGCACTCTGTTCTGTCAACCCTATCCATTCTTTCACTCAAAGGTACCCAAATGTTCTCTGTGATTTTCATCTCAATTTGGTGTTTTTTCCTATAACAATCCTTTAAATTAATTTTGCAAAATGTAATGTCTATATGACCCTTAAGTTTCATTTAGTTATCAGTTGGTCCGTTGGATGGTCTGGATACTTTCTGTGAACTATGAGGGGAGTCTAACCTGGGAAACCAAGTGGCTAAGAACTCTATTTTTCACTGGATTGCCTCATCCATTTTGGAATACTATTAGATGAGGGACTCCTTCTACCAAAGCATAGCCATGCTGCCTCTGCTAGTGCAAGGGCAGCTTCAGTGGTTTTTGAGAGGCATGTTGCTCTGTAGAGCTGCAGGACTAATGCTCAGTTTGACCAGTTCATTCTAAAAGAAATTTGGCTAGGCCAATGTCTTACTTGACTGCCACTTCCCCTGTATGATGAATGGTTAAAAATCGTCAACAAATATGGAGGGAAACAGACGGAATAGATCATTATAAACTCATTTCAGTGGCATGTGCATAGTCCCATTTCCCTCTAGACCTCCTCCATCCCCTCTGAGGTGCTCCCCGCTCTTTGTGTGGGAGACTGAGTCACAGTGGACTGGGGTGGTCTAGCTACTGCACCGTGTGGCCCCACAGAGTGATAGTAGAGGCTCTCACTGGAACCTGGTCCCCTTCTCAAAATAAGACTGCTCAAGTAATTTCCTGAGTTTGTGTTGCTGTGCTCTGCTACCACCAGACTGTGTTGCCCAGCAGCCCACTGGCTGGACAGAGGAGGTGTGCTTATCTTGCATGAAGGACACAGGATTGCATACCCATAAGGGGAGTCCCAGAGATACACAGTTACGTTCTTAGAGCTGCCTGGACTATCAATCAGCCAGACGACTTTAGTTCTCAGGATACCTCATACGGAAACAAAGCATTCCACAGACTGAGACAGGGATACCGCATGATGCCGCAGAGCTACGGCCACTTATCAAAGGACTTCCAAGATGGACCTGCACGCTTTCTACCCCTTTGCAACCCCAGACTCCACGGCAGAGCTAATAGAATCAATAGTCAATAACCAATGCCGTAACCCGACTAATAACAAACTGAAAACAGTGCAAATCTGCCGAGGCTAGGAGGTGAGGTGGAGAGCTGTACGTCCTGGAATACCAGGCAGAGCAAGGCTTAACAGAAGGGCTCCTCTCAACTACTTGCCGGAATTGAATAGTCAAAGCCGAGGTCCTTCCTCCAGCAACTGCTGGTGAACGCTAAGTGGTTCCAGGCCCTGGCAAGAGGAGCCATGGTCAATGAGGGGGTCCTGGTGTAAAGGCTGAGCCCAAGGCCTACGAGGCCTTCTGTCAGCCCTCAAACCCAAGGCTTAGGAGAGAGGCCTGTTGTGAATGCTGTAAAAGAAGGCCTATGAGAGAGGCTGGTTGTGCATGCTGTAACCCAAGGCATATGAGACTGGCCTTTCTTGGATCCTGGTGCCAAGTTCCAGAAGGGACAAGCCCAGGTTCAGGAGGGATAGGTTGTGAATCTTGAGACCCAAGATCCAGGAGGGCCCTTTCGTGAATCCTGAGACCCATGGTCCAGGAGGGGACCTGTCATAAATTCAGGAGTCAAAGATCCCGAAGGGACCTGTTGTAAACCCTGGGAGAAACGAAGGACAAGTCTATTTAAAAAAGAAAATGTTTGTATAGTGGAGTAGGAACAGACTATCTAGAGTAGGTTTTCAAACTGTTTGTGCTGGCCATTTCAGATCTAGATCAGGCGCAGCGGAGCGCAGTACAAGGTTTGGATAGCCAGCATTTGGGCATGCTGGCATCTTTTAACAGTAGCACAGTACTGTGAGTTGCATTCTGTGCATGCATTGGGATTAGTCCATGGTCTGGTGCTGTTGAAAATACGATATTTGCAAAATTGGAGAATTATGGGGGCATTTCGCGTCAATACTGGGATCTAGTTCCAGAGGGTGGGTGGATTGTTTGTGGATCCTTTTTGCGGACTAATATGTGATTCGAGATGACTGGTCGATCTGCTTTGCAAGGAGCATATGCCACCTTATGTGTGTAATTTAGGAGCCAGGTACGTACACTGCTTTGTAGATGATGCATGCAGTCTTGAACAGTATCCTGGCCCGGAGAGGAAGCCAATGTAGTTCTCGTAGGACGGGTGATTCCGTCAAATTTCTGCACACCCATAATAAGACTTACTGCAGCGTAGTGGACTTATTTTGGGGGAACCAAGTGAGCAGCCAGGAGTCCGACATAGGGTATTTCACCAATCGATATGTGAGACCACAAGTACCTGCACTATGGTCCAGAGATCCTGCGGCGGGAGGAAGGGATTATTTTGCGAAGGGTGAAGATTTGGAGTCAAGCTGTTTGGGCCTTCTTGGCTATGTGTTTGTGGCTGCTATCAATAGAGAAGCCTAAGGATTTTGCTGAATCTGAGATGTGCGGATTAAATCGTTCAAGGTGTTTTATAAATGAGACATTTTTGGACAAATTGCTGTTTAGCTGGGAAACCAATAAGGACAAATTTGGTTGTGGCTGGATTAACCATGACGAGTTTGTTACTGTATTAAAGATATGGTTGGAACCATACTTAATGGCTACCTTGTATATTTCCCTCATAGTGTGTTCTAGATGGTCTGTTCAAATGCAAAGTAGATTAATGGAGTGATAAAGCAGTCTGCAAAGCATGGCACAATGAGGCTAAGCGGGACCACAGATTCTTTTTCTAAACGAAATAGCTGCTGCACAGAGCACTTTGGTCCCGCTTCCATTGTTCACCATGGCATTCCCCAGGGGTCTAGTCTTTCTCCCTGGCCTTTCAACTACTACCTGGCACCTCTTGCCCACTGCATCGCTACATTCTGCTCTAACTTTCAGTGTTATGCAGATGACACCCAGCTCTCCTTCCAGCTCCCCTCAGCCACCTCTGCTCCTTCTCTTATACCAGGCTGTCTGGCCGCAATTCTGGAATGGTGTGCCGCCAATAATATCTGCCTTAATGCCAGTAAGACTTAGATCCTCCTCATTGGGACACCTGCTCCCTCCTTCTCTCTCTCTCTCTCTCTCTCTCTCTCTCTCTCTCTCTCTCTCTCTCTCTCTCTCTCTCTCTCTCTCTGTCTCTCTCTCTCCCCTTTCTCTCTCTCTCACTCTCTCTCTTTCCCCTTTTTCCCCTTTCTCTCTCTCTCCCTGTGGGGCTAAGAATCTTGGTGTCATCTTCGACACCACCCTCTCCTCACATCTCTGACGTCTCTAAGAAGTCACACTATCAGCTGCACTTCCTCCGAGGTATTCTGCCCTCTCTCATTTTCCCCCAGAAGCTCACTATCTCCAGAGCCCTGGTCCTCTCTAGGCTGGACTATTGCAACAGCCTCTTTCTAAATCTGCCTGTCTCTACTCTTTGACCTTTGCAACTTATCCAGAACAGGACTGCAAGACTTGTCCTTGGCCTCAAGCTCAGGGATCGGATCTCTCCAGCTCTCAAATCTCTCCACTGACTCCCTGTGGCTGCAAGGATCAAGTTCAAGACCATTTGCATCGTCCACAAGGCATTTTGGGGCTTAGGAACGCACTACCTCCAACTTTCTCTTCCTAAACATGTTCCTTTTTGAGGCCTCCGCTCATCCACCTCCAACTCTCTGAGGGTCAGACGCTTCTCCAAGCAGAGAGTGGGGGGTAGATCTCTTTCCTCTGCTGGGGCCTCACCCTGGAACAGCTTCCCTGCCTCTCTGAAACTTGAGCAGAACCACCTCATGTTCTGGAAGCAACTCAAGACCTTCCTTTTCTACTTTCTCTCTTCCTCTCCCTTGCTGATGTTCTGACTGCTCTGCAAACTGGTCACCTGGCCTCCCACTGAAACTTGGGCCCAGGTTCCTGCATGTCCATTTGCCTTTGCACTGCCTCCTGGCTCCCCCAGCACTTAAAGATCAGTTTCTGCAACCCTAAAGTCCCCTGTCTCTGCACTTATGAGCCACCCTGCTGCAGCACTTATTGAGTTACCTGCACACCCCAGCTCCCGGCAATTCTCCCCTTCTCTCTTCCCTGTACCTGCGCAATCTGAATGACACAAGGCCTAGTAAGATTGTTGTTTTGTCCTCCCTCTGTCCCCCCTTCTTGTCGCGCCTAAAAATACTTGTGCAAAGGCGCGTTATAAATGACACATATCATGATCCTGCAGGCATAGAGGAAAGGGACTCTGGTGTTAGATTTTTGAATCACTAAGGTTTTTGCTCCTTCTATTTGTGGCCTTTGACACTTCACTATGCAGTTCCCATTCAGCGTCTGTCATGACGTAATAATGTCCTGCTTCCTTTGTTCCTTTGTCACCAACCCCACTCTGGTACTTTCATGTCTGCCTCCAAGGTGAGCCCCAGATAAACATCCTACCAGGTGCAATGTTCTTCTCAAACTGGAATTCCATGGCAAACGCGAAAACCCCTCTGATCATCATGCTGGATGCATGCATTTGATGGAAGAACTTTTGGATCTTCTCATTACCAAAAACTCCTGAGACGGCCCTTACTTAAACAACATCTTCTCTTAATATCGTAATAGCGCGTGCTCACATTTATTTAGGGTATGAAATGGAGCAGCTATTCGAGTTGAACAGATAAGTTCAGTTAGCTGCGGTTTACGGAGTAGATCAGGGTTTAGCTTTGGGGACCCCTAGTGTTTCATTATCCTGTACTTTTTATATTTTGGATATGCTAGAAGGTTATCTATTTGCAAAATGTTTGAGGCAGTAATATGCCCACTAGAACTATGTGTGCACCCTCTGCGATGTTCACCAGCAGACATGTTTGGCCTTGCCTCGTTGTGCGTTTGGTCAATTTTGCATTTACAAAGTACAGAGTGTAATGTCTGACGCTTCCTTCAGGCTTTCATTGTTAGACCTGTTAGTTTCAATCATTAAATCAAAATAAAATGGTCCTTTCTGTTTTTTCATCATGTGGTACATAGCATTTCATTCCTACTGCCTATCAGACTGGCTGTGTTCTATCACCCTGTGTTTTAATTGCCATGCCATGAACGTTGTTGGCATTTGTATACTTAGTTTACTGTTGAGATTGCAGTATACCTTGATGCGACTGTTGATCGCTAAGAAAATGAGCCACCCCCACGTTTTTTAAATTAATGTTTTCCTTCTAAAATCTGGGAGCTGTACACATTTACACTGAGGCAAGCTTAACCTCTGCAAAATTGTATGATCTTCGTATACCTGCCAACATGACCCATTCCAATCTGTAGGTGTTTATCCAGTGCTGTTTTTTTCTTTGCATTCTGGGACTTGTCCGAGTTTTATAATGGTGAAAAGTGGAACTGCAAATCCCCGGATGCAAAGAAAAACAGGACTGGATATGCACCTACAAATTGGAATTGGTCATGTTGGCTAGTATGTCTTCGGCTATAATAAATTGAAATTCGATTTCTGTGTTGATTTAGGATGGTAAGTGTTTGCTAAATGGCTGCATAGCCATAGAAAGATTGAAGAAACAAAGCCAACCTTAATGATTTTTACAGAATACCCCGGCAAGCATTGCTTCTCCCCGCCACCCGCTATCACTCTTTGCTCACCATAAGATTAAAATTGGTACTGATTGAGACTAAAACCACATTTATAATGTCCTGAAAAACGAGGGGTTTCTTTTCACCTGCCCTTTTCCAGATATGGCATTGAAAGTACAGCGGTGCTCTAAATCAAAATGATGGCAAATAACTGAACTACTGGCAGCGTCTTTAATAAAATAAACATTTATCTTTGAATCCAATCTGGGACATTTGCAGAAATGGCAAGGCATTTTCTGAGAGTGGCTTTAAGTACTTTATGGAACCCTCAGAGCGAATGTACTGTCCATGTGAAAGTATTATTTGCAAACTGTATATTTATATATTGTATTATTAAATGATGGACTGACCTTGCATCTTTTCCATTACATTCTTACAGATAGTCTTGATAGAACGAAAGAGTATGACACCCAGGAACCAAGAAAAGAAGTCCAAAGACATTCTTCACCATCCTTCAATTTTCCTGATCACTATTCTTTTTGTGTTTGCAAAACATGGCAGCGAGTATTCTTTTCCATTACAGGAGGTTTGCCCCAGGTTTTCTGAATGTGTGCTGCTTTCGATAAGAACTTAATATGAAGTGTCAAACTCACTACACACCATGTAATCGCAGAATAGAATTTAGCATCATGTTGTGTTTCTAGATTTTGTACATGCGTATTTTTTTTTAAAAGTAAGGTTTGTGCCCTAGAACATCTTTCTCAAGATTCATTAAACTGTGATGTTTCTTTAAAGAGAAGTGAAACTGTAATTAAAAGTACCTCTGTTTGTATAACTGGCAAGTTTAGAGACATTAATGGCATGGCATTGTTCCAGTGACAGTCTTGTGAACTGTTCCAAACTGCTACTAAATGGCAAAGCATTGCCAATCAGTTGGTATCCTGCTCTTTTTGGTTTCGAGGGCAAAGCCTAAAAGTGATCGTGTTTTCCAGAAACATGAATGTTCATGTTAGTCACTTCAAAATGAAAAATATTTCTGTAATTTAATTTGTATCCATTGATTCCTGTTAATTTTTTCTTTCTTTAATTCAGAGATCACATATTGCCTGCGTTAGTATGTTTGCAAGTATTTATAACCTGTTAAGTACACATTGTAGACATAATAGCTCTTACTGGTACATGATTCTTCTAATAGTGATCCATTTAGCAAGGATTTTCAAACGCAACGTTATACATATTAAACCTCATTTACTGCAAAGTAAATATGAAACGATTTTGCAAAAAAAAACTGATGTACAGTTATAAACATTTTTGTATTTCCACTTTGTCATTTTAAAAAAAAGTGTTTGATAGTCCCTTTTTGTATACTTGTAGCTACTGATTTCCATAACAACTATGGATACCATGAAGTGTTAAACATTTGTTGATAGATGCTCAATGTTGTATTTATTTCCTGGCAGTCCTAATGTTTATGAACCCATAAGCTGAACACTCTTCTAAATCCACACACCTTCTCCACCAATGTTATTTCTAATTATTGAAATGCGTCAACTTGACTCTTAATTAAGTAATTTAATTTTGTTACGAATATTCTAGCTCCTTTCAAATGTCTAGTATTCACAGAGCAGGTTTACAGAACGTTTAAATGCATGGTTAATTGTTCCATGTAGATCCAATTATTGATTTATTAATTTTCCTAATTCATCATTATAACACGGAAAGAGCTATGAAGACCTCTTTTGGACCTTTGCATTTCAGTATGTTGTGGCACAGTGAGGCATAATGGCTTGGGATCTGAAAGACCATTTTATTAGATTATCAAGGCATGTGCTATGTGTAGTAAACGAGGTTGTGCTTAAGAAAATGCTGACTCCTAGCTGTGAACTCCTTTTGTAATGGTTGTGTGTGTTGGTACAGTTGCAAGCATCTCCAGTGCAGCGGTTTTATTACGTACAAAGTGGATATCAAATAAATGAGCAAACCTAAAATCTTCTTAGACTTCAAAATTCATGAACTAGTCCAAGTATTCACATTTACTCCAAAAATTGTCAAGTGACATTTTTTTCTTAATTGTTTGAGTGGTGTAATACAGCAAATTATTTCCCTGAAACATATACTCAAATAAAAACACAAAGTGTGGTAATATAAAGTCTTACATAAATCCACTGTTCGTAGGATAGCCTTCTATTCTCAAACATTGGAAAACCTTGTTTTCCTATCATTTGTACCCATAAAGCAAAGTGTCAAATTTACAAAAAGTTGAACATAATAAAATGGTTAAGATGCAAAGTTCAGACTCTGGTTGATCCAAGACTACTAATGTAGCATCTTTTTGTCACCATAGTAAGCCAAAACCTGACTATATTAGTAATTGAGCCTTTTTTCGTTTGCAGTCTTTTTCAATTAAAAGGGCTTTCCTTACATTAGCTGTCTACCTTTTGACAATAGTCCATTTTTTTGGTTTTCAATTTCTTTGGTTAAACTTGACCTAGCTAAAATTGTATCCAATTTTCTCTTGCAACACTTAAACTACAATGGAAGACCTATTTTGTTTTCTTCACCACATGTAGGCTTGGGCATGTTGTATTAGTTCTGAAGACACTGAGATTCTATATTGCAATTCACCTCAACTCATTCTATTAGATGCAGTGAAAACCAACAAAGGGCAATTAACCGAAAACTAAACACTATTGGTTTCCAGTACTGCGTGCTAGATTTTCTTTTTGTAAGAATTGCTTTAAATTATTTTCTTGAAATACATTGTACAGATTGCCCTAATCTAAATATTGTCGATCTGTTTCTCTGGGTTTGTAAAGTATATTGTACTGTTGACCTATTCAAATATTTTAAGTAGAAAGATGTATTGTTTCAGTGATATTACATAAATATGTTTATTTAGGTAACATAATTATTATTGGAAATTTCTGCTTTCGTAAGTTTACATGACAGTTTTTAAAAATGATTTGGTTTATAAATTAGTTGCACAGCTTCAACATGCAATCTTTTTTGGAAGGAATAAGAAAATATGGGACCAATTTAAAAATTATATAAAATTTGCACTTGGTAAACCACTGGATGTATATCGATACGTTATGTACTGATTTGAAGTTCGCTTTTCATGATGGTATTTTTAGGTTTCTTAATTTATAACTGATTTTAAACACAATTTTCTTATGTTTTGTAATAGTTACACTTGAGGGGTAACTGGCTTTTACAAGCCATCAAAAGTTTACTTGCATTAAAACTGGCCTACTTTCAAAGGGATATTTTTAGATCTGAAGTTACTAAAATGTCTGCATGTAAATATTGCTGGTTGTACTCTTGTGCAGAGAAATAAAATCCTGCATATGCTTAACTTGAAATTCTATAACATTCATAATAAAGTTTCATATTTAGATATTTTCTGATAAGTGCCTAGTTACATTGTACTTAATGGACACAAGAATTATGGATGGTGTTGAATGGGCTGTATACGTAGATTATTGTCATGGGTGTCTGTGGTTTTGACATATTGTTCAGTTAATTTAGATGTGATACCCTGGTAGCAATAACATAAGAGGAATTAATACAAAATGTACGTAAATTCAGGTGAAGATGGAGCAAAAACAACCGTAGAAACTGGATTATCCAAAGCATAGTTACCAGATTTGAACCTCCTGCTCAGTTGGCAATCTGTCCTGTTTTCCCTGCAGTATGTATAAATTGGCCTCTAGAAGGGGCTGAAAGAATCCTTATTTAGAACTGAATGTGTTGTTTTAACTTTGTGAGTGCTCATTCTGAAGTGGCCCTTCCCTCATTTGCTTGGGCATTCTTATTGTCTCTTTTCCAGCCTTGCATAACTAAAGTACGCACACTGACCCTGAAGGCACCATGTGGGAGGGTGAAAGGTGGTTACTGTTGTTCACTTGGAGGTCTTCCAAACGCAGGGGACGTGGTTGCAGTCACAAACTCATGCGCAGGGGATCCTGGTGCAACTGTGTCAACACACACGCACACTTTGGCCTGACCCACTGCTGTTGTTAACAAATGCACACCACCTGCAGCATGTTTGTGAGAATGACGAGGTGCACCAGTGGCTCCCTAAAAAATGTGCTGCAATGCTCTCAATTGTTGCTGGAGTATCTTTTCTGTTAATGAGGAGCCCAGGCTGTAGCCCGCAAAGCCTATGTGTGCTGCTCCATTCCCAGCCTGGAGCTTTGTTAAAATGGCTGCAGCTATGTCTTGCTACACATTTTATTTGTTGGTGACAATGGTCAGAATTTTATCAGTTTACAAGAACATCCTTTTGCTGCTGCTGCTGCTATCTAAAATGTGTAATTTATTTTCTAGATCCAATTCAATAAAAGGAAATTGTTTGTATACCTGCACTCGCTCTACTCTTCACTCATTCTCCTCTCACTTGCCACTGCTTGCCTTCACCCCCAATTCTCTACATCCTCAGCCATGGGTCACCCAATTCATGGGCGCTCTCCGCACAGAAATGCTTCGGCTGCAATGCAAATTTAGGCGTACCCACTCGCATGAGGACCTGCAACTCCACCCCTCTGCCCTAAACTCTCTCAAGTCCACTCTTGATTGTGAGAAAAGGGAATTCTACCTAACTTTCATTGACTCGTCCAACCATCCTTTCACTCCTCCTAAGTCTATAACTATCCAATCCACTTTCAAAACTAATGACCTAGCTGAATATTTCGCTGCAAAAATGTTCCCTAAGGAGAGCCTCTCTCCTGACCTTCCTCACACTCCCTGCTCCTACATTTTACACTCGGCCTACTCTACCATCATTGTCTACCTATCTCCCACTTTAGTCACAGTAATACTGAAAAAGTACTGTCTCTACTAATAAAGGCTAACCACTCATGTGCCTCCTCAGACCGTTTTGCTCGTCAGCTAGTCAAGCCTATTGCCCCTTTTTGGCCTTTCACCTTGCTGAAGTCTTCAACCTGTCCTTCTGCTCAGCTTGCTTTCCCTGTCTTCAAAACAGCCATAGTCAACCCTCTCCTAAGAAAGCAAGGGGCTGACTTGAACCTACCACCTAACCTTTGCGCTTTGTCTTTTCTTCCAAACGTTTCTAAAATGCTTGAAAGGGTTGTGTTCAACCATCTTACCAATTTCTTAGGCATCCACAAACTTCGAGACCCCCTGCATGCAGCTTTCCGTTCCGGTCATTCCATGGATTCTGCTCTCATGTTATGCTATGTTAATACATTTATAATGCAAACAAGAAAGGAGGCATAGAGGCGCAGGGAGGAGAACCACAAAACATAACAAAGACCAAGGACAAAGACAGAGAGTCTGTACAAGTTAGATAAAAAGGGGGGAAGATTGCAGGGCTACATGAGGAGTGGGATAGGGAATCCAGAGACTCATCTAAACGAAAAGGTTTTTTGTTTTTTCCTGAATTGCTCATTTGAAGCTATTTCACATAGGTCTGGAGGAATAGTGCTCCATGCCCTTGGCGCGGCTGAAAAAAGGACGCTGTTTCTGACCAGTGTACGTTTAGAATTAGGAACCGTGAAAAGGTTCTGGTCATTAGACCTTAATATTCCCTGCACCAGTTTCCTTTCTAGAGTATCGCTCAGATATTCTGGATTAATCCCTACCGAACACCTATGTGTTATAGCCAACAAGCTCAGTTCTTGCTTCTATTGGTAGCCAATGCACGGTTTTGTTGGCTTCCGCGACATGGTCTCTTCTCTTCAATCTTTCAATGGTTCCCATGGCACTATTTTGAAGAACTTGGCGTCTCACGCAGTCTCCTTTTCTGGTACCAACTAGGAGGCTGCTACAATAATCAATTTATATGTTGATAACTGCCCTAATTATTGTCTCCTAGCTCTTTTTAGAGAGGAGCGGTCGAATTTGAGCTAACAGTTTGAGATAAAATGCTGATGTTGAGACCAGGTTGTTTACGTGGGCTTGCATATTCAGTGTTTGGTGTTGCACCTTTATCTGGCAAACTGCGACCTGTGAATGTGTCCAACTTCATTGTCTCTGCTAAGCACTCCAACCTATCCTCTACCCTAATTCTCTTGACCTGTATGCTCCCATTGACACTGTCGGTCACTCTGATCTCCTTAATACTTTCTTCTTGGAATTCAAGATCGAGCCCTTGCCTGGATTGAATCCTATCTTGCACCTCGCCAATTCCGTCTCCTGGACCAACTACAACTCTCAACTCACTCCTCTAACTGTTGGTGTTCCACAAGGCTGTGTCTTGGGTTCGCTCCTCTTTACACTCTACACCGCTGCTCTTGGGGCACTAATTCCTTTGGATTCTCGTACCAACTCTTTGCAGACAACACCCAGATCTTCTCTTTTCCTGAACTCTCCTCTGATCTCTCTAACACAATTTCCAACTGTCTCTTTGTCAATAAATATTGGTTGGCTTTGCTACACTCTGATGTTAAAACTCTACCAAAACAGAGGTGCTCTTCTTCCCTGCAAAAAGCTATGTCTCGTCTCTTTCTCTGCCTATGCAGTTCTCACCTGACACTCTCCCCTACGCTTCTTTAGCTAGAATCCTCATTGCCATCAATGACCCTTCTCACACCTTCTCTATCTACTTTCATCTCCAAAACTGGAACAGCAGCTCATCTCAACCTCCTACATATTAGGAAAATCAGGCACCTCCTTCGTTTCAATACTGCACATCTCTTAACTACTCTTGTCTTCTCTAAACTGGAGTACTGTGCCAGCATCCTCTTTGGTCTCCCCAACTATGCTTTCTGTCCTCTCGACAAGATCATTAACTTCGTTACCCGGACTCTCTTTGGACTCCCTCACTTCACATGTACTTCTCATACTGTCACAAGGCTGGATGGCTGGTGATGCAAAATAGGGCCAGATTTAAATGTATTCTCCTCGTTCATAAATCTATCCTCAGTAAGGCACCACTGTATCTGTTCTCTGTCCAACTCTACAAGCCTTCTCCTAATGGCTGCGCTGCCGCCTTGACTACCCTTGTGACTCCTCGCACTCCCTGTGATTCCTCTCACTTCCGTTCTTTCTCTCTTCTTGATCCACTTGCATGGAATTCTCTTCCCCTGGAAATCCAAGAAACAGTCAACACAGATTTGTTAAAAATCATCCTAAAAGCCTACCCCCTCGCCTCTTAGTTAACCTGTCTCTCATCTGCCTGCTAGCTAACATATTTCCCTCACCTCTACCTACCTCTGTCCCACACTTCCTCTGCCTCTAATCTAGCACTTCACCCATCATGGTCACATCCTGAGCACAGCTGGCTGTACCACCTGCTTGCGCTTAAAAATGTCAAATGTTCATTTTCCTTAATCTATGTATGTCCACTTAAGTATTGTCTCCGGTGACTGTTTCGTTTACTCACCTCCACAACCTGGTCAGAATGCCCCTCACACTCACCCCATTGTAAGAAGCTCACTGCGTCCCTCAAATCTGATTTCTTATATTTTGTATGTTCTTTTGTGATGAAAAGAGCATTGTACTGTGTGTACTAGGGGTGTCACAGTATTGTTTTTATGGCGGTATGATAACCTTCTTGCCAAATGACGGTATATCATGGTTATCGCGGTATAGCAGGAGGAGTTAACGGATCTTAACAAATATTTTCTTAAAGGTCATAAATTGTCAGCATTTTGAAACTTGTCTCTGCACATTTTTAGCTGATCCTCCAGGAATCTAAGGCGGCTGCAGATTTGGTCTTTCATGGCGCTCACTTGATCGCCTTGAATGAAAGAGTGACTAGTGGAAGTGTTAAAATGCACATTTTGAGCAATGAGCTGCACAGTCACAGGTCATCGCTTTGAAAATCGGCCTCGACCTGCATTATTTTGGAACCACATGGCATGGGCATCATGACCCCTCGCATGTTCATTTACCTTCTTAAAGATAGTGGCACAAACTTTTTGAAAATGACAAAGTTAAAATACACATTGGCACAAATATGGCCTAGACCACCACCTCACCACAGCCCCATCATTACCATTTTCCCCAGGTCTGAGCTCATTAGGACCCTTGTCATGTGAGTTGAGGCAGTGGAATGTTTTCATGGATGGTGTCACAAATCGTGGATAGACCTGAGAAATATCTCACCCCCATTGCTCTGGATACTTCAAATTGAATGTAGAATCTGTCCTGCCTGCTTGAGTCCAGTGCCATATGCAGAAGGCAGGTGAAGGATCAACCGAAGCAACAACTCTAGTGCCAATGTGCAATTCTACACGGAGGACAGTGGGGGCAGTTTATATACTAGGGCCCAGTGTTCGTACAGTCTACAGAGCTAATGTTTTTTGTGGATATGCACCAGAAGGGCATCCAGTTCATTCCCCCCTTTGAATTCTGGGATGTGTAGTTCCCCCATCTTTCAAATTGGTGCCAAAACTACAAATCGGCTGATCTTTAACCCGACTCTACTGATAACAGAAAAAGAGCAGCCACAGCATCAAAACTGCATTTACTAATGTGGCCTCACTTTCCCTATGCTCTTGTGTGTCAAACAAGGGCCCCTTGGCAGAAGCCACATCCCACAGTGCAAGATCCAGACTGCGCAGCACTTGCATACTCAGCCTTTCCAAATCAGATTGAAAAGCTCATTTAATAACTGCAGGCCCTAAAACGGTATACTGGTATAAACAACTACACGGTTATTATAGTGCAATTAAGCTGTTCACGGTATCTATAACAGTATACCGTGATACCGTTACACCCCTAGTGTGTACATAGAAATAGATTTCTAAGGCTTGTGGACTCTGCTTAGATCCCATGCATAGGCCGACATCTAGTGGAAGCTGCGGAGTATTACAATTGTTGTTTTCGAAACTCGAAAAGGGACGTCGACAGGGCGTGCCACTAATACTATCCCTACTGTGACGTCCACTGTACCCATGGTCCTTCACGCGTTGAGGTCCCTCAATTGTTTTTTTCCGCCATCATCGAAGGACGCTAAATCGCTAACACCATTGATTAAAACTTAGTTAGTTACTCTTTCTATCCTTTAAATCACCGACCTTCGACGAACATCTTCGGCGGTGATAAGGACGAACTCCGTCGAACCTTGACTCAACGACATCCCTTCAGCCTTAGAAGGCCGCACCGGGCCTCGGTGCAGACAGTAGGGAGAGTGGGGCTGGACATTTCCAAGAGAATGCATATTCCCCTTTACTCTCTCTCTATTTTTGTCTAGCTGCCCTTCCACCCTAATATGGAAAACACACCATTTTAAATACTGCCCCAGTTACAGCAAGAAGTTCCCCTGGAAAGACGAGCACCGGGTGTGCAACCTCTGTCTTGCACAGGACATGACAAGGGCCATTGTTGAGCTTGGTCAGCTCTTCAAACCTAAAATACTAAAGGACAGAAAGACCAAACGTTGGGCACACCATGCCATGCAGGCCGAAGCCGCCATGGACGTGGAGGGTGCATCAAGCGACGGCAGCATTGGCGTCTTTTCAGACGACGAAGGCGACATGGAACCGATCGAGTCCCATGTGCTAGCCCCCGGCCCCACCAGACAGGCCGGCGGCGCTGAAACCCGGCGGCAGTAGCGCTTACAAACCAGCCCACACTAAACACATACCCGAGAGTCGACGACAACGTTGTCTACATGCCCGCACATGGCGTCGAGGGGTAGGCCCACTAGTTCCCTGTCCTCTGGGCACTCGAGATGCTGATCGCCGCATGACAGGCCACCAAAGTCGTGAGACGACGCGGACACTGTGTCCAAATGATCAGCCGAGCGTCGGAGGACACGGCATCGGTCCTGCCATCCACCGAAACTCGACACTCACATACATGGAAATCGGCAAAAAGCACAAAGACTTCAGAAATAGCCCTTCGAAGGGATTGTGTCCTCCGACGTATTCCTTATCTTTGCTTGCTGGCCTCAGAAATTTTTTCTGTAGAGGGCGCTGCGTGTCGACTTCCGCCGAGTCGATGTCCCTCGACGGCCACCGTATCGGCGCCGACGTCACCATGCCCATAAATAGCCATGCGCTGCGTCCGTTGCTCAGTTCCGTTTTTCCGCGCTTCGTGGGGCCTCGGAACGTCGTTGCTCAGTTCAGTCAGGTTAACTATCTATTTCTACTCGAATATTCCTTATCGTTCTCGATGGCTTCTTCATCAGAACCGACAACGCCGCGATCCGGCTTCAAGAAATGTCGAGACTGAAGTAAAAAAATGTCAATAACAGATCCACACAGGGTCTGCTTATGGTGCTTGGGATCCGAGCACCATTGTTCGGAGTGTGAGGACTGCATGTCCATGACGGCGAAAGCCTTGAAGGAGCGCAAGGGGAAGCTCGAGAGAGGTAAGTCAGCCAAAACCTCCTCGAAAGTTTTGTCGGCTAAGTCGAGGCATTCGTCTCCTCGCCGTCGAAAACATTCCCATTCTAGATCTCGAAGCAGCTCCCACCATTCGTCGAGATCAAGACACTCAAAAAAGAGACGTCGAAGGTCCCATTCCTAGTCGTCTTCTGTGTCCCCAGAAAGAGTCTCCCGTCCCACCAAACGCAGTTCTCAAGCTGAGTGGGAGGAATTCAGAAAGAAAATGTTAAGCGTCTTCGAGAACACGGCCTCGACCCCCTCAAAGACAGCTGAGGGTGATACCCCGGGTGAAAAACCCAAAAAATCAAAACGCCGCGAGTCGCAGCACCCGGCGAAACATTCTACCCGAGAGCGCCATGAGCCATCGGGTAAGAAGGCACCGCCTTCGACGCCGTCGTCGAGGATTCCTTCGACGCACGGATCGGCGCCATCGACACTGTTGTCGAAGGGTTCCTCGACGCATCGGTCGATCGACTCGACGCCGACGTCGATGAAAGAGAGGACCAAGGCCACCCCACAGCCAACGGTGATTTCAAGGGCCTCCAGCACGACGCCGAGGCCGTCATTGATGCCCTAGAAGAGGATCCTGATCCTCTCGAGTTCTTCGAGACCCCTTCCAGTTTTTTCGACGCCGTTTTCGGCGCCTTGGAAGCCTGTTACATCGGCGTCGACGACATCGATGTTTTCTCGTCCAATAACGACGAGTTTGGCTCCTTCTGCCTTAGAAATGTGTTTTACTCCATTTCAGAGGTCAGAATACCCTGGACTTTCTTCAATTTATGAAGAAGGGGAAGATTCTGACCAGGAAACATTCGGATTACAGAGGACCACACTGCCTACTGCAGAGGATTTCACCTCTGAGGAAAGAAGGCTGAAGGAACTACAGGAGTCACTACATGAGGCAAGTGGGCTGGACACTTCCCCAGAAGTGGAATTTGATAAACCAGACCCAGGGGAACATGCCGAAACACCATATAGAACCCTGATGGCAAGAATAATTGAGTTTATGGGTTGGTCTGTGCCTTCACCTGTTTTCCAACAGGATGACCTAACAGATATATTGGACAAAGGCCCACAGGAGGACCCGGTGGTCCCCTTCCATGCAGCCTTACAAAGAAAAATTGCATCTAATTGGGAAACTCCCAAAGTTATCCATGCAGTCAATAAAAGATTGTCAACCAAGTATAGGGTAGCGGCTGCTGACCCTGAATACCTGTCAAAACAGCCGACCCCAGAGAGCCTGGTGGTTCAAGCGGCAACTTCATCTAGCAGTAGGACCGCTTACCCTACTGTCCCACAGGATAGAGATGACAAGAGGTACGACTCTATGGCAAAGAAAGTCTTCTCTGCCTGTAGTATGGCGTTGAAGTCCATCAACGCCACCTGTACGCTCGCCAGGTTCAGTCACACACTATGGGAGTGTGCTTCATCAGCGGCTGACTGCATACCCGAAGGAGAGGAAAAGGAAGCCTTCCTTAACATTATTAAAGATGGCAAAGATGCCATGTGCGAATCACTTCAAACTAGCATCGATTCCGCTGACAGTATCAGCAGGGCCATGGCGGCAAGTACAAAAATCCGCAGGCATGCATGGTTGTGAAAGTCGGGCTTTGCCCCTGATGTACAGGCCAGACTTTTGAATATGCCCTTTGACGGCTCTTCATTATTCGGGAAAAAGGCTGATGACAGTCTGGAAAAGTTGCAGACTTCTAAAGCAGCAGCAAAATCCTTAGGAGCTGCTATCCGCCAAACTCCTTTTCGCCCCTCAGGAACCTCTGGGAGAGGAAAGTCCTTTCGCTATTATTCCGCATTCGGGAAAGGCAGAGGACAGCCGGCTCAAAGAGGCCAAAGGAGATCCACCAGAGGTGGACGGGTGAAAAGTACTAAGACCGCAGCAGCAGCAGGTGCCTCTTTACCCTCGGCATCAGCTGCCCCCAAACCACTCTGAGGCCTTCCCACACAATACACCTGTAGGGGGCAGGTTAACTCACCATCTGACGGAATGGCAGGCTATAACGTCAGATGCTTGGGCATTGGAGACAGTTGCCCAAGGTTACTGCCTACCCTTTCTACACATCCCTCAGAGTCATCCACCGGGGAACAGCTCTCTAAAAGTTCCAGATCCGCTCCTCTTGAAGGAAATTATAGACCTGCTAGAGAAAGGTGCCATAGAACCGGTACCTGTAGCGGACAGGAACAAGGGCTGGTACTCCCCCTACTTTCTCATACCAAAGAAAGACGGAGGACTGAGACCCATTCTGGACTTACGAGAATTGAACAAGTTACTCAGGAAGGACAAGTTCAAGATGGTAACTCTCTCTCAGATCCTTCAGGCCCTCCAGCTCCAGGACTGGCTGGTATCTCTGGACCTTCAGGATGCTTATTTCCATGTGTCAATCCATCTCAAACACAGGAAATACCTGAGGTTCGCAATTGGCGACTATCATTATCAATTTCGAGTTCTGCCATTTGGGGTGACCTCCGCCCTGAGGGTCTTCACCAAGCTGATGTCGGTAGTGGCGGCAAGTCTAAGGAGGGAAGGGATCCACGTCTACCCCTACCTGGACGATTGGCTGATCAGGGCCGTATCTTCAGAACAGGCCCAGCTAGATTATGTCTGCCTCTTCCTTCACAGACTGGGCTTCTCCCTCAATTTAAAGAAGTCACAGATGATACCATCACAGAGACTCCAGTTCATTGGAGCGGTCCTGGACACTTCCCTGGGAAAAGCCTCGCCACCAGAGGTGAGGGCTCAAGATATTCTACAGATGGTCACCAAGTTTCAAAATGCCCAACGTCTCCCAGCCTTCGACTTTTTGAGGTTGCTAGGCCTCATGGCATCCTGCATCTTCCTTGTGCCAGAGGCTCGCCTGAGAATGAGATCTCTTCAGTGGGCACTGAGAAGTCAGTGGTCACAATTCTCAGGGAGAATGACAGATCTCCGGATTCCGGACAAGGTAGCCCGCGACCTTCAATGGTGGGCCTATCCAGAGAACATCTTGAAATGAGAACTGTTTTGGAAACCATGGCCAGAGATAACAGTAGTCACAGACGCCTCACTCACGGGGTGGGGAGCCCATTTCAACGACTTGAGCATCAGCGGTCGTTGGTCTCCATCGGAGTCCAGACTACACATCAACCTATTAGAGCTGAGAGCGATCAGACTAGCGCTGAAAGCTTTCCTGCCATCGGTACAGGGGAGAAATGTCCTGATAATGCCGGACAACATGGTGGCCATGCACTACCTCAACAAAAGAGGAGGCGTAGGATCACTGCCACTGTGCAGAGAGGCAATGCAGCTCTGGTTTTGGGCAATTCGGGAAGGAATCTTTCTATCGGCAGTCCACCTAGCCGAAGAGGAGAACTTTACAGCGGACGCTCTGAGCAGGCAGAGCAGAGTCTCCCACGAGTGGGAGCTAGCTCAGGAAGTCCTTCAAGAGATCTTAGCCCTTTGGGGAACCCCTCAGGTGGATCTGTTCGCCACAAGCACCAACAGGAAGTGTGATCTGTTCTGTTCAAGGGAATTTCCCCCGAGAGGAGCTCTAGGAGATGCGTTCTTAGTGGACTGGGAGTTTCCACTCCTTTACGCGTTCCCACCAGTCCCCGTTATTCCTCAAATGATCAGGAGGTTGAGAAGATTCCGGAAAACCATGATCCTAATTGCCCGGATTGGGCCAGGAGACGTGGTACCCGGACCTTATAGGTCTGTCCATCTGTCCTCCAATCCGTCTTCCACTCAAAGAGAATCTTCTCTCGCAGAAGGGAGGTCAGGTTCTCCATCCAGACACCAGAACCCTCAACCTTCATGCTTGGCTTTTGAAAGGTTGAGGTACAAGGTTTGGGATCTCCTTGATGACGTCATGGAGGTGTTGCTTTCGGCCAGAAGACCAGCAACAAAGTCTTTATACCGCTGCCGTTGGAACAAATTTTGCAGCTGGTGTAGGGAACAGAATATCGACCCTTTTTTATGTGGTACACCAACCAACGGTGTTATCGTTTCTACTCTACTTGGAAAACTCAGGCCTTCAAGTGGGCACTGTAAAAGGCTATCTGGCAGCGCTCTCTATCTTCAAGCGCACTGCGGAGGAACCATCGTATTTCAAAATTCCTCTAGTGGTACAATTTCTCAAGGGACTAACTAATGGTTACCCTCCAAAACCATTCCAGGTTCCCTTATGGGACTTAAATTTAGTCTTAAACTTCTTAATGGGCACTCCATTCGAACCACTTCACTCTTGCGCGCTGAGATTTCTCACGCTTAAAACTGTTCTATTGGTAGCACTAACATCTGCTAGGAGGGTGAGTGAGCTACAAGCTCTCTCCTGTAAACCCCCACATACAATCTTCCACAAGGACAAAGTTGTCCTACAGGTGAAGCCTAATTTCCTCCCAAAGGTGGTTTCTGAATTTCATATTACTCAGAAAATTACCTTGCCTTCATTCTACCCGGTGGTCAGTCAAAAGGCCGGAAAAAAAATCTCGAATAACAAAAATATCAACAAAAAATAAATCAAATTTTTTATGTATTTATTTATATGTATTTTTGGGGTCAGGTAAGTAAAAAAAAGGGGGTAAAATAAAAAAAAGAAAAGGGGGGTTGGGGGGGAACCCCCCATTTCGAAAAAAAAAGTATTGAAAAAAAATGCATTTTTATTTTTTGTTTTTTTTTCGAGATTTTTTGGTTCGACCTTTTTTCGATATTTTTTTTTTTCGGTCTTTTCACTATAAACCATTCTACCCTCCTCCCCATCCGGGGAAATAGGAGGAAATGCTACATAGGCTGGACCCTAGGCGAGCTCTCAGCTTTTACATTAGCAGAATAGCTAGGATCAGGCAAGCAGACCAACTGTTTGTAGGATACTCGGGTCACAAGTTGGTAACAAAACAAACCATCTCCAGGTGGATTATTTTGGCCATCCTGGAATGTTATAGACTAGCAGGGAAAGAGCCACCCCAAAATCTCAGGGCTCATTCAATTAGGGGTATCGGAGCCTCTTCGGCTCTCCAAAGAGGGGTACCGGTCCGGGACATATGTGCGGCTGCCACATGGTCGTCCGCACATACATTCACAAAATTTTACAATCTGGATTCCTCCACTGGTCAAGAGACCAGATTTGGCAAGGCCGTATTACATTCGGTCCATCCCTAAAAGGATACATATCACTTTCACTCCCACCTCCAATTACATGCCACTGCTATGGGAGTCTATCAAAGATAAGGACTACGTCGGAGGGCACAATCCCTTCGAAGAACAAGTGTTACTTCTTACCTGGTAACGTTCTTTCGATGGGATGTTCCTCCAACGTATTCCTTATCGCCCCTCCCAACCATCCCTGCAGTGATAACTTCCCTTGTGGTTGCAGTTTACGCTCCTTCAAGGTCACTAACCAATTCAGGCATGACTTTTCTTGTGCTACAAAACGGAACTGAGCAATGGACGCAGCACGTGGCTATTTATGGGCATGGTGATGTCAGCACCGATACGGTGGCCGTCGAGGGACATCGACTCGGCGGACGTTGATGCGCAGCACCCTCTACAGAAAAAATTTCCGAGGCCAGCAAGCTGGAAACGTATTATCAAAGATAAGGAATACGTCGAAGGAACATCCCGTCGAAAGAACGTTACCAGATAAGAAGTAACTTGTTCATCTGGTGCAGAAGCATGTCCCGGAGAATCTCCTTAAGGGGAAGACTTCCAAAGAACACTCTTCAAAGAGTCGGCACTCTCATAGAGAAAGGGCAAGTACACCACAGAAGGAAAAGGACACTGTTTCACAAGGGGAGGACACCTTAGCAGCTGCCTTAAAGAATAAGGGCCAGCCTACCCAATAACACCACAAACTCTTGTAACTATTCCAAGCTCCTCCCAGTGGACCTCTGAGGATATTAATAGGGTAATGAGACAAATGACATTCATGGCAATTCTTTTTGCGAAAACCCCCCAGGCTATACAAAGCTTTCAAAACATGCTACCAACTAGTGACTATACATCTTCACAACCCTCAGCAAAGAGGCCACGTCTAGACACCCTTCTAGTTACCCCTTGATTTCTATGATCCAAATACAGACTCTGAGGAAATTGAAACACTAGAGGTGGTAGACCAATACTAAGATGAAGAGGATGTGTATAACTTGCCCTCTCCCGTCAACCTAGACCCACCGGTGTCAGCTTCACCGGTGGACAACCAACTTCAGTATAATGATATGCTCAATAAGGCAGACCCAATACCCATGGCCTTTGGCTATGCCCACTCTAAATTTTAAAACACTTGCAACCCATCGCTCAAAGACGTTCATCAATCAGACTGATTTTGGCCTGTTTTGACCGTGGTTTTGTTATATATAAAAGATGGCAGGCTTTAAGAACTCACAATTCTTTTAGGCATTGTGCAATAGGATTACATTATTTGCCAAGGATCACACACTTTGGTTAAGCAGTGTGCTGTTCTCTTGGGGATTGTTGTGATACATTGCACAACTCCAACTAACCACATTTAAGCAGCACAGAAAAGGGAAACAAAATGACTGGCTGCAAGAGTAACACACGCCCAGGTACTTTTGCCACCATAGTGAAAATTAAAAGCTACCACCCAACAATAATTGAACCTACATCTTAAAGTGATTTTTTTTTTTTTGGGAATTATAGTTTAAAATACACTTTTTAGACATTCTCAATTAGATTCCAAAAACATTGTCCATCTTTTCTTTAACATCATTTATTTCTCAATTTCATCTACTACCTAGGCAACTTTCTCATCCATGTTCCCAGACTTTGTTTGTATCCTTGGGCAGTGATATTTCAGCCTTCAGTTCTTACTACTTCCTCTTTTCTGGTATCCGTTTCCTGTTCTTTCATTAATTTATCAAACAGGTTTATTTCTGCTACTGTATAACGTGGATTTCTTCCTTGGATGCAATAGTTCCACATGTCATCATGTAGGTTTGTAGGCAGCTTTCCCTTTCCGTCAAAACTGCAGTACATTCTAGAAGGACCTATTTTGTCGTTTCCAATTTGTCTTGTTTCTTACAGAATCGACATGCCCGTTTGCCAGTGTTGTACTTGAATGCGTTTGTTGGATAGACTCCCAATCTAATTTGCATCAGTCTTTCTCGAAGATGTTTTGTGGGACATTTCGCCAAGTAAAATGGTATTGTCTGTTTTTTGATGTTCAAGTGTGGCATCATTTTGTGTTTTATAGGACAGCCTTTGTTCTCTTGTACTGATCCAGTCTTCTATTTTTTTTTTTCTTACTTGCTCTGGATTAGCAATTAATTCTTCCTGTGAGGACCCTAAGTTGCATAGTTCTTGTGTCCACTGGTCTTTACTACTATTGAGCATGACAGCACTTTTTCCATGTTCACTCTTAAAGGAATGATTCGGTCAGAAATATTATTGTCCCTATGGTTCGGCCATGTGCTTTTAACCATAATTCGATCGATCGTACAAACATTTCATATGAACCTTACCTGAGTTTTTGTCTCATGAACACAAGCAGAATCAGGCAGCACAGCGCGGCCATCTGGTGATAATCTTATCACTTGCCGCATCGCCCTGGCTGACCTGTGTTTGCGGCATTAAATCATATCCCCGCCTCTGAGCCTGACATCACCAAATCATTTATATTCTCCGCCTCTCCGTGGCGTTGCTGGGCAGCGTGGCCAAACGCGCCCAGTCGTCACCTACGGGACTAGACGCAGAACCCAGAAAACAACACACATCGTCTCACAGTGCGGCGCGTCACAATTAGGAATATGAAACTGTACTTAAAAGGAAACAACAAGACTGTAAAATTGGTAAAGTACATTTATTTCACATTAAATGTTTCGATAACATTCGGCGTGTGACCAAATCAATTAAAATGGACCTTTTTTTCTTTGCTCTCGTTTCATAAATTCGCAAATGTTTATCGTGCGTCACGCGCTGTTCCTTTTGGGTACGCAGGGTGTTCGTTTTGGGTAAACGAAGCACTTCGGTCGCACGGTGAATTGCAAGGCTGGTGCTCCAACTTGGCTCTAGACCACCGTAAAGGTTGTTATGTTGCTCCTAATCGCCGGTACCGCGTACGGACATATTGGACCTTGTCTGTCGTCCCAAAATACGGTCAAATAGATCCAGTGATTGACATGTAGCTGCAGCTGGCAGTTGAAGAAGCCATTGGTCGGGGACTGGAATAGAGGACAATCGCAGAACGGCACGATGTACCTGTTTGCAAAAGATAAAAATCGAAAAGTGTCTCAGTAGCCGATCTTTATTACAATTAACAATTTCCTTTATTAGCGCAGAGGTGACACAATGTGAACCGAGAGAATACAACGTGGAATATCAAAGTACTCTGCTATTTGCTTCCAAGGATAGTGCAAATGAGAATCTTGAGCTCTAAACGTAATGTGTAAACTGGGGCAAAAATTCGAGGTGCAAAAACAGTGTAATGATTTATTAGCGTAGAGCCAGGGAGAAACGAGTGGTGGTCTACATGCGTCTCGATGCTGGCCTGCCCATGTGCCCGGTAGATAGCCCTGCACACATAGGTTGTACTAGCACTTCATTGCAATATGCCAAATAGAACGAACAAGTACAATGTCACCCAGCAGTAATGGTCAGCTATTCGTATTTCGATTAGTTCTGGTATGAAATCGTCTAAAGAGAAACTTACATTATATTCGGCATTTACATTCTCTAGGCGTAATGCAGACCGTAATGCAGACTCCTCCGTTCGTGTCAGCGTTTTCTCATAAACTGAACATATAGGTAACTAGGTGCAGTTTCGGAATGGGCAAACTTATATCGTTCGAGACTTATCCCGAACAAATTCCCCACACTCAACACACTTCCTTATAACTCGGATCCAGAGACTTTGGTCGAAGAATATAATAAAATCATGGCCACATCGCTGGACCTAATTGCCCCCCTCAAATCCAGACCAAGCAAACCTAAAACACATCTAAACAAATGGTACACACCATTCCTTAAAAAGGCAGCAAAAATGGCTAAACTAACCTCCTTTGACTCCCGCATATCCCAAGCGAAATCAAACATGAAGGAACTATTCTCCATCCTTAAAGAAGTAGAAACCCCCATTGTACCACTAGATACCTGTACCAAAGATCAAAATTGGTGCTCAGAAATCCAAAACGCCTTAGCTAACAAGATTGATACCCTACAAAACAAAATCTCCCGCAAAAAAAGCCTCCTTAAACGATCCTCTCCCTTCCAATCTACTGGAGAAACTCACTCTAAGAGAAATCACTCGTTTCAACTTCTCCAAAGTCACCACACTTGAAGTAGAAAAAAACATCCTGTCTCTGAAACCCTCCTATTGTCATGATGCCTACCTCCAAGGAGCCAGACCAGGCCCAGCTGCCCAGAGGCAGACATCATGTCCCCGAGGGAAGTCTCAGCAGCCCCAAATAGGGGCCCTTTGGACTTAGTCCTGGCGCCTTTGGCGCCAGGCTCATATTGGACAACAGTCCTGGCGCCATAGGCGCCAGGCTCATAAAAGATGACTTTGTGTAGAAAGGTGCTTGGTGTAAACTTACCTGATGCAGACCATGCTGCAACATCCAGGCCATCTAGAGGCCTGAATGGGACTACTTTATCTTTGGGGACTACTTAACCACACGGGTGTGGCCGGAGGAAGAATACATACCTGAGAGGAAGGATACATACCTGGAACTACTTTGAAGGCTATTTAAGCCACGCCCAAGCAGCAACTCACGCTTCGCGTTGTTCTGCATCTAGCAGCTGGACGCTCACCGTGTCTGCTCCTGCATCCTGACTTCTGCCACGCCCGCCAGCATCCTGGAACACCTGCAAAGGGAGAAGAGAAGAGAATAGAAGAAAGAAGAGTCCTTACCTGCTAAATCTGCATCCCGGAGACATTTCGCCGACGATCCTGAAAAGGAAGACATTCATTTTAAAAGCACATCGCATTGATCGCTGCAGCGCCGCATTCCACTCACCTTTACTGGGCGCCTCCATGTTCATCAGCGACCATCTGGATCCGCAGCCACATTTCAGTGCCTAGGGAGAAAAAGACAAGAACAAAGGTGAGCTAGGGAAGAGAATAAGAAAACCTTAATTTTCCATCATAAGACTTACCTGTTGGGTCATTCCCACTTCATTTCGAGTCGGTGCCGCATCATGGCATTTCCGGACCCCGGCCCCTAAGGGGGAAAAAAGAGACATCAGCGTTAGTGAGCGAATGCTAAGACATTACCTGAACGCTCATTAAAGACTTACCTGATATCTACTGGAACTGCGCCTCTCACTTCGGGTCGGTGCCATATCTCCGGCATTTCCGAACCCCGGCCCCTATGGGAAAAAAATACACAAGGATTAGTGCATTAATGCAAGGACACTAAAGGAACCTCTCATCAAACAACTCACCTGAGTTTCCTTCGTCGGTTCCATTGCTCATCTCGGAATCTTTGTTCTGCACCTGAAATAGAGACAACGGACAATTATTATTTCGGGCTCATACTTATAAACAGAATTCTCACAGTATTTTACCGGGAAGGTCAAGCAAACTTGAACTCTCTACAATCCAAGATCCAGTGAAGTAACTGGATTACAACGCGCCCCTGCATCAGAAGCAGGATGGAGAGCTCGTCCTTTCAGACCCTAAGGTGAGACTTCACGGGGAATCGCAGAAGGGTTTCGTGGAGGGTGAGAAGGGAGTGGGAGGCTTACACATTATCCCGCAGATTGTTAATACTCCCTTTTCACACACAGAAGGATATTTCTGCAAGCCAGACAAGCCAGATTAGAGGGTCCGGTCCTGTCCATCTTCCGAGTCCTGCGCTTCACCATAGAAGAGGCAGCAGCACTCCAAACCAGGCCTGTGCCTCCGTGGGAGTCAGGTGAGCGTAGCACCTATTGTCAGGGAGATCTCTGCCCGGCTCAGCTTATTAAAGATTCTGCCTGTGACCTCTCCCCTTTCATCACAAAACTAATTAATTCCTCCTTCTCCAGTGGTTCTATCCACACTAACTTAAAACAATCCTGGGTATTCCCATTACAAAAAAAACCTACACTTGACCCAGCCACACCCACTAACTACAGACCCATAACGACCGTACCATTCCTTCTAAAAATCCTGGACAAGGTCGCCTACATACAAATACAGAAGTATCTGGAAGAACACCACCTCTTGGGAGCTAGACAATCGGGCTTCCGTCCTCAACACGGGACTGAAACTGCTCTCATCGACTTGAAAGCACAGATTGATATGCTCAGAGACAATGGCCAAGCCGCCTTACTCATCCTCCTTGACCTCTCTGCTGCTTTCGACTTGGTCGATCACTCTGTCCTATGCACACACCTCCACACATCAGCCCACTTCTCTGCTGAGGCCATCACCTGGATTAGATCATTCCTTAACGGCAGAACTGAGGATTTTTTCACCTACAGCGGCAGCAGACCCCATACCCATCACTTGTGGCGTGCCACAGGGCTCCTGTGTCAGACTCCACACTGTACAATATATTTACCAAGCCCCTTTTTGATGATTTGGACCATCTCAGTATCACCTACACCAACTATGCAGATGATACCCAGATCCTCCTCCCTCTTTCTGGAGATTATGAAAAGGATTTGGCCTTGTTAAATAGAGTACATCATCATCCAAGCATGGATGGCCACACATGGACTATGCCTGAATGATGATAAAACTGAACTCATCATCCTAGGCACCACCACCAGTTTAAAGAAACTAGGCCCTGCCTACTGCTCTTTCTTGATCGATGGCAACAACATCAAAGTGGGACAAGAGGTCAAAACACTAGGCTTTTACCTGGACTCCAACCTCTCCTTCAATAGACAGGTGAGCTCCCTAGCATCCTCCACGGCATACACATGTAAACTGATCCGCACAGCTAAACCATTCCTGTCCGGCACTAACTGTCTCACCCTCGCTAGAGCCCTGATACAGTCCTGCCTGGACTATTGCAACGCCCTCTATCTGGGATCCTCTAAAGCCACTACTAGCAAACTACAAACTCTTCAGAACAATGCTCTTAGAGCGGCCTTGGGCATCTCCAGAAGAGAGCATATCACAGGATATAGTGAACAGAACAATTGGCTTACCATCAAAGACAAAAGTCTACTAAAAACGGCGTCACTCGCTCATAAATCCCTTAATAACGCTACCCCCATCCATCTGATCGATAGATTTCACAGACCGTCCTCCTTGAGACCTACAAGAACAGCTTACAAAGACTGCCTTTCTGTCCCCAACTTCAAACGCTCCACAATAGGGGTAACAGCTTCCCTGTGAAAGCAGCCAAATTGTGGAATTCCCTACCTCCAACTCTCAGAACGGACTTGGCCTATCAAAACTTCCCATCCAAGGTAGTTTTATGGCTGAAAACGAAGGCCGTCAAACACATTCAGGTGCCAAGTCTGTTCCTACTCGTGCCACTTGTACACTTTGTAACCACGTGTGCATACTTGTATATATGTATATTATCCTGCGTACCTCTTTGTGATTATGTATTTTTTATTGCTGTTGTAACTAAGTTTTGCAAATTCTTGTTAAGACTGTGCTCTGATACCTGAGGGTATGTTCGTGCATTACAAATTAATAAACAAACAAACGTACGTTATTACACCCCCCCTTCAATTCAATCCCTTTCGGAATGGTCTCTGCCTCTCAAGGTCAAAAAACAATAGAACCTTATTCTGTGCGTGGGACGCCTGGGCCTCCCGGCTCCCAAGCAAAAATTCAAAGCTGGTGACCTTCACTCAAAATGAACATTCATTCTTACTTTGCAACATCCGTGTCCACGCATCCATGGACCTTTTGTAGCCCAGCAGTTATTCAGCTTTTTGCAGAACGTTATTGCAAGTCAACTGCCAAAACCCAAATATTCTTACACACTGTTACCCATTGGTCATTAACACGAAAAATGAAGGTGCCACAGTATCTCATCTAAACTGGGAAATGTGAAAGCAATTGTAATAATTGTAATATATTTTTAAGAAAAGGACTGAGAGGATAGATTTCAAAAGACAAAATGCATACTTTATTTGTACAGTTTATAGAAACATTTTTTGCAAAAATAAAAACAGACGGTAATCATTTCAACCGGGATTTGAACAATTTTACAAGCTCTGCTTTGGGTGGACATGGCACGCTGGCAATGTTTTGTGGCAATGTATGTGCGCTCTGAACAGATTTGTGCGCAATTCCATGAGTATGCATCTCGACGACATTAACAATAAGACCTTACTCAAAATCAAATTCCATTTTCTCATATACTGGTTTGACAACCCATTTTTTGCTTCTTTTCGTAAAGGCCATAGTGTAGCGAAGCATCCCTAAGTTTCCTGCAGTCCTAGATTGTTCCCGGCCCACATTCTCGTTATGCGCTAATACCGCAAGTAAAGTCCGACATTTCATCCCCTGGATGCCAAAATGCAATCTCTTGGGCCTGTACTTTAGGCACATATTGTGGAACACCTCCAAATCTCCTGTGTGACAGAATTCTGTGAGTCCCTTACGATCTCTTGATAGAGTTTTATCAAACACAATCTTCTCAAGGGCTTTGTGTGGAGGTGAGAATGGGATCAACCACTTCTTCTTCCGTGCCTGCTCTGGGGACAAAGGGCCATGTTCACATTAGTGGAAACAGTGGTGCATTAGTGACCGCCATTTGTCCAGTAGAATTTCCACAGACCCATCGCATGTTTTTGAGCTCCACCAAAGATGGTTGCTGAAAGACTGGCACCATTGCGAAATACCTTCCAAACTTTTTTTTTTCCCTGCAGCTGATATTTTTTTGATTGATTTGGCAACATGCCATACATTAAATTGATGTTTAATATTTGGATACTGCTCTCTCATTGTCTTGGCTATTGAAACGTGTCTGTCCGTGGCTGAGGTCGATTTGCATTCCCCTCGATTGTAGATCTTCCAGTGATTTATAAAACCAAGTTTCTCCATAGCCACCGAGGATTTACATTGGGACACCTGCACGACCACCGAACTCACAATTTTCTTACTTTCCATGTCCTGAAGATGGTAGGTGCAGTACTTACCAGAAAATCCGGGGCTGTCACCTGAGCCTGACATCACCAAATCATGTATATTCTCCGCCTCTCTCCATGACGTTGCTGGGCAGCGTGGCCAAACGCGCCCATCCTCACCGACACGTCTAGACGCGGAACACAGAAAACAACACACATCATCTCACATCGCGGTGTGTCACAATTAGGAATATGAAACTGTACTTTAAGTGGAAACAAGACTGTACAATTGGTAAAGTACATTTATTTCACATTAAATGTTTCGATAACAATCGGTGTGTGACCGAATCAATTAAAATAGAACTTATTTTCTTTGCTAGTACCGCGTACGGACAGATTGGACCTTGTCTGTCATTTAATAAATCCACAAATGTTTATCGTGAGTCATGCGCTGTTCCTTTTGGGTACACAGGATGGTCGTTTTGGGTAATAAATCCGCAAATGTTTATCGTGAGTCACACGCTGTTCCTTTTGGGTACACAGGGTGTTCGTTTTGGGAAATAAATCCGCAAATGTTTATCGTGAGTCACGCGCTGTTCCTTTTGGGTACACAGGGTGTTCGCTTTGGGTAATCGTAGCACTTCGGTCACACGGTGAGTTGCAAGGCTGGTGCTTCAACTTGGCACTAGACCACCGTAAAGGTTGTTATGTTGCTCCTAATTGCCGGTACCGCGTACGGACAGATTGGACCTTGTCTGTCGTCCCAAAATATGGTCAAGTAGATCCAGCGATTGACATGTAGCTGCAGCTGGCGGTTGAAGAAGCTATCGGTCGGGGTCTGGAATAGATGACAATCGCAGAACGGCACGATGTAACTGTTTGCAAAAGATAAAAATCGAAAAGTGTCTCAGTAGCCGATCTTTATTATAATTATTCATTTCCTTTATTAGCGCAGAGGTGACACAATGTGAACCGAGAGAATACAACATGGAATATCAAAGTACTTTGCTATTTGCTTCCGCGGAGAGCGCGAATGAGAATGTTGAGCTCTAAACGTAATACGTAAACTGGGGCAATAATTTGAGGTGCAAAAACAATGTAATGATTCATTAGCGCTGAGCCAGGGAGAAACGAGTGGTGGTTTACATACGTCTCAATGCTGGCCTGCCCCTGTTGCCTGGTAGATAGAAGTACTAGCACTTCATTGCAATATGCCAAACAGAACGAACAAGTACAATGTCACCCATCAGTAACGGTCATCTATTCTTATTACGATTAGATCTGGTATGAAATCGTCTAAAGAGAAACTTACATTATATTCGCAATTTCCATTCTCTAGGCGTAATGCAGACCGTGATGGAGAATCCTCTGTTCGTGTCAACGTTTTCACATAAACTGAACCTACATGTAACTAGGTGCAGTTTCGGAATGGGCAACCTAATCATATCATATGTTCGTACACGCCCCTTCAATTCAATCCCTTTCGGAATGGTCCCTGCCTCTCAAGGTAAAAAAACAATAGAACCTTATACTGTGCGAGGGATGCATGGGGCCTCACAGCTCCCAAGCCGAAATTCAAAGATGGTGACCTTCACTCAAAACAAACGTACATTCTTACTTTGCAACATCTTGTGTCAACGCATCCATGATAAAAATGAATTTTGAAACACGGGTTCAGGAAATAGGGGGCCACTCGTTGTTCGTGGCGCTGCTCAGCTGTAGGTGAAATACAGACACCACTGCTTATTTCATGGCCTCCTACCGCATGGCATGTTTTCACAGTCGGTACTTCTTGCGTGCCTAGAATGTTTTGTGACCTATGTCTAATCCCTTTTGTAGGTCCAGCAATTATTCAGCTTTTTGTGGAACTCTATTGCAAGTCAACTGCCAAAACCCAAATATCCTAACACACTGTTACCCATTGTTCATTAACAAGAAAAATTAAGGTCCCACAGTATCTCAACTAAACTATGAAATGTGAAAGCAATCGTAATATTTGTGATATATTTTCAAGATAAAGGACTGAGAGGATAGATTTCAAAAGACAAAATGCATACTTTATTTATACAGCTTATAGAAACATTTTTTTGCAAAAATAAAAACAGACAGTAATCATTTCAACTGGGATTTGAACGATTTAACAAGCCCTGCTTTGGGTGGACATGGTACGCTGGCAATGTTTTGTGCCAATGTATGTGTGCTCTGAACAGATTTGTGCGCGATTCCATGAGTATGCATCTCGACGACATTAACAATGAGATCTTTCACAAAATCGAATTCCATTTGATCATATACTGGCTTGACCACCCATGTTTTGCTTCTTTTTGTAAAGGCCATATTGTAGCAAAGCATCCCTAAGTTTCCTGCAGTCCTAGATTGTTCCCGGCCCACATTCTCGTTATGCGCTAATACCGCTAGTAAAGTCCTACATTTCATCCCCTGGATGCCAAAATGCAATCTCTTTGGCCTGTACTTTAGGCACATATTGTGGAACACCTCCAAATCTCCTATGTGACAGAATTCTGTGAGTCCCTTCAGATCTCTTGATAGAGTTTTATCAAACACAATCTTCTCAAGGGCTTGGTGTGTAGGTGAAGATGGTATCAACCACTTCTTCTTCCGTGCCTGCTCTGGGGACAAAGGGCCATGTTCACATTGGTGGAAATGTTGGTTTTCTGTCCAGTGGTGAACGCTGGAACAGTGGTGCATCAGTGAGCGCCATTTTTCAAGTAGAATTTCCACAGACCCATCACATGTTTTGGAGCTCCACCAAAGATGGTTGCTGAAAGACTGGGACCAATGCGAAATACTTTCAAAACCTTTTTTTTCCCAGCAGCCAAGATTTTTATATTAATTGATTTGGCAACATGCCATACATCAAATTGATGTTTAATATTTGGATACTGCTCTCTCATTGTCTTGGCTATTGAAATGTGTCAGTCCGTGGCTATGAGGTCGATTTGCATTCCCCTCGATTGTAGATCTTCCAGTGATTTTATAAAACCAAGATTCTCCATGGCCACCAAGGATTTACATTGCGACACCTGCACGACCACCGAACTCACAATTTTCTTACTTTCCATGTCCTGAAGATGGTAGGTGCAGTACTTAGCAGAAAATCCGGGGCTGTCACACTGTCCATCGCCGGCTAGCCTGAACCGTTTGTCGGGGAATGTACTTTGACTACCCAATGGTTCAATTCTCCAAGCATCACTAATGGCAGGGAATAGAAAATCATGTTGGTATTTGTAGTATTGCGTTTTAGAAATGAAATGGAGTCCCACAAACTGAAAGAAACTGGATAACTTCATGAAACTGCAGCCACTGAAAAGTAAAGCTGCTGCACACAGTAGATTGCCAGCTGGCATTTTCCCCAGCATCGGTTGTGCGGACCATGAAAATGCTTTATGTGACTTTTCACAGGTGGCATGTATTTTGAGGTTACTGCCTTGCGTTAGATGAGTCATGCTCACCAATGGCTTTCCACATACTTCCCCTCCCACTGAATGCACACATTTCAGCATGTGTATAATCTCCATCAAGCTGCTGTCAAATACTATGTATTTGGCCTCTTTTATTATACTGTCATCTGGCAACACTGTGGTTTCGGACTGAGCCGTTGTGGACATTTCAGCCAAACCGGACATACTATAGTCGATATCTTTGTCTGTTTCGTCGGTCAATAGTGTTGATGCTTCAGTTTCTGTCATTTCAACATCTGTTACTTGACGATGGATAGGAAAAAAAGATCAATGTGGACTGCTTTTTGGGGGGCATTTTTTTTGGCGGTTGTCGATTGTGTTAAGTGCTCACCTAGTAATGTTAAACTATCATCTATACATTCAATTTCACCTTCCTCTGGCGTAGCAGGCGCATTGTAGCAATGGTCCAAGAACACTTTGCTGGAATCGCCAGTCTTATTAAATTAATTTTCTGGCCATTGGACATAGGCATCTCGAGTGTGAACACGACGCGTCTGAATGACTAGTTCCTCCATGGTGAAAACAGTTTGGCAAGCAGCATCTGTCATTTGTATCGCTGTCTGTGTCTGCATAGTCCGTACTCCATCGGGCAACTACAGGACAGATGGGAAAAGGGATGTTCAGTGTAAATCCAACATACAGTGTTGTACAATTGGCATTAAAAAAGCATATAATGAAGGCCTTAGCACAAAACTATTGCCAACAATAGAAAGTGTTTATATCTAACCTTTTTTTTTATTTCTTTTCTTTGAAACCTTCTTTACTCTAACATCAGCAAACTGGCGAACCGACTCTGATACACGTTCCTCCGGTTCAATATACGGATCTTGTATACATCCCTACAAAAAATAGTATCCATTTAAAATAAGTCATTGGCATTACACATCTAATTAGACCGACTTTCTTTCATTCGATGGTACTGTCAGTGCGCATACCTCTGGGTCCAGATCAACTGTAAGGTCTGGTTCCGGAACAACCACATTGGATAATGTAATTGTAGAGGACGCTGCAGCATCTCCCTGAAACGCAGTACTTGTATTAGTAAGGTCGAAAAGATTGTAAACGGGACACACAATTTGGAAAGATGACAAAGGTACATATCAATAGTAAAGAAGAAATGAAACATTGTGTAATGCAATGATACGTTGCGAAAATATGATCACATTATCTAGAATTCCTGGAACAGAATAGCTAGGTAACATTACCTGATACGCGCTCGAAGTGGTTGATGACTCCAGGAAAGACATGGATGTTGAATCTTGTTCCTTCATATTCGGTGGATAGTCATCGAGTGGTAAAGACAAAGTATTATTCTTTTTAGAAATTCAAACATTACAAAATGGCATGTAAGGAGACTGAATACGAGAAAATTACACTTATTGAAATGCATAATATAGCATAGTTATCCGTCCCCATAAATCATTTTTGTATGTGGGTTCTACAAAACAAGGACTGATATTTAGCAAAAAAGTCATTATTTCAACAGCTATTCAATCACATAAATATGGAAAGTACTATAAGTGGCATTTATAACGAAAATACAGGCGTAAAGTTAAACCCGGAAGCATGACTCACCTGAGGCGGCATTTTCACGAGTAAAGTCGGAATAGCGTTTGGAAGCAATTTCTGAGTTGTTCTCAGTTGATTCCTCTTTGCGTACAAGGATGTGTCATACATATCCAGGGAGAAGTGCAGGCTGCAGATGTGGTATCGATGACCCCTCTTGTCCTCCAAGACTTGTTGGACTCTACTTTCAAGCTCTTTCGGTGGATATCCGCAACGTCTGACCCATTCTCTTATTCGATCAACAGTCTTAGGGAATATATGCATTGTAATGCCTTCGGATTTGTCATAGGTCTTCGAAGGGCAACCGAAAATAGAACATGCAGGCATTGTTGTAAATTCTGCAAAATAAAGGTCAACATTATTAAAAAATATATTTTGCATAAGCATGTGAGAAAGAATGAATTGGACCATACATTGTTCATTGCACGCTTTCTTTTGGGCACCACAGCAAAGCCAGTGCAGCGTGTGCGGCTGTATTATTGGATACATTTCACAAACGATTCATTGATGTGTTGAAAATCAGAACATGTTACTCGTCCCTTGACTGTTCTATCATGCACGAAAAGGAAACCTGCTTATACTATAGACACGGTCCACGAAGGATGCAATACGATGCCAATTGACACTGATAAAAATGGATATATCGATAACATAACAAAAGAAACTGAAGTCAATAGCAATGATATAAATTAACATAGCAGTACGGAGTTAGATACTTCGGAATAGATATAAATTTACAAATGAAGGAGATATGATTAGGATACATGCCCTTACCTTGACCAACAAACAGTTGGATTCAGCAAGCTGAGTAATTAGTGGCAGGAGAACAGGGAGATGTTCACAGGTAGCACACTGACCAGTTCACTCAAGGCAGTCACAGAGTAGCACGTTCACGAGATGACTTGCAGTGCTCAAAGATGTTCTCATGGTAAATATCCAGTGGTTTATAAAGAATAACAAAAAGGATTGTGTTTGTGAATGAATGACGTGTATATGTTGTGGTATTATGTGAATTGCAGGGGCATCGTCTGCTTCAGGGGAGGCCTGCCTGGAGAAACGAGGTCTGAGGAGGCCATGTGAGCAATGGCCCCTGGGCGTAGGATACCTTTTGAAGTGTACATGTTGTTTGGCACCTTGGCCGTTCGCGCCCCTGACGGCACCCCATGGCAGCGCACATCTACTAGTGCAAACTGCCTTTGATAGTGGGGGGTGGGATGGATGGGCCGGGAGGCGTGTAGACAAGGCACCGGAACACTGCTGAATGGAGACACACTTGATTCATTTAAAAACTGAAACAACCATTGATAAAAAATATGTTGCGTTTTATTTGGTTTCTTATTTTGATGGCACAATAATACTAGACATTGTAAAGGTCTGGTTGCAGCTCAGCGAGGGAAAATCCCCTGTACTGACCACTGTCGCTGGGGAAAGTTTGTCTAATGGCGCCAACGACACAGGCGGGTATTACTCGTCGAACGCGGTGTCCAAGCCTCCCATGAAGCCACCATGTGTACGAACGATAGGCCACCAGCCGGTACCACCTATGAAAGAGAAAGATACAATCTGTTTTTAAATGACCAAGATAAGTGTATAAACCTTAGTTGTCAATGACAATTCTTGTATGCAATGGCATTTTTGCCATGAAAAATGCTAACTAGACACTGCACAATATTGAACAACTTTTATGCGACTATTACTAGAGAATTGCAAGACTAAACGGATATGACAATGATATCTTGAAGTTACGATAATATAGGGGACAACCAAGAAATAGTAGTGGCCTAACTGACATCACAACCAGACTACACTTACTCGTTACTTGGATTACGAGGGTGAACTGTTGCGCGAAGTTCGTGCATAAGCACCATTAAAATCCTCAACACGGACTGTGTGAGACAGACTGCCGTAAAGTCTGGCAGCTCGGTAACGCATTGCGGCTTTGGATCGCCTTGCGATATGTAGGACAAGCATCCAGAGTTTTCTCGGCAGCAGCAGTTCTCCACCTCGGTTGGCATTAGCGCGCACCGATTGCAGGTACACCAGGTGGAAACACCGTCCATGCGACTAGGCCCAGGCTCTTCATCTGTTGAAACGTCCGCCCAACTGTTGTCCAAATCCCCATCATCTACAGAGCTTGCTCTTTCCAGTAATTCCTCCTGGGAATACTCGGGCTTGTACAGGTAGGGCATTATTGTTGCCATTGTGTGGTAAAGAAACTAAAATAATTTATAGCGATGGTACTGGTATCTGTTCACACGGGCTACAAGCAACGAAGGTAGCTGACCAGAGCACAGAAACAAGTCACAGAATACTCAAAGAAATACAGCGAGAGGAATGGAAAAGAAAATCTGCTGTTGTGTGTTGTGAAACGCTCTGTTTATACTTGTCGAGGAAAGGGGCTTCCTGCCGTTTCCATGGTGACACGTCATTGGCTGAGGCGCACAGAATGTTGACACGAGACGTGCTTTGGCATTGTGAAATGGACGGTACGTGTCTAGTGATGTCAGGCTCAGGGGTGGGGGATATGATTTAGTGCCGCAAACGCAGGTCACCCAGGGCGATGCAGCAAGTGATGGGATTATCACAAAATGGCCACGCCCTGCTGCCTGATTTTGCTTGTGTTCATGAGACAAAAACTCGGATACGTTGCATAGGAAATGTTTGTACGATCGATCGAATTATGGTTAAAAGGACATGGCCGACCCATAGGGACAATAATATTTTTTGACCGAACCATTCCTTTAATTAGCAGATTACATCCTATCACTGGCTCTGGCAGTATACGTTTTCTTAGAAGGGCAATATATTTCCATTGTATTACTGAGTAAATGGACTGTGGCCCTAACTCCGCTATTATAGCGGCAATTGGAGTACAGCTCGGGAGTTTCAGTATTGGTTTCCAAAATAGGCTTTCTAGTTTTGCGCATAGTCTCCAAGATAAATTTAGGCCTGCTTCTCCTTCATGTGATAAAGTTGGTGTAACTTTTCGCACGTAGAAGGATCTCACAGGCACTTTTGAAAACTCGCCAAATCTCCCGTTCAGGATTGCACCTTGTGAGCTTCATTGTTTTGCTTTCATACATAGCTCTTGTTCCCAATTTGTTTCTGCTATTGAGTGATAGATACAAGATTTCTTTCACTTTTTCTAGAATTTCTTTGCCAATTCTCCAGTTGGATAATTTATCACTCATCTTATTGGTTCCTCCAATTGTCAATATTTTAGACTTGCCAATAATGATATCAAGATTGTTCCAGTTTTTAGCAATCGATTACTTTTCTTTTGTTATTTCTTTCTTTTGATATCCGTCTTTCTCCATTCTTTTTTTCTGTTTTTCTTCCATTGTGAGAAAGGGAGTTTCCCACTCCAATACTTCTGCGTCTTTTTCGTCTCCGTTTGAGACGGAATCTGTAGTTGAGGCTGAGCTGATGTTGTTTGGTTCGTCCGCTGCTTGCTCTTTTTCCAAAGAGTTGGAAAAGTTTTTGGTTTGCCTCCATTTCATTTTCTTCAATATAGAAGGAGGCATCATCAATTAGGCCATGTGACTTGTCCATCTCATCACTGAAAGTATTATTTTCTCTCTCATCCTCTGATGAATTAAAAGTTATTACAGTTTTTTTTGTTTCGATAGACGTTGCGCGTTGCCTGATAACTTTTTGCGTATTAAACAGGCTAACGTGTTTAGGGCTTGGCAGGGTTTGACTGTTTCTTAAGAATTCCCTCGCTCCTGTCGTTTTCCTTTTCTGACCGGTTTTAATGATTTTAGTTTTTTTCTCTACCACTTGTTTGTTAGCTACCAACTTGTTTTTTTCTCCTTGTGGTGGCTCTTTTTTTCAGTTTTAGTTTTTTCAGCCAACTCTGTTTTTCCTATGAAACACTGGATGTGTGCTATCGTCCCCTCCAGATTTGTTCTATTTGTCTGGTTTGAGTCGTAACACTGTTGACCAAATTGGCCTAAGTGCTGATAATTTGTTTCCTTGTTTTGAATCCAACGTCTTCAATTCTATTGATTTTTTTCAGGGGCTTGTAGTTTTAAGCAATTCGTTGAATTTATTTACCTCTTCAGTCTCTGTCATAAGCCGATCTGTTTTTGGTTTTAGTTGGTGGGTGGATTTCATTTTGGTTGCTTCACCCTTTATTCCTGTGAAATTCCCCAGTGTGTACCTATTAGCTAACGTTACATTTCTTGGTAGAGAAAAATCATCATCGGGCCCAAAAAACCCAAATCTCATATCTGTAGAGAATTGCTCGCTAAATATTTCAATGTTTCTTTGATGCTCCCTTTCGTTTCTTTCGACCAATTTTCGCATCCATGTGATTTTATCCAACATGGCATGAGTTGTAATGGCTGTTTCCTCCTGGTTTCCACTGGCTAGATCACTTAATCTCCTTTGCCATGTGGCCGATGATTCTGCCTCATAGTTTAAGCGTTCCTCTACTTTTGAGGTGAATGTTTCGAGGTAGACTAATTTTGAATGAAGAAGTTCAAGCATTGTTGTATTATATTTCACATTGTCGTTTATCGTTTCATATAGTTTAGTGTAGGGAGCTAGAGAAATTGCTAATGCTGGCATAACATTGTTATGTATCTGTATTCCCGCAGCTATTGACAGGTTGTTTTTCTCTGTTGTTTGATGCAGTATTTCTTCACCTTTGTTGATGCAAGTCCCAAGCCGAGGTTTACAAGGGACCGACCGTTTTTGTGGTTCCGTCAAAGTCATCACAGGTGATTTCTACATTTGAGGCTCATTTCCTCAGAAATGCTTGTGCTGTTGTGTCCTTTAGTAATAGTGGTGGACCTGATTTGTTTGTTATCGATACATGTTGTGTCTTTCATTTTGTGATTCAAAGTCTTCCACATAGGATACTTGAGGCTCTCTTTCCGTTATTGGTCTCTGAAAGTTATCAGGTTTCCGACCTCCTTGCATAGCCTACTCACCATTTGTTGTAATCGCTGGTGCATTTTTTCCTATTTGTCGAATATTTTCCATTTGTGCTTTGAGCATTTTGCTCACTTTGAATTTCTTCTAGCCATTCTTTGTTTGTATAGGAATGTGGTTTTGCACTTTGGTGAATGCCCAATATACATTGGTGTTGGAGTTGTTGGACTGTCCCTCGATTTAATTTTTTTTAATGAATGTTTGTCGCCATTCCAGCTCTCGTATTTCGTTTCCTATGGAAGTTTCATGTAGACTTGTACTTCGTTTTTTCTACCAACCAACGGCAAACGAGAACACGTCGAATCTTCCTGTATGTGGGAAAATACAATGTTTTAGTTTATTGATGATGGGATTCAGTGAGCATCATTCGTTTGCGAGCTCTCCTCTATCCAAATTTCTTCGTCGCCAATAGATTCCATTTCATCTTGTATCTCACCTTGTATCTGCAGCTGATCCTGTTTTTCGTCTTTTTAAGGAATCATCCATGTATTTTAAATCCTGTGATACATTTTGGTCTACTTGTTCCGAATGGTACATGCCGTTATCGCCAGATATGGGGACTGTCTTGGGCTTTTCATTTTTCTCAGTGTTTAATTCAGTCTCCTTTGTTTTTTGATTCTCTTTCAATTCGATGTCCTCGGTGACTGAAACAAATGCGACAGGTAGTTTTAAGCTATCAGTGTGCTGCAAGACCTGTCCTTTTGGAGCATTCAGTTCCATTGTCCTTGAATGGAGGTCGTGCTGACTTGCATACTCTCTCGTTACAATCGTCACCAACATTGGCGTTTTCCCTTTTTCTTAAGTGTGGAGTAAGGTTATTGCTGTTACTGTTTGGTTCAAATTCTGCTTCATCTTCTACTTCAAGAATGTTACTCTCTTGCAGTTCCTGATTACTGTTCTCTAGGGAATGACTTTTGGTCAGTGGGCATTGTATGGAGTTCAGGCCGTTGAACTTCATTATAGCGGCTGCCTTTTCCTGTGCGATATTCACAATACTCTCTCCCTGTATTACCTCTCTGTTTGGTATTGAGGTAATGCATTTCAAAAGTTTCGAATGCTCACTAGACAAGGGAGAGTCTGTACGGCCATTTGGATGGTTTCCTGTCAGGTCAGCGTCTGTCAGTTAAGGCTGTCTTGACTGCGAGTCACACAGCGGCTTTCTCTTAGACTTTTCACGTGCTTGCTATAACGGGCGGCGACTCGCTCAATCATGTCCTTTGCCTCAATACAGGTATAAATTGTTGATGCACTTACTGAACACCATCGAATGCCTTGATCGTTGCTATGCTTCGCTGATGGTGGCATCGGCGTCGGAAGAGATGGAACTGACGTGGGCTTCTTCCACTGCTCCCGTGGGCTCCCAAGGTGCAGCTTTGCTCTGGTGTTCGGCCGATGAATGCCTTCCGCCTCCATTCCACAAGGAGATCTCCTGGAGTCAGACTGGAGTGCGACTTTACTCCAACTATGCGCCTGTGGTCAGTTCTTATAGGAGAAGTTTGTTTGTTAAAAGTACAGCTTCTTCCAGAACAAAAGGAAAAAATAAAAGCATGAGTCCACAAACAAACGCTCTGCTCCGGCAGCTGACCGGATTGTGACTGGACTCCAACCCGGACAATGTCAAATATACAAACGTAGTTCAATTGACCTTTCCCTTAGAAGAAAGTGCACTAGACAAAATAGGATAGGACTTTTAAAAAAAAGTAATGAACCCCAAAAAAATAACATGAGAGAGGAAATGTTCCAATTAATATGCTGGCACAGTATAAAAGGTGCTCAGATTTTAAACCCAGCAATCTGTAGTGGAAAAATTCCCAGGAAAACAAAATCCCAATAAGAAACAAGCGTGTGTGGTTTTGTAGGTAAGCGTCTGCACTGGTAACATGACAAACTGAGTAAAACCATTGAGCAAGTTTGCCAACCTGAAAAAAAAAAAAAACTTGAAAGAAAGTTATGCTGTCCACCGACATATGTCCTTTACTTGTGCCCCGAAAAGCAGCCATTATCGAGGTCACATAACAGTACCAGTGTCCAGGATTGCAACCTCTCTTGCCACATCCTGGGGAAATACTCATGACTTACTTGCCCTCTCATCGTTTCCATGGCCTGCGGTAGCGGCCATGTAGTTAGGGTTAAGTTATTAAACCCATAGGAAGAGCACTTTTCTGGGTGGATTATAACTTTGCTCCCCCTGGATGAATCCTCACCAAACTTTGCATAAAAAGTATATGTTCCACTCTGAATTATGCAAAGTTTGGTGAGGTTTGGTCAAGGTGGAGCAAAGTTATAGGGGGGTCCCAAAATGTCTTTTTTTCCCATAGACATAATGGGAAAAACTTTGCTCACACCTACAGCCCAAACCAACCGCTGGACGGATTTACACCAAATTTGCGGCAGGAGCGGCTGCTTGTCCCGAAAGCGTGCTTTTGTTAATTTGGTGTAAATCCCTCCTGTAGTTTTTTTTTTAAATGACCAAAACGTAAGGCAAAAAAATGTGTGATATCTATGTCCGCTTCGATTGGTTGGCGTGAGGTGCGTCAGATTTTTGGAAACGCCCGCAATCTTGAATTCGTGGAACTTGGACATCGTGGTAAAAACATATTAAAAAACACAACATTGCACTTGTCAAACTTATCAAATAACCTCTGGGGAGGTAAGGGGTGATGAGGGGTGATGACGATGGGATGGAATATGGCTGCAAGAAGCAAAAAAAAACGTATGATTTTTGCCGCGAAAGCCCGCAAACAGTTCGGATGTTCGCGAACAGTCCTGAGAAGTTCGGGGGCACTTCAGATGTTTGGGGGCAGTTTTTGGATGGCTTATAACTTTGGCGCAACTGCATGAAACTTTGCAATTATATTCCTGACCTCATTCTGAATGTGTTTGCAAAGTTTGGTGGGATTCTGTCAAGAGGGGGCAAAATTAGAGGGGGGTCCCAAAATATTGTAAAGGCGTATAAATGTGGTCCCCTTTGACAAATCTACACAAAAGTTTGCAAAAAGATTATAGATCTAGATATAAATGTTTTTGTAACGTCTGAATGTATTTTGTCAAGTGGGGGCTAGGTTATATGATGATTGTATGTACATACATTTGACACTTTAAAAAAATAAAACATGGGTGGATTTCCAGCAAACTTGTGTAAGGAGCATTGGCAAGGACCTGAAAGCATGGTTTTGCAAATGAGCCCGTGCTTTATTTTTTTGACAAGTGTCATAATGTAGGTACAAAAAATAGTGATATATCTTTGGTGACTGAGGTGTAGCTTGTGGCCATGGGCAGTGGCTAGATTGTCTGGGTCATGGAATAAGGTCATGATCCGGACAATCTGGCTATTGGCCATGACCACGAGGGACAACACATGGGGTTAAAGTGGCCTCGTTATGCACCCTTGCTTTGCTTGGGCTGATACCTTGGGCTGCTGGCCGGTATCCACCGTTCCAGTCCCTGGAACAGAGGATGAACGCCACAATATTACCATTAGCATAACACAAAATGCAAATGGAAATGTTGGAAAAGCTTATTGAGTCTATGTACTTTACTGAGAAATATAAAGTAGATGGCGTCTATAAGTAATTTTTTTAGTTCTATTTTTTAACTGTGAAAGGTGGTTCATAAAATAACATTTCTTTTGTTGTTTTTGGATGTATTTTTTTATTTTCTTTTAGCAGGAGAGCTAAGAACGAAAGGTGGGGAGGAAATGAGGGAAGAGGCACCAAAACGCTAATATGGAAGGGTAGGTGGACAGGGGAAATGTTGCGCGTGTGTTATTTCTAAGGTAGGGGGCAGTGTTTCTCATGCTCCTTGATTACAGTAGTGGTGGTGGCTCTTGGGGAGGAGGGATGGCATTAGCTGATGCCATTTTAAGATAAATATCAGTTTTTCTAAAGGTATGTACTGTGTACTAGATTGTTAATGGATAATGAATAGGAATAGGAATAGGTGTTGGAGCTGTGCTAGGGAAATTTTGAAGTTGAAAGTTCGTAGATCAGTAGAAAATGCAGTTCCGAACTGTCCACGAAGCACGGATCTTATTGTGAAGTGCAGGCAGGTTCTTGGACACGTCATCATGCCGCGCGCCAACGTATGGTCATGTGGCACTGTCTAGAAGGTCCGCAATGAAGTCAGATGTTCGTAGACGTCTACGGATGCAAAACTAGTTGAAATAGTTGTAAAAAGTGTATAGAAGTGTTGAAAATGATTCTAGAAGGTGGGAAATGGCAGAGTTTTAAGGTGACACTTTGTAAATTGGACACAAATATCACTATATTGGGTAAGTATGATATTAGTAAGCTGTAGAAAAATAGCATGGACTGGTAAAAACCCATGAAATCCACTGAAATGTTTTTGTTAAAGGGACGTTATGGTTAAGTTGGACTAATAAATCAATGACATACTCCTACGTCCCGTCCCCTTTCCTCCATACTTATGGGACATCTCTCCGTCCTGTGGGACGGGACCAGAGCACTTTGTAAAAAGCATCCAAAAATTGTTTTAAAAAATGTGTCCTTCCTCTCTTTCTTGCGCGGGGCCTGGCACACGGCTGAAACCCCGCCCACTTTGGCTCCGGTCCACGCATTGCCCATCAGTCCTTTTCTGCGCTCTTTCGGGACTGGATGCACTTGCATCCTCAGAAGATTTTCTTCCCTTTTTTCCTCTATGGCTCTCGCTAGCGATCGTGTACTAGTCTGTTTATGTCGTTCAAACTAGACTTTCCAGATTGTTCATCGTGCCACCGTCGTTTCGCGAGGGAGGATCCCCATCCTCCTTGCTTAGAGTGGTTGGGTCCGGATCACCGTTGGGACTCCTGTTTTTACTGCGACTCCCTTTCGGTACGGGTACTTCAACGTCGGTGGGAGGAGGTATTCCGACAAACTCCTCCTTCGCATTTACAGGCGTTTATCAATGAGAAGAAACAACGCCCGGTAAATTCTTTACTTTTCAGAGCACCCCGGCCGGGGGATACCTTTCCAGGTTCCTCTCGGGCCGGGAGGAGTGGTGATCGCCCTGTCACTGGGGTTCGCCCTGAGGTGCCTGTTGGGCCTAATAATTGTACCGGAGTTTTCTCCAAGGGTCTCTGTAAGGGGCCTGTGGATACCGGAGCACGCTCCGAGGCCCCCTCCTGTGGGGGCTGTTAGTAGACCCAGTTCTACTGATCGTGAGATACCGGAGCTCACTCTGAGACCTCTCTGTCGGCTTCCCTCAAAAATAAGACCGGGGTGCGCCCTGAGGGCTTGGTGGGGCTTACTGTCACCGAACGGATGTTCGAGGCCCGCACAGATAAGGCTGTCACCGGACTTGGGTCCGAGGTCCCTCTTTCAGAGACTAAAGCTACCAACAATTCTCAGAGGCCTTACAAGGCCTTGCCGATGAAGGCTGTTTCTCACCACTCCCGCTCTTGCGGCGACACCAGATCTGTTGAGGGGGCAAAGAAGGAAAGTTCTTCTTTTACCAGTAGTGCCGAGGTCCTTCCTGGGAAGGCTAATTTGGCGGTTGGTATGTCGCAGAAACATTTCTGGCCTCATAGTACCGGCTCTGCCGAGGTTCCTTATGTTAAGGCTAAAGTTAAGACCCCTGATCCATCGACTGGGACCCCTGCCTCACTTCCTCACCTGCCGCAGATCCCCTCCAGACGATGACAAAATGGCGCCCGTTCCCGCCACGACCGCAGCGGCCATTTTGGGTGCTATCGCTACAACTACGCCATCGGCCTCAGGTGTAGGGCTTGGTTCCTTGGGTGAACATAGAGTCCCTTGTGCACATCCTTATCAGCCAGTTTATGATGGGAACGCCCGGATACCTCTTCCGCACAATGTTTTGTTGCCTGCAGGGTCGGCGCCTTTGATTTACGTGGACACATCGGTGGAGGGGCCAGTTTGGCACCCATCCCCGTTACGTCCCTGGACTTGTCCACCTCATGAGAGGCCTCCTCAGGTTCCAAAGCAGTCCCCGGAGGACGCCTTTTTCGGTAAATTTCAAACGCTCATGTGTACCGACCCCTTGAGGGAATATTTCAAAGGGCTTTTTAGGGAGATTTGTCCGACTGCGCCTCCGGCCCCACCTGTTCCTCCGGTGGTTCCACCGGCGCCTCCCTTGCCTACGGTGCCTTCCCTGACTCTTCCGCCTTTGCCCCCATTGTCCCCCGTGGACAAGGCAGCGCCCGACATGGCTCAGCAGGATCCTGACCTGTCGGATAATGCGCTAGGCGATCAGGACAACAAGGACCTGCCCTGCACTATTAGAGCTTTTCATGACCGGGTACTGGACATGATGTGCTTCTTAGATATTCCGGTGCCCGAGGCACCTGCTCCGTAGGAGGGTATGCTTTCTGGGGCATTCACCCTGTCTCCTTTGGAGCGTACCGGCCTGTTCTTGCAGAAGGACGTTCTGGCCGAGGTCCGCAGGATATGGGAAAAGCCGCACTCTGGACTCTTCGTCAATAAGAAAATTGACGCGAGATACAGGCTGCATTCTTCGGAAGAGGTGGCCCTGTCATCTTGTCCGCCCCCTCCTCCACAGTGGTGGCTGCGGCCACTTTGCAGTCCAGGCCTGCAGCATCCTCTTCCACGACGGCTACGCAGGTTCTGGGAAAGGAGGACAAGCTCCTTGACTCCCTTGGGAGGAAATTCTTTGCCAAATCGGCCTTGCAGCTCCGGCAGGCCAATGCCGAACTGGTGTTAGCGGGGGCTAATATGCGGATGTGGAAAGGTCTGTCGGAGTTTGAGGAATTCATCCTGGTCGAGAAGTTGGAGGACCTTAAGGGTGGTTTATCTGACGCCAGGGTCTTGGCCCAGGATCTCCTGGAGGCTGCGGCTCATCACGTAGATACCTCGGCTCGGCGCCTTATGCTGGGGGTTGATACCTCACGGCAGGCTTGGCTGTATGCCACTAAATTCTCAAAAGAAGTGCAGGACAAGGTGTTGGACCTTCCGTTCAATGGTAAGGAGCTCTTTCATTCTACAAGGGATGTAGAGCTCACCAAGACGAAGGATAGCACTCAGACAGCTAAATCCTTATCAGTCCTGGTTAAGACCCCTTTCAAAACCCAGAGACCGTTGTCCCAGAGTTGCCCTCTGGCTTTAGGGGCTTCCTCGACCGGAAATCTCGCAGAGTGGATACCCCTTCAGGGAATTACCGCCGTAGGCAACAACAGACTCGGTTTTTCTCCCGCTCCTCAGCCTCCTCAGGTTCAGGAGGTAACACCACCGAAAAACCTACTAAATGAGGGTTCTCCGCGCTCGCACGAGACCCCGGTGGGAGGACACATTGCGTCTCATTGGGAGGCGTGGCAGACCATCACCGAAGACAGATTGGTCTTGTCAGTCGCTCGGGCAGGCTTCTGCTTACTCCTACCTCCTACCCCACCCCTCAACCCTCCTTTTCAGCTGTCGGGCTCGCCCTCCCTCAAAGCCGAGGTGCAGAAACTTCTCGACCTCAGAGCTGTGGAACCCGTTCCCCTCGGGGAGCGAGGCGAGGGCTTCTACTCCCGGCTGTTTATGGTGCCCAAACTCAACGAGGCTGGCCTGCGCACCATCCTAGACCTTTCACAGTTTAATCTTTTCCTACCCCAAGAGAAATTCAAGATGATCACGCCCACCCAGATACGGTCCTCCTTGCAGATGGGCGATTGGCTCAGTGTGGTGGATCTTCAGGATGCGTACATATCCTGATTTGGAATCCACGCAGGAGATATCTCCATTTCTCTTTGGGAGAGGAGCACTTCCAGTTTCGAGTGCTTCCTTTTGTCCTCAGCTCGGCGCTGCGTGTCTTCACGAAGATGATGTTGGTGATTGCGGCCTATCTTCGTCTGCAGGGTATCCATTTGTATCCGTATTTGGATGACTGGCTCTTACGCAGCCCTTGTCCGGTGAAAGCAGCGGGCAATCTTCAGTCTCTCCTTCAGCTCCTGTTCCATCTTGGGCTGTCGCTGAACTGGCAGAAATCTTCCATGACGGTCTCGCAGGACTTGATTTTCCTGGGTTTTCGCTGGAACATGATCGACTGCAGAGTGTACCTGACCGGGGACAGGATGACGGATCGGTTAGGCACGTGTCAGATGTTTGCGCAGTTGGAGAGCATGTCGGCCTGGTGGTTCCAGAGGCTTCTGGGCCTCATGGCCTTGTGCGTGTTGGCTCTTCCTCTTGCTCGTCTCAAGATGAGACGGATCCAGATGGCTCTTCGGAGTTCTTGGCGTCAGTCTGTGGACCCAGATTCCAAGCTGATAATGATTCCGGCTTCCATGAGAGTAGACCTGGAATGGTGGTCATCTCTCAGCAACCTGTCGGTGGGTGCAGGGTTTCAGGACCCAGCCCCTACGGTGACGATCACGACGGACTCCTCCCTCCTGGGGTGGCGTGCGATGTTAGATCTTCAGGTCTCGGATCTCTGGTCGCCTCAGGACAAGCTCCTCCACATAAATCATTTAGAGCTTCTAGCAATCTTCCTAGTGCTCAGGGCGTTCAGACCGCTCATCGTCAACAAGGTGGTCTGCATAAGAACGGAGAATGTGGTGTCAATGTATTACATCAACAAACAAGGGGGAATGAAGTCTCTCCCCCCCCTCGTGGACCTGTCCATCCAGATTTGGGAGTGGGCCGTGGTTCATGGTGTTTGGCTGCTTGCAGTGCACATCCCGGGCCAGCTGAATGTCACAGCAGATGCCCTCAGCCGGCGGACAGTGGTCAGCTACGAGTGGGAGTTGAAGGCGGAGGTCCTCTCATGGATTTTCTTGCGTTGGGGCACACAGGAGGTGGACCTCTTCGCTACGGTGGTAAACAAGAAGCTTCCTCAGTATGCCTCCAGAGAGGGGCTGAAGGCCTCCTCTCTGGGGGATGCTCTCGAGATTCCATGGCACACCATGAGAGCTTACGCCTTCCCGACTCTGTCTCTAGTCCATCGAGCAATTTGGAAGCTGAAGAACTTGGTGAACTGTTCCCTTCTACTCATAGCCCCGTGGTGGCCGGCCAGGTTTTGCTTCTCAGAACTTCAACACCTGTCGATGGAACCGCCGATCAGGTTATCAGTGACCCCCGATCTTCATCATCTTGGGGAACAGCAGATGTGGCACCCCTCCCCACAATCGCTCAGCTTGGCGGCGTGGTGCCTGAGTTCAAGTCTTTAGAACATCTTAACTTGTCTACGGATAACATGCGTATTATCCAGGCGGCCAGGAAACCCTCGACTAGATCCCAATAAAGAAGTAAATGGCTCAGGTTCTGTCATTGGTGTTTGGAAAAGCAGTTGGACCCAAGGGAGGCTACGATTGACACGATGCTGTCCTTCGTATCCTTCCTAGCAGAGTCAGGTGTTCACGTTCTGTCATGCAGAACTTACCTTTCATCGGTCTCCGCTTATCTTTCTACAGACCAATGTTCTTACTCTCTGTGTAATCCAGTGGTTAAGAGACATTTGGCAGGCTTGACACGCCTCTACCCTCCAGTTCGTAGTCCGCACCCGCCATGGGATCTAAATGTAGTCTTGATGGGGTTGTGCCATAAACCTTTTGAACCCATGGCCACGGTGGACCTCAAGTACCTATCCTGGAAGGTGTCCTTTTTGGTCGCCGTTACGTCAGCAAGGCGGGTGAGTGAGCTCCAGGCCTTGTCGATGGAGCAGCCCTTCTTGGTCTTTCACAAGGATAGGGAAGTCCTACGGATGAATCCTGCTTTCTTGCCGAAGGTGGTAACTGAATTCCATCTGAATCAGTTGATCTCCCTGCCGGTCTTTTTTTCCGAACCCTACCTCAGGCAGAAAGGGTTCTGCATTGTCTCGATGTCAGAAGGGCTTTTAAGTTCTATCTGGACAGAACTTCCGAGCTTAGGAGTTCTTCTCAACTATTTGTGACCTTTGGTAACCCCCAGGGTAAGCAGGTGTCAAAGGCGACTATTTCTCGGTGGATCGCCGCCTGCAGTACGGAGTCTTTCACCGTCCAAGGGCTGAAACCTCCTAAGGGTATTTATGCACACCTGGTGCGGGGCAAGGCAGCTGCGGCTGCTTTTCAGAAATATGTTCCCTGGGAGTCCATCGCTAGGGCAGCTACTTGGGCCTCCCCATCTGCTTTTTGTAAGCATTATTGTCTTGACATGAGCTCAAGAGCTGATGCTCAGTTTGGTCAGGCTGTGCTGAAGAACATTTTTCAGTAAGGGGTATTTCCATCCACCCGTAGTTCCTGTTAGGAGTGCTTGGGAATCTCCCATAAGTATGGAGGAAAGGGGACGACACGTAGTAGTATAACCAGGTTACTCACGGTAGTGACCACCTTACTCCTACTCCATAGTCCCCTTTCCTCTATACGCCCGCTCGCCGTCCCCTCTAATAAGGTTCCTCTGTTATTGCTAATAGGTCTCTGACCTGGTGATAGAAAAGGACTGATGGGCGATGCGCGGGGCGGAGCCAAGGTGGGCGGGTTAACGGCAGCGTGCCGGGCCCCCTGCAAGAAAGAGAGGAAGGACAAATTTTGGAACATTTTTTTTGGATGCTTTTTACAAAGTGCTCCGGTCCCGTCCCACAGGACGGAGAGATGTCCCATAAGTATGGAGGAAAGGGGACTGTGGACTAGGAGTAAGGTGGTGACTACAGTGAGTAACCTGGTTATTTGTGATGTCATCTTTGATGTCCTGGTGTTAGTCTTAGCAGTGCGCGGTGGTGGCACGGGTTATGGTTGCTTACCTTACCATAACTGGCAAATTTCGGGGGGTTTTCGGTTTTACTTGTAACCATAACATCCCTTTACAAAGGTTTTTCATTGAATTTCATAGGTTTTTATTAGTGCACCTTAACCATAACGTCCCTTTAACAAAGTTTTTTCAGTGAATTTCATGTTTTTATTAGTGCAACTTAACCATAATGTCCCTTTAACAAAGTTTTTCAGTGAATATGTATATATATATATATATATATATATATGTATATATAACGAAAAAGAGGAGAGGGGTTAACTCCAGTTCCCTGCACAGTAAACCTACTCAGCCAATGGTGTTCTCCTACCAGTTTCTGTGCTCTTCACATCATCAGGGAGGCAGTTTTAGCTTGCAGTTCATAGCAAATGCAGGTGTTAACAATCAATGATTATTCTGCTGCAAGGACTTCTGGTAGCTGTAGTCATCAGGTTTGCAAGGAACAAGCTCACACCCAATCCCACGGTGGGGAAGGGGGGTGAGGGGAAGTAGCCACCAGTGAGGCGCTCCAAAGCAGGGCATATGTCACCCCGGTGCAGCACCCTATTAGATTCTGAAGATTCCACCCTTCAAATAGCCTGGAAATATGACAAAAAAGAGGAGAGGGGTGCACTCAAAAGGGTATTCTAGTTTGCCTTGTATGTGCAAGCTGGATTTGCAATTCTCCATGGATTCACAGCTCCTTAGCCAGAGATAGAACCTCTTTTCATGTGAGCCTCATGACAGCTTGACCTTCAGAGTGCAATACGTTCAAGGACTGACAGTAGCATGGGTTCAAAATAAATAATGCGGATGCCGTGTACCTTCTTAGTGTGTTATAAGCTATTTAAAACTAAGAAAACACACGGCACCCAGGACTGTGGACTGTCTACCATCTGTGCAGTAACTAGGACTGACCCTGCTTGGAGCAACATGGCCTGAGAGGGCAGCCCCTTCCTTGCTTGGGAACTAAGCAGGGTCGGTCCTGGTTTCTTCAAGGATGAGAGTCCTGTATGCCTATCGTGTCACTGGCCATGGCCAGTGATTTTTCACCCTGACATTACTGTAGCTGTAAATATGTATACATGTTTTTCACATAACTGCAGCTATGAACTGTAAATGCCCTTCGTTATTATACCCGCTACCAGGGGAGTTGCTAGGTCTGGAAAAGATCCGGGGCTAAGCTGATGTCGGAACTGTTGGGACTGGGGGCTAGCTAGTCTTTTGGCTGTAGCTCCTGAGATTCTATCCGGGGCTACAAACAAAAGATCAGGGGCTATAGCCCCCTTAGCCCACCCCTAGCAACGCCCCTGCCCGCTACTATCTGTACTCCATACTAAACTAGGCATCCAGGTCTCCCATCCGTGCAGTAATTGGTTACTTTGAAGTTAGCTTCAAAGCGAGGAAGGTGCCTGCCCACTCAGGCCATTTTGCTCTAAGTGGTCAAGTGTTCTTGTAACTTGTGTTCTTTTTTTAGGCAACATGGCCAGAGGAGGCTAATCTCTTCTTTGCTTGGATGGGATTCCCGGATGTCTATTTTCAGTGTCTGGACTACATATAGCCGTGGCTGTGTGTCGTTTTATAGCCGAGAATATCGGAAAAACAGCCGGAAAAGAAATGCTTTTATGGCCTGATGGCCCTCACCAAGTGGCCCCCTCTTCTGGGCAAGTTCCTCCCACCCCCAGATGGCCTCCTCACCTCCCCTTCCCTCTCCCATTCCCCCCACAACACAGTGTTTCTGTGACACAGTTTGCTTTGGAATGTCAGCGGTTCACAGATACAGCCGAGGTTACAGAAAATCTTTGCAAACTCAGACCCTAGACCCGGTTAGAATAATTAAGGGTAAAGCCGCTGGTGGGTGCGCTCTGGCCCTCTAGACCAGTATCAGTTCCCTAGACCCCTTCCAACTCCCAAATTTCACTTGGAGCCCTTTGCCTAGCCGCCCACCTCTGGCCTGATGGCATGTGTATGTTTTTTTAAATGCAAATGTCTTTTATTTATTTTTTTGCATTTCATTTTCCAAAAATGTTTGCTATAGCAACGCTATCTCTCGCATTTAGAAAAAAAAAGATGGCGGCTGTTTCATTTATAAACACCCAGTTTCTTGGTAATTTATCCAATATATATCTATCTAATTTGGAAAATGGGGGCACACACTTCTCCATCAAATATTTAAAAAATACTGGACGGAATAACGGCAAACCATAAAAAAGCCTCAAGTCAACGCTTCATCTAGTCCCAATCCGTCCAGCGGTTTGGGCTGTGCGGGCCGGACAAAATTTACCTTTTTTGTCTGTGGGAAAATGATTGTTGACTAGGCCGCAACTTGTTTCATTTTTTTCTTTCTTACTCGTTTTTTTCATTTTTTAACAAATCTTTTCCAAAATGTGCAGGCTGGGGGAGCCCCGGTGTCCCACAATTTTGACAAAATATGTTGCACCAGTCAAAAGTTATTAGCAATTAATTTTTTTGGTTTTCCTATGGGAATCAGACTCACCTCAACTATAGGGTGGTGCCTGCCGCCCTATGATATCTATACCAAAAACATTAGTATTAACGAATATCTGGCCTCTGCTTGCAGCATTGAGGGGGCTCTCAAACCCCTGAGCAAGACACAGTGGCTGTGTAGCTCACAAATACACTTACAACAATTGGTGCTTAAAAAACGTTTTCTTATTATTTTAGAGCACAATCGGAAACGAGCAATTGTTAGGGCATCGCTATAATACAAACATATACTGGTTTGCTTTGGGGTGACCATGGCACTTACTAAATCACTCCTTTCCCCTTTCACGTTGTCTCTATATCCCTTCCCAGGACTACAGGTCCTTCCAGAGTCTTTGAAGAAATCAGGTGTTTGAAGGCTAGTGTTTGTAGTGCAGGGAAAAGTGTCTGGCTCAACCTAGTAACTAAAGAGAGAAAGAATAAGGGTAACGTTGGACTCCAAAATAGTGTGGGCTCAAGCTGCAGCTGTGTAGTGAATCTTTGCCTGCCAATATAAAATAAAACACAGGTGTTGCACACTAAAACTGCTTAGTTTATATCATTGATCAATCTTGCTTAGCTTTGCTGGTTAAATTTGTCCGGGCACTTCTGTCCTCTGGTCTTCTCAACCCAGGCAGGCAGGTCAGCTGGTGTTGCTGCCGTGACCCTCGTGTCCACCCTTTCTACCCCTGTTAAAACATTGTTTTATTTAAATGAAGCTCCCGGAGTAGCGAGGGCAGCACCACACAAGGTCTGAAATGTGTTTGAATGTTCTGGGTGGGTGGATGGGTGTGTGCCTGTGTAGATAATGCAGTGAGGGTTGATATAAGAGAAGGTGTATGAGTGAGTAACTGGTGGTGAATGAGTATTAATGTGATCGTATGTTTCAATGTTCTGGATGGGTACGTGTGGGTGGAGAATGCAGTACAAGCGGGCATGAGAGGTTTATAGCTGAGTGAATGGTGGGTGGGTGAGTGAGTAGGAATGTAATTGTGTGTGAATGTTCTGGGTGGGTGGGTGCATGCATGTCTGGTGAATGCTGTGTAGGAATGTGAGAGATGTATGGGTGGGTGAATGGGGATACTTGCGTGTGTGTAAGGCCCTGAGAGATTGGGCGAGCATTATAGACACATACTTTATTGACTTTGCATATTTTATTTGTATTTTCAGGCAAAGCCAAGTTCATGTCTGTCATTACCTGGCTAGACAGGCATTTTGGTACAGCCAGTCTCGCCATTGCTTACTGTGGCATGACATTTATTACTCAGCATCTTTGATAAAGCAAACATGATAGTAGTATTACCTCGCTATACTGACGTTTTGGTGTAGCAGCCTATATATTTCTTACTGTAGCATGCCTTTTTATTAACTTAGCATCTATGATGAAGCAAGGATGATGGGTGTTCGTACGGGTCTAGACTGGCTTACATTGGAGCACTTGGACATGTTTTCTCATTGCGAAGTCACTTTTAATGGCCAAACCAACAGGAGTATTTTCTTATATAGGAATACTGGCATATATTGGCAGAGCCAGCTTTGTGCCTAGGGCCAGTAATGATACTATAAAAAACATCTCAAAGCAAACATGATTATGTTCTTATATGGGAACTAGTATATGTTGGTGGAGCCAGCATGGAAAGGTATGGGCAGCCAGCATGAAAACTGTTTTTTATACTGGCATATATTGAAGGGACAAGAGACCGGTATGACAATTCATTGAGAAATACGCTTGTGCACTGTTGGTAACTTGCATCTATTGTAAATATTTTCCATGAGTTACCCTACGCCCTACGAAACCAATTGCAAACTGTCTAGCCTTCTAGCTAGATTTTCACATAAAGTGTGATGTGTAATGCACCGTTTTAACCCATTATTCAAAATATTTTCTCATGGGAGGGGGAAAAATCCCCCTGAGCCTCCAAACCCGTTTTCATTAGTTCGGGTCCCCTCGCTATTTTTTATTTTATTGGGTTGTTATAATGCGCCTACACACAATGTATTTCAAGACGCAACAAGCTCGGTTGCAATCACATATTTGTGGCAAATATTTACATCTATAATAAAACAACTCACCAGCCACCACTGGTGGCTGATATATTTTGGGACCAGTCACCACACCCTTCTCTCTACCCTAGGTGAAACATTTAAGCTTTGATTAAAACAAATATTTACTTCTTTCACTTGAGTAGTGTATGCACCTGCAGTGGCATAATCATCATGGACATTGCGCACACGTGGTGGTCTGGGTCGTCCTGGGTTGCGGCATTTCCTGTGTTGGACACAGAGTCTCAGAAGTCAAAGCCATGGAGTAACCCATCCCCCTTAACCCCCACTCCAACTCCTTCTTGTAAAGGGCTTAGTAGAAGCTTCATGCATGGGCCGGCCCCGGGTGGGGGGGGGGGGTCATTGATCACTTTTTAAGGGAAGTGCACCCCCCGGTCCCCTACACCTCACCCCATTAAAAAAAGATTAAAGCAGAGTCATGTATCAAAGCCTAGGACATTAAGGTATTATGTTCGGCTTTGGGTTGTGGGGGACAGCATGTGGTTTCTTGTCACATAACTTAAACATAAATGCACACAGGGATAGATGGCCTCAGCTTACACCCGCACAATAGGTTTCTTCTATCAATGCCACAGATAATCAGTACTTATGTGTCCATTGATCTATAGATGTTTCATTGACTAGCTGTAGCCTGTGATACACTAGCTGTAGCCTGCATTAGAGATTTTAATTACCCTGTTATGTATGTTTTCCATAGGCTCCACGTCGAACCTGGAAAATGAAAGTCCCCAAATGTGTGATTGTAGACAAATCTGACCTCCCTCTGTGCCTTGATTCTTATATCAGACTGAAATGAGAGCAGCTGGAAACACTGGTGTTAGACTCATCTGAAGGTCGTGTGCCATCACTTCCCGTAATGTCACTTTGGGGGCGGGTCAAAAATCACTTCCTGTGATGTCATCGGAAGTCAAGGGCCCTGTGATGTCCCTTCTGCTACCCATGGCATTTTGGTGAAATGACGTCCCTGAACCGAGGTGCCTTGAAGTGATAAATATTTACAGTGGCACATCAGACCGGTACTCAAGGAGCTTCACTCGTCTCAAAGGAGCAGGATGCAGCATCGGAAAACCTTGCCAGACTGCTGAGCTTTGCTGAACTTCAGAGTTCAGAGGGACACAGCAGCGCTACTCTGCCACTCCATTGCCATTACTGAGGATATCTTCGATATGGATGCTGTTCTTCTTTGAGCTAGGAGTGGAACATGCTGTTTGTTTCACCGGCAACTCACCAGCAGGGGCAGCCAGTGCAGCAAAGGCGTGGTACTGGCTATGAAGTCTCTGCAATGGGACCTCAAAAGGGCAGCCTTAGGGACTACATTAAAGGAGGTGGTGGGTAGACTGCTTGGACCTCAGATTGGATGTGTAGGAGAGTGATCTAAACTAGAGGGAGCTTCCGAAAGCTACACTGTTGCGTGTACTCGGCCACTTCCTCAACACCTCCTAACTGCCACTGCTTCTCCGTACTCTTCTTTGCAGGCAGCTTGGAACATTCCACTTGGAACAATGTTGGAGATGGGAGCCCTGGCTTGAGCTCTTTCCCATATAGCATCCGGGGCGGCAGGGCTTCCAATCCGGTTCCTTGGATCGCAGGCTGAATACACTAATCTCAGCCAACGTTCCATGGAACCTGGATACTGCTTCCCCTGCCCCCAGCACCATCTTTCCGCCACCCTCCCTTATCTTGAATATTTGTATGTTCTCCAGCATGGGGTCTGGCATGGATTCACATGCTCATGAATATTCCCCGTCATCAGGCCGGGAATCCTCGGTAAAGAAAAAAATCATTATCAGTTTTGTTTCTGATCTGTCTTTCTTAGTAGTAACCAATCACTGATCTCTGGGTCATACTGCCCCCAGCCAATGACTGCCCTCTACCTAAGGCCCTCCCCTGGCAGCCATCCTCAGATTTTTACCGCACGTTCAAGTGTTGGGAGTCCTCGTGTTTTAGCTCTCGAGCTTTTACTGCGTTTTCGCGTTTTTCAGGAGATTTTTCTCATTTTTTTCGGTTAATCGAGCCTCAAGCTCCACCGTTTCTACTTCCAATAACGGGGACCCCGTTTTCAGAAATCTTCTACGCCCCTCAAGGGTGAAGTTTTCATCGAGTTACGCTTCTTGGAGGATTCCAGAAGATCTGTGGCCTACCTCAACGGACATGGCCCAGGACAAGGGAAGCTGGACGCCCGGATCCAAGCTGTTCAGGAGCTGCCCAGGATGCGGATTGCAAAATGTTTTCAAGGAGGACGAGCATTCGAGATGTCTCTACTGCCTTCATGAGGACAAAATGCATGTGGAGAAGGACTGTGCGTTCTGCAACAACATGTCGGAACGGACCAAGCAAGATCGTCGTTCCCGTCTCGCCGCCTGGCTGGAGAACGGCACAGCAGGTGAGAAGGCGAAGAAAAAGTCTGAGCGGTGTTCTAAGTCCTGTGAGGGCGCCCCGGCGACGGGGGCCCAACAGAAGGCCAAGCACCGCGAGTCTGCGGGCACCGGGAGCGCCGAAAGGTCGGGCTCCTCGGCTGCCAGGCAGGGCGCGACTTCCCCGGCACGATCAACCACGAGCCAGCGCTCTGGTTCGGGGAAGAGGAAGTCCGAGAACCCGGGTAAGCTTCTGGAGAGGCCCCGGTGGATCTCGAAGGGAGCCGAGGGGGAGAAAGGCGATGACCCTCCCCCCAAAGCGAAGGCCCAGGACGCACCTAAGGTGGTGAGGGCCTTGATCCACCCGGCAAAGGCCTCTATCAAGGTTGTCGCAGCAGCCCTGGCGAAGCCGGCAGAGGCTACGCCAGTGGAGGCGGCCTCTGGGCCCAGAGTTTCCCTGTCACCGCGGAGGGAATCCTCTTTCCAGACCATCGTTAAGACCCCCGTGAAGACCCCGGCGGAAAAAGAGGGGGGGCCGGTGGCCATTACGGACTCGGATTCAGCCTCCGAGGAGGATCCGGTGGAAACCGTGAAAGGCCTCAACGAGAGGTTCATAGGCCTCAACGAGAGGTTCGAGAAGGTTCGATCCCAGGGGAAGGTTCCCGCTGATGTGATCGAAGATAGCGACGATGGCGACGACGAGGGCCCAGTAGAGCAGCCATCCCGTCCGTCGCAGCCATTACCCGAGCCCCAGGATAGCTCGGCAGCCATTTTGTTGCTGATCCAATCCTTATGTACTGAGATAAGGACGAGGTTACCTTGGACCCGGAAGGAGGACCCAGAACCAGGCCCGTCGGGAAGCCCTCTGAACAAGCGGAGGAGAGTCCACCGCGCTCCGCCCTTCGTGCCAGCGAGGCCTGTGGACCCCTCATCCCCCTCGCCGGACCCTCGGGAGGATACGGCGATGGATACAGCGACGGGGACGGACGACGGCGGCGGCGATGACACAACGGACATCCCGTCGTCACCCCCCCCTCGGGCCTCTCCGCCCAACGAATTTGGCTCTTTTCACGCCATGATAGCCAGGGCATCCAAGCTCTTCCAGCTCTGCCCTGAGGAACAGAAAAAGGAAGGTTTTCTTTACCAACGACGAGAGGCCAATAGAAAGACGGTCCTCGCGGTGCCCTTGCTCGACGACATCTGGGACGAGGGGCTGGCTATCCTCAAGAACCCTTCCACTACACCCGCCAAGAGGGACAGGTACTAGAAGAAGTAACGGGTCCCTGATGCCACCCCCTTGTGCCTCAGGACCCAGCCCACGCCGGATTCTGTCGTCTCGGCAGGGGCCAAGAAGAAAGCAGCGGGTGCGGCGGCTTCATCTTCCACTTCCCCGCCGGACAGCGAGAGCAAGAAGTTGGACTCCATGGGACGACGAGTCAACTCGTCGGCGGCGACGATGATTAAGGCGGCCAATTCCTTAGCGATTGTGGCCCGTTACGACAGGGAGCTTTGGTTCAAGATAGCTCCTCTGCTAGACTTCCTACCGGACGACAATAGGGCGGAGGCCCTACAGATTCTGCAGGAAGGAGAAGTGGCGTCGGATCACGCCATAACGGTGACAACGGACATTGCCGATACCGGATTTCGCCAACTGGGCAACGGAGTTTGCCTCCGACGACGAGGATGGCTCAAGGCGACAGACTTTCGCCAGGACGTCCAGACCAGAGTTTTGGACATGCCGTTCGACGGCAACAACCTGTTTGGAAAGACGGTGAATGAGTCCCTCCAGGCCATCAAGACAGACACGGAAACAGCCCGAGCCCTAGGAGTCCTTCAGCAACGGTGGCCCTTTCGGAACTCTGGAGGCAGACAGGGAGCCTCCATGGGATCCAGCGGCGGCTCTTCTACTTACTGCCAGGCGGCCCGCTCCTCGTCCCAGGAGGCCTACAGAGGCCACGGCAAGCAAGGAGGGTCTCGCTGCCGTCGGCAAGGAGGCCAAGGCGGCAAGGCCTCTTCCAAGCAGGACTGAACCGGCCGTAGCGTCGGGCCCCCACCGAAGCACCCCGGTGGGAGGCCGGCTGATGAAGTTCGTCAGCGTGTAGGAGTCCATCTCCACCGACCGTTGGGTGCTGGACACCCGGGCCCACGGACACTCGCTGGAATTTCAAAAGAAGTGTCCTTGCATTCCCCCCGTGGCCAAGAAGGAGAATCACGTCCCTCAACTGCTGTTGGAGGTAAGGGTGATACTCAAGAAGGGTGCCATCGAGCTCGTCCCCAAGAGGCTCCGGGGCTCCGGAGTATACTCAAGATACTTCCTCGTCAGAAAGAAGACAGGCGGTTAGCGCCCCATCCTGGACCTGCGTCGGTTGAACAAGTACATCAAGGCACAGAAATTCAGGATGGTCACCCTCCAGCACGTGCTGGGACAGCTGGAGGAGGGCGACTTCCTATCGTCACTGGACCTGGAGGATGCTTACTTCCACATCCCCATTCTAAAAGGACACAGAAAGTTCCTCAGATTTGTAGTCCAGGGCGTCACTACCAATTCAGAGCCCTGCCGTTCGGATTAAAGTCGGCACCCAGGGTGTTCACCAAGTGCCTCGCACCTGTGGCGGTGCGGCTGCGCCTGCAAGGGATCCACGTCTACCCCTACCTGCACGACTGGCTAATCCGTTCAAGGTCACGAGAACTTGCCGTCGAACACACACCGAGGACCGTCCGCCTGCTCACGGAGCTGCGATTCTCCATCAACTACCCCAAATCCCATCTGGTCCCGTCGCAGGTGGCACTGTTTCTGGGAGCGAAGCCCGATACAGTGAATCAATTGGCATCTCCGTCGGAAGAAAGGACGAAGGCCATTTTGGGCAAGGTGCAGCGCCTGTGAGCCACGGATGTGGCCAGAGTGAGGTCCATCAAGTCCCTCCTCGGGATGATGTCCTCATGCATCTACCTTGTGCCCCTTTGCAGACTTCGGATGCGTCCACTACAAGAGTTCCTCGACGCCCGCTGGATTCAAGCGGCGGGCAGCTTCGAAGACAGGATCCCGCTCGACGAGGAGTTCCGTCGGGCGATTCTATGGTGGGGTGCCTGTGCGCACCTCTCGGCAGGCATGAACTTTCAGGCCCCAGCGTATCAGGAGACGGTAACGACGGACGCCTCCCTGGCGGGTTGGGGGGCCCACACCGGAGATCTCCACGCAAGAGGCCTCTGGCTCCCGGAGGAGACGTCTCTTCACATCAACATCCTGGAGCTACGAGCCGTGTTCTGGGCGCTCAAATCGTTCCTTCTGTCCCTCAAGGACAAAGTGGTGAGGATCTTCACCGACAACACCACCACGATGTTCTACATCCGGAAGCAGGGAGGCACCAGATCCCCAGCCCTATCCAAGGAGGCCCAGGATCTGTGGCACTGGGCCGTTGCCCAAGGGATGTTTCTGGTTCCCTTCCACCTGGCAGGAATAAAAAACACCATTGCCGACTCACTCATCAGGGAGCTGCACTCGTGCCACGAGTGGGAACTACGCCAGGACCAGGTGGATCGGCTCTTTTAACGGTGGGGCAAACCCCAGATCGACCTGTTTGCGACGGTGACGAACTCCAAGTGCCAGAGGTTCTCGTTCTCGGCGATGCTTTCTCATTCCCTTGGGACGGCCTGTTTCTGTACGCGTTCCTTCCGTTGCCGTTGCTGCTCCGTCTCATCAACCAGCTCAAGAGGTCCAGGTGCAGGATGATCCTCGTCGCACTGGCGTGGCCGAAACAGATCTGGTTCTGGACCTTCTGGACTTGTCAGCATCCCCACCTATCAAGCTGGCGACGGACGTGGATCTTCTCTCCAGAGAAGGAGGCGCCATTCTCCATCACAACCCGGAGTCGCTGAATTTGCAGGCTTGGCTCCTGCAGCACTAGAGTTTGGAGGATACGATATCCCGGCTGACTGCAGAGAGGTTCTTGCAAAAGCCAGGGGTCCTCAACCCTCAAATGCTATGGACATAAGTGAAAGAGGTTCTCTGTCTGGTGCCGTGCACAGAAGATTAAACCTCCCCGGATTACGGCCCCTCAAGTATTGCCGTACCTACTGTCGCTGGCCAAAGCTGAACTGGCTCACACCTCCATCAAGATACATCTGGCTGCCATTTCCCGATACACCAGAACTACAGGACGGGCATCCTTGTGGTCTCATCGCCTGGTGAAGGAATTTATGAAGGGACTGTTCCGATTGTTCCCGCCGGTGAACGCCCCTGCCCCGGCGTAGGAGCTCAACGTGGTGCTGACCAGGCTCATGGGGGCCCCATTCGAGCCTATGCATTCGGCGCCGTTGAAGTTCCTGTCTTGGAAGACAGCATTTCTTGTTGCCATCACCTCCACACGACGAGTGGAAGAGATCCAGGCCCTATCTTGCAAGCCTCCATACTTGACTTTTCACGACACGAGGATGGTGCTGAGGACGCACCCCTCCTTTATGCCCAAGGTGCCATCAGACTTCCACCTCAACGAGCCCTTGGTGTTGCCAGTTTTCTTCTCGTCGCCTTCGTCTCCAGCCGAGAGGACTTTGCACTCGCTGGATGCGGCTAGAGCGCTGAAGTTCTACGTGGACCTCACAGAGTTTTCAGAAGACATCACATCTGTTTGTGAACTTTGGACCTGTAAATCAAGGGAAGGCTCTCTCGAAGGCTTCCATTTCCAGATGGCTTTCTGGCTGCATCATGCACTGTCACCGGTTGGCAAACCGACTGCTGCCCGGCCGTCTGAGAGCCCATTCGACCAGAGCGATCGCTGCTACCATGGCGTTCCTGTCTGTTGTGCCCCTGCTGGACATCTGCAGGGCTGCTACGTGGAGGTCGACGCACACCTTCATGAGATTCTACTGCGTCGATCGGGACTCCAGGGAGGAGTCCAGGATCGGCCAAGCAGTGCTGCGCAACCTGTTCGTTTAAGGTGAGCCTGGTGAGGAGGTAAGAGATGCTTAATGTTGAGTTGCTGTATTGCTTAATGTTGAGCCTGTTGCCACCTCCCGTGGTTGTGCATGTGTATACTGCTATGTATTCTTATATTAATGAGCATGTGAATCCTTGCCAGAACCCATGCTGGAGAAGGAACAAGTTACTTACCTGTAACTGTTGTTCTCCAGCATGGGTCTGGCATGGATTCACATGCGAACCCTCCCTCCTTCCCCTCTGCGGCTCTTCACTTGGTCATACTGCCACTTTACGTGCTACCAAATCTGAGGATGGCTGCCAGGGGAGGGGCTTAGGTAGAGGGCAGTCATTGGCTGGGGGCAGTATGGCCCACAGATCAGTGATTGGTTACTACTAAGAAAGACAGATCAGAAACGAAACTGATACTGATTTTTTTCTTTACCGAGGATTCCCAGCCTGACGACGGGGAATATTCATGAGCATGTGAATCCATGCCAGACCCATGCTGGAGAACAACAGTTACAGGTAAGTAACTTGTTCCTTCCCTCCATCCCCTGGCCCCACTTACCTGTTTTCTTTGGTAGCTCCAAATGGAGCCCTGCTTTCCATATCCATGGTGGCCATTTTGAGACCGTATTTTCACTCATAGAATGAGACGCATGCAGCATCCTGTTCAAAGAATGAAAATGCCTTTGTGATTTTTTTAAACCTGGGGTTACCGCTTTGGCAACCCAGGGTGCTAATGGCCTTAACACCCTCTCCTGTGTGCCAGAATCGGGTGTAAACGACACATTGAAGAATGTTCCATTTTTAAACTGCCTAACCTTTTACATGCTCAGCATTTCAAACACAAGAATCTGTACCTTCCATGTTTCTAAGAAGTTTAATACATAAAACATTGCTAATCTACTTCCGATTGTGTGTTCTTCGTTGCCAGCAGCTGTGACAGACCCTCTGAGAGGCTTGGCTCGGGGTCTGTTACAGGCACTTTTCCGTCATTGCCTCATATCTTTGTTCTCTTACATATATTTAAATTACATCCTTCGTTTATAAATAACAATATTCCTGTCTGTGCAGAGGTCTCCCCTTCAACACAGTTTGCATACAGGCTCAGAGGGGATTAGTTGTGTCCACATGGTTACATGGCGATTACACACTGATTTTTTTTCTTTTTTCTGCTACTAGCAAAAGTCCTTCTTCAAAAAGTGTGCAGAGTCTTCAGCCAAATGGAAGTATTCAATAAACACTACTAGGAGCCCCTGGACAAATGAGATGCAAAGTTACTCCGGTACGACCATCCCTGTTCACACGAATGCCCATGTATCGCTGGAAAATTAGACTATGCCCTCTGGTAAGAGAACTTCTGTTGCCACCCCTCGCATGTGACCTTAAGAGGATTTCCCTGAAAAATCAGGTTTGACTGAGTACCCATCTGAAATACCCATTGGTCTCTCAGTAGTGGCGTATGTTCGCTTTCCCTCTGTGACCAGGTTGTGCTCGTGATTAACCAAAAACATCTGTGATATCAAGGCAAAAGTTACCAGTGTATTTTTGGCATCAGGTAATATTATCCCAACCAAAAATATCGCCGTATATATGGTCGTCGGGAACAGCCATATGCAATATTTTTACTGGGGATAATATTAGGGTTTTTTGGTTAGGGGGTATAAGTGGGTGCCCCCCGCTCCTTTTAAAATAATACAGGGGTTGCAAGGGCGTCCCCCGCAGGTTCCATGCCTTAATATTGGCGCAAAAATATGGAGATATTTTTGTATGGCGATATTAATCCATGGAACCGTTTTTTTTTTTTATCAGAGAGGCCAATGCAATGACACAACGTTTGTCCCTGTCTTCTGGACTAGACGTTGAATTCTAATTATTGTTTCTGATGTCTTTTGATACCAACACACTTGTCATCGAAACAATTACATCTGTTGAGGTTTCCATTATAATTTCGAAAACCTTCAGAAACCCCCCAACCCGCTTAAGGATAGCTCACAAGAGTCTGCACATGCATGTTGGTGTCAACAGGCAAAGGGCCTCTCTTCTAAGAATACCAGGCTGCTGCTTCCAATCCTCAGTCTTCAGATAACTTTCGCCTCACGGTTCCGAGTTATTACATAATCAGAAAAAACATAGTTGGCAATTTATTTCTCCTACAAATCCGCAATCTCAACATATTCTAGGACTGGTATAATTATATAAACAAACGCTCGTCCTAGAATAAGTGGAGCAGGGTAGTGGGAGAAACCCCAACAATGTTCTGTCTTTTCGATATAATGACTGGATACCATGCCTCACAGTTTCATCATATTTGCTGCTCAGCTGGAGGACCTCAGGCAGAAATACAGACTGGGCAGATTTCAATATATCTGAGAAACGCTGTGAGCAAATGACTCCTGCCTCATCTGGGAATGAAAGGCGGAAGCCGTCTGTGACCCTTTGGAGTTATTACGATAATAGGATCCAGGGAGTTCAACATTCAAGTTTTTACCAACCTGGACCAGACATCAGTTTCTACTGAAAAAGTATTGATTCTGACTTTCACTATAAATGGAGTATCTTGTGTTGGTTATTCTAGAACTTCCCATAGTTACCTTTTATGGCTATCTTCTCTAATTCTACTCATGCGTTCCACCTCAAAGGCCGGTTAATAAGTCTGAAGTCCCACAGGGAGACCATGTTTTGAAGATCTGTCTTCTTTAACGAGCTGGGGGTAGATCTCTGTCGTCAGCCGGTGCCTCTCTTATGAACAGCCTCCCGGCCACCTTGAAACTTGAGGAAAACAATCTCTGGTTCCGAAAGCACCTCAAGACCTTTCTTCCTTGCCTCTGCCTTTGCCCCCTTCTCCCCTGTTGATCTGTTTCTTCTCCTGGCATTGTGCACCTGGCAAGCACTCTGTCATTCGGGCCCAGGTACCTGCTCACCCTTCCACCAACCTGCACTGCCTCCAGGCCACCTCCTGCACTAGGGTTCTGTATCTGTACCCATACAGTCCCCCTCCCACTTTTCTTCTGCACTTAGTAGATATACCATATCTGAGTAACTTTCACCTGCCACTTACTGGCTGCACTACCATGGTTTATCACCATTATTTATTTATTTTATATGTACTCTGTTCTCTCCTCTGTTCCACACCTTCCACTCCCCCCCCTTCCCCTTTTCCATGTACTTGTGCTCTCTTAAATGTCACTGGGCCAAGTAAGATTGCTATTTTCGTTTTTGTTCTCCCTTGTGCCCCTCCCTTTTTTTGCCTGGTCGCGCTCTGAAACACTTGTGTACGAGCGCAATATACATAAAAAATAATTTAATTTCATTTCATTTTATTTACTCTTTAGTGAACAGACAGTAAAAAGATGGACATTGTTTGTGAAAACATTTTACCCACAAGTTGTCTTGCCTTCAGAGCATCCCGTTGACGGCTCTCTTAAGCGGTAATGCTATCCAGTTGGGAGATATTCTGCCACCTAATACATGTCCTTTCGAAACATAATAGTCAAACATTTTTTTTAAGATGGATGAATGGTATTTCAACAAATAACCACAGAATATGCTATTAGAACGTCTGGCATTTTGTTTAGAGGAGAGTAAGTTCACGGTTTCAGTTGTGAATCCTCTAGCTTAGGGACATACTGGAATCCTTCCTTTCTCATGAAGTACTCGTCACATGCAGTTGAATAAAGCCATGGATGAAGACAAGCGAATGGCTACATCACATCTTTTAGGGAGCGCAAACCATCAATGAACTCAAGCTCACAGTGATTACCAGCCCTCACTCGTTAGCTCTCCCTCCACAGTTTGATACCCTTTATGGGGTAGACTGTTGGACTTCCTTAAAGCGTGAAAATATGAACTTAAGGCTGTTGCAAAGACTCTGCTTAGAATTCGTCCTCAATTTTCAAGTAGAGATGCACCAAGCGAAGTAACTGCCCTGCCTTCACGTCATACCAATTTCAAGCACGAGACTGCCCTTCTGCTTGTCAGAAACGATGTAGAGTCGTCCTATAGATCAAATACAAAGGAGTTTCTACATAGTTTCCTGGCACCATCTCGACTTATGACCCCTACTTTATGTAATATTTGTTAATACATTTGTCAAGAGGAAGACCTGATTAAAGCGCGTATCACATCAAGAGACTTCCTCTATCTTGTGACAGGTAGTGTCATAAATGTACCAATATCTGTTAACATTAAGACATATTTGTCCAGTCTGTCCATGGAGAATCACTCGGCAACAGGTCAACCAGTCCTTTGCAGGTTGGGTAAGTGCAGTGCCTGCTGCTGATCTTACATTCCCCTCGGCTGAACACCCTTCGATGGCCAATGGGTACATGCCGTCATCTCCAGGTACAATTGTATACTTTAGATCAGAAGAAGTTGTGGCTGGTTCCTGTCCTTGTGTATTCTGTTGGATGATGTGATGTGCATGTGGGAGTAGAGGAGTCTGTGCCTTATTTCCTTAAGGCAGTACTGAAACTGGGTTGTCATAGACAACATTATTTCTTTGATTTTATTTTTAGATCGGCAGATGCGTGTAGATGAGGCAGAAGTGAAGGGGGCTAGCCCCAGATAATATCCCCAATCTGTAAATCTTGGCTCTGCAACAAACTTTGCAAAGGAAGAGAGAAACTACCTCTGCAGGCAGCCCTGCATGGTATAGGTGTATCAATATTCGGTGGCACCTCCCCCCTTTTTATTATCGCAGCTCTTTCAGTGCACCCCACCTCTTCTCTTCTGCACCTGCTGTTTTTCAACGGTCACCCGCGCCTCATCAATGCTCCTCCCCATGCTCCATAACACATGATGCTAGTCGTGGTTAGCACAGCTCTATTTAGCCTTTATAACATGCTAATCCAAAATTGAATTCTTGCAGCTCTGCAAATGCAAATCCCATGTAACCAGCAACCAGCTGCCGTTTGTGGCTGATGAGCAGGCTGGAGATGACCAGCATCTTTAGATGCATGTCTTAGTACTGCTGCACCCACCTCTGTATAACGTGCTGGACATAGAGTAACATGGTGTGGTTCCACGTGCCCTATTCCATCCCGTCTCGACAAAGTGAAACATGTAAGTTCTAACTCTAAACTCGACGTGTAAATGAAAACTTCTAGGACAAAAAGCGGGAAGGGACCTTTGTACAAAACAAAGGTTTTGTTTATAGTGGCACTTTGCAGATATCAGTATGATGTTAATGCGTAGATTGTATTATTTTTTTTAGTTTTGACTATTCGGTGGCACTGAACGCGCTACCTTTGTGCTAAAACTATTGTCATTAAAATATGAGCTTTAACATAAGAGCTTCCAATAGGGCTTTGAATGAGGGTCTGTAATGCTTTTCAATGGAGATGACGCGAGGATGGATACAGAGGCTTTTCATGTCGTTTGGCTATTTGTCCACTCATTTAACGCCCTTTAAGAGTCAAATCTATATGATTTTCCACTCATCTTACCCAAAACCACACGCCTTTTGCACTCTTTCAACACACGAGAACCAGAAAAACGTAATTATCGCCGCCATCTTGCCACATCACTGTTCATGTTCACTACACTCCTATGGGTTAAAGGAGCGCCCTTTGTGATAGCAAGGTAAAATGTCCAATGGAAAGATAGGCTTGCAAGTATTTTTGAAACATGTATTTGATGTGATTTTTAGGTAATTAATATCATATAATTTATATATTTTTTACATTTAGAAGTACCAATATTGTTCCCATTTTATAATGTGGTGCGCGTGTGTCATTATCATAGTATGTTTCTAATATTAATCAGTGTTTTTTACTGTCATAAATTATTAGTATGGCATTCCAGAATGGTCGTTCGTTATGCACGCCCGATAGCACTCCTAAGGCAGTTCCTTTAAGCGCTTGTCTTTCTTTCATTTCTACAGTGTCTGTCGCGATTGAGTGTAAATGGCTTGTCTGCAGCCCAGGTGATCTCCGTTTTGACAGTGTTTTTTTACTGTTGTAAATTGTTAGCATGGCATTCCGGAATGGCCGTTCGTTGCCCGAGAGCACTCCTAAGGCAGTTCCTTTAAGCGCTTGTCTTTCTTTCATTTCTACAGTGTCTGTCGCGATTGGTTGGAAATGGCTTGTCTGCAGCCCAGGTGATCTCGGTTTTGACTGTTAAGAGGGAAAGAGAGGGGTATGTGTTCTTCGGGAAGGCAGTCTGTGTGGTGCCTGTGCCTTCCACCATGACCTGATCTCCGCACTGGGTGATTGAGATCCCATACATGTGTGGTCCTGGATGGGGCGATACGGAGTATTAATGGGTGTGGAGGGGATGCTGGGCACTGAACCCCTTTCATTCATGTAAATTTCGGGTGCTCTTTGCACAAACCTCTATACACAGAAATCTGTTACGCTCACCTGGCTCCCACAGGGGCGTCGGTCGGACCCGGACAGCTGCGGTCTCCACCCACGTGGTACGTAGTGCAGCGATGACTGACTGGATCTGCCCTTCTAACCTTCTCTGCTTAACCCGTAGAAATATTCTCCTGCAAGTGGAGTGATGGATTTAGCCACTTGTGGATTCAAGTGATGGCACCCCCACAGTCCTCCCTAACTAATCACCCCCGAAATGCCCTCACAGCAATCTCACCTTATATTCTTGAAAGATGAGCTCTCCATCCTGCGTGGATTTGCAGGGGCGCGTCGATTCCAGTTACTTCACTGGTTTGAAGGCTTGGGAGAGTTCCAGAGAGTATTGACTCTGAGGTTCCTGGTGAGGACCAGTAAGTATTAAGTTCATAGAGTTCAATATGTCCGATGTTCACTCTTGTCCCCCCTTCCTTTCTTGTCTTGCAGCTGGCTCGTGAAAAGATGCTCTTGTGGCAGCTGGTGGCGCTCAGGTAAGGGTCTGTATTACCCGGCGCTGTCCGGTAAATGTTGAACGTGGAAAACGTGTTGTTTTGTCTCTCTTTACAGATGCGGCACGTGACAATATGGAGAGTCACAAAAGGATGCCTCCGGTGGTAAATCAGGTAAGTCTATGGTGGTAAGAATTATATTTGTTGGTTCCCTCGGCTCACCTTGTGGTTTTCTTTTGTCTCCTAGGTGACGAAGTTCGGCGAAGAAATGATGGAGGCAGCGCCGACCCGAAGGATGCTGTGAAGACTGGTGAGTATGGCGCGGCGCTGCAGCTGGAGGTGCGGCGCGTGTAGAAATGATGTTCTTTACAGGTCCGGAGACGAGATGGATCCAGAATCAGGTGTGGAATAGAAATAAGTTTGTTTTCTAACCTTGTCCCTTTCTTTCCTCTTTGTTTTAGGAGCTCCGGATTTGAGGCAGGCGTGGCAGAAGACTGGATGCAGGCTGCAGGCACGGTGAGCGTTACGCTGCTGGATGCAGAATAACGCGAAGCGTGTGTTGCTGGTCGTGCGTGGTTTAAATAGCCTCAAAAGTAGTCCCAGGTAAGAAGTCCCTAGAACCACACCTGAGTAAAAAATAGTCCCTGTAGAAAAATAGTCCCTTTCAGGCTTCATGTTGGATTGGAGTCATTTGCAGCATGGTCTGCCTGAGGTAAGTAATGACTATGAGCCTGGCGCCTTAGGCGCCAGGACTGATTTCTACTATGAGCCTGGCGCCTAAGGTGCCAGGACTGAACCCAGATAGCCCCTAGCCGGGGCTGCTGAGGTTTTACTAAATGTCTAGATGCCTGCTCCCGGGGATGATGGGCTTGGTCCGGATGCCTCGGGGTAGGCATCATGACAGCACTCCCCCCCTAAGGCCCCTCCTAAAGTTGTTCTTCCCCTGGGCCCTTGTTTGTCTGGGAAGTTCTGATGGAATCTTTTCACCAACCGAGGTGCATGGACGTGGTCACTAGGTTCCCATGACCTTTCTTGTGGTCCGTAGCCCTTCCAATCGATTAAATAAAAAAGTTTTGATTTAACCATCTTGGAGTCCAGGATATTTTTTACCTTGAATTCAGGTTCTCCATCTATCAAGATGGGGTCGGGTGGTTTGGTTAATCTTGTTCCTGATTGAACTAGTTTTAAAAGTGAAACATGAAAGACAGGATAAATGCGCATATTAGAGGGTAATTCCAAATTGACGGCTACCGGGTTGATAATGACCTCAATAGTGTAAGGTCCCAAATATCTAGGGTTAAAAGTCCGAGTTCCCTTCGGAGGTATGTGTTTTGTAGCCAGCCAAACTTGATCCCCAATCTGGTATTGTGGAGTTTCACTTCTATGTTGATCAGCATTTTTCTTATATTTCTCTTTTGCTTGTTTCAAATGTTCTGTTGCCTCTTTAAAGGCTTGTGTAATAGTAGAATGCAAATGACTAACTGCAGGCATTTCTAAATGCTGAGGCAAATCTAGTTCTGAGGTTCGAGGGTGATGTCCATATATGGTATAAAAGGGGCTTTGTCCGGTTCCTGAATGTACAGAGTTATTGTATGCATACTCGGAAATCCATAAAATATCTTTCCAATTCCTTTCGGTCTGGTGTAGCATGCAACGTAGGTACTGTTCAAGGGTCTGGTTGGTCCTCTCCGTCTGACCATCGGTCTGGGGATGGTGACTGGTTGATGACCTCACGTCAATTTGCGCCAGTTGACAACATTTCTTCCAAAAATGTGAAATGAATTGACTACCTCGGTCAGAGACCAATACGGAAGGAAATCTGTGTATTCGAACAATGTTTTCGAAGAACTCCTTGGCCAGAATTGAAGCAGAAGGTAATCCCTTTAGAGGAATAAAGTGGGCCATCTTGGAAAAAAGATCCACAATAACTAGAATGGTGTTAAATCCATTACATGGAGGTAGATCTGTAATAAAGTCTAACGATAAGGTGTGCCATGGTGTAGGTGGAATATCCAAAGGTTGTAAGAGGCCAGCTGTTTTTTTCTTCTGACTTTTGTTTTGGGCACAAATGCCACAAGACATTACAAATGACTTTACGTCTTTTTGCCAGGTGGGCCACCAGAATTGTCTCTTAATTTTAACTTCAGTTTTTGCGATACCTGGGTGTCCTTCCATCAGGGTGTCATGATAATTGGAGATGACTAGTTCTTGTAGTTCCTTGTGTGGTAGAAATAGTCGCCCTTGATAATAAGGTAGGTCATTGATGACTGAGTAGTCCGGGCCTTTCTTCACCCAGTCCTGCAGGGCTGTTGGATGGAAGAGTTGTTGGATCTTTACTTGAATATCCTCTAGTGTCTGTAGAGTGGTAATGCCAAGAATTCTCTGTTCTGAAATGATAGGCACCGGTTCAGGGTTCGCATATGCTTCTCCCATCCCTATTTAGGATAAGGCATCTGCCCTGCCATTTTTACAACCTGGTCGATAAGTGATCACGAAATCGAACTCGGCAGAGAGCAATGCCCATCGAAGTTGACGCGACGATTGGGCCTGGGCTGTTTTTAAATACTGCAAGTTCCGGTGATCGGTGATTACCGTAATGGTATGCCTGGCACAGAGAAGATAATGCCACCAAGCCTTGAAGGCAGATTTGATGGCTAATAATTCTTTATCAGTAACCGCATAGTTTAACTCGGGTGCCGAGAACTTTCTGGAGCAAAATGCTACTGGGTGAAGTTGACCGGTTTCAGGAACCTTCTGGGACAGGACATCTCCCATGGCTAAACTGGATGCATCAGTTTCAACTATGTATGGAAGTTCGGGGCGTGGATGCTTTAAGACAGGTGCAGACGTGAATTTCGCTTTCAGCTCTTGGAAGACCTTTTCAGCTTCTTCGGTCCACAAGAAGCGTTTGTTTTTTCGCAAAAGTGCTGTGATAGGGTGTACAACATGTGAGAAATCCGGAACGAATCTGCGGTAGAAATTAGCAAATCCGAGCATGCTTGGTACCCCTTTAACTGAACTGGGTGATGACCACTTGAGGATTGCATCCACCTTTCGAGAGTCCATTCGGACTCCTTTTGGAGTCAGGATAAATCCAAGGAATTCCACTTCCGTAGCATGAAAAACGCATTTTTCCAATTTTGCATATAACTTGTGCTGGCGTAGTTTCTCAAGGACTGCACGAACGTGCTTCACATGGTCTGATTCTGAAGAGGAGTACACTAGAATATCGTCTGTGTATACAACAACACAGACGTCAATGAGTTCACAAAGGACATTGTTCATAAAATACTGGAAGGCTGCTGGTGCATTGCACAACCCGAAGGGCATCACCTGGTATTCGAATAACCCGTACTTAGTGCGAAAAGCAGTCTTCCATTCGTCGCCTTTCTTTACACGTACCAGATGATATGCCCCTCGGAGATCTAATTTAGTGTAGATGCAAGCGTCCTTTACTTGGTCTAGTAATTCGGGGATCAGAGGCAATGGGTATCGGTTCTTAACCGTGGTCTGATGTAATGCGCGGTAGTCTATGCACCTTCTGAGGTCACCTTCCTTTTTAGGCACGAAGAACAAGGCTGAAGATGCAGGGGACTTGGATGGACGAATGAAGCCATTAGCAAGGTATTGGTCCAAGTTTTGTCGTAGGTGAAGGTTTTCGGGTTCCGTAAGGGCGTAGATCCTACTACATGGAGGTTGTGCACCGGGTATGAGATCGATTTGACAATCGTATGATCTGTGATGTGGTAGGGTGTTTGCCTGTTCCTTTTGGAAAACATCCTGGAATTCCTGATATTCCTGAGGTAACTGCACAACTGGAGTAGCAACTGTGGCCAGGTCTTGGTTCAAGGGTTTTTTCGGGTAACAAGTATGTGCACAATCCGGGAAGGTTATTCTCTTCTCTCGCCAATCAATACAAGGATTATGTGTTTCCAACCAAGGTATCCCCAGTATTATTTGGAACTGCAGGGCTTTGATTAAATCAAACACAATAGTCTCTCGATGCCCATCCTGACCCAATAGTGTCATCTCTGCGGTGGAATGAGTTACAGGCCCAGAGGCAATTTCAGTTCCATCGACTGTGGTGATGACATCCGAAGTGGTCTTTTTGCAGAGAGATAGATTCATCCTAGAAGCCAACTCGTGGTCCACATAGTTTCCTATGGCCCCGCTATCAATGTATGCCCTCACTGCGTGCACACGTGATGGTTGCCTTGGATCTATAAGGACCATTGGTATGATGAAGTGCGAGGTCTGAGTATCCTTCTTCAAGCTCGGCAAACGGACCTCTACGCTTGTCGGGCGTGGTCGTTTCCCGAATCAGGCTCTGTTTGATTTTTATCAGCAACTCCAACTACTTTTTTAGATATTTTTATAGGGCAATCCCGTAGAAAATGTCCTGAGGCTCCACAGTGCATACACAATTGCATCTGCCGTCTTCTTTCTCTTTCCTTTTGAGTTAAGGGTCCCTTGACCCCCCCGATCTGCATCGGTTCTGATAAATCTGTTCCTTTGAGGGTAACATTGGGTTTAACCAATACCCGATTCTCGAACTTAGCTCGATCAGCCTTTCTATTCTGAAGTCGGTGGTCTAACTGGACCACTAAGTCTATATATTCTGCACAATCCTGAGGTGGGTTCACATCTTGGGCCAAAACGTCTTTGAGTTCACCCCGAAGTCCACGATGAAATAATGTAATTCGTTTTACCTCTGGCCATCCGGTTTCCACCACTAACCTATTGAAAGTGGCGATATAGGTTAGTAGATCTTGGTTACCTTGTTGTAATGATAAAGGTTCGTTATCCAGGGCCTGTCCCTGTGAATGTCTGGCAAATAGTCTTTCCATGCTCAATTGAAAACCTTGAAAATCCCGAAGAAGAAGGCCATCCTGGTTAACTAATGGAATTGACCAATCCGCTGCGCTGCCACTAAGATATGATAGTACAAAGGCTACTTTGGTTTGGTCGATCGGAAAAACTCCAGGTCTGCATAAAAAGTGCAAGCAGCATTGGTTCATAAACATGGCAAACTTTTTTGGGTCCCCAGCAAAACGTTTGGGTGGAGCTAAAGGAAGGCTCCCTGGTAGAACCACTTGCACAGGATTGCTCGATGAAACAGGAGTTGGATTCCCCCCCGAGTCCAGGTAATGGTGTTTGCCCAGCTTGGTTTTGCAGTAATTGTCTAGCAAGATCATCAGTGCGCTCCTTTGACACAATCAGTTCTCTCCTGAGGGCATTAGTCTCTTGGCGCGCGGAGTGCACTTCTGCTCTAAGTTCCCCTAACAATAGGGCTAGTTGGTCAGTTTCTGAGGTTTCCATAACGCCCGGGTGGGGATTTGTAGATAGGCTTTGCATTCTGTTATGCTCACCTGGCTCCCACAGGGGCGTCGGTCGGACCCGGACAGCTGCGGTCTCCACCCACGTGATGCGTAGTGCAGCGATGACTGACTGGATCTGCCCTCCTAATCTTGTCTGCTTAACTCGTAGAAATATTCTCCTGCAAATGGAGAGATGGATTTAGCCACTTGTGGATTCAAGTGATGGCACCCCCACAGTCCTCCCCAACTAACCTCCAAAATGCCCTCACAACAATCTCACCTTATATTCTTGAAAGATGAGCTCTCCATCCTGCGTGGATTTGCAGGGGTGCATCGATTCCAGTTACTTCACTGGTTTGAAGGCTCGGGAGAGTTCCGGAGAGTATTGACTCTGAGGTTCCTGGTGAGGACCAGTAAGTAATAAGTTCATAGAGTTCAATATGTCCGATGTTCACTCTTGTTCCCCCCTTCCTTTCTTGTCTTGCAGCTGGCTCGTGAAAAGATACTCTTGTGGCAGCTGGTGGCGCTCAGGTAAGAGTCTGTATTACCCAGCGCTGTCCGGTAATTGTTGCACGTGGAAAACGTGTTGTTTTGTCTCTCTTTACAGATGCGGCACGTGAAAATATGGAGAGTCACAAAAGGATGCCTCCGGTGGTAAATCAGGTAAGTCTATGGTGGTAAGAATTATATTTGTTGGTTCCCTCGGCTCACCTTGTGGTTTTCTTTTGTCTCCTAGGTGACGAAGTTCGGCGAAGAAATGATGGAGGCAGCGCCGACCCGAAGGATGCTGTCAAGACTGGTGAGTATGGCGCGCCGCTGCAGCTGGAGGTGCGTCGCGTGTAGAAATGATGTTCTTTACAAGTCCGGAGACGAGATGGATCCAGAATCAGGTGTGGAATAGAAATAAGTTTGTTTTCTAACCTTGTCCCTTTCTTTCCTCTTTGTTTTAGGAGCTCCGGATTTGAGGCGGGCGTGGCAGAAGACTGGATGCAGCCTGAGGCACGGAGAGCGTTACGCTGCTGGATGCAGAATAACGCGAAGCGTGTGTTGCTGGTCGGGCGTGGTTTACATAGCCTCAAAAGTAGTCCCAGGTAAGAAGTCCCTAGAACCACACCTGAGTAATAAATAGTCCCTGTAGAAAAATAGTCCCTTTCAGGCTTCATGTTGGATTGGAGTCATTTGCAGCATGGTCTGCCTGAGGTAAGTAATGACTATGAGCCTGGCGCCAGGACTGATTTCTACTATGAGCCTGGTGCTTAAGGCGCCAGGACTGAACCCAGATAGCCCCTAGCCGGGGCTGCTGAGGTTTTACTAAATGTCTAGATGCCTGCTCCCGGGGCTGACGGGCTTGGTCCGGATGTCTGGGGGTAGGCATCATGACAAAATCACAATGCACCTCTTTTCGCCAGTTTGGTTCAGATAGGATCCACCATATAAAACCATTACAGCCTCTCCCAACCCCCACAACAGTGCCCACCATATTAGCGCCCTGCTGCCCCCAAAGAACCCGTACACCAATCCCAGGCACAAACTCCACAGTTAGCCTTAGCCTCCCGCTACCTGCTTGGTGCATCGTCAAAGTCGCTATTATCGGGGTTAGAGGGAGCGTGCTTGCCTCTTGATATCTGGGACCGCGCAAAGCTGAAAACGGCAGCCACTGACAGGATTGTAACCTTTAAGCTTCAAATCGCACACACACACATCTCTTCAGCAGGCGCATTAAACCATTGATCTATCTCATCATAGATCCCTTGATCTGCGAGAGTCATAGACCATGGTATAAACCACATGCGCTTTTGAACACTAATTACTATTTCAACTATATAAAAGAGCGACTCCTGATGTATACAACCAAACGTTTCATGCTCAAGAAAGGTTTGCTTGTTTCCTGCCACGCACCTTTTAATTTTTTTTTTACCAATGTCCCCCTTCCCTTCGAAGACAAAAACTCCACCAGGGATTCACAATGTACCATATGTTTTATTATTGTTGCAGCGCAACATTTTTGGGATGCTTTGGAGCCCATTTCCTGCAATAGCACAATTTCATTTTTAGTGTTGGGTATTAGGTGAATTTGTGTACTACCCCGGTTGGTGTGCATGTTGTTTGCATAAGAGACCCCGCTCAGCATCTAGATCTTTGATTCCTTCAATTCACCTGACCTCAGTGCAAGGAGACAGTGCAGCCAATCACACTGTGTTCTGGGACACAGGCTATTTTACTTGTAGATGCCCTAGCCAGAAAGAGAGCTGGGATATTTCAAATTTGTGTCACTGTGGCTTTCAAAGGACATTCTGCAAGGGGCCATGCATCTTAGGCCCGCTAAAATTAATAGTGCAATGTTTTCTCCCAACAAAACTCTGATTTCGTAGACCTTAGAGGCCTTCCTTGATTGGAATGTGACGCAATCGATCCTGGCTGAATGAACTGCAAGAAAAGTTTACTTTTCATGACCCCTTGCATCCACACCCCACTTCTCCGCCATGCTGATGCTGGACTTCCATCTCCCTGCCCGAATAGCCAAGTGACCCAGGCCCAAGTGTTGGGACAGCCTGACCCCTGTCTCATAATGAAGCAAAGTGGATAAGTTAGGCCACTTATTTTTGTTATAGAGGTTGGGATGAATGTCCTCTCTGGTCATCTCCCACCCTCTTCATCCACCAATTAGGGACTTGTTAGTCTTCCAAATCGGACACACCTCGCCAACTGTTCCCATTGCTTTTTCAGCTTCTACTCCATCCTGCCCAGCATTACCTCAAACCCCTTGTAAACATCCACCATTGCCTGCTCCAAAATCTACCATGTCTTCATTCTCTACTTCTTCAGTACCTACTCTCCACCTACCACTATTCACATCTCTGCACTAACTACCTGTTCCTCTCTTCTGTTCAGCTACCACTTTCCCCTTCAACGGTTGGTCCCCCTACACTACTATACCCCTAATTCTTCTCCTTATCATCACTCCCATTTCAGCCTCTACCAACTCCCTAGTATACTCTGCTCCGCTCCCCCACTCATGTTTAACCATGCCACATCCCCACACTGAACACATCAATGTATGCCATACATTATCACTTGTGTCGGCTTCCACCTTGCCTTCATAAACTACTTCTAGTCTCTTTTTGATGGGCAGACTCCTAGGTTCTTTGCTTTGGAAGGTTGCACGTGTTGAAATCTACACAGAAATCAGGGGGTACTCTGAGAACAATATGGGCCATCCTGCACTCAAAATCAGGGGGTGTCCCTAAATGTCCCTATATTTCCTAGCCTCCACGTGTAAAGTCAATCCAGGGTCCCAATAATGTATTAAATGCCAGAAATGTGGGTCCTTTTGGTTTTGGCTTATAGGTGGGCTTTAAGTGCCACATGACAGCAGATACTAGTGCATTGGAGTGTAGATAAGAGGGAGATGGAATTTGAAGAGGGATACACAGCTTGTGGGTGTTTGGTTATTTAGCAAGCCATTGACTGCCCATTGACTGCTAATCCTTATGGCCCAACCGTCATCTTCCCCCCGACCAAACCCCCTCCCCCCATTTCTTTCAGCTATCATTATCAAGCAGCAACATCTAACGTTGTGTTTGTTCATAGCCTCCTATATGGGGCAGACCAGCAACAATTATCTGTGTAATATATGTAAAGCCAAATTATTAGTCAACAATTTGGCGGCTTTAATTTTGGCAGAGAGCCGGTTTCGCTACTGATTGTTACTCACTCTTACCGATGTACCATATCTGTCAATGCCATTGCATATCGTCCGTGTCAACATATATGGATATCTTGCTAGTCACGTCGGGCTTCTTTTTTTCATGAATGCATATATAAAACTGTCTGTTGCAGCTTATGTATTTTGAAGCCTCAGCCCATTACGCCGCAGCTCCTTAATTATCTTCTGTAGAATACTGATTAAAGTAACTCATTTCAGATTTATATATCTGCTTCAACTATAGCCCTGAGTTGCAAATATTCAACATTCAAGATTATTTAGGGCTGATTTTCAGTTCTATGAATATGCTACCGTCTGCTGTTAGCTCGTATTGCCTCAGTGTACCTGATGCCCTCATATTTATGCATGTTTCTTTCCATCGATACCTACCCTAATACCATTTTTCACATTGTATGCAGTGTTCCCTCATGTTAAACTGATATTTAGTCATATTCAAGTCTATGGGCTGTATAAGATCTCCCTAGATTAGTTTTCAAGTAACTGCATTACTTTTCTGACTCACAAGCATCAAGTGCCCCTTCACCCTTGTGAAGAAAATTCACGTGACCAGAATTCTATTTGCCATGACATATGCCATATTTTGCAAGATCTATCTAGCATCTGCACTTCTGTTATTACAGTTGAACAAAGAGCACTATTTCTTCAGTCGAAATTACGAGGCATATGTGAGGATATATTGTAGTGCAATGGCCGACTTGGAGAAGCATCACATTTCAGTGGTGGAAGATACTTTTGAAGGTCTGGAACACTTACAAATGCGTGCAGTCCAACTTAAATATTCAAATGCAGACTTGGAAGATCACAATCAGTGTGATAACATCCCATTGTTTGGCATTCCAGAAAAAGCTGAAGGAAATGATCCAATACCTGTCATAAAAAAATGTGTTCCTAAACTCTTGGGCATATTGTAAGCTCATCCCATTATTCCATGTTTTTAGAAAAATAAAAACTCTGCGAAACCTATGAAATGTGTGTTATAAGGCATACGCATTATCTGCTCATCTCAATGTTTCTAAATTATCCAGACATTCCAATATAAAGGTAACTGCATTTATAGTTCCCCAGACTTCTCGAAGGACACGTTTGCAAAAAGAAACCATGTCCTTGACCTCAGGACCTCACTAAAAACCTTAAACTTCCGCTATGAACTAAGCAATCCAGCCAAAATGCTAATTACAACAGATCTTGGCATTTCAGGACAGTATTTTGACCCCAAGTCCCCGGTTGACTTTATTCAGTCATACTCTACAGATTGTGTGGAATCTTCTCAATACTCTTCATCTGATCCTCCACAACTCTTGAAATTGGCAAGCCCCATTTGACACTGGATGGAAATTCTCTAAATATCTATGGTTTTTACCATCTCGCAGCAGAATAGAGGGCAATCATATATCTTCTTCTTTCTCCTCTTCTGAAAAATCACAGGATTAATCCAGATCTATCAAATTATTTTATCACTAGTTTATATAATGTTGGTTAGAATGTGACGTAAGATTGTCAATATAAAAACTCATTATTGGTAGGTTATGAGGAACTTGTATTATTCTTTAAATATGTGCACTATAATAACAAACACATTATATAATTGAATTATTATATTATAACAATATCACATACGAGCAAAGGTAAGACAATTATTTTTGCCTTCTGTTTTTTTTTTATTCTTAATGAGTTTTAGGCAATTTGGACCAGTACTCCTGTTGTGTTTCTGGTGGTTGCCCATGTCTGTTTCGACTACCATACTATATTTGCTTGATATTCTTCCTTTTGTATTCTATTTTGTGCTTGTATTTTGTCTCTCTTTCCCATGTATTCCCTATATCTCAATTATTATATTGCTAATGTACTTTTACTCTGAAATTTTAATTGGTCAATTACTATTTTTAAGTGTTTTCTAGTATTCAGCATGCTCTCTACTTTATACCTAATTGCCGTAAATGACTATTAAAGTAGCTTCATGGAATGTGAAAGGTATTTCTGGCCCTATTGAACTACAATACATTATTTCTCATCTTGCCAAACTACAAACAGACATTATATGCTTACAAAAACCCATTTAAAGGAAGCTGAATCCATCAAAATGTCTAAATTGTGGTTCAGGCAAGTGTTTTTTGTCATCTGCTTATCTCAATTAAAATTGCAATCTTAATAGCCCAATACATCCATTCTCAAATACATCTGGACAAAGATTGTTTCAGTGTTTGGTTTTTGATGTCCTTGCAATTGAAATGTACTATTATTAATATTGTTAATATCTATGGCTCCAATGCTCCTGATCAACATTTCTGGAAAGACCTTAGAAATTAACTTCTTAGTAATTACTTAAGCAATATGCCCCGAGTGGCGGGGCATTACCGAGCCAGGTAATGCCCCGGGGCTCAAGGCCTCATTAACTGACTTGGTAATGCCCCCTCCGCCACGGGCATATTGCTATTAGTACCCAGGCCCACAAGATCTGCGTGACCGGGGTACTAAAAGCAGTTTTTTCTGTCCCAAAACACTGCAGCATTTCAGGGACAGAAAAAAAAAGAACAAGAAAATGGCTGCCGGGAAAGGGAAAACAGAGACTGTTTTCCCTTTCCATGGCAGCCATCGCGAGCGGACGCGCTAGGAACAGAAGTCTACCCAGCGTGTTTGCTCCCAAAAGACGACAGAAAAGAAGGTAATAGGGGTTGGGAGGGCGGGGGAGAGGGATGGAAAAAAAAAGAAAAAAAATAGACGTACCTGAATCCCCGGTGGGGGGCGAAGGCAGCCTCCAGCTGTGTGTAGGCTCAGAGCGGGGATGGCCCCGCTTCGAGCCTCTACACGGCTGGAGGCTGCCACACCACCTGCCGTGGACAAAGGAGGCAGAAAGTAAGTGGGGTGGGGAGGGCGGGGAGGTTGGAGGAAATGGGAAAAAAAACATACCTGAGTCCCCGACGAGGGGCAAAGGCAGCTTCTCAGCCGCGTGGAGGCTCGGAGCGGGGATAGCCCCGTTTCGAGCCTTCTCATTGGCTGAGGTGCTGCTATGCCCCCCGCCAGGAACAATGGCCATGGAATCAAGGCCGAGGGATTCCCAGCGGGTAATACCCGACAAGGGCCAATCAGAATGCTTGTTCTCTTTTCCCCCGGATACACACAACTATTGGGGAAAATGGGTATGGTGAAACCCTGATGGAGATTGCAGCTATTTGACTAGGAGCTTAGACAAGCACGTGAAATTCCATGGACATCTGGGAAGAGTGACAAAGGTCTGTGTCCCGGGACCACACATGAATAGAGAGGATTGTCTAGGGAGTGGAGACCCAAACATGGCCCTTATTACACCCATCCCACTCTCAGCCCGTCGACAGAGAAATGAAAGATGTACATTAATTCTGGGCCCTTCCTCACCCTCTTTGATGTATCGCAGGTGTGAAAGGCGCTACTCACCCAGACAACCATTCAGACCATATCCAGATGACAGTATTGAAGAGACACAGCTGTCATCAATCGAACAAGTGGATTGACTGAAACCTCGTAGAAACGCTGATGACGTCATGACTGACATCATGACCATTTTGGGGCTTTTTATGGCCATATCCCATCCCATCCTCATCACCCCTCACCTCCCCAGAGATTGTTTCATTAGTTTGACAACTGCAATGTTGTGTTTATTAATATGTTTTTACTGCGATGTTCGCGGACAACTGGCGCTGTCAGAGAAAGCAACATGGCGGGCGTTTTTCCGAAAATATGACCTCATGCTTTTCACCATCCAATCAGCCAGTGCATCCAATATCCGCGGACATTACGTCGCCGCCTGGACCAATTAGAGGCCCCTCTGCGGACCAAACAGGGAAGTCAGTCCGTGGACCGAACCCAGATATCACTAATTTATTTTAACCAACTTTTTGGTCGTTTTAAAAAAAAATACTGGATGGATTTAGACTAAATTTACAAAAGCACGCTGTTGGGACCAAGCCGCCGGTCTTGCTGTGAATTTGGGGTGTAGGCGTGAGCAAATTATTTTTTTAATTGCATCTATGGGAAAAACCACACATTTTGGAATGCCATATAACTCCCCCCCCCCCTTTACAAAACCTCACCAAACTTCACAGAATCAATCTGACAGGCCATATACTTGTTTTGCAAAGTTTCATAAGGATCCGTCCAGAGGGGCAAAGTTGTAAGACACCCAAAAAGGCTCTTCCTATGGGTAGAGCAACTTAATCATAACTACAGGGCCGCTACAGCCTATCTCAGTGCATGCATCATGATAAGTAGGCATAGAAGTGTGTTTTTCATGGGATAGAAGTATGCGATTCATGCAGGAAATGAAGTATACCATACTGGAATGTATTCCATTGGATGAGTTCTTTAGAATAAGTCTGTTCAACATGCTAAAAAGCTGCTAATATGAAGGCAAAACACATTCAAGCACAACTATTGAGCCTCAATTGATATGAGATCACTATATCATTGGTTCACCCATTTCAAACAACTGCACTATTTCAAATGATGACTGGAATTAAACCATGAAATGAATAAAGGAAACCCCTAGAAGCCAAGGCTGGCTATTTACCACTAGCACTAGCTATACATGACAGACTGTAATCACTATTATTAGTGACCATAAAGTCGCGACCAAAAATAAAACAATTTGTAAAAAGTTAGTAGACTTACACGAAGTCTGTGAGGCACTGACATGCTTAAACTAACTAAAGGACAACTACTCTGAGAAATACAGAACCACACATTCACATATGTGTAGAGGAGGAAACCACAAAAAAACACATGTTTACAATTTGAATACATCGATTTACAATCTGATGAAAATGTGTGTGAAGAATATGCCATTCATCCACTTCACTCTCGTGATGTAATGGGTGACTCTATAGAACTATAATAATATGTGGCAAACTGAAGTGGCTCTGTTAAGTGTCTGAGAAAACATGCTTTCTACAATGTATCCCTACTGGTTGTGATGGAAGGTACAGAGGGGCTGCTAGGGGGGTTTAGGTGGTGATATTCCCAGGTCTTTTGGTTGTAGCCCTGGATAGAATCTCTGGGGCTACAACCAAAAGGCTAGCTAGCCCCCAGTCCCAACAGTCCCGACATCAGTTTAACCCAGGATCTTTTACAGCCCTAGCAACACCGCTGGAAGATGAGATGAGAAACCAGTAAAAGTCTCTTCTTCTGAGTACAGAGAAAGTCAAATGTGTTCTCCTGGCCTATGATTTTGGCAGAAGCACAATGGTATCTTCCACTTACTATATGAAAGCAAGTTGGCTACACTGCCCTATGGCGCAGAACACCGATATAACACAGGTAAGCACCACTGAAAAGGTTGAAGCTAAAGTTCAGGTCTTAGAGAGCAGTATGAAAAAACCTCCTAGCAAATATCTATGGAAATTGACGGAATTGTTTAAGGACCTATTCGGAATTTAGTTGCATATTAGGTAACCTAGGATAATTAGTGACACTACGTTGTGAAGAATATGCATGGAAATAACTCCTTAACTTCCTTATGTTTGCCAAAAGACAACCTACAAAGTATGACCGTGAATGAAATGTGTGCCATGGATGCAGTAAATGTAACCAGCTAATTTCACCATTACCTTGTATGCTTTTTAGTGATGCTTAAGTTAATTATGAATCACGAATACTGATCATTAGAGGAAATTGCACACTATTTTTGGTATAAATAGTAATGTGCCAGAGTGATATCCCACATCCGTATAGTAGAGTGGGTTAACGGAGCTCCCTCATTTGGTGAAGGTAGTTTTAAAAGGGTAACAGCGTTCTTTGAAAAATACATTAAATGTGAAAATCATATTGTAAAAGAACCTTTAACAACAATCAGCAGTTTTACAAAAAATGGGCCAGACACTATAATCATACTTATCTTTAAACAGGCACCATGTTAAATGTAAAATACCCAAGCAATGTTTTGACTTAAAATGGTAAAACTGATGTATATTTTGTCACAGGTAATTCAATGACAGTGGGCCTCATTACAAGTTTGGAGGTAGCCATGCTTCTAGTCAGACTTGCCGGAATGAAAGGCACCCGTGAGCACAACTCGGAGTTTGCACGTCCGGATACAATGGTACCGGCAAACTTACCTGTACCATTGTATCCGGACCAGCAAACTCATAATGAGGCCCAGTGTGTCAATGCATAACGTCTTATATCGCAAGGGCAGGAACATGTGAATTGCAAGATCTTTGGGTAGTGTGAAAAACCAGAGAGTGTTTCACAGCCTAGTCCCTGAGGATCCCATACTCAGGTGGCCAGGGAAAGGCCATCGCTTTCGGATCCCGACCCTGGGGGGAACAAGCAAGGGAGGATCACCTGGGTAGCGGTGCTTGGGGAGTGGGGGTGAAGCACCTGATAGCGAGACATGGTGTCCTCCTTTTCGCACTGTCCATCTAACCCCTAGCACTACTTATTTTATGGGAAACTACAGTTCCCATAATTCCTCTCCACTTCACATTGGCAACACTACTGAGCAGAGGAAGATGCGGAAGGAGGCCAGGAAGATTACCTCTCATGACTTGCAATGCCGGGTGCACGATGGAGTCGGGGAGGAGCAGGGGAGGCTTTGCTAGTGTCATTGACTGCTTCATGAAATGCATTGAAAAAAAGAAACCTAATTAGCACGACCAGTGCGTTATGGAAGGCAACAAAAGCCTGGTTTTGTTAAAGCTAAGTGAAACTGCAGCAAAGTGAAGGCTGTGCGTGTGACGATAAAATGCGTAATGGAAAGGACAATTGCTGAACTTTGATGATAGTATACAAAGAGTGGTCCTGCGAGGCAGAGTCTCGCACTTTCGGAAGTCTGTGTAAAGTGTTTTGAAGTTGTGATAAAGTGGGAAGCGAAGGAAAGAAAGTAACCACAAACCTGAATGGGAGTTGATTGAAAGGAAAAGGAAGAGAATGAACTTTAATACGCCGAGTGGACAATGTATGAACTTTAAATTGGTATGCTAAGAGTGTGAAGGAAAAGATGAAGATTGTTAGAACTACAAATACCAAGAAGCATTGGTATTAAGACTTGATGAAGTTGTTGAACTGTTTGGTTAGCAGAGAGGTCAACGTGGTCATGCAGCTGTCTATGTAAAATCCTTTCAGTTTTGAAAGTCTTCGACAGTGAAAGTGAAGTAAGGTACAAGTTGTCTTGGGGAAGGGAATCCCAACAAAGAGGAAAGACAGGCTTGAGCCCGGCAGAGGGAAGCCTTTGTTGAACTTAGAGAAAGGATGGTTTAAGCCCAGAGAGACAACCCATGTGGGAAGAAAAAAAGGCAAGTGTGAAAAAAAAGACAGGTTCGAGCCTGGCAAAGGGAAGCCTGTGTTGAATTGTGATAGAAAGGTTTGAGCCCGGCGGAGGGAATCCTGTGTTGAACTGTGGTAAAGTACAAGTTAAAAGTAGAACTGTGTATTCGTAGCAATGAGGATGAAGCCAAAAGAATTAGTTGAACTGCAGAAAGCTTGAAGCCCAAGCCCGAACTGTTGAATTGTACCAGTAAGCCAGAGTGTGCCAGATTGACGTAACTGTGCCATCCACCTATCCTTTTAAGAGACTTTTGAGACCCTGTGCTTTTGAACATGGGGCAGGGACGTAATTTCACCAAAATGCCTGGGGCAGCAGAAGTGACATCACACGACCCTTGTCGTCTGATGACATCACAGGAAGTGATGTCATTTGACCCCACCCCACAGTGACATCACAGGAAGCGATGAAACACAACCTTTCACCCCTTGACAAAACAGGAAGTGGCATCACATAGCATTGTTCCTAAGTACACTATGAAAAATATGGTTACGATATCACTATAATGTGATATACATTTCATACAAGAATGGATCACCATATGTATCGGTAATATCAGTGGGCCTCATTCCGACCCAGGCGGTAAGTTACCGCCTGGGTCGTACCTTTACCACCATGGCGTAAACTACATTTACGCCATGGTGGTTGGCGGACTTACCGCCCAATTCCGAGGTTGGCGGGGCGGTAAGTCCCCAATCCCCATTTACCCTTCCCCATACCCATTTTTGCCCCATAGGGCATAATGGGAGTCGGGAAGGCGTTAATTACGCCACCGTAAATTACGGTGGCGTAATTAACAACAAGGTCCTCTAGCGCCATGGATTTTAACACCTGCTAAAAGCAGGTGTTAAATCCTCCATGGCGCTAAGGGACCTCGGAATCAGGCGGTAAGGTTCGGCGCTGTTTACGCTGCCGTAAACCCCTTACCGCCTGGGTCGGAATGAGGCCCAGTGTGTATAGGCCCATGTTACCAAATTACTGTGAATGCAAGCAGACATCCAAGGCCAAATGATAATGATGTGTTACTATACAGCACTTGCGCTTACATGCTTTATATAGAACACATATACATACAATATCACCCAACCTGTATTGGTACTCATTTATCGACCTCAGAAAGATGAAAGGCTGAGTTGAGGTGTTTAAGACCAGACAGAATCAGTGAGTCACCCCCTAAAGTGTGCCTGAAATAAACCTTTAATGAGTCTAGCAATTATTGTATAGAATTCCAGAAAGGCTAATTATGTGTTATTCCTATTCTTTCGTATTTAGGGTTAATGCTCAAAGTGTTACACTTGTGGAACCCCCTGTTTATTAAAGAGGCCTGTACAAGAAAGCCACACACTCCAGAAACAAAGAGCCACCCACATGGTGCTGGCCACAGCCCAGGAGCTTATATAAAAAAAAAAGCTTTTTCAAAAGTTGTTTTAAGGGGTAGCAAGGGAGATCTCACTGCTGACCCCCGAATGACATCCCTGACATGAGGAAGGGAGCTGCTACCTAAGCCATTCTGACATTTCTTCTGAGACACTATTTTTCCTTTATACATTCCCTTTACACATGTGTTATTTAAGAAGGAGGGCAAAATTGTTTTTTTTAGAGTAGGCCCTTTTTATTTTGACCAGACTGACTTGGACATGTTTGCTATTTGTTTAATGGTCGAGACTACTCGCACTCTAGAGTTACGGCCAGTTAGGAATTCTCCCAATCTAATTAAAATACAAAATAAAGGTTTTGAAACTTGCATCTACTGTGCCTGTGTCCGCTGTTGATACCATGCCTTCCTTACAGTAGACACTGCAACTAAAAAGTCTAAAAGCCTAGCACCCACATTGATCAGTTGTGGAGTAAAAACACAAACCCAGCGTGAATGTACAGACAGATTAACAGTAGCAAGATCATATTAAAAGATTGTAGCTATAAAGTGGATAAGCATAGGTTACCCAGAAAAGAGGAAAGTAGCCTGAAAACCATTCCATCAATTTAAAATCTTAGCACACATTAATCCAAACAATATTGATATTGCAAAACTAAATGATTTATGATCACTAGCCAGGTCGATCAATCGAACGAAACATTTCATGCTTCTATCCATTAGTTTGATTTCCTAGATGATGCCAATGAACATGAACAGTATGGTAAATAGAAAAGCCAAATGGCTAAGGTTGCCTTGTGCACTATAACATGCAAACCCAGGTCTAATTAATCATCCGAAACAAACTGACCTCCAGTACTAAACTCATACTACTGTTGTCTCCAACTTTTCTTCCCATTGAGCAGTAACGGTGAACTATTAGGTACATCTAATACTTATGCAGAAGAATTCAACCAGCAAAAAGACGACATGCAATGCCCATAATCTAGAAACTTTATGTAAATGTTCAATACGAAAAATGACACACAAAGCACCTTAGTCAATCCAATATCAGAAGATTTGACTGTAGTAGGGGAACCCATAAAAGAAATCAGTCACCAGTGGACATGCACAATGATGTAGAAGCTATGATTCAAGCACAAAATCAAGATAATACACTAGACAAATTATAAATCAATTAGATAATGAACAGAAACAAGTATTCTCTACATTTTAAAGAATTTATCACAGTGAATTCCTACATGACGATGAAATGAGTGAGCATACAGACTCAAAACCAACACTCCTATACATCAGAGGTCAAGCGGGAACTTGTAAAAGATACCTCATCAAAGTAATTTCTGCTTTCATAAAAGAAACCTTTAATATTGATTATATGTACAGTTTTTTTTTAAATCTCTTTATTAGTATGTCATTAAATTATATCACAGAAGAATCAAATACAGAAAGGAATAGTGAACCAGAGAACACAAATCAAAATTATTCAATTAAAGAACACATCAATAAACAAACAGCACAATCAAATGATCTCTCCGACATACTAAGAAATATTTCATTTTTGTAAACAATAAAAGAGCAAAATACAACAGTCAATAAAAACATTTAACATAGAATATACACACAGACACCAAACCAAATCCCCCAAAAAGTATAATAGTGAGAAGAAAAGAAAAAGTACAGTTTAAGGATACAATTACCTGATAATAATGAAAATACATAGCATTGTCAGTTTTCTTTTTGGATTGCTTATTTTATGCAGTGGTACTAATCTGTAGTACTAACATCTAATGTAGCTCTACATTTTCAGACAGAGTCTTAGCATCCACAACATCCGCTTTTATCAATGCGCAAGAAACACCCTAAATACCTCATATGTTCCTCTCCCCCAGAGCTCCAAACACTTAGAAACTGTCTCTCCGCCATCCCCACCTGGATGGTCAATCACTTCCTAAAATTCAATCCATCCCAAAATGAATCCCTCCTCATCTGCCACCCCCATGCACAAACCAAATCTAATCCCCTGGATCAAAGAGATCACCACTGACAACTCACACATACCTCTCTCTCTGCACCAGTAGAGACCCTAGGCTTTACCATCAAATCCCTACTAGCTGCCATCATCAAAACATGCAATGTATTGCTACACCTCTGTGATATAGTGACAGGGGAACTATTAGCAGTCTCCCTGTCTATGTGCAAGAGGAACTGGGCCCTGGAAATCCCCCGTCCCAAGAACGGGCGACCCAGCCATAGGACAAAGTTCACTGTCTTTATTTAAGCAATATGACCCGGGCGGCGGGGGCATTACCGACTCAGGTAATGCTCCGGGGCCCATAGTTATAGGCCAGAGCGAAGTGAGGGCCTTAACGAAGACCCCAGGGCATTACCTGAGTCGGTAATGCCCACGCCGTGAGGGTCATATTGCTTTTAGTACCCCGGCCCGCATTATATCCGTGACCGGGGCACTAAAAGCATTTTTTTCTGTCCCGAAAAGCCGCAGCGTTTCGGGACAGAAAAAAAAAAAAAAAAGACCAAGAAAATGGCCGCCGGGAAAGGGAAAACGGGAGTCCGTTTTCTCTTTCCATGGCGGCCTTCGGGAGCGGACGCGCTGGGAACACAAGTGTTCCCAGCGCGTCCGTTCCCGAAAAAAAATAGAAGCAGAAGGTAAGTGGGGTTGGGAGGGAGGGGAAGTGGGGGAGAAAAAAAAAACATACCTTTGTACCTGCCAGGGGACGATGGAAGCCTCCAGCTGTGTAGAGGCGCGGAGTCTCCACACTGCTGGAGGCTTCCATCGTCCCCTGGCAGGGACGCAGGAGCAACAAGGCAAGTGGGGTGGGGTAGGGAGGAGGGAGGGAAGGAAAAAAAAAAAAGCTCACCCGAGTCCCCAGCGGGGGGCAGATGGCCCCGCTTCGAGCTTCCTCATTGGGCTGAGGGGCTGCCACGCCCACCCGGCCGAGGACAAGGCAGCTGGAGTCCCGGCCGAGAATCGAAGGATTCTCGGCCGGGTAAGGACCCAGCGAGAGCCAATCAGAATGCGTGTTGCATTCTGCTTGACTCTCGCCGGGTACTAATAACAATTAAAATGACATAGCTTGCAACATGAACAATGCAAAATTCTTCAAGAGCTCTCACTCTCCAGGCACCTGTCGTTCCATTTTGCTGAATAGTGACATCACAAAAACAAAGTTACATCACAAAAACCTAACAGGAGAAGGGATTGGATAATTAGGTGAGCTATATATGTATTCCGTAGAGTGTTAGTATGATCATTGGGTAAGCCATATCTGGTGGCTCTTCCCGAGACCACCTCTATGTGTTACAAATAAAAAGTTTCAGGTTAGTATAAAGATAATTGGCTTGTGCAACATAGTGTATGCTTATCGTGGGAGGTGTTTAGGATTGGACAGAAAGGATCTTTTGAACCTTGGAGCTTTGGAAAGTTACCAGGCCAAGTGAAACTATTGAAGGTAATGGAAACAACCACGAAGGTGCTGCATGTTCCCAATTAGTTAGCATCTCAGATCTCTCACTCCGTGAGACAGAACATTTGGCTTTGAACCCATATAATGATTGTATCCTTCTACCTTTAGTTCAATGGGAACAGCTTTTCTCCATCTGCCTCAAATGAATAGGCTCTGTCTCGTCGATTCAGGTCACGTGTGTAGGGACCACGAAATGGAGCTCTCCTGCTTGTAATTAAGAGGGCTTTTTACCCTTGCAGGTGTCCTATCTCAGAGGCAGCATTAATTGGTCTCAGTGACCACATGGAATTTTAGTTCAATTTCTTGCCTCTAGATTTCCAAGCTTTTGAATCCTTGTCATGGACTGAAGATGAATTCTAACCTGGACCCTCGCCTAGAGCATCCAAAACTGCTTGCTCCTTATATAGAGGTTTCTATTGGCAGAAATGGTTTGTCTGGATTGGAGGATGAAAGCCTTGAAAAGAGAAGCAGTTTTGTGAGGAGGCAGCAAATCTAAAGGTTTCATAGCTCTGAAAAGGACCACACGAAATGGCCTTGACAAATGGACGGAAACAGTCATCTTCTTTGAAAGCATTACCAGCATTATGATATTAGTCTTGGTACTTGCATATCCATTGAGAAGGATGGTACTAAAGACAGAGACCAATGGTAGACCCTCCTCTGGGAAGGGTGAAGGTAATTATAATTGTTCATTTATAACACGCTTAATACCAGGAGTGGTTTCTAAGCGCGAGATCAGTATTCAAAACTCTGTTGTGCTGCGTTGTCATGCTTCCAAGACAAACACGCTGCCCCTGAGCTATCTTAAATACATTTTCACAGGTGTACCGAAAAGCTGGTGATGTCATAACATGAAATAATCAGAGAGATCAAAAGACAACCTATGTATCCAAAACCTGAATCAGATCTGTAGACGCGACATGCCCTCTAATTCTTTTTAGGACTGCTGGTGCTTGTGTTTTGAAGAACCTTCCATCAGTACAGAGGCTGGTGCCAAATGAAGGCTATGGCTCGTTCCTCTTATGGTGGTTTGACCCAAAGAAGGCAAATATTTGGATGAATTTTGATTTTCAGTACTGAAGTAGCAGACTTGGTTCATTGACAAAATTTGGTCATGCTGTTCACATAATTCTCCACCTACTTACACCAGACTATGCCTCAACACCTCTGACATCAGAATGTAGCGAAGTCCTATGACAAATTTGGGCACGTTGAACACATAGCTAGTATCTAGCAGTCATGTCATCGCCCGATTCCTCTCAGCACCCATCCACATGTCTGACTGCATGGCCAGCCATGCTAAGTCTTATTTGGCCAAATACACACACGCATCCTAATCTGTACCATGACCGCCAACACTCAGGTCTTTGGTCCACCGAGGGCATTGCCACTACCACTGCATACACTGACTACTGTACACACATTTATATCATGGAACACAACATGTGACACCTTAAACACTTGGAATTCTGTACACATTTGTCAAAGGCACTCTAACAACGATAGCTGCAAAGCAGGATCAAATGAGACACAAAGGTTCTGTAGCGTGGGGACGAGTGAAAGCTATTGGATTTGCTACCTTCAAATCTCATTTCAAATTGCAATAATTCTGTGTGCTTTCAGGGCCTACCTGTATGTGCTGTATTTTCAGCTGGTATCTTTTCTTTTACTCATGACCGCACAGTCACCACTCTAGGCCATAATTACACATTATGGATATTAACACCATCCTCACCCAAGTAAAAAATAAGCAGCATGTGGTTGACTACAGAGAGATTCTCACATGCACACTTTGAATATGGAAACGTAACAGGAAATTGTAGCCAGGTCAGTTTGCAAACTCCAAAGACCCTCCTTTATAATTCTGAATGGAAATGTGCTAAGTGTCAGGCCACCAGGTGGACCTTTTTCAATTTTAATGGCTGCAAAAGGCAATTTCAATAATTGCAGTTAACTCTTGATTTTAGGGCATCAATTGATTCAACAAAACCCTATAAGCCCTTTAACCTGCACCTTCTGCTCAGAGAAGTGAGTAGGATACATTAATTTCTGGCCCTTTAACTCTGGAAAGTGGTGGATAAGTTCCCACCCGTCCTCTCTGGTTCCTACTCCCATAGTGCCATTTGAGAATGTCCGAAAGGAAATATATGAATTTAAAAAAGGAGGGCCCTTGAGACAGATAAGCTTCATGTTATCTTCAAAGAAAATTCTTAATACTAGGGCACAGCATTGCCTGATCTATTAACCACCAACACTTAGTTGAATGGAGTCTTTGAAACCATGGTTGGCTGATAATGATGTGCTGATTTTTAAAAGCAAGTATTGGAAAGTCAATTTGTAAAGCCAGACCTATTGGCTTTGTCAATTATTGTTTCCATAAGCCTGTTCAAGATATATGGCCTGAGTTGCAAAGCTTTTTCTGAGGGGACTGCGTCATTGCAAAACAGGCCCATGTGCTGCTAATGTGTTTTTCTATTATATGCCCAGTTAGGAAAATATGATAAAGAATGTAAGAATTTGACATCCAAAATTGAGTTATTTTATCTTTAAATTTGATATATTGTTTTTAATCCATTTATTTGTTCTTATTGTACATCAGAGCGATGTACAATAAGGCAGATTTAGAATGACATACACTACAACAATGATGCAAGAGAGCAGACCCTATATCACAACAAAGCTAAAAAGGTTTTGGCAATTATTACACAAGTAGCTATTCCCAGGGTAACATACGCCATTCTAGCTATGTTAAAGGTCAACATCAGTCAGTATTTCATAGGGTAATTTCTGTCCCCTTTCTTAAATGTCTGAATTACCACTGATTGCTTCCAGGAACAGGGCGTAGGTCCCTGTGACTTATTAATGTCATAGAAAAGGCTAAACGTATAGAAAACTGTCTTATTTTGAATTTGAAAGTCATATTTGTATGAGATGGAAGAACAAGTTACTTCTTACCTTGTAAGATTCTTTTGATGGGATGTTCCTCCGACGTATTCCTTATCTTGATAGATCACTTTCAGCTTGCTGGCCTCGGAAATATTTTTCAGTAGATGGCGCTGCACGTCGACGTCCCTCGAGTTGGTGTCCCTCGACAGCCTCCGTATCAGCGCTGACATCATCGTGCGTATAAATAGACTTGCGCAGCATCTGTTGTTCAGTTCCGTTTTGAAGCTTAAGAGTAGCTGTGCATGAATTGGTTATTGACCTTGAAGGAGCGTAAGCTGCAACTACAAGGGAAGTTTTACTGAGGGGATGTATGGGAGGGGCGATAAGGAATACGTCGGAGGAACATCCCATTGAAAGAACGTTACTAGGTAAGAAGTAACTTGTTCTTCAAAGGGATTGTGTCCTCCGATGTATTCCTTATCTTGATAGACTCCCATAGCACTGGTGTGTAAACGGAGGTGGGAGTAAAATTGGAATATTTCCCTTTAAGAATGAACAAATCTCGTCTCCTGGCTAGAGGAGGAATCCAGATTGTAGAATTTTGTAAAGGTATGTGCGGACAGCCATGTGGCAGCTGCAAATATGTTTCGAATCGGTACCCCTCTTTGGAGGGCCGAAGAGGCTGCGATACCCCTGGTTGAATGAGCCTTAAGGTGTTGAGGGGGCTCTTTCCCTGCCAATTTGTAGCATTCTAGAATGGCTAAAATAATCCATCTGTAAATGGTCGGTTTTGTGATTGGCAATCCTAATTTGTGTCCTGCATAACCTATAAACAGTTGATCTGCTTGCCTAATCCTAGCAAGTCTGCCGATATAAAAACTCAAGGCTCGCCTTGGATCCAGCCTATGTAGCCTCTCTTCCTCTTTCCCTGGATGGGGAGGAGGATAGAATGAGGGTAAGCTTATCTTCTGAGTGATGTGGAATTCAGAGACTACCTTTGGGAGGAAATTAGGCTTCACTTGTAGAATAACTTTGTCTTTGTGAAAAATTGTATGAGGAGGTTTGCAAGATAGAGCTTGTAATTCGCTCACTCTTCTGGCAGATGTCAAAGCCACTAGTAAGACTGTTTTAACGGTGAGAAATCTTAATGAACAAAAATGGAGTGGTTCAAAGGGAGTACCCATCAGGAAATTTAAGACTAGATTTAAGTCCCACAAGGGAACTTGGAACGGCTTTGGGGGATAGACATTAGTCAACCCCTTCAGAAATTGGATTACTAGGGGTAATTTGAAATATTATGGCTCCTCTGCAGTGCGCTTGAAGATCGACGGCGCTGCAAGGTAGCCCTTGATCGTATCAACTTGAAATTTGCCAAATTGAGCAAAAAAGATAACACCATTGGTGTACAGCATGAAAAGAGTTCGATATTCTTTTCTCTACACCAGCTGCAAAACTTGTGCCAACGGCAGCGGTATAAAGTCTTTGTTGCTGGCCTTCTAGCGAAAGCAACACCTCCATGACGTCATCTGGGAGGTCCCAATCCTTGTATCTCAACCTTTCAGAAACCAAGCGTGAAGGTTGAGAGTTCTGATGTCTGGATGGAGAACCTGACCTCCCTTCTGCGAAAGAAGATCCTCCCTGTGTGGAAGACGAATCAGAGGGCAGATGGACATGTCCAGAAGGTCCGGGTACCACGTTCTCCTGGCCCAGTCTGGGGCAATTAGGATCATAGTCTTCCAGAATCTTCTCAACCTCCTGATAATCTGAGGAATGACAGGGACTGGAGGAAACGTGTACAGAAGTGGAAACTCCCAGTCCACTACAGCATCTCTTGGGGGAAATTCCCTTGAACAAAACTGATCGCACTTCGTGTTTATACTGGTGGCGAACAGATCCACTTGAGGGGTTCCCCAAAGGGTGAAGATCTTTTGAAGGACTTCCTGAGCTATCTCCCACTCGTGGGAGACTGTGCTCTGCCTGCTAAGAGCGTCCGCTGTCAAGTTCTTCTCTCCGGCTAAGTGAACTGCCGATAGAGAGATTCCTTCTTAAATTGCCCAAAACCAGAGCTGCATTGCCTCTCTGCACAGTGGCAGTGATCCTACGCCTCCTCTTTTGTTGAGGTAGTGCATGGCCACCGTGTTGTCTGGCATTATCAGGACATTTCTCCCCTGTACCGATGGCAGGAAAGCTTTCAGCGCTAGTCTGATCGCTCTCAGCTCTAATAGGTTGATGTGTAGTCTGGACTCCGATGGAGACCAACGACCGCTGATGCTCAAGTCGTTGAAATGGGCTCCCCACCCCGTGAGTGAGGCGTCTGTGACTACTGTTATCTCTGGCCATGGTTGCCAAAACAGTTCTCATTTCAAGATGTTCTCTGGATAGGCCCACCATTGAAGGTCGCGTCCGTCATTATTAGGACATTTTTCCCTTGTACAGATGGCAGAAAAGCCTTCAGCGCTAGTCTGATAGCTCTCAGCTCCAACAGATTGATATGTAGTCTGGACTCCGATGGACACCAACGGCCGCTGATGGTCAAGTCGTTGGCATGGGCTCCCCACCCCGTGAGTGAGGCATCCACGACTACTGTTATCTCCGGCCATGATTGCCAAAACAGTTCTCCTTTCAAAATGTTCCCCCGACAGGCCCACCACTGAAGGTCTCGAGCCACTTTGTCCGGGACCTGAAGGAGATCTGTCATTCTTCCTGAGAATTGCGACCACTGAGTTCTTAGTGCCCACTGGAGAGATCTCATTCTCAGGCGAGCCTCTGGCACAAGGAAGATGCAGGATGCCATGAGGCCTAGCAACCTCAAAAAGTTGAAGGCTGGGAGACGTTGGGCATTTTGAAACTTGGTGACCATCTGCAGAATATCTTGAGCCCTCACCTCTGGTGGTGAGGCTTTCCCCAGGGAAGTGTCAAGAACTGCTCCGATAAACTGGAGTCTCTGTGATGGTATCATCTGTGACTTCTTTAAATTGAGGGAGAAGCCCAGTTTGTGAAGGAAGTGGCAGACATAATCTAGTTGGATCTGAGCTTGTTCCGAAGATACTGCTCTGATCAACCAATAGTCTAGGTAGGGGTAGACGTGGATCCCTTCCCTCCTTAGACTTGCAGCCACTACCGACATTAGCTTGGTGAAGACCCTCGGGCAGAGGTCAACCCAAATGGCAGAACTCGAAATTGATAGTGAGAGTTGCCAATTGCGAACCTCAGTTATTTTCTGTGTTTGAGATGGATTGGCACATGGAAATAGGCATCCTGAAGGTCTAGAAATACCAGCCAGTCCTGAAGCTGGAGGGCCTGAAGGGTCTGAGAGAGAGTCACCATCTTGAACTTGTCCTTCCTGAGGAATTTGTTCAATCTCGTAAATCCAAGATGGGTCTCAGTCCTCCTTCCTTCTTCGGTACTAGAAAATAGGGGGAATACCAACCCTTGTTCCTCTCCGCTACAGGTACCGGTTCTATGGCACCTTTCTCTAGCAGGTCTAGAATCTCCTGCAAAAGGAGCGGATCTGGAAACTTCAAAGAGTTGTTCCCCGGTGGATGACTCTCAGGGGTGTGTAGAAAAGGCAGGCAGTAACCTTGGGCAACTGTCTCCAATGCCCAAGCATCTGACATAAGAGCCTGCCATTCCGTCAGATTTTGAGTTAACCTGCCCCCTACTGGTGTCTTGTGAATAGAGACCTCAGAGTGGTTTAGAGGCGGCTGACGCAGATGCCGAGGGCAAGGAGGCACCTGCTGCTGATGAGGCTTTTGTACTTTTAACTCGTCCACCGCGGGTGAATCGTTTTTGGCCCCTTTGAGCCGGCTGTCCTCTGCCTTTTCCGAATGCAGAATAAAAGCAAAAGGACCTATCCCTTCAAAAGGTTCCTGATGGGCGATACGTAGTTTGGCGGATTGCAGCTCCAAGAGATTTTGCTGCTACCTTGGATGTTTGTAACTTCTCTAGGCTGTCATCAGCCTTCTTACCAAACAAAGAAGAGCCGTCAAAGGGCATATTCAAAAGTCTGGCCTGTACATCTGGAGCAAAACCAGACTTTCGCAACCACGCAAATCTGCGGATTGTAGTACTTCCCGCCATGGCCCTGCTGATACTGTCAGCAGAATCAATGCCAGTTTGAAGGGACTCACGCATTGCGTCTTTACCATCTTTAATGATGTTCAGAAATGCTTCCCTTTACTCTCCTTCCGGGAGACAGTCAGCCGCAGATGAAACACACTCCCAAAGTGTATGGCTGAATTTTGTGAGTGTGCAAGTAGCATTAATGGATTTAAGCGCCATGCTACATGCCGAGAAGACCTTTTTTGACATAGCATCAAACCTTTTATCATCCCAGTCTTGTGGAATATTAGGGTATGCAGATCTACTGTTTGGTGAAGTTGCTGCTTGTACAACCAAACTCTCTCGGGTTGGATGTTTGCTCAAATATTCAGGGTCAGAAGCAGATACTGTTACGCTCACCTGGTATCCACAGGGGCGCCACCCAACCGGGTTACTCGCTGGTATGCTTCTCAGCTTTGCCCTGATGTGGTCTGCGGGGAAGGTTCTGCCTGAAAATACAGGATGTGTTCAAGACTGACCGACTGGGGTAAGTATCCTCCCTCCAACCCCGTATTCTTTCAGTCCCTCTGGCGCCCTCTCCTCACCTTGTGGTAGAATTTGGCGTGCTCTCCGTCCTGCTTTCTTTGCAGGGGCACATTGTCTTTCATGGGCGAATATGGTCCAGTTACTTCACTGACGCTGGCCCGTTTGATATTGTTCAGGTAGGTCGTATTGCTGTTCTTTAGTTTTGTTGCTATCCTGCATGCCTTTCTTTGTTTAAAATGTCTCTTTTTTCTCCCTTAGGTATGCGGAGCTTCAGCGCGGCGAACTGACTTGGTTGAGCCCCGCTGGTAAATGATGCCGCATTAAGAGCGCTATGATGCGGTAAGTAAGCGCTACGCGCAGCGCTGCAAAGTCTTGCCTTTGCTAACCTGTGTTTTCCTTCCTTGTAGGTCGCTGTATTCTTCAGCACGAGTGGAATGTCCGGAGTGGTGCCAGCCGAGAGGCGACCAGCCAGGTAAGCCTTTTGACCAGTTCGTAATTTGTAAATGTCTCTACAGCTTTCTTTAATGTTGCCTCTATCTTCCTCTTTCAGGTCGTTCTGTCCGGGAGGCGTGCAGATTCGAGGAAGCTGTTCTCAGTAGCTGCGAGTGTTTAAAGATGAAGACTGCAGGTAAGATGCTGCTACTAATGATGTTCCTTTTGTCTCCTTGCAGGTTCTGCTTCTCCGAGGTTCGAGGGAATAGCTGGACACGGTGGGCATCACGTTGCAAGCTGCAAAGTAACACGAAGCATGTTCTACAGTCAGGGTGTGGTTTATATAGCCCAGGTAAAGTAGTACCAGGGAAAGTAGTTCCAGGCCTGCCACACCCAAAACACTAGACCGCATAGCTTGGTTCTTAGGGAACCAAGCTATGTGGATACCTCCATGTTGGCTGACAATACAATAAAGTAGTTCCCAAGCACATTGTTGTTCATGGTGTATGAGCCTGGCGCCATAGGCACCAGGACTGGCCTCATGATGGCTTTTGAAGAGGATGCCTTCTAAAGCCCGAGTCCTGACTCCACCTGGCCAATGGGTTTGCCAGAGGGGTTTTTGGGCGAGGGTCGTGACAGCACTCCCCCCTTACGCCTCTCCCATGGTGTTCCTTCTGACTGGCCCAGGTTTGGTTGGGAAGTTCTGATGGAATTTCCTGATTAGATGTGCGTGGATATTCTCACTGAGCTCCCAGGATCTATCTTGTGGTCCAAATCCTTTCCAATCGACGAGATAATATAGCTTGGTCCTAGAGTATTTAGAGTCTAAGATATCTTTGACTTCGAATTCTGGTTCTCCGTCAAAAAGTATGGGCTTTGGTGATGTCCCAATCCGTGTGCCGGGTTGCATTGGTTTCAGGAGGGACACATGGAATACCGGGTGGATGTGTAGATTAGGTGGTAAATCCAGTTTCATGGCTGCTGGGTTGATAATTGCCTTAATGGTATAGGGTCCTAAGAATCTGGGATGAAAGGTCCAGGTTCACTTGATGGGTACGAATTTAGCGGCTAACCAATCTTTGTCTCCTACTTGATAATCAGGGGCCTTTTTCCGGTGTTGGTCGGCGAATCTCTTTTGTTTTTCTTTGGCATGAATAAGGTGTTCCTTTGCCCTTTTGAAAGCCTGAGTAATGGTTGTGTGTAGAGTCTTTACCGCTGGCATTTCCAAGCTGGCTGGAAGGTCTAGTTCAGAGGTACGTGGATGTCTGCCATGAAGGGTATAGAAGGGCGTTTGTCCGGTGCTTGAATGCAAAGAATTGTTATATGCATATTCGGCTACCCATAGTAGGTCTTTCCAATTCCTTTGTTCGTGGTGCAGCATGCACCGTAAATATTGCTCGAGTGTCTGATTGGTTCTCTAGGTTTGGCCGTCCGTTTGGGGATGGTGACTGGTAGATAGCTGAACGTCGATCTGCGCCATTGCACAGCATTTTTTCCAGAAGTTTGAAACAAACTGACTGTCTCGATCAGAGACCAGAACCGAAGGGAAGCCATGTAGCTTAACCACGCCCTCCAGGAACAATTTTGCTAAAGTGGCTGTGTCTGGGAGGCCTTTGAGAGGAATAAAATGGGCCATCTTTGAGAATAAGTCCACAACTACAAGGATGGTGTTGAATCCTTGGCTTGGAGCTAGATCAGTGATGAAGTCAAGGGAAAGAGTGTTCCATGGAACTGGAGGAATGTCCAATGGTTGTAGGAGACCAGATGGTTTTTGTTTCTGTGATTTATTTTGTGCGCAGACTCCGCAGGACTGAATATACTGAATGAAGTCCTTATGCCAGGTAGGCCACCAAAAGTTCTCTTTCACCTTAGCTAGGGTTTTGGCGATCCCAGGATGCCCTTCGATCAGTGAATCATGATAGTTTGATATAATATACTGTTGTAATTCCTTCTTGGGTACATATAGGCGATCCCTAAAAAAGGGTAGGTGGTCCTTGATGGTATATTGTTCTCCTTGAGTTTGCAATGCGAGGTAGGCATCAGGATTCATTGTCCGTTGGATTTCTTTTCGTAGTTGTGCTTGTGTTAAGGCTGTCGTGATACCCAAGAGTTTGTCTTCAGGTATAATAGGTACTGGGTCTGAGTTGTATATACAATTTCATCTATGCCCATGCGAGATAAGGCATCCGCCTTTCCTTTTCTGACTCCTGGTCGAAATGTGATTACATAATCATATTCGGCGAAGAAAAGGGTCCATCGTAATTGGCGCAAGGACTGGGCCTTGGCTGTTTTGAGATATTGCAGGTTTCGGTGGTCTGTGATTACTGTAATGGTGTGTCTGGACCCCAGAAGGTAATGCCTTCAGGCTGTAAAGGCGGATATGATAGCCAGATGGCATAATTAATCTCTGGAGGTGAGAACTTTTTGGACCAGAAGGCCACAGGATGTAGCTGGACGGTTTCCGGGGCTCTCTGTAAAAGGACAGCCCCCATTGCGAGACTAGACGCATCAGTTTCAACGACATAAGGGAGGTCTGGACGAGGATGTCGCAGGATTGGAGCGGAGGTAAACCTTTGTTTAAGTTCCTGAAAGGCTTCTTCTGCTTCTTCGGTCCAAGCAAACTTTTTATTGTTTTTTCGTAATAGTACTGTGATTGGGTGCACAACCTGAGAAAAGTCTGGGATGAACCGGCGGTAGAAGTTCGCAAAGCCCAGCATGCTTAGTACCCCTTTCAGAGACGTCGGTGAAGGCCATTTCAGAATGGCATCTACCTTGTGCACGTCCATTCTGATGCCTCCTGGAGTAAGGATAAAACCAAGAAATTCTACTTCGGTGACGTGAAAAAAGCATTTTTCAAGCTTTGCAAACACGCGATGTTGACAGAGCTTTGTGAGGACTGAACGAACATGCCTGACATGATTTTGTTCCGAGGCTGAGTATACCAAGATGTCGTATATGTAGACTAAGGCGCACACATCAATTAACTCCCTTAAGACGTCATTCATGAAATATTGGAATGCCGCAGGAGCGTTGCATATCCCGAAGGGCATGACTTGATATTCAAACAAGCCGTACTTAGTACGGAAGGCGGTTTTCCATTCATCTCCTTTTCTGACTCGGACCAGGTGGTACGCTTCTTGAAGGTCCTATTTGGTATAAATCTGGGCATCTTTAACTTGGTCTAGCATCTCAGGGATAAGTGGCAAGGGGTAGCGGTTCTTCACGGTGATCTGGTTCAATGTGCGGTAGTCAATACAGGTTCTCAAGTTTCCTTCCTTTTTCGGTACGAAGAACAAAGGACTGGCTGCGGGGGACTTCGAAGGACGGATAAATCCGTTTCCAAGGAACTGGTCTAACTAGGATTTCAAATGAAGGTTTCTGGTTCTGTGAGAGCGTAGATCCTGCCGCAAGGGATTTGTGCACCGGGAACAAGGTCGATCTGACAGTCATAGGGCCTGTGCTGCGGCAATGTATTGGCTTGGTCCTTTCGGAAAACATCCTGGAAATCATGGTATTCATTTGGCAAGGTATTAGTTGCTCCCAGGGTTGATACTGTTGCTCCGGGAGTCATGGGGATACAGACATCAGGTTTCTCCTCTTGGTAATAGCAGGCAGGGGAGCAGTCACCGGGGAAAGTTAATTTTCATACCCGCCAGTCTATCAAAGGGTTGTGAGCAACCAACCATGGCATCCCTAGTATTAGCCTGAACTGAGGTGCCTTGATGAGATCGAATGAAATAGACTCCCATGTCCGTCCTGGCACAGAAAGGTTACCCTGGCTGTGCACTGCGTTACTGGCCTGGAAGCAATTTCTGTCCCATCCACGGTGGTTACCTTGTTCATAGTTGGCTTAGAACACAAAGGAAGCCCCATCTCTGCTGCCAGTTCTTTATCAATATAATTTCTAACTGCTCCGCTATCGATGTATGCTTCAACGGCATGCATTCTTGACGACTGTTGGTGGTTAATTAAGATCACTGATATTGCAAAGAGCGAGGTCAGCAACTCTTTCTTCTCACTCGACAAACTGACCTCTACGTTTGTCGAGCTTGGTAGTTTCCCGATTCCTTAGCTTCATCCTTCTCTGTGGCCCCGACAGTTCTTTTTGGGGGTTTTACTGGACAGTCCGCCAGGAAATGTCCTGGTTTCCGACAATACAAACAAAGCTGTTGTTGTCTTCTTTTGACCCGCTCTTTTTTTGTTAATGGAGGCCATATCCCTCCAATCTGCATGGGTTCTACAGCATTTTCAGGTACACAGGGTGTGTTTTCCCTTGGTCGAACATACACGGTCCAAGGGTCTGTCATAGACCGGTCTGCCTTTCGGTGCTACAACCGGGGGTCTAGCTGCACGACCAGATTTATTAATTCTGCAAAGTCTCTGGGTGGATCAACCACCTGGGCTAAGATGTCCTTTAATTCGCCTCGTAAGCCTCGATGGAATAATGTGGTTCTTGTGTTTTCTGGCCACCTAGCTTCGGCAACCAGTCTATTGAAGGTAGCAATGTACGTTAACAAGTCCTGATTCCCCTGTCGGAGGGACAAGAGTTCATTGTCTACTGCTTGTTCCTGGGTATGGCGAGCAAAAAGTTTTTCATTTCTCTCTGGAACCCCCAAAGTCACGTAATAGAGGATCGTCATGGGTTACCAACGGCACCGACCAATCTGCTGCACTACCACTCAGGTATGATAAGACAAAAGCTACCCGAGCTTGGTCGTTTGGAAATGCTCCAGGCCTACAAAGAAAATGAAGGCGGCACTGATTGATGAATGCTGCATACTTCCGTGGGTCGCCTGAGAACCTTTCTGGTGGTGCCAGGGGCACTGTTCCAGGTAACGTGATCTGTACCGGAGTGGGTGGTATGGCGGGGTTTTGCATCATTGGATTGCTTGCAGGTAGAGGCGTCTGTCCTGCCTGTGATTGCAAGTATTGCCTGCTAATCTCTTCAGTGCGTTCTTTGGTCACTATTAAGTCTCTCCAGAGGGCATTAGTCTCTTGTCGGGCAGAATGAACCTGAGCACGAAGCTCTCCTAGTAATTGGGCCAATTGGTCCATTTCTGATGTCTCCATGGCACCCAGGTGGATTTGTTATGGTAGGCTTCGTGTTCTGTTACGCTCACCTGGTATCCACAGGGACGCCATCCAGCCGGGTTACTCGCCTGTATGCTTCTCATCTTTGCCCTGATGTGGTCTGCGGGGAAGGTTCTGCCTGAAAATACAGGAGGACTGTGTTCAAGACTGACCAACTGGGGTAAGTATCCTCCCTCCACCCCCGTATGCTTTCAGTCCCTCTGGCGCCCTCTCCTCACCTTGTGGTAGAAGTAGGCGTGCTCTCCATCCTGCTTTCTTTGCAGGGGCGCGTTGTCTTTCATGGGCGAATGCAGTCCAGTTACTTCACTGACGCCGGCCCGTTTGATATTGTTCAAGTAGGTCTTATTGCTGTTCTTTAGTTTTGTTGCTATCCTGCATGCCTTTCTTTGTTTAAAATGTCTCTTTTTTCTCCCTTAGGTATGCGGAGCTTCAGCACGGGGAACTGGCTTGGTTGAGCCCCGCTGGTAAATGATGGCGCATTAAGAGCTCTATGATGCGGTAAGTAAGCGCTATGCGCATCGCTGCAAAGTCTTGCCTTTGCTAACCTGTGTTTTCCTTCCTTGTAGGTCGCTGTGTTCTTCAGCGCGAGTGGAATGTCCGGAGTGGTGCCAGCTGAGAGGCAACCGGCCAGGTAAGCCTTTTGAGCAGTTCGTAATTTGTAAATGTCTCTACAGCTTTCTTTAATGTTGCCTCTATCTACCTCTTTCAGGTCGTTCTGTCCGGGAGGTGTGCAGATTCGAGGAAGCTGTTCTCAGTAGCTGCGAGTGTTTAAAGATGAAGACTGCAGGTAAGATGCTGCTGCTAATGATGTTCCTTTTGTCTCCTTGGAGGTTTTGCTTCTCCGAGGTTCGAGGGAATAGCTGGACACGGTGAGCGGCACGTTGCAAGCTGCAAAGTAAAACGAAGCATGTTCTACAGTCAGGGTGTGGTTTATATAGCCCAGGTAAAATAGTGCCAGGGAAAGTAGTTCCAGGCCTGCCACAACGAAAACACTAGACCGCATAGCTTGGTTCTTAGGGAACCAAGCTATGTGGATGCCTCCATGTTGGCTGACAATACAATAAGGTAGTTCCCAAGCACATCCTTGTTCATGGTGTATCACCCTGGCACCATAGGCGCCAGGACTGGCCCAATGAGGGCTTTTGAAGAGGATGTCAGGCTCTAGAGACCCGAGTCCTGACTCCACCTGGCCAATGGGTTTGCCAGAGGGGTTTTTGGGCGAGGGTCGTGACAGATACCCTATATTTGGCAGATAGTTTTTTGTTAACTGCCGGGATAACCTCAGGGGTTTCCCAGTTGACAGATATTTTTCTTTGCAGTGCAGTATGAAAGGGAACCACAGGATCTTCCTGTGGGCCTTTAAGTAAAATGTCCGTAAGATCATCCTGTTGAAAAGAAGGTGAAGGTGTAGACCACCCGATGAGCTCTATTATTCTGGCCATTAAGACCCTATAAGGGGTCTCAGCATGTTCCCCCGGGTCTGGTTTATCGAACTCTACTTCTGGAGAAGTATCTAAACCACTTGCCTCATGCAAAGAGTCTTGAAGGTCCTTCAATATATTCTCTTCAGAGATAAATTCCTCTGGTATAGGTATAGTGGTCCTCTGTAACCCAAAGGGTCTTTCATGGTCAGAATCCTCCCCTTACTCATATATAGAGGACAAAGTTCTGAAATAATCTGACCTTGGGTATGGTTTAAAACCTATTTCTAAAGCAGAAGGGGCCAAACTTGTAGTCACCGGTTGAGAAAACGTCGAAGTTGTCGACGCGGAAGTCAAAGGCTTCGATGAAACCGAAAAAGGCGTCGAAAAAGTATGAAGAGGCCTCGAAGAACTCGAGACGATCGGAATCCTACTCAGAGTCATTGAGGTTATCGACGACATCCTCGAGGTAATGGTCGAAGCCCTCGGTACGTCTAGTGACTGAGATGTAGTAACAGCAGTAGGTCTGTCCTTTATCGGTGTGGACAGCGGCGTCGAAGACGGCGTCGATTCAACCGATTTGTGTGTCGACGGACCCTTCGATAAAGGCGTTGATGATGCAGATTTATGAGTCGAAGGAACCTTCGACGACGGCGTCGATGACGCAGTCTTACTGCTTTTGCTCGAGGGTTCATGACGCTCTAGGGCGGTTTCTTTTTTCGCCGGGTGCAACGACTCCCAGCATTTCGATTTTTTGGGTCTTTCACCCAGGGTATCACCTTTAGCCATCTCCGAAGGGGTCGAGGCCGCTTTCTCGAAGACGCTAAGCATTTGTTTGCGGAATTCCTCCCACTTAGCTGGAGAGCTGTGTTTCGTGGGGCAGGTGACCCTTTCCGGGGAAGTAGAAGAAGACAAACAAGAGGGAGATCTATGACGCCTCTTTTTCGAATGTTTGAATCTCGAAGAATGATGGGAACCGCTTCGAGACCTTGAGCGAGAATGTTTCCTGTGACGGCGAGGAAACTTTCGAAGAAGTAGAAGTTTTAAGAGTCTTACCTCTTTCTAGCTACCCCTTACGCTCCTTCAAGGCTTTCGACGTCATGGACATACAGTCCTCGCATCCTGAACAGTGATGCTCCGATCCCAGGCACCACAAACAGATCCTGTGAGGATCCGTCAACAACATTTTCTTCCCACAACCTCGACACTTTTTGAAGCCAGACCGTGGGGTCGACGGTTCGGAAGAGGAAGCCATTGAATGAAGAAGATATCTTCGAGGAATAATAAGAAATACTTGAAGAAAGAACTGAGCAACACGATTCCGAGGCCCACAAAGCGTGGAAAAACAGAACTGAGCAACGGATGCTGCGCGAGTCTATTTATACGCACAATGACGTCGGCGCCGATACGGAGGCTGTCGAGGGACACTAACTTGAGGGAGGTCGACACACAGCGCCCTCTATTGAAAAAAATGTCCAAGGCCAGCAAGCTGGAAGTGATCTATCAAGATAAGGAATACGTCAGAGGACACAGTACCTTCAAATGATAGGTATGCACGGTATAAGAATAGTATCTAAGTTGAATCCATTGATTACAAAGGCCTCCATGATGTGTCTTTGTAGGCGCGTAATTGTCAACCTTGTTCCATTGCAGAGTCCCCATGATGGCATAAGATTGCGTAGTAGCATAATTACAGCACCTACTTTCAGTTTTAGCTCATGAGGAGGCATTCGTCCTGCAGCATTTCACTCTTTAGAGACTGAAACGTTGAGCCAGTAATAAACCGTTCATTGATACTGGAACCACTGTGCCCTGTGTGAAGAGAAGTGGGGGTGGAAAGAAGTAACTTGAAATTATTCTGAATGTTTTCAATAGTAGAAGGTGAACGCATAGAACCATGCTCATTCTGTTGTTAAATTGATAGCTGTTGTTGAATTGGAAGGGCACACAGAGGTGCACTTTGCCATTTGGACAGCAGAGGGTAAACCAGCACTGATAAATTGCATCAGCTGAGTACAGAAACATGCCCAAGCATTATATATATATATATATATATATATATATATATATATATATATATATATATATATATATATATATATATATATAGGTAGATAGATGGGAAGTACAGAAACAATAAACCTCAGCAATCACACTCACATTGGGCCTGATTCACAAAGGGTTTTTCAAGCCCATTGAAAAAAGCTTTGTGAATCAGGTCCATTATGTTTTAAAAGACATTTACCCATAACTGAGTGTTGAGCTGTTTTTCGAAATTGAAGGAGATCTTGAAACTGGCAGATCCAGGTGGTAAGGATTTCCAACCGGTCAGGGCACACTCCAAAAAGGATTGTTTTAAAATCGACTCCAAAGGCCCCTGTACCCAAAACACATCACAGCTTAGTGGCCAGATAACTAGGAGATTGAGAATGAATGGCTTTATGAGCCAGGCACACTCCCTTAAACTGGATTCTGACTCCTAACGGGAGCCATAGCATTGGGATTAGCATGGGGGTAATGTGATTGAAATTCCTGGCTCGACAAGCAGCCTGGCCGCAGCATGAACGACTGCCTTCAGAGGAGGGAGAGTGGATATTGGCAGTCCCGACAGACCCACAGTGCCAGTATCTATGTGAAAGTAAACTGAACAAGCAAAGGGTTGATAGTTTAATTTACACCCACGGCAGGACCATTAGCCATTCAGGTGTTTCGAACAGCGGGCAAGAATATACACTTCCCCGGGTGGCAACATTTCTTTTTTTTATATGTGTGTTTGCCCCACACACCCCAATTCCTGCAAACCAAACAAAACCTCTGCTCTAGCCCCTCAACCCCCCCACATTTACCTGTGGGATCAGAGCACCTCCCACTCCGGCCGCAATAGAAACAGAAAAGGGACTTTGTCCTTTTTCCCTATTGCAGCAGGTATCTGTTTTAATTTTTTGGTTTCCCTCCTCGAGAGATTGGCTGCACAAGCAGCACAAAACTCCAGAGGGGAAGGAAGGAAAGCCCCAGATAAACCCCAGGGTGCGAATGGCTTTCACGCCCAACGGGGGTGGCGTCAAAGCCATATCCGAAGCTTTCATCTAGGCTTTAAGGTGAGGGAAAAAAAGATGATACATATGTTATATTTATGTATTAACCTGTGCATTTATCTCTTTATAAAGGCTGTTCTTTTTAGAGTATTGATTTGAAATATAAAGAAACGTATATGAATTGAGTGCTGCAGGAATTTCAGTAACCTCTGAATTTTTTCCCAAATTATGTCATCTAACTAAGAAAGTATTCATTCATGTGATGAAACCAAAACAGTATTGTTGTCATGTATCCCCGTTACCCCTCCCTGTAACTAAGATCCCTACAAGTAACAGCGCCATAATGCCTGAGGGCTGCATGTGCGCTATACAAATTTAAATAAATAAATAATAATAAAAAACTTCCATATAAATTGAAAATAAAACAAATACATTAGTGTTTTAGCCCATAATCTTTATTTTCTGTTCCTGAAACTAAAATGAATATATCAAAAAACCTTGTGTCTTTCAATATTCTGACCCCTCTGTCTGTACCTAGCTTTTCGCCACTGTGCTTTTATTTCATACTGCCAAGTGAATTGAGTTTAGGAAATGAAACGCCCCTTCAAATTGTCTCCAATCCCAAGTTTAATGTGCTAAGCAGATTCCTGGTTTCGTTTCAGCGGAAAAATATGACCTCATGTCTCATGACTGCTAAAAATTATATTCCCATTCTTATGTTTCTCAAGTTACAGAAAGCCATTACTATTGTCTTGGGAATCCTACCAGCAGCGAGAAATGAGCCAGGCCTGCAGGCTTCAGCCTAGTTGCCAATTAACAGCACATCCACATTATCACTTAAGGACGAATTAGGAATTGAGATTTGTAAACAGGTTTTGTAATTGTTGTTTTTAAATTGAAATTGCCATTGCTTGGAAACAGGGGCGTTGCTAGGGGGGGCTAAGGGGGCTATAGCCCCTGATCTTTTGGTTGTAGCCCCGGATAGAATCTCAGGAGCTACAGCCAAAAGACTAGCTAGCCCCCAGTCCCAACAGTTCCGACAGCAGCTTAGCCCCGGGTCTTTTCCAGACCTAGCAACTCCCCTGCTTGGAAATAATGATCTTCATGAATGTTAACATACTCAATGGACCCAAATTACGAACACACTACAGTGGAGAATGTGAACATCAAAGTGACGCAGTTCACATATCACGCGTCCCTGCTTTATAGCAGTCATTTGTAAGCGGTAGGAGAGAATGGCTGTTGGCGCAAGCCACCCACAGCTTAGCTAGGTCATGTGACTCGGCCCAGGGCATTACCTGGCCCAGTAATGACCCCATCCGTCAAGGTTTATTGCATTATTGAAATACTTTTTTTCCTTTTACTTCTTAATCAGTTTCTACTGATGCATCCTTCTCTCCTTCGGGATCTTCCTTTTCTTTACTGTCTCACGCAGATATGGTCATATTTTTAAAAGGTGCCAATCCTAGCACAGCACCCTCTGATCATCTTCCATCTGCGCAATTCCAGCTTTTTAGACCCCTTGGATTCCGTATTGAAATACTCTTTGTAATCTTTCTCTTTCCTCTGGTATCCTTACTTCTGTTTATACAAATATTCGAATACTAAAGAAACCGAGGTTTCCATGACTTGTCATTTTCACACTGTTTATTTGCTATCATTTCGATCTAGACCTAGATTCCTGGAATAGGTGTCTTACTCAAAACTTTGGTCTTTTTTTACTCAAATCGTTTTGATCTTTTCCTGCTTTGTCTTACTTCACTCTGCTCTTTCAGTTTGTCTTTCTGCAAGCAGGCATGGTTGCTTGCACACTTGCTTCATTTTACCCAATTCCAACAACCAAAATTCTCTCCCTTTTCCTGTCCTTCCCCCTCCTTGTTTTTTTTCTTCTCCTTCTCATCTTCAACGGTCAATCTGCAACGTTTTTATGTATACCTGTAATATAGGGGTCACCTTTGAGGCTACCTTTTCCTTTTCCTTCACATTTCACATTCAGCATGTTCAGCACATATATCTCTGTGCTTTCTGCTTAATATTCCTAAAGTTAAACCTTTCCTTATGTCTCAGGCCGCTAAACTTCTAATTACTAATCTTATTCTCTCGCAACTTGACTATTCCTCTGCTCTTCTTGTTGCTCTTCTAGTAAATGCTCTGGTTATTCATTTTGGCTTTAGTTATTTATTTAGTCTTTTATTTTAGCTATCATCACAATGTTCTATATCCCCTTCCATGGCCTCTCTTTGATGGCTTTCATTTCATTGTTGCATTTTCTCTGTATAGTCTTCAAATGTGTTCATGGTTTGGTTCCTCTTTATTTTTCCTCATTAATCTCTTTATATTCTCGCTCAATTACTCTTCATTCTGCATCTTCATTTCTTTTGGCTATCACTCTGCCTCCTTGTGTGCCATCTCATTTCAACTGTTATGCTTTACTAGGTCCTAAACATTGGAACCCTTTGCACATATCTATACATTCTGCTCCCTTCTTTGCTATGCTTCCCTCCCTACTTCAAGAGCATGTTGTTCTTTCTTCTACATCTTCTTGATTATCATTATAAAATTGGTAAAACTATTGTCATTTACTATAACCTGTGGATAGTACTATTTTACTATGTATAGCGCTTTGGCATAAGCGCAACATATAAGTACAATAAACTAAACTGAACTGAACTTTAAATATTAACACTTCTTATAAATTGAGGTTATAGCATTCTTTCATCGAGAACTGTCGTTTCGATGTTTTTTACGAGTATTTTTACCCTAAACCATTCTCGAGAAAAATTCCTTACAGCCAACTGAATGAAACATTTGGTTTCAGATGATGACTAGTTACAATTACAAAGGATGTACGTTAAAGGAATCGTCCGGTCAGAAAATATTATTGTCCCTATGGTTCGGCCATGTGGTTTTAGCCATAATTCGATTGACCGTTCAAACATTTCCTATGCACCTTGGCCGAGTTCTCGTCTCTTGAACACAAGCAAAATCAGGTAGCAGGGCGCGGCCATTTTGTGATAATCTAATCACTTTCCGCATCGCCCTGGGTGACCTGCGTTTGTGGCACTAAATCATATCCCCCGCCCTTGACATCAATAGACGCGTACTGCCCATTTCACAACGCCAAAGCACATCTCGTGTCAACATTCTCTGCGCCTCAGCTACTGACGTGTCGCCATGGAAATGGCAGGAAGCCTCTTTCCTCGACAAGTATAAACAGAGCGTTTCACAACACATAACAGCAGATTTTCTTTTCCCTTCCTCTCGCTGTATTTCTTTGAGTATTCTGTGACTCGTTTCTGTGCTCTGGTTAGCTACCTTCGTTGCTTGTAGCCCGTGTGAACAGATACCAGTACCATCGCTATAATTTATTTTCGTTTCTTTACCACAGAATGGCAACAATAATGCCCTACCTGTACGAGCCCGAGTATTCCGTGGAGGAATTACTGGAAAGAGCACGCTCTGTAGACGATGGGGATTTGGACAACAGTTGGCCGGATGTTTCAACAGATGAAGAGCCTGGGCCTAGTCGCATGGACGTTGTTTCCACCTGGTGTACCTGCAATCGGTGCACGCTAATGCCAACCGAGGTGGAGAACTGCTGCTGCCTAGAAAACTCTGGATGCTTGTCCTACATATCGCAAGGCGATCCACAGCCGCAATGCGTTACCGAGCTGCCAGACTTCACGGCAGTCTGTCTCACACAGTCCGTGTTGAGGATTTTGATGGTGCTTATGCACGAACTTCGCGCAACAGTTCGCCCTCGTGATGTTAGTTAGGCCACTACTATTTCTTGGTTGTCCCCTATATTCTCATAACTTCAAGATATCATTGTCATATCCGTTTAGTCTTGCAATTCTCTAGTAATAGTCACATAAAAGTCATTCAATATTGTGCAGTGTCTAGTTAGCATTTGTCCTGGCAAAAATGCCACTGCATACAAGAATTGTCATTGACAACTAAGGTTTAATACACTTACCTTGGTCATTTAAAAACTGATTGTATCTTTCTCTTTCATAGGTGATACTGGCTGGTGGCCTATCGTTCGTACACATGGTGGCTTCATGGGAGGCTTGGACACCGCGTTCGACGAGTAATACCCGCCTGTGTCGTTGGCGCCATTAGACAAACTTTCCCCAGTGACAGTGGTCAGTACAGGGGATTTTCCCTCGCCGAGCTGCAACCATACCTTTACAATGTGTAGTATTTTTTTGCCATCAAAATAAGAAACCAAATAAAACACAACATATTTTTTATCAATGGTTGTTTCAGTTTTTAAGTGAATCAAGTGTGTCTCCATTGAGCAGTGTTCCGGTGCCTTGTCTGCACGCCTCCCGGCCCATCCATCCCACCCCCCACTATCAAAAGCAGTTTGCAGCAGTGGATGTGTGCTGCCATGGGGTGCTGTCAGGGGCGCAAACGGGCAAGGTGCAAAACAACATGTACACTTCAAAAGGTATCTTACGCGCAGGGGCCATTGTTCACATGGCCTCCCCAGACCCAGTGTCTCCAGGCAGGCCTCCCCGAAGCAGGCCGCGCCCCTGAAATCCACATAAGTGTGTCACCATTCAGCAGTCTTCATGTGCCTTGTCTGCACGCCCGTGGCCCATTCATCCCTCCTCCGCTATCAAAGGTAGTTCGCACCAGTGGATGTACGCTGCCATGGGGGGCTGTCAGGGGTGCAAACGGCCAAGGTGTCAAACAGCATGTACACTTCAAAAGGTATCCCACGCCCAGGGTCCATTGCTCACATAGCCTCCTCAGACCCCGTGTCTCCAGGCAGGCCTCCCCAGAAGCATTCCGCGCCCCTGCAATGTACATAATGCCACGACATATACACGTCATTCATTCACAAACACACCCCTTTTTGTTATTCTTTATAAACCACTGGATATTTACCATAAGAACATCCTTGAGCACTGCACGTCAACTCATGAACGTGCTACTCTGTGACAGCTTTGAGTGAACTCGTCAGTGAGCTACCTGTGAACATCTCCCTGTTCTCCTGCGACTAATAACTCTGCTTGCTGAATCCAACTGTTTGTTGGTCAAGGTAAGGGCATGTATCCTAATCATATCTACTTCATTTGTAAATTTATATCTATTCCGAAGTATCTAACTCCGTAGTGCTATGTTAATTTGTATCATTGCTATTGACTTGAGTTTCTTTTGTTATGTTATCAGTATATCCATTTTTATCATTGTCAATTTGAATCGTATTGCATCCTTCGCGGACCATGCCTATAGTATAAGCATGTTTCATTTTCGTGCATGATAGAACATTCAAGGGATGAGTAACATGTTCTGATTTTCAACACATCAATGAATTGTTTGTGAAATTTATCTTATTAAACAGCCGCACACGCTGCACTGGTTTTGCTGTGGTGCCCAAAAGAAAGCATGCATCGAACAATGTATGGTCCAATTCATTCTTTCTCACATGCTTATGCAAAATAGTTTTCTACTAATGTTGACCTTTATTTTGCAGAATTTACAACAATGCCTGCATGTTATATTTTCTGTTGTCCTTCGAAGACCCATGACAAATCCGAAGGCATTACAATGCATGTATTCCCTAAGACTGTTGATCGAATAAGAGAATGGGTCAGACGTTGCGGATATCCACTGGAAGAGCTTGAAAGTAGAGTCAACCAAGTCTTGGAAGACAAGAGGGGTCATCGATACCGCATCTGCAGCCTGCACTTCTCACCGGATATGTACGAAACATCCATGTTCACAAAGAGGAATCAACCGAGTACAACTCGGAAATTGCTCCCAAGCGCTATTCCGACTTTACTCATGAAAATGCCGCCACTGGTAAGTCACGCTTCAGGATTTAACTTTACACCTGTATTTTCGGTGTAAATACCACTTATAGTACTTTCCATATTTATGTGATTGATTAGCTGCTGAAATAATTACTTTTTTGCTAAACATCAGTCCCTATTTTGTAGAACCCACATTGAAAAATGATTTATGGGGACGAATAACTATGCTATATTATGCGTTTCAATAAGTGTCATTTTCTAGTATTCAGTCTCCTTACATGCCATTTTGTAATGTTTGAATTTCTAAAACGAATAATAATTTCCCTTTACCACTCCATTACTGTCCACCGAATATGAAGGAACAAGCTTCAACATCCACGTGTTACCTGGAGCCATCCACCACTTCGAGCGCATATCAGGTAATCTTACCTAGCTATTCTGTTCCAGACTGGTTTTATGTACAGAATTTTAGATAATATGATCATATTTTTGCAACGTATCATTGCATTGCACAATGTTTCTTTACCACTTTACTGTTGATAAGTACCTTTGTCGTCTTTCCAAATTGTGTGTCCCGTTTCCAATCTTTTCAACGTCACTAATGAAAGTACTGTGTTTCAGGGAGATGCTGAAGTGTCCACTACAATCCGAACACCCCTCATAGTAGATCCGGTGTCAGAGGTATGGGTCTTCATAGCTCAATAGGACGAGATAATCTGATCATATTTTTGCAACGTATCATTGCATTGCACAATGTTTCTTTACCACTTTACTGTTGATAACTACCTTTGTCATGTTTCCAAATTGTGTGTCCCGTTTCCAATCTTTTCAACGTCACTAATGAAAGTACTGGGTTTCAGGGAGATGCTGAAGCGTCCACTACAATCCGAACTCCCCTCGTAGTAGATCCGGTGTCAGGGGTATTGCTCATCATGGCTCAATAGGATGAGATAATCGGATTATATTTTTGCAACCTATCATTGCATTGCACAATGTTACTTTGTCACTTTACTGTTGATATGTACCTTTGTCGTCTTTGTCCCGTTTCCAATCTTTTCGACCTTACTAATGCAAGTACTGTGTTTCAGGGAGATGCTGCAGTGTCCACTATAATCCGAACACCCCTCGTAGTAGATCTGGTGTCAGGGGTATTGATCATCATAGCGCAATTGGACGAGATAATCTGTTCATATTTTCGCAACGTATCATTGCATTGCACAATGTTTCTTTACCACTTTACTGTTGATATGCACCTTTGTCGTCTTTGTCCCGTTTCCAATCTTTTCGACCTTACTAATGCAAGTACTGTGTTTCAGGGAGATGCTGCAACGTCTGATACAATTACATTATCCATTGTGGTTGTTCCGGAAACAGACTATATAGTTGCTCAGGAGCCAGAGGTATGCGCATTGACAGTACCATCGAATAAAAGAAAGTCGGTCTAATTAGATGTGTAAAGCCAATGAATAATTTTAAATGGATACTATTTTTTGTAGGGATATATACAAGATCCGTATATTGAACCGGAGGAACGTATATCAGAGTCGGTCCGGCAGTATGCTGATGTTAGAGTAAAGAAGGTTTCAAAGAAAAGAAATAAAAAGAAGGTTAGTTATAAACACTTTCTATTGTTGGCGAAAGTTTTGTGCTAAGGTCTTCATTATATGCTTTTTTATGTCAATTGTACAACACTGTATGTTGGATTTAGACTGGACATCCCTTTTCCTATCTGTCCTGTAGTTGCCCAATCGAATACGGACTATGCAGACACAGACAGCGATACAAATGACAGATGCTGCTTGCCAAACTGTTTTCACCATGGAGGAACTATTCATTGAGGCGTGTCGTGTTCACACTCGATATGCCTATGTCCAGTGGCCAGAAAATGAATTTAATAATACCGGCGATTCAAGCAAAGTGTTCTTGGACCATTGTTACAATGCGCCCGCTCCGCCAGAGGAAGACGCAATTGAATTTATGGAAGATAGTTTTACATTACTCGATGACCACTTGACACAATCGACACCCGCCAAAAAAATACCCCCATAAAACAGTGCATATTGATGTTTTCTCCTATCCATCGTCAAGTAACAGATGTTGAAATGACAGAAACTGAAGCATCAACACAATTGACCGACGAAACAGACAAAGATATTGACTATAGTATGTCCGGTTTGGTTGATATGTCCACAATGGTTCAGTCCGAAACAACAGTGTTGCCAGATGACAGTATAATAAAAGAGGCCAAATACATAGTATTCGACAGCAGCTTGATGGAGATTATAAAGATGCTGAACTGTGTGCATTCAGTGGGAGGGGAAGTATGTGGAAAGCCATTGTTGAGCGTGACTCGTCTAACACAAGGCAGTAACCTGAAAATACATGCCACCTGTGAAAAGTCACATAGAGCATTTTCATGGTCCGCTCAACCGATGCTGGGGAAACTGCCAGCTGTCAATTTACTTTGTGCAGCAGCTTTACTTTTCTGTGGCTCTTTCACAAAGTTATCGAGTTTCTTTCAGTTTGTGGGACTACATTACATTTCTAAAATGCAATACTACAAATACCAACGTGATTATCTATTCCCTGCCATTAGTGAAGCTTGGAAAATTGAACAATGGGCTATTCAAAGTACATTCCCTGACAAACAGTTCAGGCTAGCCGGCGATGGACCGTGTGACAGCCCCGCATTTTCTGCTAAGTACTGCACCTACCATCTTCAGGACATGGAAAGTAAGAAAGTTGTGAGTTCGGTGGTCGTGCAGGTGTCCCAATGTAAATCCTTGGTGGCCATGGAGAATCTTGGTTTTATAAAATCACTGGAAGATCTACAATCGAGGGGAATGCAAATCGACCTCATGGCCACGGACTGACACGTTTCAATAGCCAAGACAATGAGAGAGCAGTATCCAAATATTAAACATCAATTTGATGTATGGCATGTTGCCAAATCAATTAATATAAAAATCTCGGCTGCAGGGAAAAAAAGGTTTTGAAAGTATTTTTCAATGGTCCCAGTCTTTCAGCAACCATCTTTGGTGGAGCTCCAAAACATGTGATGGGTCTGTGGAAATTGTACTTGAAAAATGGCACTCACTGATGCACCACTGTTCCAACGTTCACCACTGGACAGAAAACCAACATTTCCACCAATGTGAACATGGCCCTTTGTCCCCAGAGCAGGCACGGAAGAAGAAGTGGTTTATACCATCTTCACCTACACACAAAGCTCTTGAGAAGATTGTGTTTGATAAAACTCTATCAAGAGATCTGAAGGGACTCACAGAATTCTGCCACACAGGAGATTTGGATGTGTTCCACAATATGTGCCTAAAGTACAGGCCAAAGAGATTGCATTTTGGCATCCAGGGGATGAAATGTAGGACTTTACTAGCGGTATTAGCGCATAACGAGAATGTGGGCCGGGAACAATCTAGGACTGCAGGAATCTTGTGGATGCTTTGCTTCAAGATGGCCTTTACAAAAAGAAGCAAAAAATGTGTGGTCAAGCCAGTATATGATCAAATGGAATTCGATTTTGTGAAAGATCTCATTGTTAATGTCGTCGAGATGCATACTCATGGAATCGCGCACAAATCTGTTCAGAGCACACATACATTGCCACAAAACATTGCCAGCGTACCATCTCCACCCAAAGCAGAGCTTGTTAAATCATTCAAATCCCGGTTGAAATGATTACCGTCTGTTTTTATTTTTCTAAGAAAATGTTTCTATAATCTGTATAAATAAAGTATGCATTTTGTCTTTTGAAATCTATCCTCTCAGTCCTTTATCTTGAAAATATATTACAATTATTACGATTGCTTTCACATTTCACAGTTTAGTTGAGATACTGTGGGACCTTCATTTTTCGTGTTAATGAACAATGGGTAACAGTGTGTAAGGATATTTGGGTTTTGGCAGTTGACTTGCAATAGAGTTCCGCAAAAAGCTGAATAGTTGCTGGAACTACAAAAGGGATTAGACATAGGCCACAAAACATTCTAGGCACGCAAAAAGTACAGACTCTGAAAATATGCCATGCGGTAGGAGGCCATGAAATAAGCAGTGGTATCCGTATTTCACCTACATCTGAGCAGCGCCACGAACAACGGGTGGCCCCCTATTTCCTGAGCCCGTGTTTCAAAATTCATTTTTATCATGGATGCGTTGACACAAGATGTTGCAAAGTAAGAATGTACGTTCGTTTTGAGTGAAAGTCACCATCTTTGAATTTCGGCTTGGGAGCTGTGAGGCTCCATGCGTCCCTCGCACAGTATAAGGTTCTATTGTTTTTTGACCTTGAGAGGCAGGGACCATTCCGAAAGGGATTTAATTGGAGAGGGGTGTACGAACGTATGATATGATTAGGTTGCCCATTCCGCAACTGCACCTAGTTACATGTAAGTTCAGTTTATGTGAAAACGTTGACACGAACGGAGGATTCTGCATCACGGTCTGCATTACGCCTAGAGAATGGAAATTGCGAATATAATGTAAGTTTCTCTTTAGTCCATTTCATACCAGATCTAATCGAAATAAGAATAGCTGACCGTTACTGATGGGTGACATTGTACTTGTTCGTTCTGTTTGCCATATTGCAATGAAGTGCTAGTACTTCTATCTACCAGGCAACAGGGGCAGGCCAGCATTGAGACACATGTAGACCACCACTCGTTTCTCCCTGGCTCAACGCTAATAAATCATTACATTGTTTTTGCACCTCAAATTATTGCCCCAGTTTACGCATTACATTTAGAGCTCAACATTCTTATTTGCACTATCTGCGGAAGCAAATAGCAAAGTACTTTGATATTCCATGTTTTATTTTTCTCGGTTCACATTGTGTCACCTCTGCGCTAATAAAGGAAATGAATAATTGTAATAAAGATCGGCTACTGAGACACTTTTTGATTTTTATCTTTTGCAAACAGTTACATCGTGACGTTCTGCGATTGTCATCTATTCCAGACCCTGACCTATAGCTTCTTCAACTGCCAGCTGCAGCTACACGTCAATCGATGGATCTACTTGACCATATTTTGGGACGACAGACAAGGTGCAATCTGTCCGTACGCGGTACCGGCAATTAGAAGCAACATAACAACCTTTATGGTGGTCTAGTGCCAAGTTGAAGCACCAGCCTTGCAACTCACCGTGTGACCGAAGTGCTTCGATTACCCAAAACGAACACCCTGTGTACCCAAAAGGAACAGCACGTGACTCACGGTAAGCATTTGCGGATTTATTACCCAAAACGAACACCCTGTGTACCCAAAAGGAACAGCGTGTGACTCACGATAAACATTTGCAGATTTATTACCCAAAACGAACATCCTGTGTACCCAAAAGGAACAGCGCATGACTCACGATAAACATTTGCAGATTTATTAAATGACAGACAAGGTCCAATCTGTCCGTACGCAGTACCAGCAAAGAAAAAAAGTTCTATTTTAATTGATTCGGTCACACACTGATTGTTATTAAAACATTTAATGTGAAATAAATGTACTTTACCAATTGTACAGTCTTGTTTCCACTTAAAGTACAGTTTCATATTCCTAATTGTGACGTGCCTCGATGTGAGATGATGTGTGTTGTTTTCCGGGTTCCACGTCTAGATGCGTAGGTGACGACTGGGTGCGTTTGGCCACGCTGCCCAGCAACGTCACGGAGAGAGGCGGAGAATATACATGATTTGGCGATGTCAGGCTCAGGGGCGGGGATATGATTTAGTGCTACAAACGCAGGTCACCCAGGGCGATGTGACAAGTGATAAGATTATCACAAGATGGCCACGCCCTGCTGCCTGATTTTGCTTGTGTTCATGAGACGAAAACTCGGGTAAGGTGCATATGAAATGTTTGTACGATCGATCGAATTAAGATTAAAAGCACATGGCCGAACCATAGGGACAACAATATTTCTGACCGAACCATTCCTTTAAAATCAGCAAAAGACAGGCGGAACATACGTGGCATAAAAATAAATCAAATGAGAATCTACTAGCATGGAAACTCATTGCGAAGCAGTACAAGAAGATGATAATAGAGACTAAGAAATCTTTCTATGATGACCAAATAAATCAGGCGGGAGATAAGACAAAGGAACTTTCCTGCCTTTTCAGAACATGGGAGAAACCTATGGTCTGCAATCCCTCCATTAAACCAACCAGTGATGACTGCAATAGAGTTCAGAAGGCTTTTGTTGATAAACTCCTGAAGGCTCAAAATAAAATTGAACAGGAAACATTAACACCTCCATTGTCAGACCCCATGCTCAAACCTAAATCATCTAAAAAAGGTATTTCCACCAACCTCCCAGGTAATTTTAATTTTATTGAACCCAACTTAATTGAAATGCTGGAGTTACTAAAAAACATGCACCCCACCAATTGTCCTGGGGAAATGTTCCCCTCTAAATATATATTGAAGCATCGAGATTTGTGTGCGCCGTTTCTTTGATGGTTTTTTAGTTCTTCCTTTCGTACCGGCTCCATTCCTAACGCCATTAAAATGTGGCAATTACCCCTTTGCTAAAAAAAATGGGTTTGGACCCGTTGGATGCGGCTAATTTAAGACCCATCACAAATACTTTATTTTTCCTCAAGCTCATAGATAAGGCAGCCACTACACAGCTGCATGCTTATGTACTTGATACTGGTAAATTGCACATGAAGCAATCAGGCTTCCAGAGTTTTCATGGAACCGAGACAGTACAAACACATATGCTTGGTAAACTAGAACACAGCAAGTCAGGGCTGCTAATGCGGTTAGATCTACCAGCAGCCTTTGACTTGCTGGACCATAAAATCTTGCTTACAAGGATGCCGTTGGTTGGCGGACTCTCCAATAATGCCATCACTTGGGTTAGATCCTTTCTTGAGGGCCGCAAGTCACGTGTCCATTGGGGTGACTGTGCCTCCGAGCCACACACTATAACATGTGGAGTTCCCCAAGGGGCATGTCTCTCTCCCTTGCTGTTCAACATTTACATTCTCCCCCTATGTGTTGAGCTGGAATCTCTGGGGATCTTTTTCTGTAATTACGCAGATGTTTTCAGTTGGTATTGAATATAACCGGGAACCATGATGTTGATCAACAAACTCTAGCTGTAGCCTACCATGTCATAAAACAATGGATGTCAGCAAACTGGCTCTGCTTAAATGCTGCTAAAACAGAGTTGATGCTCTTTGGCTCTCATCATGCTCAATCTAAATTAAGACAAAAATATGACTATTTTACCATAGAAGGTATTCAAATTAAAATAGTGCAGAAAGTCAAGACCTTAGGCACTTATATGGAGGACAGTCTTGATAGTGAGGCACATGTCACAGCTATCACTACCAACACCAACTACCATTTAAAGGTACTTAGACAAGTAGCCACGCTAATATTGGTGGAAAATCGTATAAAACTTGCAGTTGCAGAAGATACAAAATGCAGCTGTGCGAATCATCTTTCAGATGAAAAGCGTTGAACCCACAAGTGCTGCCAGAAATAAACTCCACTGGCTCCTGGTGGCAGCTCGCATCCAATTCAAACTGCTCACTACATGCCATAAATATCTTTGGAAATGCTCCTCTATACTTGAAGGAGAAGATTAACATCTATCAGCCTAAGAGATGCTTAAGATCCACTGAAGGCTTCCTGTTGGCATTGCCACGGATAAAAAGATCTCGTGGTTTGGGGCGGGCTTTCCATGTTCAGGGTGCTCAAGCCTGGAATGCCCTCCCACCACAGCTACGAAGGATTGATGGCCATCTCGCCTTCCGCAAACAGCTAAAGACAATTCTGTTTTGCTAGGATAATCACAGGGTCTCCCGTATTACTTCTGTCTTTCGGCGCCTGGATGCTCGTGGGCTTTGGCGCGTTATAAGTCTAATTAACATAACATAACATAGCATACATTAACCAGGGAATGGCATATGCTTTGTCACTTGACCATATGTTTTTAATAAAGTTTGATTAGCCCAGCATGATCATTTCCCACTATATTTTGAAATAAAGCTAAGCTAATGGAATCTTTCAGGATCCCAAGACCGAGTTCCATATGTGTGGCATAGTTTGGTGCCAACAGAGGTAATCCAAGCAACTGCTTACAGTAGCTATTTTGAGTTCTTTGGAGAATCTGGTGACTACAGAAAACCCAAACAGCTGCACTATACTGCCCTATGGCACACTCCTTTTCTTCATACATTTTGTTGCAAAAATTGCAAATGTTGTGCCTCCAGCATTAAAGGCAAATATTCCCCTTATAGCTGGATGCATTCTGAAATACTGATAACATTACTGGTATTAGACAAGTTATGTATACAATGAATTCCCAAATAATCAAAATTCTCAACATACAGGAGTATTGACCCACTTGTTTTAAAAATGTTTGGTTGCTTACAAACCCTCTCATTCGAGAAGCTCACTATTGGAGATTTGATCGCATTAATCATCAAACCCCGCTTATTCATATATTCTGTGTAGGTGTCCAAAAGTGTCCATAGTGCCTTTGGTATCCTTACTGAAGAGAGGGTCCATGGAATGGCCCTCATGTCCCCTATGTGCATGTCAAGCCGCAGATGAAGAATGAAAGGTGTAACTCATTGTGTAACCGTATCCGGTTGATGGGTTCGAGGAGGCCGCAGGGGTCTCATCAATGGACCAGGTTGATTGACGGCAAAATCAAACCTTTATGGCATCAGTAGTGACACCATGACATAGCAGAGTTAGTCATGAAGCAAATCTGCACTCATGCATGATGTAGCACAGACATACACTAATTTCTATTACTTATAGACATGAAGAACATGCTTATGACTCCTGTAGGTAGGTGACCGATACATGTACATACTGGTAAGAATTGTTCCTTTCTTTAGCCGGAGCAGAAGCGCAAGACAGCAAAGTATATGTGGACCAAGCTTGCAAATGCTTTATTGCAACTAATCATAAAGGAGCCATGGGAACACATGAGGAATCTATAGGCTCTAGGGCAACTAACCATAAGGAGCTATGGAAACATATAGAGAATCTGTAGGGAGACTGAAGTGAATGAGACTGGAAACACAGGCCTCAATCCTTAGAAGGGGAGACATGGGTCCTGCAGCACGAAGCACAGACCTGATGTTCGCAGTCAAGGACAAGGGTGGGTGGAAAATGTCTGGTTTCCGAGGCAGCAAGCCACCTGCAAAAAAAATGCTCATAATTACAGACAGAAGAGCTTTGTTTTGTAGTCCCCTCACACGTGACCTAGCAGAGAAGACAAATGCCTTTTAACCTGTTGTGGGAAGAGAAGCTGTTCCCAGCAAAGCAGAGTGAAATGATACATGTGTTGCCCACCAGAACTGCAACTGAAGGTACTCTCTCAGGCTAGATGATCAGACCAGTACCAACAATGGGAAACACACAGCTCTTCCCTTTAGCTTGAAAAGGTACACCAAGCTCTGTGAACAGAACAGGGTCCCAAGCCTGGGAGGACCCGCTCTAGCCAATCTAGAAGCTCCAATTATGGGGTGGTATAAAATGTTGCACAGGCCAATGGTCCTCTTGCGACTCTGCATCAATGTAATAGACAATCTTTTGGGAAAGTCTCAGGCGAAGCCACCTGACATGGCAAGACCAATAAAGACCTTAATGTATGGTGGCTCTATAGGTAGTAGAGCCGAGCTGACCAATGGGGATATCTCATATGTTTTTGCGGAGGACCTGATGTTTGCAATATCATCTGGGTACAAAATCAGGTGGCAGGCTCAGGAGCTGTGATTGCTGGAGATTTGTGTTTGCCTGTATGGTCCCTGTCTATTGGAGAAAGACAGTAAACTTTGCCCCATGGCTGAGTTTGCAGTTTTTGAATGGGGGAGGTTGATGAGCCCATGTTGCTGCTGCTGATCTGTGATATTATTGTTGCTAACCCCCCAGTCCTCTGGCAAACCACATTACCAATAATGTGCAGTCCTCTGCATATGTTAAAAGGGGGAATAATGTGTGCCGACTCGAGGCACATCAGCCTCCGTTTTACATAAAATCTTGTAAATAATATTCACATAAAGGTTCAAAAGGGCTGTTGCAAATGGCCAACACTGTCTGACTCCACAGCGAATGGCAAACAAAATCTGTTTTTAAGCTCCCAATATTGTAGGGTACAGCCACATGATTGATTATCTTTGTACATGTTTATCAAAATGTTTAAAATCACCCAAGGGCGTTCCAATTTGTCAGGTTCGTACTAGGACCTATTTCTGTCCACTGCGTCAAAGACAGTTTCCAAATCCATACAACCTAATTGAAATGGATTACAGATATTATTTTCTTCTGCCCAAACGATAATCCTATTGAAAAGTAGTTTACTAAAAACTGTAAAAGAATGATCTAGAAGTGAAATTGGCCTGTCACACTTTTTATAAATGGGTACCTATGACCGTCTTTTTCCATGAAGATGGAAAATTATTTTTTGTGGCTTTTACATCAAATACGTTAGATAAGACTTATGCCCAAATCGTGAAATTCATACAATAAAATTACGAGGGGATAACATCATTGCCAAGGGACTTATTGCTATTTAAGAATAAGATCATTCTAGTTACTTCCTCAGTCGAGATAGCAGCAAAATTACATTCCAGAAAGTTTGTGAATTAGGCAAAGCAGTCGCCCTTACAAGGTCATCACAGCCTTCCTTAAACAATTCATCCTCACTCTGCCTAACAGAAACAAAAGGGAATTATCAAGAGACAAACTCCTCCCACTTATCCTTCCAACACTCAGCAAAGTGTCTGTCTCCTGCTCTGACCCCTCGATTCTAGCAGATACTTAGAACCATGCCATGCGCACAGCCCTGAACTCAATCGCCCCAAGCAAATCTAAACCTCATGCACATCTTAATTCATGGTTCACACCACAGTTGAGATTGTTACGTAAAGAAAAACGCAACACGGAAGCCCGTTGGACAAGTCATCCTTCGGACGCCCATAAAGATGGTCTCATCATAGCTTCCATCAACTATAAAAAGGCTATCTTCCAGGCCAAATAAGATATGTTCAACAAACATATCACACAAGCGGAGTCTAATACCAAAGAATTGTTTAAGATTCTGAAGTAACTTGAATCACCTGCTACTCCCCCCGATTCCTGCACTAAAGACAGCAAATGGTGTTCGAACATACAGAAAGCCCTCCTGGACAAAATTCCCACCCTCCAAACTAAAATTAAACCAAGCAAAACTGCCTACAGACAGTCAAGCAACTGAACACCCCCACGAGTGCAATCACCCAGGCCACTCCCAACATTAAACCTTTCAGCTTCTCTCCACTAACTATTGCTGAAGATGAATGCATCATTAACAAAATTAAACCATCCAACTGTCAAGGCGGCTTGTGCCCTGCCCCAATTATCAAGGAGGCCTCCCATGATCTAGCCCCATTCATAACTGCCTTTATAAACTCATCCTTCAAAACATGGGTCATCCCTCTGTTTAAAAAAACGTCCCTTGATCCCAGCCTACCTACCAACTACAGGCCCATTACCACGGTCCCATTCATGCTCAAAATATTGGACCGGGCCCCTTACAACCTTCTTGGCCTATGGCAATCCGGCTCCCGGCCTAGGCATGGGACAGAAACTGCCCTCATCGACCTCAAAACACAGATCGAGGTGCTGAAAGACAACAGGAAATTAGCTTTGCTATTATTACTTGATCTTTCAGCTGCCTTCGATTTGGATGATCACCAAATCCTCTGCCAGCACCTCATATCAGCCAGCCACTTTTCTGACTCTGCCACCGCCTGGATCAGATCTTTCTTAAGCAACAGATCCATGCGGGTGTTTTCTCCGCTAGCATCTGATGAGCCTGCGCTCATCCACTGTGGTGTACCACAAGGTCCCTGTGTGTCACCAACACTTTATACCGTGTTCACCAAACCTTTGTTCGATGTTCTTGACTATCTGGGTGTCTCGTACACTAACTATGCAGTCGGCACCCAGATACTCATCCCCATCACTGGTGATTTTGCAGTGGACACAAAATCCCTGAATGACGTATACATGGTTATTCAGGCATGGATGGTGCAACATGAGCTTTGTCTCAATGACGACAAGACAGAACTCCTCATTCTGGGTTCACACCAACGTCTGAATAAACTTGACTGTTCCTTCCAGTCGTTTATCATTGATGGCAATGTCATTAAGGTCTCTAAGTATACCAAAACCTTAGGTATTTACCTTGATTCAACGCTATCATTGTGTATACAAACCAATGCTGTAATCTCAGCGTCGGCCTATACATGCAAACTTATTACAGCCTGTACACCATTCTTGACTACTCCTAATTGCACTATCTTGGCTAGAACACTCGTCATGTCCAAGATAGACTATTGTAGCGTCCTTTACCTCGGGACTAGCCAATCTAACCTTAACAAACTCCAAGTCATTCAGAATAATGCTATTAGAGCAGCACTAAACATACCTAGAAAACACCACATCTCTAACCACAGACGTGATCTACATTGGCTTTCTGTTAAGCATAGAATCTCTCTGAAAACACTTGCCATTACTCAGAAGTGCCTGTCCAACCAGGCTCCTATTTACTTCCGTCTCACACCCCACACTTCCTCTCGACCTATGAGAGTGGCACAAGCCCATAGCCTATCCCTGCCTAGATTTAAACTTCAAAAAGCAGGCAACGCTAGCTCCCTTGTCCAGGCCTCTAAGCTCTGGAATACCCTTCCTAATGCTATCAGAGCTGAACCTTCCTTCCAATCCTTTAAGAGCAAAACCAAAGGGTGGCTCTTAGCACAAAACACATAAGATATTGTATGCTATACTACGGATACGGTCAATCTGCCACTAATCTCTTGCATCCTCTTTCTCTCACCAGGCACCGAAAACCTGGAATGACCTACCTAAGAATATACGGAACACAACAAACCACCTAGCATTCAGGAAACTCCTCAAAACAAGATACCAACCTCGATCACTCCCAAAATGGACACACACAGAACCCAAAGAACGGACCCCACGACAGACCATAAGACATTATGAGTAATAGCCACAAAAGGAGCACACTATAGACTGATCACATACTCAGACCTAGACGAAAGCCCTTAAATGACTCATCCACTGCCTCCCGGCCGTACCATATCCAAACTCCCAGCAGACACATTTAGATAGAAAGTTTGTAAGAGGAGACCACAACACCTGCTCCAACACCCAAGGAGGAGAATAGACATCCAACCTACATTAATTAATCCATCAGAATTAGAACACTTACAGACCTCGCTAGAAGAGAACGGCGGGCGTGTCGCACCAACCTAAACCCCAACCCACAACACTTACTCCATCAGAATTAGAACACTTACAGAGTGCGTTAGAATAGCACAAGGTGCGTGTCACAAAAACCCAAAACCCTGCCAGGTATAACCCTTTCACCCACCCTGACGAGATTGGGAGGCTTACCGAGCGCCACACTCGGACAGAGCTCTGAATGTTATCATGTTAAACTTCATATAACCACCTAACAAAAACACCTAGCATTTCTGCAGACTTATCTCACTCAAAAATCTCACAAAACCATCTCTCTCACAACAACCCGCACGCACTTCACAACACCGCAACAACACATAGGCCACACCAACAGCACACGAGGACTGACATCGATCCGATACTCGCACCAAAGCTCAGCACCCGGTGTATACTGAGTTGAAGCTGCCAACAGAACACCACTCCTCTCACTATCCTACTCCACTTCACCTACTAACCCATCCCACCTTCTCGTTTGCAGATCCGCTAGAGTGCCTGGGGACCAACTCCATTGGTGACGGTGCACAGTACAAATACCTTTAACATTTAATGTATAGCTTTTGTGCATATTACATCTGCACTACTCTCTGCTCATATCTTCTGGACATAGACAACATATGTATATCCATCTTGCCTGTACATGCTTTGTATTTTATATTGTACATATTCCTGTCATACAGTAGCTTTACCCAAATGTTTGTCTGTAAGTTGGTAGAGCCACCTTATTTTTTTCTTGTATGTAATCGTAACTTTGCCTTCTAAGATATGGGCCCGGCACGCTATATGAATAAACAAAATAAAAATACAAATACAAATCCTTCTTTGTAGCTATCTGAGTTTTAAACTGTTTCCTACTCCTAATTATGTCCCATTTTGTTCTCTGTTGCAGTGTATTTCTCGCTCGTCTTCTGGTACCCCACTCTCCCTAGACCCTAGGTGATTACCAGAAATCACTAGGTTTAGTAGCAATGTCGCATGATCACTTTCCCATTTCGGTGTTATATTCACATTGGCAACCCACGACCATTCCTCTAAGGAAATAAAAAAGTATATAATGGATGATCCTTGACTAGCCAAAAAAGTAAGACCTCCCACTGAAGCAGATGATGTTCTCCCATTAATCAGCTCAATTTTTCTTCCTTGCATGTAAGTGGAGAGTTTATGCCCTTTGGCGTCATATCTGCCATCCTTGAGCATCACTAGGTGTATCCCCTAGAATAGGTCTTCTTCCTGATCTAGTATCTCAAATTTATTTTCACTGCCTATCTTAACATTAAAATCATCGCATATTACAATTGACATTTGATTTCTGAAGTACTTCCCACTTAATTTACACATGACCATGTCTTAAGATTTTAGAAATGGTTCTATCATGCTAGGTACTGGTCTAACATAGCAGTTACCTATAAGGAGCCTATGATTATTAGAAAATGCAGTTCGACTATTAAGTAGCCAGAGGAACTTGCCAGACAAACACATGAAGAAAACAAATCCTGTGAGGTCCACAAGTAAAGACCTATATCACAAAATGAGGTCTAACCATAATATAATTTAAAGTGAAGAACCAGTGGCAACTATAATCAACCAACACAGGGGGCCCTACACCGTTTTAAGATGAAAACAATTTCGTAAGATTTTTTAAATGAAACCCATTTATGAAACATACTGAATTTATTAATCATAAATTTGAAAGCACATCCTCTATACACATTCAGTTCATATTCCAACAATGCATAATTCACAAAACTCATAATCACGTGATATTAAAGTGCAAATGCAAAACTTCCTACATGTAAATTTGTTCATATATTCAACCCAGTCATTCCAACGAACAATCATACCACTCTCACTCATGTCAAAACTGGTTTCTTAAAACAAATGAGACATATAACAAAAGACTAATGATTCATCCCAATGACTGTCACAGTAAAACCCAGTGTGTTGATTTGTTAGCTTCAAGAGGCCAGCTGTATTTAATTACATTTACTATGGCCGTATATTGAAGATTAGACGCCAAATTACAACAACGTAACAGTTTTCATGTCAACTCGAGTTTCGGCCTTGGGGTCCCTTCTTTCTACACGATCGAGCCTTCTTCAGGACAGAGACTTTCTGGAACCACAAGGGAGAATATCTAGTCATCTAAAACCCACAAAAGGAAAAGAAAAAGGAAATCAAAATAAATATGTTTTCAATAAAGGTCACACAGTGTATTATATTGTACATACTCTCAAAGAGAACAAAAAGACCAAATTCCAAAATGTTAACCTTGTTTTGAATTCAAATTGAGACGTGTGTCCATTTCATCATTTCACCTTAGCAACAGCTTGCGCCAACCGATCGACACCCTGCCACAAGAAAGAGATCAATCAGTTGCACAGAAGATCAACCACGCATCACCCATTTTCTGCATGCAACCCAACCACCGTGGAAGCAGATTGAATAGACCATACCTAAAACATTGCATTGGCCCCAAGTAAAACAAGTTTTACAGTATATCAACGTCGAAAGTCCTTAGTGGCACAAATTTGCATGTCAAATGCAGCAAAACTTAAACTGCAAAATAAATGTACATGAAGTATTAGTCAACTAGACACTAAATGTGTCTGCTACTCGTCAGACACGAATCACCCATTTTCTACGTGTGACACAGCCACTGCGAAAGCAGATTAAACAGACCATAACTGCAGCATGCCCCATGTCAGACACATTTTGTAACACACCAAGGGCGTAAGTCCTTAGTAGCGCATATCTGCATTTCAACGCGGCGAAATGAAGAATGCAAAGTAAATGTACATGCCATGAATATTATACATTATAATACATGCCATTCCAACCTCTTGATTACGGCGTACCTCAGGGTTCAGTGCTTTGTCCTTTCCTTTTCTCACTCTACACCTCCCTCCTTGCCCCTGTTATCTCCTCGTTTGGCATTTCCCACCATGTCTATGCCGACGACACTCAACTCTTCCTTTCTTTCTCTTCCTTCTCATCCGACCTCCACCTGAAACTCTCTTCCTGCCTTACTGCCATTAAGAACTGGATGTCTTTACCGCTTTCTCTCCCTCAACACTGACAAGACTGAAGTCGTCTTTTTCCCCTCCAATTCTCTTCCCTCTCCCTCCCTTCCCCCTTTCATTCACTTCCCTCCCACTAATCTCCCTATCTCTCTCCACGCTCGTAACTAAGGCATTCACTTTGACTCCTCTCTCTCTTTCTCCCACCATATCTCTCTCACTTCTCATGCCTGTCGCTACCACCTCTTCAATATTCGCAAAATCCGTCCCTCTCTCACCTTTTATGCTACTAAACTTCTAATCTCCTCTCTTATCTTCTCTCGCCTCTTCTACTGCTCCTCCTTACTCTTTGGCCTACCTACTTCTCATCTCGATCCCCTCAAGTCTATCTACCACTCTCCTATCCGTACCCTCTGTCTCCTTACCTGCCGCGACTCTATCTCAGCTTCCCTCTCCTCCCTTGGCTGGCTTCCATTTCACTCTCAACTTAAATTTCACTTTCTCTGCCTTGTCTTCAAATCTCTCCATGGACTTGCTCCCCCCCCTACCTCTCCTCCCTCCTCTCTTTCTACACTCCCTCCCGCTCCCTTCGCTCAGCTGATCACTTCCTTCTGACTGTACCTCCACCCCTTGTGCCCCCTCCTGTTTCCGCTCCTTCCAGCTCCTAGCTCCCCTGCACTGGAACTCCCGACCTCTCTCAATTAGTTCTATTCCTACTGTCTCCCCATTTCGTACCTCCCTTAAATCTCTCCTTCTCCACCCCCGCCTTGAAACTCCCTCCCTTTCTTGCTCCCCCTCCTTTCTTTCTCCTTCCCTTGATTCCCTCCCTCCACTCCCTACTACCCCACTCTCACCCTTTCCCCTCTCTCCTCCTTCTCCTCCCCTCCTCTACTCTTCCTCACATTCCCACTGCTCTTCTCTCCCTATTCCCTCCAGTTTAATTGCTCTTCTTATTGGTTTGTTGATTGATTGATTCATACAGTAATTTGCTTCTACCGTTATTTTGTTTATGTTTTTTGTACCAAGTTGTTCAATTGTGCAGCGCTTTGGCGTAAAGCGCTATATAAAAAAATAAATACAAATACAAAAATGAATATCAGTCAACTACCCACACAATGTGTCTACTACTCATCATTGGGTGGCATGAAATCTGACCCTGACTTGTCTCGCATTAGAAAGTAGATGTAGATGCCGCTAATATTAGTCAACTAGACACACAATAGGCCTCATTACGAGGGACCGGCACTGTTCATTCCGGTCTGCCACATTACGAGGTGTGCAGCGGGTCCCACTCTGGACGCCTGGCCAAACCCGCTACCAGTACAGGATGCTAACAACGGGCCCATCATTAACAGGCCCGTTGTTAGCATCCTCCCCATTCCCATTGAGCCCTATGGGAGCTCAATGGGAATTGGGACATACTGGGTCCGGGTCCCATGAAAGGGAATTACCGGACCCTCCAAGGTCGGAATGGCCTGGTAAATCCCCTTTGGCAGGACCCAGACCCGAGTTTGGGGATAGCCATGCCGCTAAAAACGGCATGGCTACCTCCAAACTCATAATGAGGCCCAATGTGTCTAAAACTGGTCATTTGTTGGCATGAAACCTATCACTGACTTGTTCCACATTGCAACATTACAGCTCTCGTGTTTCCGTTCACTCCAAGCGCATTCTCCTGCCATCCCGCTGAGATGTGCTCCGAAGCTGTCAGCATCTCTACTTGTGAAAAAACCCACACCTGTAGCCAGATACAAATGGGTTTGGTGGCCATTTTGAAAAACGAAGCTGGAGCGTTACTTCCAATCTAGTTGTGCGGGGCAATGCTGTAGTCATTTTTAAAGTAGAGCCCACCCGAAATTCTCTCTCTTCTATTCAGTATGTGCATACCACAAATGGATGAATAACTATCTAAATTAATGCCACATTTAAATCATATCTTTTGTAGGCAAATAACATGATAATCCAGAAATTCCAATGTTCAGTTTAGAGTCCAGACCAGCAATGTTCCTGTTAAGTACCTTACAATTCATACGATCAGGAAATATTTGTCTTGTATCTGCTTTAAAACTGACTGAGGTCCTCACAGGATTTATTTAATTTATTCTTTATTTTATTGTTTAAAGCGCTGATCTAGCACCAAGAGCAGCAGAGATCTGTACAGAGTTTGGGTAGCCGGCATTTGGACTGGCATTTTTTAAAAGTAGCGCAGTATTGTGAGGTCTGTGCGTTGGTATGTGCGTCCATTGGAATTAGTTCTTGGTCAGGTGTTGTTGAAAGAGCCATGTTTTGAGAGATTTGGGAAATTGAAGAATGTTGGGGGCATTCCGAGCAGGCAACGGGATCGAGTACCAGAGGGTCTGTTCATTACAAGAGAAGGATTGTTTGCGGGTCCTCTCTTTGTGGGTGAGTTGTGATTCAAGCTGGTTGGTCGTTTTGCTGTGCAAGGAATGTGTTTCTCCATATATGTGGAGCTTAGCCAGCAGGTACGCAAGTGTGCTACTCGTGACTGCTCTGTAGATGATATATGCAGTCTTAAACAGTATCCTGGCTTGGAGTGGAAGCCAACGTAGTTTGCATAGGATGAGGGTAATTCGGTCACATTTCTGTGCTCGCGGAAGAAGACGTGCTATAGCGGGGCGGACTGTTTTTAGGGGAGCCATGTGAGCAGCTGGGAGCCCTGTCAAGAGAGCATTTCCTCCATCGATGTGCAAGAGCACAAGGGCCTGCACTACGGTATGGAAGTCTGCAGCGGGATGAAGGGTTTAATATTGAGGCATAGAGATTCTGAGCCCGGCTATTTGGGCCTTCTTGGCTATGTGTTTCTTGAAGGACAGACTGCTGTCCATGGTGAAGTCTAAGGATTTTGCTGAGTCTGAGAGTTGTGGATCAAAACCTTCTAGGCACATATCATTGAGCCATGTTTGGTTGTTTTTAGCGGGCGGAACAATGAGGATGAATTCAGTCTTGGACAGGTTTAGTTTGAGGTAGGCAGTTGATAGCCAGGACTGGATGATGGCTAGATAATCGCAGAGACGAATGATGTCCTGTGTACTATTAACTCTCGTGTACAACTGAGTATCGCATGCGTATTGGTGGATGGCTGTTTTGGGATCTTTGAGGAGTGTGTCCAGATACTCCATGTGAAGGTTAAAAGGGATTGGTGAGATGATGGAGTCTCCGGCGACTCCGCAGGAGACCTTTTGTCGGTTAGAAAGCAATGAGTTTATCTGGACAGCCTGGCGTCATCCTGAGATGTCGGAGGTAAATTAATTCAGGGCAGTCCCAGAGAATCCCATCTTGTCAGGAAGGAGGCAGAGAAGGATGTAGTGGCCGATGGTGTTGAATGCAGCTGAGAGGGCAAAGAAGATGAGGAGGCATGAGTCACCTTTATCCATGATTTGGAGAGCATCATCCACCACCTGGATGGTGTCTGTCTCAATACTACACTTGGGGTGGAACCCTGATTGATAGTCATTTAGGAGGTGGAGCTGTTTGATTATGGCGAGTAGTTGTGTAGCAACTCCCTTTTCCAAGTTTTTGCCAATAAAAGGGAGGTTCGTAATGGGCCTGTAGCTGGCCAGGTTGTCTGGATCTAGGGTTGTTTTATTTCAAAATATGAGACCAGTCTCGAAGGTGCCTGGGAACTATTCTTCTGCGAGGGAGGCATTGATGATACTGATTAGTGTTTAATGATCGAAGCTGGAATTATTTTGTCGAGTAAGAAGTAGGTTTGAGGGAGGCAATCATTTTTAGGAGATCCGAGGAAAGAGAGGAGCACATTTGGTCCAGAGGGGCAGTGTGTGTGCTAAGGTGCAGGGGATGCAAATGCTGTGAGAGGTTGATTCAATAGTCTCTCGGATTTTGTCTATTTTTTCAATAAGAAATGTGTTGATTCTGCTACAATTGTCCAGAGTTGCTTCTGGTACATCTAGGTTGGGTGAGAGTTTGGTACAATGCTTCATTACTTTAAAGAGGTCTTTGTTCCTATTAGAGGCTGCTACAATGGTGGTGGAGTAGTAAGCAACTTTGGTCCCGGTAATCAGAATCCTATGGTTTTCACAAAAAGATTTGAGGTTGGTGAGGTCTCCGGAGTTATGGTTTTTGCACCAACGTTTCTCTATGGCCCTGATTGAGCGTTTGTTATAGGCTAGTGTGGGTGTGTACCATGGGGCAGATGGTTTGGTAGCCCAGCTGGATTTTAGCAGAGTTGCTGAATAATTCCAGGATGCCTGAGGTATTCCCTGTGGTAGGGAAGTCTGCAAAGTTTTCTTCTAGGTCAGAAGGATCTACAGAAGTTGGCATTTTCAGTGGTGGATATCCTGCGAGTCCGTCTATTCCCTTTGAACCGAATAGAGTTTTAAAATGATTGCTCAACTTTAGGGGCATTATTCAAATACTTCCTGCATTGCTGTAGGCAGTGTAAGTTACTTGTTCAGGGAAAGATCTAGTCTTTAGAGTTGAGGCCTCAGATTCAGATGTCAAAAATGATTTTACTGGGGTCACAAAGATCCCTTTCGTTCGTACATTATTCGGTAGATCTGAATTTAATATGCATCTTGTGGTTTGCTCTTTATTGAAGTAAAGTATACCACAATCTCCGTGCAGGTGTTTGTTACTAGGGCACAGCCTTTCTGTCCTCCTTGTAATAGTAATGCTCTGCAGATTGATTGGGGCCCTTCCATAATAGTATGGATCCAAGGCGTGCACTTGTTTATTAAAGTACTACTGTCTTCACAACAGGTGTTCTCCAGTTGGACTGTTTTGGTGATGGTACTGGTTTCCCAGCAATTTCATAAGATTGCACTTGTTTGCTCTTAGCCATAATTGGTGTGTTGTTGCTTCCCACTGAGGTATCCGGTAACATCTGTGTTCTTCCCGAGTGTCACTACATTACATTCCTTCTCAATTTGTTGAGGTTTCTTCTTGTTGTCCTGTTCTGGTTATAATACGTACACCAGCCTTCAATATTCCCAGCTATTTCAGACAAGGGCATTAACAGTGATATCACTAAATATAAAGACTTTGCAATGGTCAGCTCCAGCGGTTTTCCATCCACTATCATTTTTGTTGAAGTGGTTGACGGTGGTAGATCGTGCAGAGCTCCTGCTTCTGCGGGTTTAAATCTTGTTAGGCTTTGGCTCTTGTTCTGTTTCTTAGGTTTCTTTCTTGGAGCAGGGGGGGGCTCTGCAATGCACTCGCCTCCTCAATAATACGCTTATTTGTGCTTAAGCTCATCTGTTTGTACTCCAAGGCAAAACACACACAAATACAGGCTGGATATACATGCTACTATACAGGCTGAGTATTGTTGAATTTATACTGCAGGAGGGACACAGTAGGCAACATTATTGAAATAATAGCATAACAATGGTAACTTAAATGTACTTGGGTAAGGTAGGAAAGTGGCACCTAACCAGGCCTTATGCCAAAGGTAAGGCCAGGGAGTCAGCATGCCAATAATGTCTCTTAAAGGACAACTAGCCCACACGTTCTCTTACTTTAGATGTCATGAGAGGATCAAGCTGATCTCCTAGATACTTCCTGTCAGTTCAGACTGTTGTTCGACTGTGGCAAGATACTTCAGTTGCACTTGTGCACAGTGGGTGCATCCACAAACAGGCGTTGGATGGCAACAACAGTTTTTTTTGGTACTGAAGAGATGCCTTTGAGTGGGCATAGCTCAATGATCTTGATGGGTGGTCTGCCCATAGGTGAAGCAAAAGGTTCAGTCCAGATGCATCTGTGTAGGTAGTAGCTTGGAAATGGTTATTCAAGCATGGGTGGCCTCAAACCAGGATGGACAATTGGCTTTCTCAGTGGCTAGACAACCACACCAGGCAGTAGCTTAAAGTATGAAAGAAGGTCATGGTCAAAAATCAATTCATTTTGATGTGACTCAAGGACTCAAACAGTCTCAAAATCCTTTCTTCAATTGCTGAGCAAGCACCAGAGGTAATCCCACTTGAATGTGAATGGTTTACACTAGAGAACTGGAAATAGCTAGGTCTATGCTCTGACTGTACTTGTGAAAGTGATTTGCAAGCGTGAAGTTGATTCTAAATTTTGATCAATGTTAATTCCATCTAACATTTGCTCTTTGAGTAGACTGCCCAACGTAGTACAAGCCACCTGGGCTGCAAATACAGTAATAATATTTACTGTATCTCACGTTCCAAAATGTCTCGGATGGTATACAGTGTTAATCATGAATAAAAATATATATATATATATATATATATATAAATGAATTTAGAACGGAACATAAATAACGATAAATTAATGATTTTTTTTTTAAACTGTGTTGGTGTGGGGTAAAGGGTTCCATCTTGTGGGGAGGGGGTTGGTGTGGGTTTTTAGCAAGGGGAAACAGTGGTTTGGGGGCATTGCCCCCAAAAAGGGGGAAAATATTAGTTATTTTCTTTGTTATTTTTGTGTTGTTATAAATGTATTTATTTATTTATTCATTAAAAAGACATGGAACCGTCTCGGATATATTATTTCTCCATTTCTATGTTGAAAAATTATGTTGACCATAGGTGCTTAATGACAATTACTACAGTTCAAGCATGAAAATGTGCCTATCCATATTGTACTAACCTGCCTCTTACGCCTAGTCTCATCCATGCATGCCCTCAAGTTCATGCTTCTTTTTGGAAGCATAAAATAGGTCTGCTTTGAAATATATGTTCGGTTGGGCTATCAGAAGTCAAATTTCCAATTCTTCTTTGTACATTGTACAGTCTAATCTCCTTCATAGATATGGACAACACAATCTTTGCTAAAATACTAACAGCCTTCTTCTCATGCTACAACTTGTCCTACCAAGCCTGGCTGGATTCATACCTGTTAGGTCCACATTATATAATCTTATAGGGCTGTTTCCGGTCATACACCAATTGAGCCTTGAGATCTTGCCAAGGGTCATATGGCTGGGAGATGGTTGGCTCAATAGAGTGCTTGTTCTTACTGGAAGAGATGATGCCAACCATGATTGTTCAGTTATTTTGATCACTTGTCAGACTCCTCTAAACATCTCCCACAACCAAAGTCAGCATCAATTTGTTTTCTGCTAAATTTAATTTGTCAATGAACAAGACAGGGTGTCCCATACCACTCTGGTTGTTCACCCTGGCTACTGAGTTGAAGGCGGCATGCAATAGGGAGGTACACCTTCATAAGGGATCTCCTTTTAAAAGCATAGAATCCTGTTCTCTGTCTCTGTCTCTCTCTCTCTCTCGCTCTCTTTCTCTCACTCTCCCTCTCTCTCTCTGGGTATTAAGAATCCGACAGTCAATCTCAAACTAATGGTGGCAGACAGAGGAGTTTGTGGCACAATCTGGCCAGTGAAAGAACCGCTCTGAATTAGTTATTTATCTGCTAACCTACAGGACCGTTGAACATTGTCAACAATTAGACTTTAAATGTTGACCTTGAATGATCAAACCGATTCCTGAAACGTATACCTTGTCTGAACCCTTGTATATGTAGACATTATTATCTTTTTTTTATCACTGACAGGTTCGTGCAGATGAGTGGGAGGAGACCCCTAAACATGTATATGTACTTTCGACAGAGGAATTCACTCAAAGACTTTTTCACTGGATTTCCTGAAGGGCCACTGTGTCTCGGTCTGCTGATAGTGATGATCAAAGCGTGGGGTACGGGCATTGTAACCTCCAGTTGTTTTGTAAGCATTACATCACTTAAAAGCAGGACTGTGCAAAGTGGATTTAGGAGTTGATATTAGCGTGGAGAAACAGGGCTTTGTCTGAAGGAGTAAACAATCAACATGCATTTCCCCACTTTAAGTATGTGCTCTGAGCATACTATACACCACATAGTCCAGTTTAAACCTGGCTGCTCATCCATAATGGGTGATGGGGCCTTTACCAAGTGACCCCCTCACCCATTATGGAGGAGCCGAGGAGCCAGCCCAGTGAAACAAGGAGCACTCCCTCAGTTGCTTTTTCCAGCTGAGGGGAGTGTTATTAGGCTGGCTGAACTGTCAAAGGGAAAAACTGCTTCTCTTTGACAGTTCAGTTCCCCAGCGGCACATGCTCACTGAGCCATTCAATGCTGGGGGTGTTTTGTTTCGCCAGCCTTGCATAGCTCATTGGAAATGCTGGCAAGGCGGAGCTCCTGCGCCTCCTCGCATATACGGACAGAGCAACCTGGAGCGGGTTATTCAGGACCTACGCGCAGTCCCCTGCAGAAGGTACGCTTATGTTTATTTTTTATTTAAACAAAAATAAATATGAATGCGTGTATGCTTGTGTTGTGAGTGAGTCTATGGTGATGGGTGCTCATATGAATGATAGAGTGATTGCTGTGTGAATGTGCGTGTGTGTTTTTGTTTTGGTGGGTTGAGCTGATTTTGACGAGTGGAGGAGAAAGGGGAATGAGGGTTGTAGCATCAAGGAGGAGGAAACAGTTGTGTAAATGAAACTGGGATTTTATTAATACAAATAAGTGGAAGTATAGGTATTAAAAATGGGATAAATATATAGGGAGGCTCTGAAGGGGGATCCTCAGTCTCTCCAACCGTCCCTTGAATGTTCTCTCCTCTCCTTCCACATTCCCTTCTGTAATCCCTGTGGATTCCACATCAGTGCAGCAGATGTCACCATGCTACACATCCCTCTTCTTTCTAGACAAGTCATTACTCTCCATAGTCAGTTAAGTACATCGGTCTCTGGTACCTTCTTCCAAACCTTGATACATAAGTCTTCATCACAGTTGGTATATTTATGGGATTAGCTGGTAAGGACATTTTCTGGTTCTCTCTATTTTCAACAACATCACTTCTATCCATACTATCACCAATAATTTGCCTATTCACTCCCATCACTCTTCCATTATTCCAAACCCTTCCATCACTTGTTCGTACAGCATGTTTAAACACTTCAATAACTTGAATGAGATCTGACCACTTAATGCCTTTCACTCTCAAAGCTTCTGGCAACTTCACTCTCACAAAACAACCTACTTCCAATGCCTCATTACTCTTGAATCTTATCTTGTCATGCCATGCTTTATTTCTACCTTGTCTCAGTCTAATCATATCAACAGCATTACTGGTTACCACTTCCATATTTACCACTTCACCCACCTATCCAGGACACAATTTGGTGATCGCTTTTCCACCTCTGCTCAGTTCAAATGGTGATACACCTGTAGAACTGTGCGGAGTAAACCTATGTGCCATAATGACATTTCTAACAGCTTCTTTCCAACTCATCCCATTAGCCCATGCCCATCTAATGGCATCTTTCAGAATCCTCTTGTATCTTTCTACTACATCATTGGTCTCTGGATGATAGACCGCACTAGTCACATGTTTAATCGATTTCTTCTCTAAAAAATCCTCCATCTCTTTCGATACAAATTGTGGACCATTGTCAGATAGAATAACTCCAGGATATCCTTCCCGACCACATACCTCTTCTATGAAGTTGATAATATTTTTAGTCGTAACACTAGGCATCATTTTCACTTCTGCCCACCTTAAAATATCAATCATAACCACACAAAACGTTTGACTTCCTTCACTCCATATCGGACCCATTATATCAATCCCTACTTTCATCCATGGCCTACTCGGCACATCAGTCATAACCATCGGATACTCATTGCCCACACAACTCTTATCAGACTTATTGCAAAGGATACAGTTTCTTATGCTCCTCTCGATTTCCACATCACATCCAGGCCACCAGTACGTATTCCTTATCCGACACTTTGTTTTGGAAATGCCTTGGTGGCCTTCATGTCCCAGCTCAATTATTTTATTCCTGACATCTTCAGGTGGAATCAATCTGTCTCCTCTAAACAAATATCCATCTTGTACACTCAGCTCGTCTCTGACACTCCATAATCCTTGCACATCTGCCTCCTTGATTTTATTGACAGGAACATGTCTCTTGTTTATATTTTCCATCATAAACTGCAATTTTACGTCTTTGTTCATGGCTCCCAACCATTCTTCCTTAGCAATGGCTGTATCCTGTAACATACATATCATTTCTTGTTGATGCTCATCACCTCCATTTCCACTCTCCTCTTGGACATTCGTAAGCCTAGATAAACAGTCTGCAGCATAATTCCTCACTCCTGGAATATACTTCACCACTACATTGAACTCCTGCATTCTGTGAACCCATCTTCGTATCCTTGCTGACACTTTGTCCAAACCTTTGTTCATGAATAATTCCACAAGTGGTTTGTGATCTGTGTTTATCTCAAATTGTGTCCCCCAGACAAAATTTCTGAATTTGTCCACTGCCCACACAATAGCCAAGGCCTCCTTTTTGATATTTGCATACACTTTTTCTGCTCCATTTAACAGCCTTGAAGCAAATGCAATTACTTGTTCCTCTCCATCATGTAGTTGCGCCAATACTGCACCCAGACCCACATTACTGGCATCCGTTGTGATTATCGTACGCTGTCCTCTTACAAAGTTCTTCAATGCAGGTGCAGTCGTCAGAGCATTCTTTATATATTTGAATTCCTTCTCACGATTTTCATTCCATTCATATTTAATATTCATCGTGGTGAGATCCCTCAATACAGTTGTGTGATCTGCAAATCCTCTCACATATTTAGAATAATACTCGGCCATTCCTAGGAATGTTCTCAATTGTTCCTTATTGCCCGGTGTAGCCATATTATTGATTGCAGACATCAAATCCGGCTTAGGTGTAATCCCTTGCTCTGAAATAACATGACCAAGATATTCAATTTCCTTCCTATGAATCTTCCACTTCTCTCTGCTCAATGTCATGCCCATTTTATGTAATTTTCTCAACACACCATCCAGAATTCTATCATGTTCCACTTGGTCTTTAGCAAATACAAGAATATTATCTTGAAAAAAAATAATGCCCTCATCACCATCAAAAATTCGATGCATGGTCTTCTGAAACACTGAAGCTGCCGATATAAGACCAAATGGCATCCTCCTATACTGATATAAACCCTCCGGGGTTATAAATGCTGTCAGATGCCTTGAGTCTTTGTGCAATCTGATTTGGTGATATGCAGAGGTAAGGTCTAAAGTCGAAAACACTTTTGCCGACCCCATTGTTGATAGCAACTCTTGAATGTTGGGAAGTGGATGTCTCTCAGGAATGATGCACTTGTTTAGTTCTCTGAGATCGATACACACTCGAACCTTTCCAGAACTCTTCCTCACCACTACCAATGGTGATACCCATTCTGAAGCATCAATCCTTTCAATTATGCCTTGTTCTTCTAGTTTCTTCAATTCACTTTTGACCTCATCTCTCATGGCCAAGGGCACATTCCTCATTTTCTGTGCAACTGGTTTGCAATTATTTCTGAGTTGTATCCTGTGCATAATTCCTTTCACACATCCTATTTTGTCTTTAAACACTTCCTTCTTCACTGTTTCTATAGACATCTCTTTAGATTCAATCATATATATAGACTCCTCAGCACTGGCATCTAATCTGACCTTCAGCCATGCCTGATGCGTCCAGCTCAGTAAAGGCATTGTTCCCTTTCTTGACACATAGACCTTTCCTTTGGCAATTCTATCCTTAAAGGTTAGTTTTGCTTCGAACCATCCAACAATATCTATTTTCACACCACCATAAGCACTTGGATTAATGTCTAACTCATTAAGCCATCTTGGACCCATTCTTCTCCATATCTTCTCGGGCAGCAAAGAGTACTTTGCTCCTGAATCAGTCATCATTCTTACTGGAGCATCATTTATCATAATGATGGTTTTGGGACTCTCCAGTTCCATACCATTTGCAGTATCACTCACAGCAAAGACGCATTCTTCCTCTTCATATTCTTCTGGACCTCCAATTCAATTCATGCTTCCTTTATCAACTCTACAACATCTGGCCAAATGGCCTTTTCCATTGCAGTTTTTGCATATGATGTGGATAGCTGGGCAATCAGGACTGTTAGCCAAGTGCATGGAACGGTCACACCTGAAGCATGTCCTGATCCTTCCTCTGCCCCATTTGACTCATTTGAGGTCGTCTATTGCTTACGAACCGTCCTCTGTTGTATGCCCCATATCCTCGTGCAAATCCTCTACTCCTTACATCATTACTGTATCTATACGTATTTTGCAACCTGGGTTCCTCTTTCCGTTTCGCCACAGCATTTTGACTGATCGCATTATCAACTTTTGTCATTTGAATAGCATTGATAGCGTTTTCTGGCTTCAGAGTGGTACTCTTCACTCTGTCCTCTAGCGTCTTGACACAATTCTCCATGTGTTCAACTTCTTTGGCTATGCGCAGTACCACCTCCAAATCCGGGTCGTCTTCAGCCCATAGTCTCTCTCTAATTTTAGCGCTGTTACACTCCAGCATGAACTGATCCCTGAGCCTTTCATCTAGTTGTGGTCCGAATTTGCAATTCTTAGCTAATTTTCTCAGGACAGTTATAAATTGTTCCACACTCTCTCCACTCTCTTGCGACCTCTTGCCAAACTTATACCTTTCCAATATTGTACTCAGTTTCTTCTCATAGTGTTTATTCAATTTAGCAATGCATTTTTCGTATTCATTCATATCCCCTTCATCATCAGTTAAGTTCGGCAAGTCCTCATACTTCTCTTGTCCTGCCGGTCCCAAACAGTGAAGTAACAGTGATTTCTTTCTCTCCACACTGTAATTTGCTCCACAAACCACTGAAGCATAGTGCTCAAACGACTTCAACCATCTTTTCCATGGTAAGTTCGGTTCTCCAGCTTCAAGCAGAAACATGGCTGGTGGTGGGACAGTGTGTATTGCCATATTGCCAGCTACCGACTGGTCACCTGCTCCTCTGTTACTAATGATTGCTGCAGACCTCTTTGTTATTTAATTGCAAGGCTCTTCTTCTCCCACATCTAATACATTCCTTGTGTGTTTGGTGCGCAGATTCTTGAGTGTCACATATATCCCTATAATATAACTATTGTTAGCTCTTATTGCTTTATGTAGATACTGGGACGAGTAGGAGCATCAATGGATCGCCCAATCCTCATTTTCAATAGAATTTTTTATTTTTTTTTATTTTATTTTTTTTTACTTGTAAATATGTATCATCACTTGCATTGTCCTTATAATTGAAAATCGTTGGTCATCTACACTTCCTCCGTGAAATCAGGGCCTTTACAATGTTCGTGCTTGCAACTGTAACTGTAACTGAGGGACCCAACTCAAGATGGCCGTCCTAGCGTGACGTACTTCACAACGTGCGGGTCTTTTACTCTAAAGCGCAAAGCCTTCCCACTGCTACAGGCTCGCGACAAGCTGCGAATGTTTACTTTCGTTGCGCAGCTCGAGATGCAGCTCGAGATACACGCGCGCACGGCAGGCACAACCATGAGTCCAATTAAAATATAAATGCACTCATACACGGTCAACGTCAAACTTATTGAATGCAGCAATGGCAAATCAATCATATCCCCAAAACACATGAAGGCAGGGCACTTTCACGCTCACCTGGAACCATAGATTGCTTAGCTTCGATCTCCAAAACTCCTCGTCGCCAATGTAGCATCAAGGAGGAGGAGACAGTTGTGTAAATGTAACTGGGATTTTATTAATACAAATAAGTGGAAGTATAGGTATTAAAAAGGGGATAAATATATAGGGAGGCTCTGAAGGGGGATCCTCAGTCTCTCCAACCGTCCCTTGAATGTTCTCTCCTCTCCTTCTACATTCCCTTCTGGAATCCCTGTGGATTCCACATCAGTGCAGCAGATGTCACCATGCTACAAGGGTTGTTCAACAAAGGCATTTTAAAAATGCCTTTGTTTCACAATCTCCCTACCCAACTGCCAAAATCAGCTCTCTTTCTGAGGCGCTGTGGAGTCCAGGGGACAGGGATGGTATTTTTTTTTTACTGGATTTCTATCATAGATGTAAAAATACCATGCTTTCCCCCTTGGCCTCCGAGCGCCAATTGCAAGCTGTTTGGCTTTTTACCCAATTTCTTTTTTTAAGTATGCTCTAAAATGCAACATAGTAACCCAATATTTAAAAAAATGCACAAGGGACAACACCCCCAACCCTCCTTGATTGGTTCGGGCTCCTTCGCTGCGCTTGGTCGCTGTGGCATTTTTGGGGGAAATATGTATGCCCCTCCACTTCAAAAATTCTCCAGCTCCAACTAGCCCTCGGACTGTGTTGGGAATTTGGGAATGGGGTGGGGGGAGCCCAGGGACTGTGGTGGGAGCACTGGGATAGTAGTAGGAGCAGGGTGGGGAGAGCCAAGGGTCTGTGATGGGCTGGGGAGAGCCCAGGGACTGGGTAGGAGTGGGATGAGGGAGCCCAGCGACTGTGATGGGAGCAGGCGGGGGAGCCCACGGACTATGCTAGGAGTAGGGTGTGGTGATGTTGCGCAATAGTTCATAGCCATTTGTACATAGTGTCCATTTGGCATTTTTGGGGGGCCCGGCCTACTGAAATTTTGCTCAGGCGGGGGCCCAGGGCAAAATAGTTTGAAGACCACTATCTTAAGCAGATATTTCCATAGCATTTTGGAGAATTCACGAGATATAACTATCCGGGTGTCGTTTTCATGCACTTACCATTGTCCTCTCTCACTTAATATTCCTTTCGAGAAATCACCTAGATCAATGGGGAACACGTCATTGATGCCCACTTTGTGGGGCCTGGTATGCATAAGCACCACACCGGATTTAAAAAAATTGTGTAGGTATAATTCCTGTTGTGACAAAGGGAAGAGTTGCAATTACTTGGGGGTCAAGCTTTTCCCCCAAAGCTGCAATGCTGGCGTAATGATTGTTTGAGAAAGGAAACTCCAGGACTCTACGCCAATTATCCAAATACAGGTTCTGTGCTTTAAGCCCTGTTAAAACAAAAAAGTCCCCCTGTTGATAACACGTGTTTGGGCTCAGCAGAGCCTTTCTCAAATCTGGGCTAAATCCACACAAATATTCCATTATGATTCTCGTCTCCTTGCACAGTAAATTAGAAGTGTTCATTTAAATGGGTTTGTTCCCAATATTCAAGCCCTGTAGCACAAAGTATTCCCTCGCGTTGGCTGAGCACGAATTTTCAAACGAAGTAATGATGTCATCTTCTGTAATGAAATGAAAAGTAGGGACCCGTAGTCACACTACAAACATTCCCTCAATAGTTCTTCAGCCCAAATAAGTGACGTTGAAAAGATAGATCCCCTGCTCTCGAATTACCCTGTGTTGAAGACTGCATTTTACCCATGATCACGAGTTCTGAAGGCCGTACTGGGTGGTAACGTTCCGGGGTTGAGGTAATTTTACCACCTTGCACGGCCCTCGGAACTTGTTATTAAAGCTATTAGAACCCCAGGTTAACCTGCGGGGTGCTAATAGGAATGTATTTCTTTGAAAAAACGGGTAACGGCAAGCGTGGGACACATTGTTTCAAAATAATACTAATCAACATGGCTGTAATGGAAATGGAAGCAAGGCTCTGATCGGAGCCCCTCTTCCAGTTCCACGGTGGCCTGGCTGACTTGAAAAGAGCGGTGTGGTACCGCCTCAACCCCAACATGTAAGTAACAGGAGGGGAGGGAGTGAAGAAAGAAGCCAGGGGGAGGGAGGAAAAATTCAGGGTAGATGCTAGCAGCTGTCAGCTTGCTGGAAAGCCAGGTGTATTCCACATTCCGAGAAAATCTGATTGGCTGCAGCACCTGCCCCGGTCGCTAATACATATTAGTACCCTGGCGAGAGACAATCAGAATGCAACAAGCATTCTGATTGGCTCTCGCCAGGTCCCTACCCGGCCGGGAATCCCTCTGTCAGGATTCCACGGCCTTTGTCCCCGGCGGGGGACGTGGCAGCCCCTCAGCCAATGAGGAGGCTCGAAGCAGGGCCATCCCCGCTCCGAGCCTCCCCGCGGCTGAGAGGCAGCCTTCGCCCCCCACCAGGGACTCGGGTAAGTCTTTTTTTTTCCTTCCCCTCCCTCCCACCTGCCCCCCCAACTTACCTTCTTGATCCTGCGTCCCCGGCGGTGGACGAGGGAAGCCTCCAGCGGTGTGGAGACTCGGAGCGGGGCCATCCCCACTCTGCGCCTCCACACGGCTGGGGGCTTCCCTCGTCCCCCGCCGGGGACGCAGGTACTTTTTTTTTTTCCCCGTCCCACTCCCGCCCTCCCAACCCCACTTACCTTTTTTTTATCCTTTTTCAGGAGCGGACGCGCTGGGAACACTTGTGTTCCCAGAGCGTCCGCTCCCGATGGCCGCCATGGAAAGGGAAAACAGACTCCGTTTTCCCTGTCCATGGTGGCGGCCATTTTCTTGGTCGTTTTTTTTTTCTGTCCCAAAACACCGCAGGGTTGAAACGTTGCAGCGTTTCGGGACAGAAAAAAATTGCTTTTAGTAGCCCGGTCAAGCAAATTTTGCGGGCCGGGATACTAATAGCAATAGAAACCTTGCGGCGGGGACATTACCGACTCTGGTAATGTCCCGGGGCCTTTGGTAATGCCCCCGCCGCTCGGGTTCTGTTGCTTAATTAATGACCCCTATTGTAATGTGAACAGTGGATATACTTCTAAGCTTCTGCTTCTGGCATGTTATTCTTTTAATCCTTGAAGTATTGCCTAATTACAAGTTTGCAAATAATTGGGCCCTATTTCAGTGGAATTACTGCCTAACTCATTTAACATTACTGGCATTCGTTACCACAGTGTTACCATGGCATTAGTAGTGGTGGTAATGAGGTGCTAGGCCCAATTTAGGAGTTTATAAGACTTCAGGGGAATTTTGGCAGGAATTCCGCTGCCGCAATTCCGATTATTTTTGGCCTCGAAGTGGAGAATTTACTTCTAGCAAAGTTAGAATGCCGTTCTGCCGTAAAAGTGGCAGTCATTTCATTATCGCCAAATAAATGGTGGTAACAAAATGACTGCCACTTTTTTTTACTGAATGGCAGAACTCGCAATGAGGCTGATACCCCTCTTGATTGGCCATGGAAAACACTATGAAATGAGTCCTATGTTCTCGTTTTCTACTTCTGTATCCATAAGTTGCCTAACAACACTGTATGTGAACACTTGAACAACTTAAATAACGTTTTAAAAAAAGAAATCCATGAGAAGAGTGCGTGAGTCCAACAGAAATAGAGCCTTTCTGAAAGGTAAACTCATGTGTCTCCAAAAACCACTACAGTCTGGCACGTTCTGGACCCACCCTTTTGTTTTGGAATCCACAAAAGCGAACACCCTTTTTGAAAGGCCGAAAACTTCAAGAGCCAGCAGTAGAGAAGGCTATTTCTATACAAAACAAACTGACATCAAGGGAAACTCAACCCACCGGCTGTAATGTAACACTAAGCAAAGCAAATTAAATCGGGTTCTTGTATCCCGCTTCATACCGGAGTCCATCCTCTTAACGCGGGACTGCCCAGCGTTGCCACGGAGCCAGTTAACGGAAGGAAAAGAAAGTGCGAGAACGCCTAGCAGCTGAAAACGTTCCACTGATCAATGGAAAAGTATAATTAACTAAATGCACAAGCAGTGGTTTAGGAACAATCCTTGTCAGTTAGTAGCTTCCACTTGGCAGCTCTGTAGGTGGGCGCGAATGTACAGACAGCTCCGCCCTGCGAATGACTTTTTAGCAGTCTGGCCCTCCTTTTCAACATCTGGACGAGTCAGCATTCTTTGTCAAGGCTGGACCTCTGTCTATGTTGTCCTGGGAATGGATGCTTGGTGTGCAGGCTATTTATTCCTTAGAATGTAGCAGACTCTGCTTACTGAAGGTGGCCCAGAAACAGCAAACAGGTCTGCCGCCTGGGCCAAGGTTTTCCTCATGCTCGCTGCTGGCGTGCCAAAGAAATGTCGCTATATTATATAGCACAGGCTAGCCTGCGTAGTAGACTGCTGTTCTGTCACTTGACTTATACAAGGCCAGGCAGGAACACCTATTTATGTAATTTTGTAAGGCAAGAGACTGTAAACGTCAATGTATATATGAGTTATAGTGACTTGAGCTGCTGCCACTTCATGCGGACACAGCACATCTCTGTGGTATCGACTATACTGACACCAGCAATGGTGTGCTTTTCTGGGACATGATGGTTGCACCTGCGATAAACGTTGAGCACCTGCTCTTAGCACCAGCTCTCCTGATTGTGCCATGTAGAATGGAGCAAACAGGCGTTATCCCATTCCATAATTTGTGAAGAGTTTTGCAACGGAGTGAGATGGGCTTGCCTCTTTTCTTTCTGCCAGTGGAATAGAGCAAACAGAGCTTGGGTCTGATTTAGCTAGGACTCCAATACAGAGTAGTTAGAACCAAGGCAAACAAATTAGAGCGTAGACATTATTTGTTGAATTTTTTTCTGTCTGTGCAGTAACAAAAATGAAGGCTGCTGCACTCAATCCAGTCTTTCACAATGTGCAAGACTGGACTTAATTTGAGGCAAAATGGTTTTCAAAAAAAAAATGACAGGCAGCCAATAGATTACCCAATCAGATTGCTTCATTTGTGTCGCAGGACAACACCTCTTTGTTCCATTCCTTATTACACAAGAAGCAAAACTGGGTCTAATCGCATGTACCACCATTTTAGCACTGGTGAAAATGTTAGATAAGCCGAGCCACCATTCTGGGCTAATTACTCACTTTTTATTGCCAGTATGGGATTGATTCATCCGCAGATTCGCCCTAACAAATGCTCAATAAAATTACAATAACATCCATTTATTTTGCCAGTCATTGTGGAAGGGCCTTGAATCTATCAAAATAAGGCCATAGGCCTAACCATGAATTTGGCGGCATTACCTCTGGTAATACCGGCGAACTAATTTCCTGTGTACATGTCCCATAGGACTCCATGGGGAATTTTATTTTACCCCATGTTGCAATTACCGCAGCTGGTTATTACTGCATTCAGTAATGCTTTTGTGTAGGGGTAATTACTGCTGCACAAAAGTAGGGAGTAAACCCGAGTTTCGGTGAAAAAAAATCGTAGTTTGGCGGTGCGGTAAACCATCCGGCAGTGGTAGATACTTGCATGTTTTACCACTAACACCAAATTCGATATCAGGCCCTAAGTCCTTTCATGTTAAACTGTCAATGATATTATGGGCATCACTAACATACAGGTTCCCAGACCATTGATCGAATGCTTGGGTCCTAGTAGTTAATAAACATGAAAACATGTTCCAAACATGTTCGCAGTAAAAATGTTTTGCTTGAATCCGTTTTTAAGAAAATTACTTCTCAGACATTTTATTTAAACTGATAAATACTGAACAGACAGCAGGTCTATGCTGTTTTTTCTCTCTATGGCAGTCAGTATAGAACTATCCCTCCATTTCACTGAACCTCTTCCATATGTTTACTAAAGAAGTGACCCAACCAGGCAGCAAAGGACGTGAGACCAGAGGAGGGTTGGGAAGGAAGCAAAAGGGGGATGTAATAGGTGAGGGCCGGAACACTGAGAGAAGGAGGGGATGGCAGGGAGTGGCAGTGGAAGGGGTAATGGCAGAGTTTGCAGACAGGCGGGAAGAAGGTGGTACTTCAGGCAATGGATGACAAACAGCAAGGTGTGGTTCTCTGCGAGACTGCACTGTCATAGAGAAATAAGAGGACGTTCATTGTATTCAGTTACCAGCCAGTAGCTTTCCACCTGTCCAGTTTTAGGGGTCAGGGTCCTTCCAGAAGCTCTATCTGGACTAATACCAGGGCAGCTCTCTCAGTCTCCCCTGAGGGTGGCAGTCAGATCCGTCCCATTTATGGAAAAGGAGTCTGCATGCTTGAAAACGAGGAGGGCCTCTGTCACAGGCTTTGCCTGGGCGCTCACTTTCTATTGAGGCATTTGTCATTCCTTCATGCTCTTTCTGCATCTCTCTTCTCTTGGCTCAGATCCTAGCTGCTCTCCAGACCAGGACACTCCCCTGGGTTGGGTCACTCCAACCACTTTCTCAAGCATAACTGGTGCACCCATATTCAGGCAGAAATATACATTTATTATCTTGGGGTGTCTGCGAATGCTTTACTCCCACCCTCCCCAAATATCAGGCCACAGATGTGTTGGGTGTTGCTAATAAAAGGCTGTGGGATTTTATTGTACAGATTTGGTCATAACAAGCATAGTAATAATCACATATCATGGTATAGTACTTCTGGGCACCGGGTCCTGAGGTTACCTCCTCTGGTCCGTGCCACCTTCTTTGTCCCACGACTTGTGTGTGGTCACCGTAGGGTGTCATATATAGGACCCAGGGGTAGCCCTGGTCCTTGTTGGGGGCTGTGAGGCCAGCCCCCAGGCCGTCGATGGTGCCGACTGTCTGAGCACTGAGGGTGCATATCTGTTGTTATTCCCTGGCTCCCTGGTTACCCAGCATCCTGGGTGCTTTGCACCTAATTGAAAAGGAAGGGCGAGGTGCTGTTTTGCACTTCGCCCTTCCTTCATGTCGTGCCGCGATTCGACTGTGTGTTGCCTGGCTTGTGAGTGGGGAGAAGAGAGGCAGCCCTGTTTGCGTGCTGCTGCCCTTCTCCCCCGCTCAGCTGCCCTGGGACACCAGTTACCAGGCCACGCTTGGTGCCTGGCAGCACTGCCCAGAACAGGCGGTTGCTGGAGTAGGATGCTACGACCTGATCTGCTGTAGAACACATTCGGGCACAGTTAACCATTTACTCACAGGAACATTTCTGGGAGCCGCAGCCCACAAAAATCATGAATACAATTCACATGCCTGTGTTTCACCTTTCTAAACTTAACTCTAGTAACCTCCAAAGGGGGGGCTAGATTAATGTGAATCATGAAGACCCTTCCCGATGCTGCATTTTTACTGCATGAGGTAACAGTAAATAACACAAAGGTAAATGAGTTTGGTGGTATTACCAAACCCGTAATCCCAGTCTGGAAACAACAGTACCGGTAAACTTGCCGGTACCGTTGTTTCCGGACCGACATACTCCGAGTTCTCCGGGCGGGTGCCCTCCCGCCCGCCAGGTCTGCCCTGACCGGTGGAACGGCACTGCCCGCAGGTGGACGCGGAAACACCGGCACCATTACGATATGGTGCCAGTGTATCTGCGGTCCCCATTCCCATGGAGTCGTATTGGACTCCACGGGAATGGGGATTAACAGAATTGCCAGAGCCGGATTGACCCGGTAAATCCGGCAAGTCCGGTGCAGGTAATTCACTACAGGTCGGGCGGCAGCCTGCCAGTTTTACTGGCACGGCTACCGCCGGACTCGTAATGAGGCCCATTACATGCCTAGATTTGCACAGCTCATCCCACTTAGGGTACGTTTGGCAGCAGTGGTAGAAAATGCATTATTTAAGCAATATTCCACGGGCAGGGGGGCAGTACCAGGCCAGGTAATGCCCCGGGCCATAGTTAACGTAGCCCTGGGGCATTACCAGACCATGTAATGTCCCTCTGCCTGTGTAATATTGCTATATGTACTAATAGTCTTTTTGCCGAAATTTATTTTTGAAATGGGGGGATTGTCCCCGTGGATCTAGTGAGAAGGGACTACATCACTTTCTCCCTTTCGATGGCGGCGTGTCACGCATCAGAACGTGCTGGGAAGACTACTGTTCCCGACACAGGACATGAAATGAGAAGGTAAGTGGGGTGGGAGGAGGCGGAATCTGTGGGATAGGGGGTTTGGGGGATGCAGGCGAGAACTTACCTCGCTACCCAGCAGGGAAGATGGCGGCCTCCAGCACTGAGGAGGCTTGGAGTGGCGGGATTACCGTATGGTAATGTCCTTGCTCCGAGCCTCCTCATTCGCTGGGAGGACTAAGTTACGCCCCTGCCAGGTAGTAATTATAAAGATTGCATGTTTTACTGTACCACGGAATAATGAGTTTCACAAGCTAAACTCTCCAATGCGGCTTGCTTTATTGTGTGGATGAAATGTCCTCCACAAAAAGGTGTTACTGCATGAGGTAGTACCACATGCAATATGAGAAATATGGCACTTCCACGTCGACTCCTATAGGAGTTTGGTGGTATTTTAAATGAATATACTGCCCAACTTGACATGAGACCCTTAGGGCCTGATTTACAAAAGCACTTTTGAATGGCAAACCCCCATTGAAATAGACTTTGTAAATCAGGTTCATATGGCGTACCCTTGTCTACCGAGTGGAAATGTGGAGGCAGGGTGGTGCTGGCTATCATTTTAGACACTGTAAGATTAGGACCCTGCACTGGGTGGTAAGCCAATGTGTGGCTTGGGCTGTTTAGGGACATGGGAAGGCACATCCTATACCCTGCCTCCTGTGCCTAGAAGCCCTGTAGAGCCATGTTTCCACACAAACCCAGGATTTCATAAATATTACAACAAACACAGTTTACCTTTGTTGCAACCAGGAAAACAGGTTCATAGTGACTTTTTGGGTTGTGCAGTGCACACTGTTTTAATCTAGTCCATATCTCTTGCTTTCTTTAACCTTGCACAAGGGGAGCATACTTTATACATGTTGCAAGATGTATATTTTAAGTTTAGATAATGACATCTCGGAAATATGGTTATGTGGTAAATGTGGTGATTATCAAAGATTAAAAATATATCCAACCAGTAGTCTAATGTTTCAAAATATCATAGAGGTATATGTACATACCTACCTCCTGTCAGTGGCATAAAACAGCATGGCAGGGAGAGACCAGGAAGTGTGGCCAGGTGGGCTTCAGATCCCAATTACCCACAGACATACAATGGACTTAAGGGGCCCTGGATAGAGGGGACCCTGCACTGCAGGGGCTGCAGAGATAGACGCTACTCACACCCCTACCTCCTGTTATTATGCTTGTGTTTATTATGAACATGTCAAAGATGTCCTGAGCAGTGGCCGAAGTGTATGAAAAGGAGTAGTGGTACTATGTTATGTTCCCCACTGGCCTACCCCGCTCCCCACTAACCCCATTGCCACGCCCCCACCCACCCCCAAACACATGTGCCTGCTATTCAAGAGAATGTTCAGTGCAGTGGCAGCACAGCTGTTTCTTTTTAAAATAAAAGTATAGGAACAGTAAAACTTAATTTAAAAAAGTAGAGGAGCACCGCTGGCAACCGTTCTCACCCACTTCACCCACTGGTAGCTTTATTCGCCTGTAGAAGAAAGCGATATGAGGAGCCTATCCGGGTATGCATCCATGGGACGGATGGGCCCTTCAGAGATGCAGACCAAGGTATGCACGCCGGCATGCAGAAGCCGACAATGCTCATTTTCTTGTCACAAAGCCCCAGAGAAAGAAGAAGAAATGGCTAATGCTTTTCATTTCACTCCATTGGCTCCCGCTGAGAGTCTGCTCCACCCCACACTGCCAGCCCACCAGGAAAACTCATTTCAGTGATTGCATCAGGTGTCGAGCGGTGCAGGATCTCAGACAGAGTGACTGCAGAATCATCCTGATTGTCCAGTCTGCAGTTCTGGCAGCGGTACGTCCCCCTGCTGGTTTATTTACCACAGGACGTCCTGGGGACGTGCCACTGCCAGAATCCCCTGACAGGAGAATCAGCAGACCCGGGAGAGAAAAAACAAAAAAACCTCAGTGGAAAGGTCGGGCTGAGGCCTCAAAATGTCTCGAGCACCAATGAAAAAGTGGCCCACAGTTGCAAATGGCCATTCATGCCTTTTGTGACAGACTCTTTGCATAGTACCCAAGGGGGAGGTTTTTGATAAAATGTAATGCAATTTGTGCAATTTAAAGTGTATTTGTTCAGCAACAATGCTACTAGCCGCGTTGTGAAGTAACTCATCAAACTGGCCCACACTGGCCAAAAAGAATGGCCAGCTTTGACCCAAAAAACGGGCCCACACTAGCATTTTGTGTTTTTGATTCGGGCAGTGCCCTATTGCCCTATCGGCCAGCCCTTGCCTGCCTAGAAGACCGTTCCCTGTATTGTATCCTGAGTCGGCCAAGCCGTCCAGGAGGTAAATAGCTATCTGCTGTTAGGGCAGGCCAGTTTCACAATGTTAGCGCATGTCTAAGACATACGAAAAAGGTATAAAGACAGACAAGAGCAAAGAGTACATGAGTGCATGCCTGGCTTCACTCCGCTATTGATATTGCCATTTACATTTTACTGAATTGACTGGCAGTGTCCTCATGCTTTTTTGGACTGGTTTGTGTATTTTCAGTGCCTAAAATGAAAGCTAATAATTAGATGATAAGGGCCCAGTTTCAAAGCTTTTTTTGGGCACAATGATATGATGGCTAGCACATTACAACCAAAGAATCACTCCCTAGATTCAAAGGGCATTTGAATAAATACCCAGTTCCACCCCCTTTGCACATTTGCGCATATCACCGGGCACTTCAAGAACGGTATGCGCTTTAAAATGTGCATAATATAAAGGCATTGCCTGCGTCTGTTTGGAACACGTGCCGGGGAGGAGGGGTGGGGGGAATTGTATGGCAGGGTTAGTTCTCTCATAGGGCTGGCCAGTGCATAGTTGGGGCTGTTGCCCAGCCCCCGTAAAATGAGCAGGTGACCTTACAGGCAGGGGTCAAGTCCTAAAAAAAGAAGTGGTGAAATATGCACAATTCATTGAATTGGCTTTGCATAACCACCCAAATTGCACGGGACAAATGGCATTTGCCTTTCAGAAAATCAACACACACACAAAACCAAGAGAGAATATTTTCATCTAATTGGGTTTTTGAAAACGTTTCAAGGTGTGCATGTTTTAAACTCCAAGACCCAATACCAATGTTTTCCCTGGAACATGTAGTACCTAAGTGGGACATATCAGCTTTAGTTGTTTGTTATTTTTCATCCGGTTATATAGTGCAGTGGTGAAGTGTTCCCCCTGCGATAAAGACTTTGGTTTGAGCCCCGAGGTTGGTGTTAATTCATACATTTAAAGAAAATCCTCAATGTTTCTAATTTTTGCTAGCGGGGACTGAGTCCACCCTCTGAAAAAAGTGGGTGGACTCCGTTCACCCGCGTGTACCCTTGACGTGAGCCCTGCTTACAGGTGACCTGCGCATTCCTCAAACGACCTCAAATAAAAAGAGTGCATCTTCTGTGTTTTCATTAATTGGTCTCGCTTTTGAGAATGTGCCTGAATGGGTGCATTCTTTTCTTCACTGAACCTAACTGAGTGCCTGAGCCCTCAGGGGCAGCAGTCAAGTGCAGGCGCCACACAGCGCTTGTCTCTCACTGAGTGCAAAGGCCGGCACACTGGAGTGCACCTAGGATAACACTGCCGGGTTCCTCCCGGGGAATCAGCTATGCAGCTAATCACCAGCGTTCCTACATGAGATTAATAGCAGCCTTCTTTCAGCCATACCTCAGCGTCTTTCACATCCCGTCGCCATTAATGTCTGAGAGTTAATCCCATTTAAATCGTGTGATTCCTCGTTCTGTGGTCAGGTTCAGCTGAAAGGTTTGCTTCGTATTAACCACTGCATATTTCTGCAATGAATGATTTCATTAAAACCCCTGCATTGCCCTGAGACTGTTTCTACATGTCCTCAAAATGTGATCCTGTTTTTTTTTCCCTTATGATGTATTTAAACGTCCTGATTATTTTGGTGGGGTTTATTTTTTTTATTTTATTTTGCATTTTGAAAGCGCTCACACCGCCCGCGGGCATCGAGGTGCTGTTACAGGAATTGTTTTTTTTTTCAGTTGCGTAATTGTTTTTTTTTTTTGTCTTAGTTACGTATTTATAACGCGCTTAAACACCCAGAGGTTTCTAAGCGTGGACCCGGGTCCGAACCTGTGTTGCTTCGTGTCGTCTTGCTTCCAAGGCGCGGTTTCTAAGCTTGGACCCGGGATCGAACCTGTGTTGCTTCGTCTCGTCTTGCTTCCAAGGTGCGCACGTTGCTGTTAAGCTATCCTCCCAGGTGTGTTCTAGCTTCTAAATCCATTGCAACCCGGGGAAAGACATTCTTCTTCTTAGCCCCGGATCCCTAGAAAGCATGGGGTTCAGCACTCGATGGGTTGCATACAGGGTCCGACTCGGACAAGAAATAGGTCCGGACACCCAAAATAAAGTGGCGCAGCCCTCGCCTCAAAAAGTGGTCCACCCCTCGCCTCAGGACCCTTGACCTCTGATATAACCAGAAGTGATGTCATTTGACCCCACCCCAAAGTGACATCCAGGGAAGCGATGAAACACGACCTTTCACCCCTTGACAAAACAGCATCAAATAGCATTGTGCTGAAGTACACTATGACAAATATGGTTATGATTTCACTAATGTGATATACATTTCATACAAGAATGGATTACCATATGTATCATTAATATCGGTGTGTATAGATCCATATTGCACTTTGCGTTATTTTTTTCACATTTTTTTTTCAAACCTGCCCAGGAGTGGCCAGAAACCAGCCCCACGCCCCAGGTTCCTGCAGGTAGAATATGGTTGGAATGGAGTATGACTGAGCTACAGAGATGATGATAGATGTTTGGTTGGTGTCAGGATAAACACATGTGTATCCCACAGGTGTTCTTTCTTCTAGATTTTCATCCTGGTAGAGGGAGACACTAGTCCGGTCCCCACCTTTTTCTAGGGACATTTAACCTGTATACTGCTTACCTCAGATCTGAATAAAGAGTTCTGCCATTCAGTAAACTAGGAAATCCATCAACAAAAACAGCAGTGGCTCTACACACCCGATGGTCTATTGTATGAAATATATTGGGCCCACACACATATACATTTGGTCCAACCTACACTCTTGTAGCGATGGCCAAAGTGTGATGCCACAACTCTTGACACACGCTAGTGAGTGTAGACTTCCTAGTAGTGCACTGGAACTACAACACATTTGACTAACCTCACCCCTAACCTCTTGTCTGAGACCCAGGTCTGTGCGCACCACAGTCAAACCTTCCTGCAATCCAAACCTGCACAATCAAGTGGTCCTAACTACAGCAAGACAAGCCTATCCCTACTTACTGTGTTCATAAACACTACAAAACTCAAACCTACTTCTTCTTGGTGTCCTGGCCGTGGGCCCACACTGTAGACAAGCTTGTGGTGAGCACAAATTTCACATTATCTGTGCTGCCTGCTCACCATCACCCACTCATCAGATAAAGCCATCAACCTCAATCCCTCCACTGCTTTTACAAGACTCTTGCCACCTTTCCTACTGAACTGTATTTATGATGCCACTTGTTGACTTGGCACTGCTGACCCTTTCTACTACAACCCTCCTTGCCTCCTTAAGCATTGTAATAAAAGGTGTAACCCATCAAGTCAACTACCATGCTCTTTCTGCTCCTCCAACCTATCCCTGAAATGACTTTTCCGCTCAATACAGGCTCATTTGTCAAGAGACCCACACACAAAACAATGCATTTCTTATCAATTTCTGATCACCACAAAAAACAACACTTCATCTAAAACATGGTCCTCAATGAATAAATTAACTTGCTCTGCATCACAGAAATGTGGCTATCCAGCACCTCATCCCCAATACTAAGCAAACATATACCTTTAGTACCTTTAGGCTGAAACATTCTTCACCAAGGCGGACCCGAGAGAATTGTTGACAGTGTTCTCCTCATGTTTAAGAATCTCTTGAGCATGAAACTTACCACCCTTCGAAATTACCCAACACTCAATCCATAAGGCTTAAAGTATATTATAACCAGCTTTCTCTTATGACATAGTCCTCATTTACAGATTTCGATCACCCAACCCAACTTTCCTGCAAACCAGTGCCAATTTCCTAAAACACTGGATCATCTCCTGCTCACACCTATGTGATTTGAGCTACTACCTCGGTAATGACAATACCATATAGCAAATGCCTTCTAACTTGCCTCTCAGATTGTGGTTTTACACAGCTAGTCCAAGGTCCTATCCACTCAGCCGGACATACACTGGATGGAATATTAATCCTCCACTCCTTGTGCATTTATCAGATCACTACAGAATGTCTTTCTATATTTCCCTACTGGAAACTCCTAATACCATGAAGCACACCCCACAACGATGTTGGCACTCGAGAGAAGCTCTGTGAACATAACATGCCCTCAATCACAGCCCATACAGCACAACATTGATGTATTTGTATTTTGTTTATTTGTATAGCGCACAAGGCCCGAGGGCAACCGGGCACATTTTTTTTTTTAGTTACAAGCAGTTTACATACATACGCAATATTTAAATTAAAAAGGTGTACCGAATTTACATGGTTACAAACACAATATTTACCTTGAAAATATACAGAATATACATGATACATACCCCTAAGGTAAGGGGGGTGTACGGGATACATAGTCAGCAGAGTAAAGGGTCAAGACATAGTGCGAAGGCGGCCTAAGATGTTAGGATAAGGTTCCAGTCATGGTTGGGCCTAGTCAAGGGTGGACAACCAGGCTTTAGCCTTACGCTTGAAGGCAGGGAACGAAGGTTCAGCTCTGAGTAGGTTGGGTAGGGTGTTCCTCAGCTTAGCTGCGAGGACTGGGAAACTGCGACCACCAGACTTTTGGAGGTTGAAGCGAGGGATGACAAGGCAATTAGCATGTGTGCTTCTAAGGGGTCTCGCAGCTGAATGAGTTGTGAACCTGTTGGAGAGGTAGCTACGGGCTTGGTTCGAGATACTTCTGTGTGTGAGAGTCAGAGCTTTAAAGGAGATTCTTTGGGTAACTGAAAGCCAACAGAGGTTACGTCTGTGTTCGGAGATGTGTGAAGACCTAGGGCCGCTCTAATAGCATTATTTTGGATAATTTGGAGTTTTCTGATATTGCATTGGTTGGTGCCTAACTAGAGGGCATTGCAGTAATCAATTTTGGATAGGACCAATGTACTGGCTAGGGTAGTACAGTTGGCTGGTGACAGAAAGGGGCGGCAGGCTGTGATGAGCTTGCATGTTTAGGTTGCAGCTGAGGAGACTGCATTGGTTTGTCTAGTTAAGGAGAGGGTGGAGTCCAGGTAGATGCCTAGTGTCTTGGTGTCCTTGGTCACTTTGATGGAATTACCATCGATGGTGAAGGATTTGAATGAGGAGTCAAGTTTACTGAGTTTATAAGGTGAGCCTAGGATAAGGATCTTGGTTTTCTCGTAGTTTAAGCACAGTTCATGCTGCGCCATCCAGGCCTGGATGACATGGTAAATGGCATTGATAGCTAGGGAGTCAGTTTTATAGCCTGTGATGGTAATCAGAATTTGGGTGTTGTCAGCGTAATTTGTGTACGTGACGCCCATGCGGTCCAGTATGTCCAATAGGGGTTTTGTGAAGACATTGTAAAGTGTCAGGGACACACAGGATCCTTGGGGGACTCCACATGTGACAGCGGAAGGTTCTGCAGTGGCGGAGGGGGAGAAGACCCTCATGGATCTGTTGTCCAGGAAGGAGGTAATCCAGGCTGTAGTTTTCTCAGAGAAGTTGGCTGCAGTTTTGAGGTGGTGACAGAGTATTTGATGGTTGACTAAGTCAAATGCTGCGGAGAGGTCTAATAGGAGTAAGAGAGACAGTTTTCCCTTGTCTTCTAAGTCTTCTATTTGCGTTTTTAAGTCTAGCGGTGCAGTTTCTGTGCCGTGGCGAGGGCAGAAACCCGATTGCCTTAGACCCAGGAGGTTGTTGGTTTCAAGATAATCTTGGATCTGCAGATATACCGCATGATCACGAATTTTTAAGAGGAATGGCACAGTGGTGATTGGCCTATAGTTAGTAGGAATGTTGGCGTCCAGGGTTGGTTTTTTCAGAAGCGGAATGACCCAGGCATCCTTGAGGTTGTCCGGGACGATCCCAGTTCTGAAGGAAGAGTTTATGAGTGTGGTGATGAAAGGCGCCAAGTTGTGTGATACCTCCTTAATAATAGTGGTTGGGCAAGAGTCTCCCTGGCAGTGAGGTGGCTTAAGGGTGTTGATGATGTGTTCAACTTCTGAGGTGGAAAGGGGTGAGAAGCTGAATGGTTGCAGAGAGGCAGTATTAGGTTTGAGGTTAACCTGAGGGGCAAGCTGTGATATGAATGAGTGCAGGCTGTTTTTTTCCCATTAATTTTAGTTTGGAGCATAGTAATTTTACCCAGTAGCGCCTCTTGGATGTTAGTGCACCAAGTGCTATCTTTGGAGCAGGTGTCTGGAGGAAGGGTTCCTGACTAAAGAAGTTGTTATGAAAATGGAGCGCTTTGTAAAAGGCACACAATCCCACAAAACAGATATAGCTCCATATACAAAAGTCATCAGCACTAAAATGTTGGATAGACCAAACATAATGATATTTGAATTCCAAATGTAGCAGCCAATTAAAGCAATGCACATAATGAAAATCTAGATAAGGTAAGCTAAATAGAAGAAATGGTTCTCTTCAGCTAACCTCATTAAAAAAATAGAAGAGGTAGCAATTACATCAACAATTAAATATATGACACTTGGAACATAGAATAAAGAAAAGCTAATATAGAACCAAAACTGAACCTGGAAGATAGAGCTACACAATATCCTATTAAGTAAAGAGGGTATAGAAGACAACAGCGAAAGCAAAATCCCCTGAAGAAGTTCTAGATACTGTCAAATAAATTCTAAATAGAACGAAACATGTTCGGTTAAAATTTACAACCTTACTTTAAAGGCTGTTTAATAAGTAGTAACTTTTGAGTCGTATGTTGTAGTTAAAAACAATTAGTTAGAAGACAACCAGAATACAGTTATCATATTTCCGCTGTTTACATACCTTTGTGAGTGAATTGTTTTTATATTGATACATTATTATCTTTGTAATGTTTTAATTAGCACTGATCACTTTGGGGTGTGCTTAACACATTTGAAGAAAAATAATCATTTTTATTTGTGATTGTTGGTATGTTGTTGGTAAATATAAATTGAAAATATATATTTTGTATTAATAGAGAGCATATCGAATCCTTTTTCTCACTCCTTTTATTGCTATAACCTGTATTAATAGCAGTATTGAACTCACAAATACACAAGGTCTTTAAAGTGTGTAATATGTATTGATTTACCAGGATTGGCCTTGTTGTATTTTTCTGGTATCCTTCCTTGTCTTAGTAGCACACCCCACACACCATCTCATAATGACAATGGTCCCAATTCACAGTTGGCACCATTGTCACACACTATACTTAAAGCAATAATCAAAGAAGAGCCCTCACTGACCCGACAGTAGTCCTCTGTGACTTCCAGGTGGCCTCAGCAGTGCCTTGTGTATCTCAACGCACAAGCACATCACTAACACTCTCACTCACCCACTTTACGCACACACTCAGAACACAGTGCCACTTTCTCTCATCAACTAATATTTCAGCTGTTCTGAAATTTGGCTCCACACTCATCTCCACTGTCCTTCCTCCTTCTAGTCTCTTGGCCTGTAACCTATTCCTCCTTATACTCTGACCTCACGCAAAACAACCCACCACCTTCCTGTTTCATATCCCCAGCTTTATGCTCCACTCCTTCTCCCATTGGTCTTCTCCAACTGGTTCCCGGGGCTAATCAGGCCCTCTCTTCACTGCCCTGAAGGTGTTGCAGGCATCAAAATACACAAAAAGCTCCCTGCGTTTGCCTCGTGGATCTGCTGCATTGGGTAATTGTTGGACCACACTGTGCAATATCACCACTCTTGTATGTGGTTCACGCCATGCCTGAATCAAAAGTGTGTTTTTGTATGTTTTTTTATATCCATGTGCGGGCGCCTCCCTAAGGCTGGTTACTGAAAGTCTGTGTTGGTGAGCCTCGCTGCATTTGGTCTCTCACTTAATGTGTTGGTGTCTATCGGCAGTACGTAGTGATCCTTGCTACTGTGTTTAGTTTTTGCTGCTCGCCCTAGAAGCTCTCTCTTTCCCCGGTACAATTGGAGCTGACTGTTTGTAGACTCTGTTGGGTTGCCATGTAGTGCGCAATCTGCCAGGAACGCTGACGGCTGCCTTGGCTTCAAATGAGACAAAGAAAACAGGCCAGCATCTTCATACAGATGTATCGGTTGATTAACAGTGATACTGCCCACGTTCATACAAGAACTTAGAGAGGGGACAGGAACTGGGGCCCTATCAATTGCCACCTTCCCCATATTCGATAGGAAAGGATATGGCTCCTACCTGGGTAGGCCTCTCAACCTTGGCAGTGAGGGGACCCCATTCTCTCTTGACAAGGTCTGGATACTGGTCTTGTCTCACGCATGCAGACGCAGCACACACTTCCATTTCCATGCACTATCACACACACACACATGCAGAGGTGCATACGACCATGAACTGACACATTAACTTACCCATGAACCAAACCACCCACATAAAAAAATAACATGAGTGGGACGTTTGTGGCTAATAACAAATGTTTATTATGACTGTGTATGAATTATTAATAAATGTGCGTATGTACCCCATGGGGCTAGTAGGGGCTACGTGCTTGTCCCCTAAGGGGATACCTAGAAAGAAAGACACAGACACCAGGGAAATAAAAGAATTTGATATAATGTGTAATGTGGTTCTTTATCTATGTGTGTGCTGTGTCTATGGGTTTAGTTTGGAAGAGTCGATCTGGCCCACCATGGGGCTGAATGGAATATTAAGAGAAGAAAACGAAAAGAAAAGAGAACAATAGAACAGATCTTCCCTCCCCAGGAATGGGCTGGCCAGGGGAACAAAATTTAATGTGGATTTTAAAAAAGACAGTGGAAAAAAAAGAACGTTGGAGAAAGGAGCAGAGAAAGGGAGAGGAAGCGAGAGACAAAACAAAAAGACTTACCTGGGGAGGCTGCTGCCTCAAGCAGCCCCCCACGGCCTAATTCACGATTGCACCTCAGCAATGCATGGGCAAACCCACAGAGACTAAACCAAGGGATCATGCTGCCTATACCATCCCCCCCAACCAATGGGGCCCACCCAGAAGATTTGTAATGGGCTGCAGGAGCAGTGGTGACAGAGGGCAGAACCCCACTTGTGCAGGGCACCGCCCTGAAGTAATGGAAGAGCACGGGCTGTGCGGTGAGTGTGGTTTGCCCCATGTGGTGGATGGAGCCACCCTGAATAAAGAATAGGGGACAGACCCCCAGCTGTCATCTTGAGGTCTGGCTGCTGCTTGGGTGGCAGGGCCAATGCAGACAGCCAAGCAGTCAGCCACACAACAGGACAGACCCATGAATGTACTGTAAAGGGGGTGACTGACTGCAGCAGTCACCCCATTGTGACATTGTATTTTATGTAAATACTAGCAAAAAGTACACGTTCTCCGAACGGGATCTGTGGACAGACATGACAACACTCTCATTAATTGTTGAAAATCAATGATCCTGTAGGTTGCTGTTCTGATTTGCTAATCGCTTGATGTGATTTGCACTCTGAATTCAACTGTACTGAGAATGGGCGTGTGTGGTTGGCTGACATACCCCAGAGCAGACGTTGGGGGGAGGTGAGAGTTGGTATGCTGCTGCATACTGGAACCTACTGTGCTCTCTCCCCAACTGTTGCCTCACCCTGGTGTGGTTCAGTTCATTGTGGTGCAAATGTCTCAGAAACTGTGCATTCTAGGGTTGAGGACCGGTCCTTGTACGACCACATTGATGTTTCGCTGATTTCAGGCAACCGTCTCATGTGTGAAGGTGCTGAACACCGGGGAAAGGGCTGGGGTGTCCAAATGTTATGTAGCCAGTAATGTCCGGAGGGTCCTAAGAGGTAACTATGCAAAATGTGGTGCAGACTGATAAAACAGTGTTGAACTGTGTAAGGAACAATGATTTGCCAAGCCACAAACACATTTTGACTTGTGCTGAAATCCAGGGAAAGGGGTGGGGTGGCCACATGTCATGTAGGCAGTAATGTCCGGAAGGTGCTAACAGGTAACTATGCAACATTTGGTGCAGATTGTTGAAACAGTGTGGAAGGGTATAAGTAACAAAGCTTCACCAAGCCACAAACCCACAAACAAATTTAGAGTTTTGCTGAAATCCGTGGAAATGGGTGGGTGTCCAAATGTCATGTAGCCAGTAAGGTCCGGATGATCTTAACAGGTAACTATGCAATATTGGGTGCAGATTGGTGAAACAATGTGGAATTGCATACTGAACAACGCTTTGCCAAGTCACAGACTCACACATTTTCACTTTTATAAATATAGACATATGCATGTATAGTTATATATGTCAATATAATACAGGTAGAAGGGTACCCAAAACAATTCACCCACACCAGGGCAAATCTATCTCTACTGTTTGGGATAGACATAATATAATAAACAAAAGGAAGGGATAGAGATTGACAATTTAGAAATTAGATGGTGACTAACTCCTCTTACAAACTACCGTTCAGTCCTGAAACAATTAACTTAGTAGTCACAATCTAAAAGTTCATATTCAATTTTATTTCATTACAATTCAATTCTAAACATACTAAGATCACCCATAGAATGATATTCAAATACAAAACCAGAAGAAAAAAAAATAATTGACATATGATTTACAACACACTCATAAAAAACATGATACAAAGACACAATGGGACAAACAATGACATAATGATCCAATTCATGTTTCTGTGCTAGAAGAACCCAACATGTTTCTGTCCCTAGCTCCACATTGGTTGGACATTCATCAGGGGCTGTCCTCTTTAAATCCTTAATCAGTTTCCAAATCTTGTATCTTGAGTGAGATTCTCATAAAACCACTTTCTAAAATTGTAAAGTACATATACAACCAATCCAAAAACATAAAAAAGAAGGAAGAAAGGGAAAAGGACAACAAGTCACTAATAAGTTAATTTCCAATTTCAATTCAATTCATTTCATCAACTACAATGATTCAAACCATTTATGTTTCATCATTGCATACGTTTGTGAAAACACAAACAAAAATGCAAAAGAACATGCTCTTAATGCACGGTAAATGTCCATCTACTGAAAAATTAATTAACTTGTTCTGCTTAATAGGAACCTCACTTCTTCAAAGCCTCCAAAATGGCCTCTAAGAAACACTGCAAAAACATGACACATACAGGGAAACAGTCTGATCAAACCTATATCTGTTTACAAAACAAACATCCAGAAATCAAGCAGTGCATATGTCTGACCAAGAGCCAAAGTCACAATTGTATTAATATTAATCTCATACCTTAATCAGCATGTGAGGCAATCACTGTCCTCCTGGTCTAGAATCCATATGTGGATATCCCCTGAGCCAGAACCAGGTAGGCTTCATACCTTTGATGCAGAAAAAAAAATGTCTCTATGAAAGGGAAACAATTCTCTCTTAGACCCAAGTTAGGAATCATATTGGCTTAACATCATGTATCAACAATACACCACATCTACATGGTACTATGCTGTATATTGCCAGAGTACACTGCCACTCTAGTGCTCATGGTCACATCATGGAATGCTAAACATAAACCCATCTATATTGGGTTTCTGACTTCAAACATAATGTCAAACAGTCACCTACATATTGGGATAATTTCCCTGTTTACAAGCTATGTCACTAAAAGGGGCCTGGGTCATTGAATAAAACTGTTGGATGTATAGTTAAAATAATTTCTTCTAGAATACCAAATTGTGCAGGGCACATTTGCCTCTATCAGTTGCACATTATTAATTAACTCCCTGAATTTACATAAGAGCAGATTATAGCTGGGTGTGTGTGAATGGTATTCAACATGTCTCACAGATTTTCAGTGATTGATAAAGTTCTTGACCTGTGAAAAACATAATTTACGCTAAAGATGTCTACTCCTCGAAGTGGAATTGCAAGGAATTTAGTTTCACCCCTAGAAAATAATGACAATTTAAATAACCAATGTCTTTTTCCCAACTAACATTGGACAGAAACAGAAGACTTCTGTCTTAAATGGAGTCCTAAAGCCAATTAATAAACAATTGTTGATTATTTTTCTTTTTCCATTTTATAATCTCATGTTTGTGTGACCCTTTGATACATTAAGATATTTTTTTTCTCCAACATACAAGCTTCTACCCTGAACCCAAGCCTTCAGAATGAGTGTAACGATGTCAACTCTATGAAACATTCTTCTATCTATGCGCAGGCTACAAACCAATAGTGTCCCACATTTTAGAGTTGTATCTGTCCTATGTCAAACTTGTATTTTTCTTTGCTGCCAAAATATGTTGATGGTTTCAGAAAATCTCAAGTGAATTCTTTTGTTTCTAAGTTTATTCTAAGAATGGTTATTGTCTTTTAGAATTTGACAAACAATGATTTATTTGTTTTCCCTAGAAGAGTTAGTAAGGTTTGATTGAATACATATGGATATTTGTTTCTATTGGCAATGTTGACATTTGTGTGATAATAGCAGGCAGACTGTGTTTCCTTTCTGTAATTATGTGGAATATTGTGGGTGATTTCCCCAGCAATGAAGGTTAGGGGACCACCTTTATTTTCTTGATGTATGATTTAAAATAAAACAGAATATTCAGATTAAAAACAGTCTGTTTCTTTTCATAGACTTTGGGGTGGGATGGTCATAATGGGGGAATTAGGTCAGCGATATGTCTCCATAAAAAGATTCAAAAGGTAGAAATGTACATATATTCCATAAATAGATGTCATTGCAATGGGAAGAGCCATTGGAAAAGGGAATGGTCTGCTGGTTCCTTTAACCACTGAACAGAACCAGGCCACCTCCATTGCAGAGCCCTGCAAAGCCCAGCTCATTGCCATCTCAAATTAAAGTGATCCTTGGTGCCCCATCCAGACTAGAGGTAAACACCCTCATTCTACAATAAACATCAACATTCTACTCTCCAAATGACCCTCTGACCAACCCTCCCCTTTGCCTCCATCAAAACTCAAATGTACCTGTGGCTCCCTCCTTTCCAAATTTTATTAAGGCTTCACAGATCTACGGCCTTGTTACAAACAGAGTGCAAGAAGCCCCAAACAAAGCAGCCTATCCATTGGGTGTCAGTGGGTGTCATGCTGGTGCATCAACAAAACAGATCTCTTTAAAAAAACCAATAACTATCTGTTTAATATAATTGTTATACAGAGGGATAAACAATACAAAGTTGTGGAAGGTTTCATTTTCACCACATATACAACAAGCATCATGTGTGTACCAAGCAGCACCCAGCCATTTGCCAATTATTGCTTTTACAGAGAAGGCATTCAGCTGGGTCTTTTTTTAAAGTATTCCATGGTATAAGTTTGTGACAAGAGTAAAGTACCTCCCTGCTCCCATAACTGGAGAATGGGGAAGGTATTGCATAACCGTGGATTTCTGGAGAGTCAACTCTTCTCTCTTATTTCACCAACAAGTCATGAACTTCTGTTTGAGCTTCTGTTTCGAGACTCAGGAAATACTTTTAGGGTAATCAAAACAGAGTCCCAAACCCACAGTTCCCGATGATTTTTTGATACAGCCTGACCACCCTGTGCTACACTGATACCCCAATACTTTAGCTAGATTCTCATCTTGACTCGTCCACAGAGCATTCCATAATAGAATCACCTTTCGTGAAAGAGTATTTGAGAGATAAGTGAGCCCAAGTTCCAGATGAGTGTCGTACATAGAGGGGGGGACACCCCAAGAGGCAAGAGAGGAAAAGCTTAGATTCCACGTACCACACAGTTCTCTCACATAAGCCCCCACAGCCACTCCTTTACCCCTGTAGGCTCCACAGAGTTATGTTGCAACGTCTTAGCAAATTGAAAAAGGACCAACAATGGTTTGCTTCATCTTCAGCCTCTGTTTAATAACATTGCGCTTCCATGTAAGACAATGTTTTAATGTTATCCGTAGCTAATGGAAAGTATCGCTGGTCGTAAGCCTATGATCATTCAGGGATATTTGTGCAGACCTCTGATGTTTGTTTGAGAAGCACATAGCAAAGCATTTCCAAGCAATTACTTTAAGTCCCCTGTAAGTCATGTAGTTTCCATATCTAGAAACCAAAGCTTGTAGGGATGTAAGCTCCATGTCCGTGGATTATGGACAAACTGGAAGGCTTACATGAGGCTTCCAACAGTAATGCTATGGAGCTCCTCAAATACTGACTGCAATTACCGCTTTCTATGAAGTTTGGATACATAATATGTGGAAGCCCTTGGGGGAAATTGGAATGATGGACAGCGCTGGCCCCACTTCCCCTGTTGCTAATTGGTTAGGAATACCAAGGAAGGTGGTGACTAGTCTGTAATGATATAGGTATCCGTGGAAATAACTGACTGCAAAAATAACAAAGTAGAAATGACTGAGTATTTTTGGCCGAATTGTTTCGAAATTGTACTTTTTTATTAAAAATAGGTGGGGTATAAGTTATGGTAGGGGGAATTGAGGGAGTGCAGGAGGACCCCCTGCATTTATAAAAGGAAAAAAAGTAAAAAAACGCAAATGTAATTTTCGTTTCTCGACCAAACAAAATTGGGTCATTTCTCATTTGTTTACTAATGTATAGTATTTTTTTGCCATCAAAATAAGAAACCAAATAAAACACAACATATTTTTATCAATGGTTGTTTCAGTTTTTAAGTGAATCAAGTGTTTCTCCATTCAGCAGTGTTCCGGTGCCTTATCTGCACGCCTCCCGGCCCATCAATCCCACGCCCCACTATCAAAGGCAGTTCGCAGCAGTGGATGTGTGCTGCCATGGGGTGCTGTCAGGGGCGCAAACGGCCAAGGTGTCAAACAGCATGTACACTTCAAAAGGTATCCCACGCCCAGGGTCCATTGCTCACATGGCCTCCTTAGACCCCGTGTCTCCATGCAGGCCTCCCCCGAAGCAGGCTCCGCCCCTGCAATCCACATAAGTGTGTCTCCATTCAGAAGTCTTCCTGTGCCTTTTCTGCACGCCCCCGGCCCATCCATCCCCCCTCCACTATCAAAGGCAGTTCACGCCAGTGGATATGTGCTGCCATGGGGGGCTGTCAGGGGCACAAACGGCCAAGGTGCCAAACAACATGTACACTTCAAAAGGTATCTTACGTGCAGGGGCCATTGTTCACATGGCCTCCCCTTACCCAGTGTCTCCAGGCAGGCCTCCCCCGAAGCAGGCCGTGCCCCTGCAATCCACATAAGTGTGTCTCCATTCAGCAGTCTTCCTGTGCCTTGTCTGCACGCCCCCGGCCCATCCATCCCCACTCCACTATCAAAGGCAGTTCGCACCAGTGGATGTGTGCTGCCATGGGGGGCTGTCAGGGGCGAAACCAGCGAAGGTGTCAAACAGCATGTACACTTCAAAAGGTATCCTATGACCAGGGTCCATTGCTCACATGGCCTCCTCAGACCCCGTGTCTCCAGACAGTCGTCCCCCGAAGCAGGCAGCGCCCCTACAGTGTAAATAATGCCACGACATATACACGTCATTCATTCACAAACACACCCCTTTTTGTTATTCTTTATAAACCACTGGATATTTACCATGAGAACATCCTTGAGCACTGCAAGTCAACTCATGAACGTGCTACTCTGTGACAGCTTCGAGTGAACTCGTCGGTGAGCTACCTGTGAACATCTCCCTGTTCTCCTGCCACTAATTACTCTGCTTGCTGAATCCAACTGTTTGTTGGTCAAGGTAAGGACATGTATCCTAATCATATCTCCTTCATTTGTAAACCTATATCTAATCCGAAGTATCTAACTCCGTAGTGCTATGTTAATTTGTATCATTGCTATTGACTTGAGTTTCTTTTGTTATGTTATCGGTATAGCCATTTTTATCATTGTCAATTGGAATCGTATTGCATCCTTCGCGGACCGTGCCTATAGTATAAGCATGTTTCATTTTCGTGCATGATAGAACATTCAAGGGACGAGTAACATGTTCTGATTTTCAACACATCAATGAATCGTTTGTGAAATGTATCCTATTAAACAGCCGCACACGCTGCACTGGTTTTGCTGTGGTGCCCAAAAGAAAGCGTGCATTGAACAATGTATGGTCCAATTCATTCTTTCTCACATGCTTATGCAAAATAATTTTCTAATAATGTTGACCTTTATTTTGCAGAATTTACAACAATGCCTGCATGTTATATTTTTGGTTGTCCTTCGAAGACCCATGACAAATCCAAAGGCCATACAATGCATGTATTCCCTAAGACTGTTGATCGAATAAGAGAATGGGTCAGACGTTGCGGATATCCACTGGAAGAGCTTGAAAGTAGAGTCAAACAAGTCTTGGAGGACAAGAGGGGTCATCGATACCGCATCTGCAGCCTGCACTTCTCACCGGATATGTACGAAACATCCATGTACACAAAGAGGAATCAACCGAGAGCAACTCGGAAATTGCTCCCAAACGCTATTCTGACTTCACTCGTAAAAATGATGCCACAGTCATTTAGGATTTAGCTTTACGCCTGTATTTTCGGTGTAAATACCACTTATAGTACTTTACATATTTATGTGATTGATTAACTGCTGAAATAATTACTTTTTTGCTAAACATCAGTCCCTATTTTGTAGAACCCACGTTGAAAAATGATTTGTGGGGACGAATAACTATGCTATATTATGCGTGTCAATAAGTGCACATTTCTAGTATTCAGTCTCCTTACATGCCATTTTGTAATGTTTGAATTTCTAAAACGAATAATAATTTCCCTTTACCACTCCATTACTATCCACCGAATATGAAGGAACAAGATTCAACATCCACGTGTTGCCTGGAGTCATGAACCACTTCGAGTGCGTATCAGGTAATCTTACCTAGCTATTCTGCTACAGACTGGTTTTATGTACGGAATTCTAGATAATGTGATCATATTTTTTGCAACGTATCATTGCATTGCACAATGTTTCTTTACCACTTTACTCTTGATATCTACCTTTGTCGTCTTTCAAAATTGTGTGTCCTGTTTCCAATCTTTTCGAAGTCACTAATGAAAGTACTGTGTTTCAGGGAGATGCTGAAGCGTCCACTACAATCCGAACACCCCTCGTAGTAGATCCAGTGTCAGGGGTATTGCTCATCATAGCTCAATAGGACGAGATAATCGGATCATATTTTTGCAACCTATCATCGTATTGCACAATGTTTCTTTGCCACTTTACTGTTGATATGTACCTTTGTCGTCTTTGTCCCGTTTCCAATCTTTTCGACCTTACTAATGCAAGTACTGTGTTTCAGGGAGATGCTGCAGCGTCCACTATAATTCAAACACCCCTCATAGTAGATCCGGTGTCAGGGGTATTGATCATCATAGTTCAATAGGGCCAGATAATCTGTTCACATTTTCGCAACGTATCATTGCATTGCACAATGTTTCTTTACCACTTTACTTTTGATATGCACCTTTGTCGTCTTTGTCCCATTTCCAATCTTTTCGACCTTACTAATGCAAGAACTGTGTTTCAGGGAGATGATGCAACGTCCGATATAATTACATTATCCATTGTGGTTGTTCCGGAAACAGACCATACAGTTGCTCTGGAGCCAGAGGTATGCGCATTGACATTACCATTGTATAAAATAAAGTCAGTCTAATTAGATGTGTAAAGCCAATGAATAATTTTAAATGGATACTATTTTTTGTAGGAATGTATACAAGATCCGTATATTGAACCGGAGGAACGTGTATCTGCCAGTATGCTGATGTTAGAGCAAAGAAGGTTTCAAAGAAAAGAAATAAAAATAAGGTTAATTATAAACACTTTCTATTGTTAGCGAAAGTTTTGTGCTAAGGCCTTCATTATATGCTTTTTTTATGTCAATTGTACAACACTATATGTTGGATTTAGACTGAACATTACTTTTCCTATCTGTCCTGTAGCTGCACAATCGAGTACAGACTATGCAGACACAGACATCATTACAAATGACAGATGCTGCTTGCCAAACTGTGTTTACCATGGAGGAACTATTCATTGAGGCGGGTCGTGTTCACACTCGAGATGCCTATGTCCAATGGCCAGAAAATGAATTTAATAAGACCGGCGATTCTGGAGAAAAGTGTTCTTGGACCATTGCTACAATGCGCCCACTCTGCCAGAGGAAGACGCAATTGAATTTATAGAAGATAGTTTTACATTACTCGATGACCACTTGACACAATCGACACCCAACAAAAAAATGCCACCCAAAAAACAGTCCACATTGATGTTTTCTCCTATCCATTGTCAAGTAACAGATGTTGAAATCACAGAAACTGAAGCATCAACACTATTGACCGACGAAACAGACAAAGATATCGACTATAGTATGTCCGGTTTGGTTGATATGTCCACAACGGTTCAGTCCGAAACAACAGTGTTGCCAGATGACAGTATAATAAAAGAGACCAAATACATAGTATTCGACAGCAGCTTGATGGAGATTATAAAGATGCTGAACTGTGTGCATTCAGTGGGAGGAGAAGTATGTGGAAAGCCATTGGTGAGCGTGACTCGTCTAACACAAGGCAGTAACCTGAAAATACATGCCACCTGTGAAAAGTCACATAAAGCATTTTCATGATCCGCTCCACCGATGCTGGGGAAACTGGCAGCTGGCAATCTACTTTGTGCAGCAGCTTTACTTTTCAGTGGCTCTAGTTCCACGAAGTTATCGAGTTTCTTTCAGTTTGTGGGACTACATTTCATTTCTAAAACGCAATACTACAAATACCAACGTAATTATCTATTCCCTGCCATTAGTGAAGCTTGGAAAATTGAACAATGGGCTATTCAAAGTACATTCCCCGACAAACGGTTCAGGCTAGCCGGCGATGGACATTGTGACAGCCCCAGATTTTACTGCACCTACCATCTTCAGGACATGGAAAGTAAGAAAATTGTGAGTTCGGTTGTCGTGCAGGTGTCCCAATGTAAATCCTCGGTGGCCATGGAGAAACTTGGTTTTATAAAATCACTGGAAGATCTACAATCGAGGGCAATGCAAATCGACCTTATAGCCACGGACGGACACGTTTCAATAGCCAAGACAATGAGAGAGCAGTATCGAAATCTTAAACATCAATTTGATTTATGGCATGTTGCCAAATCAATTAATAAAAAAATCTCAGCTGCAGGGAAAAAAAAGATTTTGAAAGTATTTCGTAATGGTCCCAGTATTTCAGCAACCATCTTTGGTGGAGCTCCAAAACATGTGATGGGTCTATGGAAATTCTACTTGAAAAATGGCGCTCACTGATGCACCACTGTTCCAACATTCACCACTGGACAGAAAACCAACATTTCCACCAATGTGAACATGGCCCTTTGTCCCCAGAGCAGGCACGGAAGAAGAAGTGGTTGATACCATCTTCACCTACACACAAAGCCCTTGAGAAGATTGTGTTTGATAAAACTCTATCAAGAGATCTGAAGGGACTCACAGAATTCTGTCACACAGGAGATTTGGAGGTGTTCCACAATATGTGCCTAAAGTACAGGCCAAAGAGATTGCATTTTGGCATCCAGGGGATGAAATGTAGGACTTTACTGGCGGTATTAGCACATAATAAGAATGTGGGCCAGGAACAATCTAGGACTGCAGGAAATTTAGGGATGCTTCGCTACAATATGGCCGTTACAAAAAGAAGCAAAAATGGGTGGTCAAGCCAGTATATGATCAAATGGAATTCGATTTTGTGAAAGATCTCATTGTTAATGTCGTCGAGATGCATACTCATGGAATCGCGCACAAATCTGTTCAGAGCACACATACATTGGCACAAAACATTGCCAGTGTACCATGTCCACCCAAAGCAGAGCTTGTTAAATTGTTCAAATCTCGGTTGAAATGATTACCGTCTGTTTTTATTTTTGCATTTTTTTTCTTCTATATCTGTATAAATAAAGTATGCATTTTGACTTTTGAAATCTATCCTCTCAGTCCTTTATCTTGAAAATATATTACAATTATTACGATTGCTTTCACATTTCACAGTTTAGTTGAGATACTGTGGGACCATAATTTTTCGTGTTAATGAACAATGGGTAACAGTGTGTAAGGATATTTGGGTTTTGGCAGTTGCCTTGCTATAGAGTTCCGCAAAAAGCTGAATAACTGCTGGACCTACAAATGGTATTAGACATAGGCCACAAAACATTCTAGGCACGCAAAAAGTACCGACTGTGAAAACATGCCATGGGGTAGGAGGCCATGAAATAAGCAGTGGTGTCCGTATTGGCAAATTTCACCTACAGCTGAGCAGCGCCACGAACAACGAGTGGCCCCCTATTTCCTGACCCCGTGTTTCAAAATTCATTTTATCATGATGCGTTGACACGGGATGTTGCAAAGTAAGAATGTACGTTCGTTTTGAGTGAAGGTCACCATCTTTGAATTTCGACTTGGGAGCTGTGAGGCCCCACGCGTCCCTCGCACAGTATAAGGTTCTATTGTTTTTTTACCTTGAGAGGCAGGGACCATTCCGAAAGGGATTGAATTGAAGGGGGGTGTACGAACGTATGATATGATTAGGTTGCCCATTCCAAAACTGCACCTAGTTACATGTAAGTTCAGTTTATGAGAAAACATTGACATGAACGGAGGATTCTGCATCACGGTCTGCATTACGCCTAGAGAATGGAAATTGCGAATATAATGTAAGTTTCTCTTTAGACGATTTCATACCAGATTTAATCGAAATAAGAATAGCTGACCGTTACTGATGGGTGACATTGTACTTGTTCGTTCTGTTTGGCATATTGCATTGAAGTGCTAGTACTTCTATCTACCGGGCAACAGGGGCAGGCCAGCATCAAGACGCATGTAGACCACCACTCGTTTCTCCCTGGCTCAACGCTAATAAATCATTACATTGTTTTTGCACCTCAAATTATTGCCCCAGTTTACGCATTACGTTTGGAACTCAACATTCTTATTCGCACTATCCGCGGAAGCAAATAGCAAAGTACTTTGATATTCCACGTTGTATTCTCTCGGTTCACATTGTGTCACCTCTGCGCTAATAAAGGAAATGAATAATTGTAATAAAGATCAGCTACTGAGCCACTTTTCGATTTTTATCTTTTGCGAACAGTTACATCATGCCGTTCTGCGATTGTCATCTATTCCAGACCCCGACCGATGGCTTCTTCAACCGCCAGCTGCAGCTACATATCAATCGCTGGATCTACTTGACCGTATTTTGGGACGACAGACAAGGTCCAATCTGTCTGTACGCGGTATTGGCAATTAAGAGCAACATAACAACTTTTATGGTGGTCTAGTGCCAAGTTGAAGCACCAGCCTTGCAACTCACCGTGCGACCGAAGTGCTGCAATTACCCAAAACGAACACCCTGTGTACCCAAAAGGAACAGCGCGTGGCTCATGATAAACATTTGCGGATTTATTACCCAAAACGAACACCCTGTGTACCCAAAAGGAACAGCGCGTGACTCCCGATAAACATTTGCAGATTCATTATACGACAGACAAGGTCCAATCTGTCCGTACGCGGTACCGGCAAAGAAAAAAAGTCCTATTTTAATTGATTCGGTCACACGCCGATTGTTATCGAAACATTTAATGTGAAATAAATGTACTTTACCAATTGTACAGTCTTGTTGTTTCCACTTAAAGTACAGTTTCATATTCCTAATTGTGACGCGCTGCGCTGTGAAATGATGTGTGTTGTTTTCCGGGTTCTGCGTCTAGACGCGTAGGTGACGACTGGGTGCGTTTGGCCATGCTGCCCAGCAACGTCACAGAGAGAGGCAGAGAATATACATGATTTGGTGATGTCAGGCTCAGGGCAGGGGATATGATTTAGTGCTGCAAACGCAGGTCACCCAGGGCGATGAGGCAAGTGATAGGATTATCACAAGATGGCCGCGCCCTGCTGCCTGATTTTGCTTGTGTTCATGAGACGAAAACTCGGGTAAGGTGCATATGAAATGTTTGTACGATCGATTGAATTAAGATTAAATGCACATGGCCGAACCATAGGGACAACAATATTTCTGACCGAACCATTCCTTTAATGTCCCAAGTCAAATTATCATAAAAGCACGTATAATTCTAAGTAAAGGGAACGTCCTATGAACATCTCTATAATCTGATAATCGGCACCACCCACGCCTGCTATTTCCGCCAGAATTTTGGTTGTGGTTCTGGGCTTCTTGTTGCCCGAAAGGAGTCTACTGAAAATAGTGTGTAATTTAAAAACAAAAATGAACTGGGCCAAGAAATGGCTAACATATCCAACTGATATAAAACAATCGGAAATGCCGTCACTTTGTTGTTCAATCTTCCCCACTGGGATAATGAAATAGGAGACCATTCAGCAATGATCACTTTGATCTTATCAAGCTGTGTTGAGCGTTATTATATCTTTTACATGGGGGGCATGGAGAGAATCTCAAGGCTAGACCACCCGAGAAGTTAATAACCTATCATTTAAGCACATGTTTCCCATAGTCATGGCCTCAGTCATGTCATCTATCTACACGTTTGCAGATTGAAACCTTCGGAGATAGCTTGATTATTTCCATGAAATAACGGACTAACTTCTCACGATCACCAACATATACAAGAATATCATCGGCATAAACTGGCACGTTTCTGTCTACCACCAATGACTACTTGCGCCAAGAAACAATTAAGTTATGCAGTCGACGCTCTATGAATACATACAAATAAACAAATATATGACTCCTTCACTTTGATCACTCATCCTAATATATTCTAAAATGTGTTCCAGTGATAGAATGTTCAAGATAAGAAAATGGCGACACCCCTGCCGAGTATCACTCTGCAAAGAAAAATAAGATGAAAAACGTATATTAGCAAATACTGTCTCCCTAGTTCAGATATAAAGAAGATTTACTAGGATGCTAAAATTTAACCTCAACTATGTCAATCTAGAACATTCTAAAGATATTACCATTCCAGATGGCCAAAGTCCTCCTCGGCACTGAGGGCCATCTCAGGCTATTTTTGCACCATGTATTTGGGCTTAGCTAATACTGAACATTGTCATATTGTGTTAAAGGCTGTCCTTTCCAGTCTCCTCTCATCCACGTCCATGCACCCTATGATATAAGCTTGAGGCAAGACGAACAATAATCCAGTGGCACAGTACACGCACCACACAGAAGAGCAGAAATGTTTTAACACATCTGTACCCCATCACCAGCCACATTTATAGCAAGCACTAGCTAATAAAGGGAGTGGGGAGTGTGCAATAATCAACAGTAAAAACAATTCCAGCATCCTCCACCATTTCAGCTATTCTGGAACGTGGACCACCGATAGTCAGCACACAGTAGACACACAAAGGCAAGTCCCCTTTCTACAGTCTAGAAAGGCTTGCTTAGCCGTCCTTGTGGCAACAAATGCCATACACATATTTCCCCAATGCTAGTGCATTGCCATCAAATGTCACCATGATATGATATGATGAGTCAATCATAACGCGCCTGTACGCAAGTGTTTCAAGGCGTGCCAAGACAATGGAGGCAGGACACAGGGGTGACAAGACAAATGATCTTGCTAAGCATTGGGCTACATTACGACCCTGGCGGACAGCTGTAATACAGGCACGGCTGTCGCCTGAGTCTTTTTTTTCGGCACCCAGGAATGGGCAATTATCACGGCATTACAACCCCGGCGGACCCGGTAATTGCCCATTGCAGGGCGCCGGAAAAAAATTCGTCCCCATTCCCATTGAGCCACATAGGGCTCAATGGGAATGGGGAAGCCGCATGCAACGACACCATTCGTGAATGGTCCCGTTGCATGCAGCATGTTGTGCTCGCGGGTGCTGCTCTGCCCACCAGGTCTGACCTGGCGAGCAGAAGGGCACCCGCAAGCACAACTTGTAGTTTGCACAACTTGTAGTTTGCCGGTCCCGGAACTACGGTACTGGCAAGCTTACCGTTACCGTAGTACCCGGACCGGCAAACTTATAATGAGGCCCATTGTGTCATTCAGATCGTGCAGGTGCGGGGGGAAGAGGGGAGGGCAATCGGGCAGCATAGCTCTAAGTGCGCTGCCAGTGCCAGAGAGAGAGAGGCCATGCCAGCCTCAACATCCCAGAGTACCCTGCTGAAACCCAAATACACGAAAGCCACACTCAGCAGGATGCCACTGAGTTCAAAGGTGGTTGCGCACCTTCTGGATACCCTGCTCATCTCAACGTCCAAGCATAACATTTCCCAGCACTCCTCAGCCAGGCAATTGTTATTTTGTGATTCTCCAGTACCTCTGTGGCACATTTGGAAGTTAACCATTCTCCATGCACCACAAACACAAGACCTCATTTTGGGATAAGTGGAACTTTACCTTCTTCCTGCTGCATTTCTGGGGCCCATTACCTATGTGGCAGTAAGTGGGTATAGAATGGATGCACCCGGGTATACACTGGCAATACTTGTGAATATTATGGCAGTATTTCGGAATATAAATGTGACACTTGCCATGTGGGGCAGTACCTGTGCACATAATGCTGGCTCTGGGAATACAATATAATAGCCTGGGCACATTATGCCGCTATGTATGCGTATTCTGGCTGTACCTGAGCATATCTTGCCTGTGCTTTAGCTTTTATTGGGTGTATTGAGGCATATGATAGCTGTACCCGACCATATTATGACAGTGATTGGGTGTATACCTGCCCGTGGGAATACAGTGTGCTGCAGGTAACTGGGCACACGTGTGCAGCCTGGCATATGATGGCTCTTACTGGGTTTATATTGGCAGCACCTGGACATATAGTGCTGTTCCTAGATATAAGATGGCAGTAGCTGGACATATGATGTCTGTACCTGGGCATGCCATGGCTTTGTCTGGGCATATGTTGGCAGTAATTAAGCAAGCAAGGTCTGTTCCTGGGCACATTATTGCTGTACATAGGCATATTATAGCTTTAACAAGGCATCGAGCAATAGGCTGCTAGACCCACCCATGCTCTTTTGTCCCATCCATCTTCCTGTCTTGTGTTAATGTGCGCCCTGATGTCTGTGGCTGTGGCGCGTAACAAATAAATAAATATATAAATAGGGTGGCTGTATATGGGCATATGATGGCTGCACTCAAGCATCATATGTTCGTCCTCATTGGCTGCAAAGGTGACACATCTAACCGCTGTCTTAACAGACAACCTGCTGTTAAAAACTAAAAAATCAAGGAACATCTGCAGCTTAGTTGATGAGTTGAATTTCAACATCTTGGTCATATCTGAAACATGAATTACAGACCATTGCACCACTACTCTGGCTTCCCTTCTTGCCCCGTTACAAAATCACTGTCAGGAACAGATATCATGAATGCGGAGGTGGTGTTTCCCTTACCACCCATGATTACATGAAAACTACCATCCTCCCTATTAATTCACCTCTTTTCCTCCAATAACCAGAGATAACATGATTTTAATTGCTAAGAAAATGAGGCCATCTGCCCAAAACGGCTAACTATACTCCGCCTCCATCATCAAGGACAACACTGAATAGCTAGAAGATCACATTGATGAACTATGAAAAACTTACCTTAACGCTGGCAATGTGCCTTCTTTACTTAAGCATTAGACAATCATTCCTTTCCTCAAAAAACTCAATTCTAACAGATTGGATCCCGCAAATGCACACCCATTTCTAACATCCGTTTTCTCTGCAAAATTATAGAGAAAGCAGTAACTACACAATTGTAAACTTACTCAGAATGGAAATCACTCCTGGCTTCAGATAAATTCCCAGTACTGAATCTGCCCGCTTATAGGCTCGGGTGAACAGACTTAAAGATGTAGACATCAATTTACCAGCCATAGCTGTTCTGCTTGGGTTCTCCTAAGATTTTGACACAGTTAACCACTCCATCCTTCTAAATCACCTGAAAAGTTCTAGGAGCCTGAATGGTTCTGTCCTATCCTGGATTTATTTTTATCCTTTGACAGAGATCGGCACCATCCCGTCCATGACCCTCAAAACGACTTGTGAAATACCACTGGGGCCTACCTTTGCCCCTTTCTAGTTAATGCATGCCTAAAACCCTTGTCTGTAATGCTTGAATCCATAATATATGCACTCCAGCTCTATACGACCCATCCTATGACAATTTCAGAAAGAAGCTCAAAACCTACCTCTACAACTAAGACTCCCTCCATCCCCCTGTGCCGCCTCCCTATTCTTTTCTTCTTCCTCTGCTACCATGTCTGATTGTGGCCAGCGCCTAGATGTCTTTGGGCTTGGTACACTTATATAAATGTCAAAATAAATATCCATGACACACAACTATCCTCCCACCCCGACATCACTCATAGCGATGTGACAATGTCCCCTGCTTGATAGTGGTGTGTGGGTGCGTGGCCATGAGGACCAGCTGCCGCCACCTGCTCTGTGATGCAGAGCCTTGGTGTGGTGTGAGAAGGGTACCCTGGTCACTCCCACACTACTTTGTCAAGGAGGCGACAGGAGCTTTTACACCAATACCAGGTGAACATTTGACCCTTTAAGTATGAATATACAGGGCCTCATTACGAGAATCCCGCTGAAAACAGAGTCATTACCAGCATGGAGGAAGTAGCGGGTCTGTGCTCCCTTGACGCCGCTTAGAGTGACTGATTACGAGTGCGCAAGCACACGCGAACCCCCATGCCGGTAATGGCCGTAACCGCCATGCCGCTAAAGGCCCTCCAACTCCCCGATAGCGGCATCACGGGACCCGCCGATACCACCTCCGCCAAGGAGCAACCCCTTAATTACGATGCAGTAATAACATCATGGTAATACCGCGCTCATAATTACGGACACGGAAGTAACGTCATTGTGTCGGAACGGGAAATGCGATGGAGGCCATCATTAAAAACACAATCCATCGTCATCCTCCCAATCCGGCAGTGATACAGAGGAGAGAGCAGTGCCATTGTTACACTCACCTGGTTCCACGGGGACGCCACCCAGCAGTTGGGACTCAGGTATCCTTCTCTGCGGTTCCCAGGTGTGACCAGCGGGAGGGTTCTGCCTGGAATACAGGTGGGCAATGTTCAAGACTGGGCAACTGGGGTAAACAGTCCCCCACCACCCTGTATACCCATGGCCTCACTGGACCTCTCCTCACCTTGTTTTTAATGCAGGTGTGCTCTCCGTCCTGCCTTCTTGGCAGGGGCGCGCTGTGCTTGGTCGGCGTTTGCGATCGAGTTACTTCACTGATGCCGGCCCGCTTTGAGTATTTCAGGTAGGTCTTATTGCTGTACTATATTATTGTCCTTGCATGCCTTTTCGTTTAAATAATGTCTTTTCTCTTCCTTAGGCGCGCGGAATTCCAATATGTGGCATAGACTGGATTGGGTCTCGCCGGTAAGTAATGGCGTTTTTAGAGCGCCTTGATGCGGTGAGTAGGCGCTAAGCGCAGTGCTATGATGCCTTGTCTCTTGCTAACCTGTTGTCTTGTCTTCCCACAGGTCACAGTGCTTACCCGGTGCATGGAATTCCTGAGGCGATGCTGGTCGAGGAGTGGCTTGCGAGGTAAGCTTTTCGGCACCGTTCATTAAATTGTAAAAATGTCTAATGCCTTGTTTCTTCCTTTTTTGCAGATCCGTCGGTTCGGGAGGAGCGCTGGTTCCAGGATGCTGATCTCAAGAGCCGTGGACAGCTAACGATGAAATTAGAGGTTTGTTGCTGCTGCTAACGATGTCTTTTTTCTCCTTTACAGATGCTGTTCTTCCGAGGTTCGCAGGTGCATCTGAACACGGTGAGCGTCACGTTGCAGAATTGCAAAGTAACGCAGAGCGTGTTATCCCAGTCGGGTGTGGTTTAAATAGCTTCAAGAAAGTGGTCCAGGTAAAATAGTTCCTATGTTACCACACCCAAAAATACTATACCGCATAGCTTGGTTCCAAGGAGCCAAGCTATGTGGATGCCTCCATGTTGATTGACACTGAAGTAAAGTAGTTCCCAATACAAGTCCTTTATCAAGTATGAGCCTGGCGCCAAAGGCGCCAGGACTGGCCCCAAGAAGGCCTAGGCCAAGGATGCCTGGTTTTAATGGAGACCCTTCCTGGCCCATGGGCTTGCCTGGGGGTCTTCTGGATGGGGGTCGTGACAGCCATACCACCCAGCATGCCGAAGGCTACCCGTAAAACAACCCCCTGCCTGAACAAGAAGCGCTTCTACGATGAGGAGCTAAACATGCTGGCTGACACTCTTGCAGCCCATGCAGATGAGGTTTTTGCCTCCAACCTCAAAAGGGAAGCACAAATAAGGAAAAAAGAAATATGGGAGGAGGTAGCACACAAGGTGTCTGCGGTTGTCACCACCCCCTGCACAGTGAAAGACTGTAAAAAAAGATGGGACGACCTCCGTCTCAGGGTCCGGAACATCCTGGCCAGCAATCACAGGGAGTCCATGGCCCCAGGCTGGGGTGCCCACTCCCCAGTCAAACGAATGCGCTGGGAAGAAACCTGCAGCACGACCATCCAAATGGAGTCCATAGAGGGCTTTGGCGAAATGGAGACGGGTGCTGCGACATCGGGAGATGGAGATGAGTGACCCTGCAAACCCCAGTAGGCCAAACCATGACGTAGTACAAATGGTGTGAAAGTGAGCCAAGCCAATGCATGGCCCATTATACACACATATACAGATCCATGTCCAGATGGAGGCCCAAACCCTGCCACAATGAAATGCATGCTTTGTGCCAATCCCATTACCAACAGACACCTAACACACAGGGACCATTTGCGTGTCATACATCACACAAACCTCAATACAATGCCATTCCACCTGGTAGGCATCTGTGCCGAATGGAGACGCCGCGGCTTATGCCAATATGCCCCCCCCCTTGAAACTACCCTGTGTGACACGCCTATAAGATTGCAAAGCATGAGAAATTAAATACTGTACAGCACCAACTCTTCTTCCCCCACAGGCACTGATGCAGAAGGTGAAAGTCAGGACCCTGCCCCAAGGCCATCTACATCCAGGGCCAGACCACCGCGGCCCACAGTGCAACCCAGAGCATGTGCACAGGCCAGGCAGGCCCATGAGGAAACCACAGCAGCGGACAAGACTGCGACTACTCAGCTGCCAACAACAGCTGAAGGGGAGGCTGATGGCACCCAGTCCGCTGCCACAAGTTCAGTGGGTGAGGCAGCAGCCACAGCCCCACTCAGCGATGTGGATGTGGAAGCAGAGGAGTTTGAGGACCCTGATGGCACAATCCATGTGGAATGTCCCCGCACTACAAGCCCCCTGTCCACCCCCCAACACACCATTCAGGGCACACTGTCCAGCCCCATGCTGGGTTCTGCGGTTCTACTGCACAGTCCAGATCTCACTACCACCCCAGAGGCCAGCCCTGCAATGGCCCACCCAGCCGCTGCACCCTCTACCTCCACAGCACCTACTGATATTGAGGCACGCCTGTCAAGGGTAGAGGCCCGGCAGGACTCGATGATTGAGCTAGTCCGTCAATATGTGGCTGATGGCGAAGAAACACGCAGAGAGATCCGTGAGGCCAATGCTGGGACCATTGCGGCCATTAACTCAAGTGCTATCATGATCCATGACAGTTTGGGTGCAGTCACACAGGTCCTAACCAGCATGCTCCAACACATGCAGCGCCAACAACCTGCACCGGCGGTGCAAATCACATCCGCATCCCCCCCATTGTCCACACCTACAAGCTCTGCTCCCTCCAGCCCTGTGCAGATGACGAGGCGCAGTGCAAGGCAGACAGAAATGCACCCGGACACAAAACAAGCCCGGAAAAAGTGTGGGATGACAATGGGTGAGGGGGGAGGTGGTGTTGGTGGTGTAGAGGGGATTAAGGGGGTGTTCATTGATGGGTATGGGGTGTTTATTGGGGGTATGGGGTGTTTGGGGGTATGGGGTGTTTATTGGGGTTATGGGGTGTTTGGGGGTATGGGGTGTTTATTGGGGGTATGGGGTGTTTGGGGGGTATGGGGTGTTTATTGGGGTATGGGGTGTTTGGGTGTTTTGGGGGGAGGGGAAGGGCGTGTGAGTGGAGGAGGTGGGAAGCACTTTTTTGTAAATATTCTTCATACACCTGTTGTGTTCAAAATCATTTAATGCCTGGACATTGTTCATTTCGTGTGTGTCCATTCAATTCACGACAGCGCACAGTGCCCAACTCCCCACACACCCTGTGTCCATGTCCACACGGTCCCAGTGCTCAGTGTAGCACTGACACATAACCATCAACGTCCATGTGGTTCAGAAGTAATTGTCAATCAGTGATTGGCATACAGCACAGCCATCTTGTGCATCACGTACTGGCAGGGGTGCTGCTTCTCCTCCATCATCATCCTCATCATCCTCACCCAGTGCATGCATGTCAATGTCAGGTGGCAGTGGTACATTTCTCCTGATGCACATGTTGTGCAGCATTACACAGACCATGGTGATCTTTGCCACCTTCTCAGGGCCATAAAGGAGTGCTCCACCAGACCTGCTTAGGCAGCGGTACCGTGCCTTCAACAGGCCAAAGGTCTGCTCACTCACGACACGGGTACGGGTATGTACCCGATTGTACTCCTCTTCGAGCCTGTTACGTGGATTCCGCACAGGGGTAAGTAGCCACGGCTTCAAGGGATAGCCTCCATCACCTGCATGGGAGCACAAAGAGGTATGTGTGAGTCAATCTGAGCTGACACCTTTAGGATTCACAGCCATGGCTGCAGCTATTTGGTGTTGACATGCACATGTACCTGTATGTATGTACACAGGTTAATTTGATGTGTTGTGTACTGCACTATGGTCTGCTAGTGTGGATTGCGTTGTACAGATGATGCAGGGTGTTCACTTGCATGCTGATGCGGATGTACTGTGGATGCTCAACGATGTCTTGCCACCCATAATTGATTTATGCTACTCTGTACCTAATCACACTAGCGGCATTGGCACAGTTGTAATCATGTTCAGTCATTCATCGCTTGACATACCCATGGTGGCCTGCTTGTGCGTCTTGCATGTTGTCATTGATGTACGGCATTGGTGTTTTGTATGCAATTGATATGTCATGTTCAGGTTGGGATGTTCAGGACAACAGTGTTTAGCTCTGAGTGCATTGCCACTCACCACCCAATCCCACCCAGGTGGAGTATGCATCCCCCCCAATCCCACCCAGGTGTAGTATACATCCCCCCCCCTAATCCCACCCAGGTGGAGTATGCCCCCCCCCAATCCCCCCCAGGTGGAGTATGCATCCCCCACCTCACAACCCCGATGCACTGCCATAGCCCAGTCAGGCAATTTACCGAGCAGCCAGGCACATCATCCAGCATGTTGCTCCATGTAACGGGCTAGCATGGAGTTACGCAGCACCATGGCATCATGTGTAGATCCGAGATATCGGGCGCAACAATGTGTGATGATCTTGCAGGAGTCACATACCATCTGCACATTGATGGAGTGGTATTGCTTGCGATTGCAGTACACCGCACATCAGTCTATATCATGAGAGACAACCAATTTGGCATGGGTGCAGTCGAGGGCACTGACGCAATTGGGCATGCCTGCCAGTGCATGGAAGCCTACTTTAGTATCGGCAAGCTCCTGGGCAGTCTGTGGTAGGGATATGTGGGTGCTAGCGTGCTTCAGGAGGGTATCCAGCACTTGGGTCAGCATGCGTGAAAAGAGTGGTTGTGATATACCATGCAGCTGGCCCACTGTGTGCTGGTAGGTGCCTGAGGCCAGGAAGTGGAGCACAGACACCACCTTTAGTAGCAGGGGGGGAGGGGGGTGTCAGTGCGTATTTCTATCAGGCTGATGATGTCGTCGTGTATCATGTCCACAATGGTGGTGATGGTGTCCCGGTCCTACCAGTACAGGGTGTGGATCTGCTCAGGGGTTAGATTGAATGGACTGGGTCTGATGCGAGGGATTGGTGGCTGCCTACGTGGCACCACTGGCGGCACAGGTGGAACTTGCTGGGCCTGTCTCACCCTCCTTCTCCTCCTGCGTCTCCTCTGTGCTGCCTGTTGTTGTAGTTGTAGCTGTAGTTGTTGCTGTTGTTGCTGTAGTTGTAGCAGTACAGGCATGTCCTCCAGCCCCATGATTTCAACAGCTAGTGGTATCATTTTGGTGTAGGAAGGGGTGTGCTGTGTAAGTGTACTCCTTTTGACCTGGGACAGGCTCCATTGACTCCACCTGTGGCGATTGTGTGCACCTGTGGCAGTTGCCTACACTGCCGTTTGCTATTTATGGGTGGTCCGCGATGCCTGTATTGCCGCCGTCATGCAGGCCCTAATTACCGCCTTCGGGATGCCGGTAAGTGCATGCCCGTGTAACTTGTGATGTCCTCCTATTAGCAGCATCCCGGTATTTCCGCCGCGAAGGGGCGTGTGTACGCGCGCATGCCGGTAAGAAGGGGCACGGTGCGGGCAGTGGCGGTATTGGCGGGTTGTTGGCTCGTAATGACTCGGACCCGTTAACGATGCCAATAATACCATTCCGCCTTCCTTTTTTCATTACCTCCATGCTCGTAATGAGGCCCACAGAGTAGTTTGGGATGTGGTAGCAAGGATAAGAGATCAGCCTGCACTTTAAGAAAGGCTCCACATTTGAAAAACACTTTGCATCCTGATATTGAAAATGGGATTGTAAAAAGAGCAAGAACTCTGCCTCTGCTCACCTAATACAGAGATTTTGTGATTGCATGAATGTGCAAGGTTTACCACAAATACAAGTTGGCGGACCAAACTTGTGTAGACCTGGTCTGGGGAAAAATGGAGCCCTACGTTAGCAAAAGAACCTGAAACAGAGAATCAATTAGAATACAGCTAATCCCGCACCACCACACAGAATCACACACATGTGCAGACCCTCACAAGGAGCACAGCCCAAGGAGCCCAAGGAGAGGGAACACTGGCATGGAACCTCTGGCAGCACAGGAGGAGGAGATGGTAATTGAAATGCAAAGGATCAGTGGAAAGAATAAGGGCTAAGGGGGAGGTATTAAGAGGAACAGAAGGGGAAATGGTGAAGAGAGGCGCAGAGGAGGAGGTGTTGAAGGGAAGATCAAAGGAGGAGTAGGAGGTTATACAGAGAAGAAAGTAGGAGGAAGGTTAAATGCGGAGAACCCCAGAGGGTCTGATTAGAGCAAAGGCTAGAGTGGAGGGGAAGATTAGGAAGACCAGAGGAGAAGGTAGGATCACAGTGACTGAACAATATACCCCATGCCTATGGGCTTTATGTAAGAGGGGAAATCACAAAATGAGACATGGAGGGGACCAAGCAGTTCTCTCGACCCAAGGGAGAGAGATGAGATGTAAAGGAAGCAGATATCTGAACCACAAGGAGGACAGTAAGAGTGGGCAGCGGGCGGATAGGATCTGGACCCTTTGGCTAGTGGAGGGTTGGGAAGCAAGCATTCTCCAATGCCTCAGATCCAGCCCAGCGCTTGTACAGACTCAGCGCCTCCAATGCCAATGTCCTTTCTGAGGGGCAGCTTAGATCCATGTGCTATTATGGACTTAGGTACTTCTGTATTTTCTACATTAAGGACAACTCACAAAGAAACACTTAGACACGAGAATGACAGCCTTCTCTGGGACCCTACAACCCTGAAATTAAATGAACAAAAGTTTGGTGAACTATTTGCTCCTCCAAAAGACTGTGAGTGATACCAGAGAGGGAGGCTTAGAAACTTCTCAAAGATATTTCTTTTTCTATAGGCAGAGAATTCAGAGGCTTTGTAGGAATTTCCATTCTGGCAACCTCTTTAGAAAATGGGTATACTCAAGAGACTGTATGAGCAGAGACTGGATGAGGTTTGTCCAGGGGTGGGGGGTATTAGACTCCAGGGAGGGTATGTTCCACTTGAACTCAGCTTTCTTTAGTTCTGTATCCTCCTTGACATTTTGCCAAACCTTGTATGGATTCCATTGCACTTCAAACTGTAAATAGGTGTGGTCTGATCGTATTGCCTCACTGCTAAGTGATGACAATGATAACTCTCATATCTATGATTGTCTCTCCAAGACTCCATGAAAGACAACAACCTCTGACTTAATGCCTCTGAACCTGAGCACTGCCATCCCTACCCGCTGCCCTTCCTTTGTCCCATTGCTCTTGCTGCTCCTCCTATTCCAGTCAATAAAGCCAAGACCCCTTGCTACATCACCTGCAACTCTTGATGAACAAAGCTACCAGGACTACTCTGGCCCTCAACATACATCACCCAGCACAGAAGACATGAAACGAGTCCCCAGTGAAATTGCGAATGTTCCTTAAAACACTCAGCTTTACTTACCAAGCAACTAAATGCAACTGCACACAATCCTTTACACATTTTTCTGTATTAAACACATACTCTCTCGATCCCTTCGGGCTGGTCTCTATGTGCACACGATATGCCCCCCAAACGTTTAAGCAACAGAGAAAGAACCGCTGCAGCCCATGGTGCTACCCTCTGCAACAGAAAACCCCTAAAACTTGAACTGTGCAACCAGGCGTCCCCGTATCTGCCAATCCCCCCTCTCCCTGGTCCACACCACAGAACACCAACCAGGACACTGTGCTCCCTTATTTCCTTGCCTCCAGAACCTCTGCAGTACAAACGAATCCTTCTTAAATAATGTACCTCATTTTCTTTGCCTACTGATTTCCTCTTGTTATCTGCAATACCTCTATTAGCACTCGTGCTGCATGGCCACCCCTCCACACCCAATGTTATTACCTAAAATAAACTCCTCTTAATTTGTTCTCTCCTGGGTGTGTTTTTCTGACCATTTACTGTAACTGTGATAATTATACTCCATGTCTATCATTCTGGGATGAGTGTATCACTATTCACCATTAGTGATTTTTATTTAACCCCATGATGATTACCTAACGAATATTACATTTTCGTTAACCTGGACTGTTGTTTTCATTACCTTCTGTGATTGATTATACCCTCCCCACTATTCTACTACCTCCACACGCCCCACGAACCGCGCCCCAACCCCAGTGATGCTCTCCCCACTCCACTTCCCCGTCCTTTTTGCCTTAAAGAGGCCTTAAACTGCCTATCTATGTGTTTACACGTTACCAATACAAATAAATAACAGGGCTGTACCTGAGCATTTAATGTTGCAAGTGTGCATGTGATGGCAGAAGCTAGTCACTTAATGGCAGATGTAGACCACATCATCGTTATGCCTTATCGTTATCATATGATGCCAGTACATTGACATATGATGGGAGTACCAGGGCACATAAAGAGAGTTCCTGGGCATTTGCCATAAAACAGCTGTCCTGCGATTGCTGTATCTATGCATATGACGGCTGAAGTCTGAGTTACCTGAGCATGTGAGGGCAGTACCTGGGCATGTGAGGGCATTACCTGGGCATGTGTGGGCAGTACCTGGGCATGTGTAGACAGAACCTGGGCATGTGAGGGTAGTACCTGGGCATGTGTGGGCAGTACCTGGGCATGTGCAGACAGAACCTGGGCATGTGAGGGTAGTACCTGGGCATGTGTGGGCAGTACATGGCATGAGTAGGCAGAACATGTGCACATCATAGTACTGATAGGGAATAAGATATCTGGGCATGGTCATTTATTGACAGCGGCCAATCATGTGAGGGTTGTGTCAACGCAATAACACATATCTACCTGGGCTCGTAATGATGGTTCTTGATCACACAAGGGGACGCCGTTGCATGGAATATGGCATTAATGGGACATATAATGTGTAATTCTCAGGAACTGATGGCTGATGATCATATAATGGCAGTGCGTTGGTATATGTTGCTCGAAATTGCAATTTTTTACTGTGAATTTAATGGCTTTAATGGCTTGGACTGCTACTGCCTTTGGCTGCGTAACTCATTTAGTCAATGGGACTGAATCATCCAGATCCCACAAACCTGATCCGCATCTGCCAGCTGTAGAACATGCGTACTGCATGTGAATATTACATTCATTGCACATTTTAAATCAGATCTACTGGTTTATGCTTACTGTTATTGCATGTTACACAATTTCTAATCAATCATTCTCGAAAGCTGGACCACCAGCAGAATAGAGGAGAGATTAGTTAAACAGTAAATTTTACTAAAATTGCAGACTACCCCCATTTTATGAAAAATATGAAATTGGCTTTCACTGTCTAGAGCTGGTCTCGTGGGCGACTCCTTAATCTCCCTTATTTTCGCTATTTATGTTCTGTAGGTTACACTTTCCACATGATGTCGCAAATTCCCGGAGTTGTCGGTATCAAGCCTATACTGTTAGAAATGCATTGGATAAAGAAATAACTCTGTGACTCTGCGCCAATTAATTCTTCAAAGACTGTATGTTTTATTCAACCAAAATTTGGATCATAAAACGCCCTCGCGCAGCATAGTTCCGATCATCAGCTACAGTCAAAAAAGTCTGCAATCACCCTGACCAACTCCATGCACAAGCAAGTGCAAGCATCCGAGTCACCCTGACCACACCCTTAGCAGAGCACTGGAGTTTCACCTTGGGTGAGAAGGACACGCCGTCCTGTTTCTTAGAATTGTAAGACTCTCCGTTTTTATAGACTTCAAATTGGAAAGAAAAAAACTCCAAGTCCCAGAATTCAAAGGTAAAAACAAGACTGGGTGGACTTCTCACACATGGCAAGGGGAAACCTGAGAGCTCCCTTTTTATTAACTATTAACAATCACTCTTTGTCTTGAACAGCTTAAGCACAAAGACGGGTTATCCTACAGTCATGTCCGACAAACAGGGGGCCCTTTTCCCATGATATCAGCTTCGACTTCTCCCCCCTTACTCAATAACTGCCTGGGTTTAGAGACGTTGTTGTTTCACTTACGTCAGTGGATTAAAATGAACAGGGATGGAAAATAAACAAGTAAAACTAGAAAATCGACTCATACTACAGTTGTTCAGTAGGAGGTGGTGGGTGGAATGAAGATTGTGGCTTTTTAACATGCCTTTCTTTCTTTGTAATTTCTCTGTCACCCATACATTGGTCAATTTCACTGAAAAGTACACCATATTTTTGTAACCTATAAAAGGTGTGTGATTCGTTCTTAAAGCCAGTAATGTGCAATGCTTGGATTTGCTGATAGCTAAAAGCAATGTGATCGCATACTCTTGATCTCCACAAATTAAACGTTTGGAGTCAATGAATTCATAGAAGTCATGATATTTCGCCAACTAACATTTTTTAGGGGTGGATCCAGCGCCTGATTTGGTTGTCTTTTTCATTCATATATTGAAAGGCTGTGTTTACCAATGAGCCGACAAAGGCGCAAGTCAACCCACACTAAAAGCCGTTGACCTTGAAAAATGTTCAAGCCAATATGGTATGATATGATATGATATTTATAACGGGCCTATACACAAGTGTTTCAAGGTGTGATGAGGCAGGGCAGGGGAACAGAGGGAAGACGGACAACGATCTTACTAGGCCAGGTGTCATTCATGATCGCGCAAGTGCAAGGGAAGGGGGAAGGAATAGTGCAGAAAATATGAAATTGGCTTTCACTGTCTACAGCTGGTCTCGTGGGCGACTCCTTAATCTCCCTTATTTTCGCTATTTATGTTCTGTAGGTTACACTTTCCACATGATGTCGCAATTTCCCGGAATTGTCGGTATCAAGCCTATACTGTTAGAAATGCATTGGATAAAGAAATAACTCCGTGACTCTGCGCCAATTAATTCTTCAAAGACTGTATGTTTTATTCAACCAAAATTTGGATCATAAAACGCCCTCTAAATCAAAAAACGCCCTCTTCCGACACGTGTTTCGGCTTAATAAAGCCTTCCTCAAAGCTGGGCTCCTTATTGTCCAATGACTTTAGGTATAATGACTGATTTTGTTGCTCTGCTTGATTTAGATTGGGTTCAATCCCAAGCTCCTTAACTGCTGCCTCTACTTTACTCGCGTTGGCGTTCCCATCTTATGCTAGGGAGTTGATAATCATGCAGACCAATTGAAGATGATTTGGGAGAATACCAATCGACTACCTAAGCAGTCCTGGAATCATGAGAATGACTAGTATTTTAGGGATTTTCAGAAGGAGAGGAAGGGTGTAGGTTTCTGATTTTGTGGGGGACAGTGCACATAGGTGATTCCTGTGTTTGGAGATGACAGTGGCACAAGCTTACGAATTTGAAGCCAGAGTTGTTCAGTTGGAGATTTTTAGTGTAATTGGGCATGATTCACAAAGATTTCTGCAGGGGCAAAGGAGGAGATTCCCGCGAGCATCTCAGATTTGCACTTTCTACCATAAGACATGAAGCTCAAGCACATTGGCAGGAACCAGGAGTAACTCTGAGATGCCCAGCAGCAACAGATTGTGAATCACATTTGTGAAGGCGGGCATCTCACAGATGCTCCAGGCACCTCCAGGTGTCCGCTGATTTTAGGCTTTGTGAATAAGTCATAAGGTAGCAGGTGCTAAACAGAAATGCTGACAGGCATCTTCTCCTGTGCTTAAGTTCAAAGGAATCTGGCCCTTTGGTTTGATGGGCACAATATTTCTTGAAAATTATGGGAGTTGTTTAGATGACCTCATATGTTATATATTGCCTTCATTAATTGAGACTAAACTAAAAAAAGCACCATTCATATACATTCGTTACACCATGTGATAGGTTCCCCATACTAGAAATATGCAATGCCTGGTACTGTCCTTTGCAATGTGACTACTCTTCATAGTTCATGCCCACCTGCTCAGCTACCTCATCTCATCGCTGGCTGCTTCGCGCAGCATAGTTCCGATCATCAGCTACAGTCAAAGAAGTCTGCAATCACCCTGACCAACTCCATGCACAAGCAAGTGCAAGCATCCGAGTCACCCTGACCACACCCTTAGCAGAGCACTGGAGTTTCACCTTGGGTGAGAAGGACACGCCGTCCTGTTTCTTAGAATTGTAAGACTCTCCGTTTTTATAGACTTCAAATTGGAAAGAAAAAAACTCCAAGTCCCAGAATTCAAAGGTAAAAACAAGACTGGGTGGACTTCTCACACATGGCAAGGGGAAACCTGAGAGCTCCCTTTTTATTAACTATTAACAATCACTCTTTGTCTTGAACAGCTTAAGCACAAAGACGGGTTATCCTACAGTCATGTCCGACAAACAGGGGGCCCTTTTCCCATGATATCAGCTTCGACTTATCCCCCCTTACTCAATAACTGCCTGGGTTTAGAGACGTTGTTGTTTCACTTACGTCAGTGGATTAAAATGAACAGGGATGGAAAATAAACAAGAAAGACTAGAAAATCGACTCATACTACAGTTGTTCAGTAGGAGGTGGTGGGTGGAATGAAGATTGTGGCTTTTTAACATGCCTTTCTTTCTTTGTAATTTCTCTGTCACCCATGCATTGGTCAATTTCACTGAAAAGTACACCATATTTTTGTAACCTATAAAAGGTGTGTGATTCGTTCTTAAAGCCAGTAATGTGCAATGCTTGTATTTGCTGATAGCTAAAAGCAATGTGATCGCATACTCTTGATCTCCACAAATGAAACGTTTGGAGTCAATGAATTCATAGAAGTCATGATATTTCGCCAACTAACATTTTTTAGGGGTGGATCCAGCGCCTGATTTGGTTGTCTTTTTCATTCATATATTGAAAGGCTGTGTTTACCAATGAGCCGACAAAGGCGCAAGTCAACCCACACTAAAAGCCGTTGACCTTGAAAAACGTTCAAGCCAATATGGTATGATATGATATGATATTTATAACGGGCCTATACACAAGTGTTTCAAGGTGTGACGAGGCAGGGCAGGGGAACAGAGGGAAGGCGGACAACGATCTTACTAGGCCAGGTGTCATTCATGATCGCACAAGTGCAAGGGAAGGGGAAGGAATAGTGCAGGATGGAAGTGCAGTACATGGGATAATAAAAAATAACATAAAATAAAGAACGGCGAGCTGGTGACAAGTGAAGGGTGAGTACAGACATAAGTGCTGGTTTGGGGACTGTAGGGATAGATGAGCTGCAAATGTAATACTACTCATCCCTTGTTAGGCCAGAGGGCACAATGTCACAAAACAATATCAGGTGATCCTTGGCTCGGTCAGGCCGTTCTTCCACCAGTGAATTGAGTTTCAGCCCGGTCCATTAAACAGCTCTTTGCACCCTCTTTTAAGAACTATGAAGGCGTCTTCATGAGTCTCCAATTGAAGATCTCAGTAACTCTTGATATCATTGGCCAAATGGTATCGATGAAGAAAATGAAGGAGTGGTAGGCTTCGATTACGCATTCTAGAAGATAACATTGCTTTTGCGTGACAAGCTTGAGACAGTGTAAATTCCAACAAGTTATTTTGCACCCCACCCTCCGCCCTAGGGCCTGTGTTGCTCAGTCTTCATTAAATTTCATATGAACACGTGAGTGAATTAATGCACACCATCCGCTCCACTGTTGCCTGCCTTTTATATGAACCCCATGTGTGATGTTAGTTCTTGGTCATGTGCTTCCAGGAACATACCACGCAGCATCAGCTAGATACAAATGTCTTCCAGTAACCCTGACTGCCTCATTGACCACCTGGCTTGAAACGATGAACAATGAGCTTATAGGTAATTCTAACAAAACAACGCTCTTGTAGGGGTGCACCTGTCTCACACATTATAAGCCTTGTCTTAACCTCCCTGGCTCTACAAAGGATTAGATGTCGAGGCAATGGTATTTCACTTTACGTCAGTAAATTTAAAAAAAGTGCAAGAATGGGAAAGAAACCAGAATAACTGGAAAATCTACTGAAGTCATGAGACTATGATGCGGCTGACTGAAACTTGCCGAAATATGTCACTTCACTGGAATGTGAATGTGATAGGCAGCACACGGTGTACCCACGGTCAACAGCAGGGAAGCTGCACAATTAAAGGGCAAGATTGACAGCATGGGTTCATGTTGGTGGCTTAAAAATGAGTAATCTCTCTGTCGTTTGGACCACCGAGCCAGGATGAGGTTGTGGATAAAATAATCAACTCAACAAAACTCCACGGGAGAACGCAACAAGAAGGAACAACTGTAAAAAGAAATAGGAAAACAATGACAAGTCACGACAGAATATTGGCTGTCAGATCTTGGCAAGCTGCAAACATCAATGGGACAGAGTCCCAGGTGTGGACCTAGTCAAACAGAAGCAAAAAGATTGGTCCAGCTACAAGTCAATACTGCATGGGCCACTTCAGTTTATTTCAGAGTTAGCATTATCCATTAAACACCACAGTATTCACAGATGCAATCCATATGATGATGCCACAGCAGAATGCCGTCAATGGGTGCAAGAGGAAGTGTGTAGGACGAATAGTGTGGGTTCTAAGCAGAAGAGTTTCCTTCTTATAAGTAATGCCCACTGTAACCAGGCAAATGCGTATGCAGCATTGAGAGCGCGGGCTACTTTTCAATCAAGTTAGGCTTCTGCTGGTATGGGACTGGTGATCCTCATACTATCTTGTGAAGTTGCATCATGCATGATAGTGGTCATACAGATGTATATGTATATATATATATATATATATATATATATATATATATATATATATATATATATATATATATATATATATATACACCTGTTACATTTTTATGTGTCTATCTTTTCTTTTTTAGATACATTTGCAGCCCATAGAGCGCTATCACTACATATATATATATATATTAATTAATTTGGGAGCTGGCCTTCACATGATGTTTTTGGTATTACCCACTTTTGCTGAATTGCTTTTTGCCTCATTTTTTAACAATTTTTTTGCCACAAAATGATGCCAACATTTAAAGATCCGGTTTTTCTGCTATTCGTGTATTTAATGTCATTTTATATTTCTGCCACCGAGATTTCCCCCTGTGCTTCTCTCGTGTGGCCATTAAGTCAAAAGTGTGCGTATATATTTACTCATGCTCATAAAAGCGACGTGATTTGCTTCCTAACGAGCTGTCCATTGTCACCGGGTTCTCGGCAATAGTTCTATGCCGTTCGTATGCCCTTGTATTTCACACTTTGCTTTAGATCGGGTGCCAGTATTCTTCCAGCCTCAATCGTTGCTTATAGTCTCTGTTTTAGTTTGAACAAAGCATAGTCTGCATATTCGTGGACATACACTAGAGGTCATACAACACTGTTGGCAGTGATCACAGGGCCTTGTCCATGGCTGTCACCTATATTGCCATGCCTGCTCTTCCATTTTATCTTCTGAGCATTTTCTCTGAGTCATTGGGCCTCATTACACGGTAGGCGGTAGGGATTTACCGGTACCGGTAAAATACCGGTACCGGTAAATCCCTGCCGCCTTACTACGAGGTCCCTTAGCGGGTTGGAGTTTTAACGCCTGCTTTTTGTAGGCGTTAAATACCAACCCGCTAAGGGACCTCGGAGCTAATTACGGCACCGCTAAATTGCGGTGCCGTAATTAGCGCCTTCCCCATTCCCATTGAGCCCTATGGGGCAGAAATGGGAATGGGGAAGGGCAATGGCGGAAGGGGGATTTACCGCCCCTCCAACCTTGGGATGGGGCGGTAAATCCCCTTTCCGCCAAGGCGGTGCCGGTATTTTACCGGCATGAGCCATGGCGCTAATAGCGCCATGGCTCACCGCCTACCGTGTAATGAGGCCCATTATCTTCTTTTCTTTCCTGGCGCCTTCTGTTGGCTTTTGTTCTGTTTGGTTTGCTCTCCTGATGTCTACAGACTGCAGCTTAGGCTAATTAAGAATTCATACGTCCCCAGAAATGTGTTTGAATCTTGTTGTATATTTATTTTCCCACAATGAGGTTCTAAGTCACTGGCAGTCATTTGCCATTTTTCTGTCTTTGGACTTGCCATGAGTGTTAACTCAGAGGACACTGTTACGTGATCTGTAATGTCATCTGCCAGAGGCCTAAGTGCCTCTACATCATTCATAAGCATATAAAAAAGCTTGACTTTGATGACACAACATGAACATGTATTATCCTTAGTCTCGGGAGGATAGCTCAGGGGCAATGCTCTCGCCTTGGAAGCAAGATGACACAGAGCAACACAGGTTTGGTCGCGGGTCTACACTCCGAAACCTCTGAGTATTAAGCGCGTTATCAATTACCATTAAAATCCTCTGGTGGGTTGTGGTCTATGATCAGCCCACACATTATTGATGGTAGACGCTGGGTCTTCCAGGCCTTTCTACTACTGGACCAAGAGCAATTTAGAGGTATACATGGTGCCAGCTGTGTTTCTGCCAGTATCTTGTTCAGGTAGACAACAAATCCTAATTCTTGTCTTTGGGTGCATACAATAATTCCACAATTGTTGTGAAACCTTTGAGGTATACGACTTTGCCCGTGCCTGCCTTCCATCTTTATCTTTCCATGTCTTAACTTAGATGTAGTCATTGCCTATGTTTTTCCGAATTGTTTCATTCGATGCTTCATTTTTCTTTCCATACTGCTGATTACCTTACCTACCCAGTGCCATATTTACATGCATATCAGCTGCGTATTGCACACACCAGGGCTCTTGTCTGTGCACTTTCTGGTGCTAATTAAATTATAGCTTTGTGCGCTTGCTTTTTTGCCTGCCATGCAATGATCTTTATGTTGGCCGTATGTACTGCAGTGGATTTCCATGATTTAATCGATTAATTCCGAAATAACCGAGGGAGAAAAAAACGAAAGTTATTTGCAAGAAAATAACTTTCGGTTTTCATCCCGCAGTCATTTCAGACACCCTGCTCCAACCTGCCCGCTTACTTACCCCTCAGTGGCACACTTCCCTGTGTTCCTGTGATGCCTGTTCCCTTCACTTCCGAGATCGGGAACCAGCGCTGCAGGGTCCTCCTTTTTGTTCAACTTTTTTTTTGGGAACCCCCAAAGCCATTACAGTGAACAAGGGTGTGGGGGACACTCCTGCAGCCACGCTCCCGTTGTTCACTGTAATGGCACCGAATGGGAGACTGGATTGAAATTTTCGGCAGTTTGAAATTTTCATACCGCCGAAATTCGATTAAATCTCCCATTCGCTTTTTTTAATTCAATCAATTCCTACTGCAGTGCATATATTCAATATTTTGCTCCTGGACCATCACACATCAACCTTTCTTCTTGTCAACTACTTTTATTCATACTTTCTCAACTTTTGGGTTGAAGAGTTGTACGAGACGAATGGGACTGTCAACATGTTTCCTCCATTTTTCCTTTTTCAAGCCCCGATTACAGTCCTGGCAGAACTTTTAAAACAAATACGGCCCGTGATGATTATTGACACTGCCAGAGCTATTTCCAAAAATCTGCCCAGTTGCAGGTTTACCACTAGCCCAGTGGTAGTGGTAATGGTATTTCTGGAACAATGCTGCCAGTGTTCCAGAGAAACAACCTGCTGTACATTTTCAAAAAATATTCAATTTCTGTCCACTCTCATATTGATGGTGGCAATGGATGATGTACAGCTCTGGCTCCTATCACTACTGTACATTTTTTTCAATGCACAAAAGGGTAATTTCTGACTATGTTTATGCATTATATGTGAAAGGCGGAGGGTGGGCATCAGGGATCCCCACTTTTTCACCCCCTTTCAAGCCCCCATCACCACAGTTTTTCCCCTTTATGAAGGAAAGCCTTTGTGCTTTCCTTCTGTACAGTAAAAAAAGAATCTTTAAAAAAAGTCATTTCACAACTGTTCTATCCACCCCCTTCCCCCCCCTAATATGGAGTTCCACATTGATACATTTTCAGGGTGAAAATCCACTCTGTAATACCATCAGTGATATTCCGCTGTAGACTTTAATAACAGCCTTCCATTTATGGCAGCCAGAAATAAGTAAAATGTACAGTTAGCAGGGAATATGTAAGAGTACTGAAAGTAAGTAGGGGTAATAGAACAGTGGGGTGGAGGGAGTTTATTAGGAGGGATACTGGGCTGTGTATATCCAGGAGGGTTTACCGTTCAGGATGTGAAGAAGATTCTCCTTGAAGAAGAGGGCCTTGATCTATTCTATGAACTGCATGAGGGTGGGCTTCAGTCTGATGTCGACAGGTATGAGAGTCCATCCTCTCCTGCTGTTCTTTCTATCACTCATGGTCAGGAATTCTCTTTACTGGTGTTTTGTGGTGTTTTGTCTCACTTTTGCCCCTTCTCTTCCTCATTGGATCCTCATTTGTTTTATTCCTGTTTCTCTAAATACAGGCTCTGGTATTGAAGCACTGCTCACAGTGACACAAATCATAGAGAGTATTACAGTACTTTTGAATACAAAGGGCCTCATTCCATGGTGGTGCAGGGAAAAATTGGTGGTAACGGAATTACCGCCACATTTCCAGCACCGCCATACTACGAGTATGGCCCTGTAGTGGGGGATTTACCTCCAGCATCATGCTGTGGGTAAATCTTCCCACTTTCTGCCGAAAATTGGCAAAATCGGCTAAATTATCACAGCAATAATTCCACCAGAAATGCCCCATAGAACCCAATAACTCTATAAAAATGGGGATTAACTATGCCACTGCCACTTGTAATCTGCCTGTAATTCCACCAGACCAAGTAGCGGTAATGGTAATTCCATTGGGCGGTATTCCGTGGATTTACCAGTCGGAGGCGAACCGAGCTACCACGAGGACGCGCTCGCAGGAAAAAGCAGAAAAACTTTATGTGAAGTGCAAGCATTCCATAACCAGACGGAATGCTAGCAAATATAAAGAAGAAACGATATGTAATGGATTCCGTTTCGCAGACACAGCAAAAAACAGATTAGTAGGCAAGCAGCCAAGGCTGCACTTTTCAACGGGGAGATATATCTTCAAAACACTTCTCTGCCCTGAAGATCCTTGCATTACCTAACAGCAATGATTCACAAGCAATCCAATTATAGGGTCATTTACAAGAGGCAAGAAGAACCAAGCCCATCACAAGTGAAGGACCAGAGGACACATGTACAAAGCAAATGTCCCCACACAAGACAGGGTCCTGAGGAAGGTGGTACAATCATAGGTCCACTGAAATGTCAATTCATCATTAAAGGAGCAGAATTAGTTGTGTGAAAAGTGTTTCCACACAAGACGTAGACCTGGTTGCAAACTAATTGTGTGTTTGTATGGGTAATTAGCAGGATTCAGTGCACAAGGTGATGCTGGCTGTATTAACAGCAATTAGGATTCACGCTAGAATTTTTGCAAATCTGTGATTGCGGATGCAGCCCACTGGTTTGAAAATTATATATATCAGGGGACGTATGAACGCAATATGTCGACATAAAAGATGAATATGAAATATGTATATTTCCACTAAATAATTGAAGCAGAAAATGAAATGGTAAAGAAATAACCAAAACATTGAATATGATTGGCTTTTAGAAATGAGTGAAGAGATTTTGCTTTAAGCATTGATTGCAGGAAACGGCATATCTACAAGAAGAGAAAAAGAAAAAATGTTGAGGTACAATTGTGTCATTATATCTTGTTCCACCTCAAGTAACTTACATTAAGGGGATCCCTTAGGTTTCATGGACCCTTCATGTTACCGCATGCTTACTTCATGCAGTAATGCTGAATGTGTTTGTGTTATTAATAATGACGCCCACAGTATTTCCTTCCTGGCCCTGTGCAATGGTTGACGTATCCATTGCTGCTGTTTGTTTCCCTTCCAAAAATGCCGTCAGCGTTGCCTGTTTTGTACATTTCAGCGTTTTCATGTACATAGTGAAAATGACTTTTGCTTGTCCCCAAAAGGCCTCTTCTCATCTCCCATAGTTAGCGCTGCTCTCATTTGTAGTTCTTCATTATCTGGAATGTTTCTGTTGAGAAATGTTTGGAAATGTAAATGCTGTCTGCCTTGCAGTGCACAGGGCCTTTGATTTTTGCCTATTGGGATACTGCTACTGCCTGTTCATCTCTCAGAAATTCCAAAATCAGAGGCTGCGGCTCATCTTTTCTCTATTTTTTAAGGTTGTACCCACTAATATTTGGAAATCTATTTGCAGTTCAAATGATTCAGTTATACATTTTTCTAGGCGTGCACTGGGCTCGTCTTCATCTCTTTCTTTTCACACTGTTACTCTTGTTTCTGTCTTCCTGATCAGTGTGGATCACGTGTTCCCTTAAAAAAATGTTTCAATGGTTATCAATTGATGTAATATTGTGACAATGGCAGTGGGTATGATTCCATATTTGGTAATAGTGAGTCTCAGCACTTTAAGTGTCCCGGGGCCTGCCGGGACTGGGCCCCGGCAGGCTCCGAAATTTTGCTTTCAGGCGGGGCCCTGCCGGGGCCCTCTAATCTCCCCTGTTAGATCTCCCCTGGTAATCTCCCCACTACACGAAAAGGCATTTTTTTTTACAGCCAGAAGCTCTCGCTTGTGTGCGAGAGATTCAGGCTTCAGAAAAAAATGCCTTTCAGCCATAATGGCGGCACCGCACCTGCGAGACATCCCTTTAATCAAGTGATGCACGTGGTCCGGCGCCACCATTATGGAGAAAACGTGAGGCCGCTGGAAGCAGAGGCCTTGCTTTCTAAATACTGAAGCTCCCGCGGATTCGCGGGAGTTTCAGTTTTTAGGAAAAAGGCCTCTGCTTCCAGCGGCCTCACCCTTTCAGCCTTAATGGTGACGCTGCCCCTCCCCAGCTGGCGAGGGGCAGCACCACCATTAAGGCTGAATAGGCGAGGCACTGTCCCCTGCCAGGCAAGCCTATACAAAATAAATGCAGAGATCAGCACCCTCTCCCCCAAAGGGGAGAGGGTGCTAATCTCTACAAAAGACTGCCTGGCAGGGGTGCCAGTAGCCCATTGAGCAGGGGCTCGTCAATGGGGCGTGGCCTAACGGGCCATCAAGAACCCCATTGTTAGGCCACGCCCACTCGATGAACCCCGGTTTGATTTGTAGTGCCACTTAAGGCACTGGTGAGTCTCCATTTAAGACCCCTCACCCACCCACGTCTGAGGGTCAGGGTAATGGGAAAAGTGTTCCTAAGTGCCAAATTGTTGTGTTGGTGTCTGCACCTTGTTTCATTTTAATGTGTTGTTTGTTTTGATATTTGTTTGTTCCCTGTTACTTACTGTTTAAATCCTGCCCAACTATGTTTTCTTACATTTTGTGTCATTTCATATTAATCTCAGAATACATCTTCCCAGTGTTATTTTGCCATTGTGGATTTATTTGCATTATATGTGGCGCTCTTAGCGGTGGAGGACAATGGATTGGTGCGAGATAACACTTCTATTCCAGTATTGAGTTTTTCTTTTAGAATTTTCATAAAATGCTGATTTTGAACTTATTGTTACATGATGGCTCTCGTGTTTTTTTGTTTACTTAGGATTCGTTAATATGTTAGGTTTGTGAGTAGCTGGTGTCTACGTTTGTGTAGTGGAAATGCAAGTTCAGTGCAGTAAAAAGGCGTGAACTGATCAGCTACGGGAGTAGCCCAATAAAATGGGAGGGGGCTTTATTGAAGGCTGCATAGGTTTATGCATTTGGCTAGAGAAGGCCCCTATTAATGGTGTTCTAAATAAATGACCTACAGGTAATAAGGCTTGAATTGCAGATGAGTATGTGGGACTTAACATTAGATCCAAGCAAACAGGTCTGGGTGCTCGCTTTCAATAGAATTACATTTGCATTTTGTTGATTTGCCTAGCAGTGGTAGAAGCTGGCAACACATTGCAAACTATTATTAAGAAAATGAAAGCTATGCATGTAAATCACATTCAAGGAACCAGGTAATCTTGTGCATAAATGTTTAATAAAATTGATCTGTGATATTAAATTTGTGTTTTAGAATTTTGAAGGTGGAACAACACTACCTTGTTTCTTGAATGTGATTTACATTTATAGCTTTCCTTTTCTTAATGATATATTGTGTACCCTACAAGGTGGGAAGGCTTATTCAACCAGGTGAGTTAGCAGTTTATGTTACTATGAGCACATTGCAAACTACACGTTGCCAGGACCTCGAGGAAAGAAATGAACAGCGCTCTCAATACATTTGAGGTCAGGATGAGAAGCTAATGGATGCTGGGGGAAGCCAGCAAAGGTACAACCATTTTATAATTCAGTATATTAGTTCTGGAAACTGACCTATTGATGGTTTCAAAATGTCCTATGGTGGGTTCAAATTGCCCCTTAGCACATTTCAGCCTGGGGCGTTGTTCGAAGAGTTTCTAGGTTGCAAAAGTAAGTCCATAACGTGTTAACAGCTCAAGGCTCTTGTAGTGTCATTATCATTTGTGTTCTCATGAGAAACAGGTGGAAATGTCCAGCGGCAGATAAATAAAGATCCCCTGGGCATCTCAAATGTCTCATTGTTTTGGCACCATGATGTGGGAACAGTGGGTTGAACTGTGAGGTCACAGCAGGAGCCCAGGGTGGTGTGGTAAGATTTGCAGGACCCAATCATTTCTGCATAATGTATGTCACGCTATAGTGGAATTGCATAGCTCTGCCAGTTAGCCTCATTTGGGGGATTGACCTAATGTTGCAATGTGTTTTGATGCTAATTATTTTGTAAAATTATAAAAGTTTTCATTTTTGGGCCAGCGCTTTTCATGTAGTTCTGTTCCACATTCTGTTTGAATTTCGCTTACCCAGCTGTAACTGAGCCCAGAATAAATTGTGTTACTTCTTGCCTGGCATACACTCCTTTTTAAGACAACTTTTGTTGAAACTTTTACTGGTGAGTTCTGAGGCAACACTCAGTTCCTTTTGTGGTGACCCGTTTGAGGATTCACCTTTCCTGACTAGACGTGGGGATTTCAGCCATACTCCCGGAGGAGTGCGGTACAGCGTGCAGACGAGTCTTAAGAGCGCAATACTGTGGTGGCCCAGGATATGCTGAGTTCACAAAGGTCTGCCTGGTCCAAATGCTCCCTGCTCTCGGAAGGGGCACTGGCCTTTAAAGGAAGACTCTGGGCTCGGGAAGACTCGAGAATCTCCAAAAAAGAATACATGAGTGTACCCATGCATGAATGTGCAGGGAGAGAGGGATTATTTTTATGGTGTACAGGATGCACCCTCAAGAGGTGGAGGGCGATTAGCCATTGTAGTTGTAGATTTTAGGTCCACTTACCCGACAGGTAGTGACTGGATGGTGGCACATCTGTGCTAAAGCAGAGGGTAGCATAGTAAAGTGGCAACCCTTGTTAGACAAGCATTGCGTGTAGTGCAGGCAATTGGTATAGTTGCATCATTTGTTATTTTTTACGGGGTAAAGAGTATTGAAGACTGCGAAGAAAAAGAGAAAAGGCATATGCATGGATGTCTTGTCAAAACGTTAGTAGTTCATTGTAGCAAAGTGTAGTTAGCGTGCTGTTCAGTTTATTGTGCCTGTGGAAGTGGCAGAAGGGCCATAGCCAAACTAACGTGTAAATATTGAATGAGCTGTGTAGAACGTGCAAGGGGCACGGTTGAACGAATGGAGGAGCAACCGAACCCCAGGCACACTAACATAGAGCATAATTGTTAAGGTGGTGGGCCTGCGGAGAGGGACATTGGTGTACTAACTGAACTAACAAGGCAGTCCTGTGGAGAGGGCCATTGTGTGTGAGTGTGTGAAAGGGCGCAGCCTGAGTCGAAGGCCAGTGTGAATGAAATAGAGTGGACGAGTGAAAGGGTAAGTATAAGAGTGAGTGAGCAAGTGTGAATATGTGAGGCACAAAAGGATTTTGAGATATAGGGCAAAGAATAAAAGGGGGTCAAAAGAGTACTCTAAAAAGTTAGGAAAAGGGCGCAATAATTACATCTTATCTTATGGATTTACTCCTCAGTCACATGTGTAAAGAATGGCCCCAATAACGCAAAACATATCAAAATTCCATTTTCAGTGGGCAAGGGACATAGTGGGAAGTGTTATCCGGAATGGCTTGTGGAGGGAACAATTCAGAAGGACATAATAGACAGTATTTACTCATATTTGTCAGCAACATACAAAGGCGCAAAACTTAAAAAGAGAAAGTATATTGTAAGAAGGAAGAGGGGGGAAGAGAAGCCAGCGAGCCACCCCTCGCATATGCATTATATCCATTATAAAAACCAGCTGCAGGATACACCAAACCCAAGTGAGCATACCCAGACAGGGAGAAAACAAAGAAAAACAAGGCAGAATTAGAACCCCATCCAGGGGATAAGGAAGAGAAAGGGAAAAATAAATACTTAGCAGACATTAAGAAAAACACACAAGAGCAACTTGATTCAATGTTTAGAGAAGCAGAAAAGGTAATGGGGAGAGGGATAGAGACAAAGGGGAAGGAGTAGGTAAAGAGGGAAGACAAGCAGGGATGGACAGCAGGAAGCATACAATTTAAAATTGATGATTGGAGACAGGACATGGAAGAAGATGAACTAGATATGCCAGAGGGTGATCATACTGCATCAGACTAGGAGGATAGCAGCAACAGTGAGAGCAGGGAGGACGGATTCGACACATGCGATTTACAGAGTGTGAGTAGAGAGAGGAGGAGAGAGAGGAGGAGAAAAAAGGGGGATGAAGAAGAAAGCACACAGGAGACTGGGGAAATAGGCCTTGAAGCAGGAAGGCAAGGATGGCAGTAGTAAAAAGACCACTATGGTAGGCTAGGCACCAAGCACCGACACAGTTGCCCCTTCTGCAGAAGGCAAAAGAGGAAGTGCATTATGTGCCCTTGCAGACAATGGATAAGGATAATCTGGTGTACAGTTTACCTTCACTAATGGCAGGGGGCAGCAAGTGGATATACGTATTTGAGAAGGAGACAGAAGGGATCCCATTGGCCATAGGGGACATTAAGAGCTTATTGGCAGTATTGGTGGGGGAAAGGAGTGACAAGATTTGGCAGCAATCGGAATATGCAGGGTTGAATTTACGCTCTAACATACATGACGAGGCACCTTTAATAATTACTAAGCACACGTATGGAAGGCTCTGAGACAACTGTTTCCAGACCCATCAGATATGGCATCAATAGTAGCATGAAAAATGAAGCCAGATGAGGATCCTGCAGAGTACATACGATCGATTCAAGAAGTGTGGATCCAAAAGAAATAATTATCTTGGGACGATAAAATTCCCCTATTCTATCACATCATAGTGAGGGGGGGCTTCCCACATACATACAAGCTTCCCTAGAAAAGGTGGTTGGAATTGAACAAAAGGATGGCCTGAGATGCAAGCGACTATTGTACATTAATGTAAAATTAAACAGGAAAAAGACAAGGAGGTAGCAGACAATGCGATAAAAGCAGAAAACAAACGTGTGCAGAAAAAAGTGCCAAAACAAGCATGGCTGGGCCAATGCTCACAGGACCAGTCAGCCTTCCACCCACCCAACAGAGAGGGCTTCCAGTGACAGCAGCAGTGCCACAAGGGGGATACACACAAGTACTGTATAACCCACAGTGTGGGATGCAGCAGATACAGCAGCAGCCTGGTTTCATAAACACACAACCGCCTTGATTTGCACATGCAGGGGTATTAAGCACGTACATGGGACAATGTCAGATGGGCAGAGGATAATACCCAAGGGGAAGGGGATTTAGATATAGGGGGCTGAGGCCCCTGTATGGAGGACAGTGTTTCGCCTATCGGGAATTTTGATCACTTTGCCACTAACAGGACAGCAGGAAGTATGCAGCCACAGCAGCAGTATACACAGAGGTACGTACAACTGCAGCAGGCACAAATGGTGCTGCATGCAACAGATGCAAGTGAAACCAATGCAGACACAGGTTGTGCAGCCTATGCAGACACAGGTTGTGGCTACACAGAGACAAGGACCAACCCTAGGTGGAGCAGAAGCACATGGTACAGTGAGCGTACTCCAGGTACCAGCACAGACATTTGCACCAGAGAAGGTGACAATATTGGGGCAGAATGAGGTGCCTCATTACATAGGAGTGGCAGTGGTGGGAGAGAATCCATTTACATTTTTGAGCAATACACTCTCCCAACAGGGGTTCCCATAGGAAGTACAAGTGTGTCCTGTCCTAGCAGTAACTGAAGACCACAAAGAGGAGCCTGAGGTAGCAGATAAAATATGACAGAGGGACTTTTCCTTTCTAATAGATATAGGAGCTACTATGTCCTGTATAAAGGAAAGAGGATTCCAATAATCCAACAAGAAATTGGACAAGCAAGGCTTTTCGGGGAGCATCCAAGAGGTTCCTCTGATAAAAGATTTACCATTGACAATAGGGACACAGCATATAGTAGCACCATTATTGTACTCTAAAGACACACTGATTAAAATATTGGGGAGAGATTTGTTATGCAAATTAAAAGCCATGATTCCTTTCTAGGAGAAAGGGATGGTGAGCACCACACCTGAGATGTACCCAGCCAGGGTGTCAGTGTTAATACAAGCATACTACGTACATAGCACATTGAGAAGGATACCTTAACACATACAGATGTTCCTGTATGGGGTACAGGTACTGCTAGGATGGATCCCAGGAATTTGTAAGGAAGGCATGAAATCAACAATAAGACAGACAAAAGTGACCACAATTCAAGGGTGTTTATTGAACTTCAATTGGGTTTGAAAAATGCCTATCTAATCCTAAATCGAAAGATGGGGGCAAGCTACTGCCATCAAATAATAATAACACAGTCCTAGTGGTGTCTTGTCAAAATAAAAGGGCCTATTCTAATAAACCTATTGCAAATCCTTACCTCTAAATATAAATAGTGTGGGAAACAATGTTATGCAAAAGAAAAGTGTTCAGAAAATGATGTCAGGATATTCAAGCTGTTGGCTTCCCTTCCCCACGTTTTCAGAACAGGACAAGGTGGCACACTCGAGATTAGCTGAGTCTATGGCTTCTCTATCATGATGGTGCAGTTCAAAACTTCAACATCAAGGCCTTCTGTGTCACAGTCTCTTTGCCATTCAAAGTCTCTTCTTTCAGAGGGCCTGGTGCAACAAACGATCAAGTTCCTTTTCTTTTTGTATTTTACATATACACAATTTTCTAGGTAATTTACTTTTCACCTCGGATCCCCCTCCACTGGGCTCAAACCCACTTTAACACAATTTTCTCTGGATTTTCACATATCCAATGTTTTGGGTTATTCACAGTTCACCCCGGATCCCCCTGCGCCGGGCTCAGACCCGCTTTAACACAAAATCTCCAATCAGTCTCCCGTGGTCGGGCCCGGACCAATTTATATATTGTAACACAAATCTTTACTGTATCAACATCGAACACTTTCGATTATGCGCTGGATTTTGCTTGACCCGTCGCAGGATCACTTCGATTCACAATCCTTTGCTACTCTTACACTTTTGTCAACTCTCAGCTGGATACCTTACATACACCTTCAATTGAGCACACACACGGTGCCGGACCACTGCGTCAAAGTTATCGTATCTTGGTTTCAATGTTCACTCACTAATCTACAGTTCAAATGTCCTTGTGTTGGCTATCACATGCATTTCATACAATGTTCGCTCCAGCGCTCGCCATACAATGTTGCAGCTTGCAACATTGGCTTAAACAAAGACCGGTCTTGTATCATTCTCCCCAACTCACCGGCTCTGTTGATTTCACTGACACTACTTTGTTGTTGGAGCCAAGGACAGTGCCACAGCAGCTGGTGATTCTCCCCACCTTGATTATCGACACAGGAGGGCCCTGGGTACCTCCAACACACCATGCAGGATTCCTCAGCCTGGTTTCCTGGTCTTATGCTTTCTTTTCTTGATTCTTTGAGAACGTAATGGTTTCTTGTCAAAAAGGCCAAGGGAACTTCTTTCCTTGCAATCCCCTTCTATTTCGCCGTCTTTCTCCTCTTGTAAAGCTGCCATCTTGGAACTGCTGTTCCCTCGTGTGCTTTGCCACGCTCAAAGTGTGATCTTGTGCTCTGCCTTTTATCCATGTGGGGAAGTGTAATTTAAGTCAGGTGTGTGTGATGGTCAGTAATTGCCTGAGCATTGTATTGGGACACATCAGGTGTATGGCTCAGGTGTAAGTCGGTTTTCTCTCATACCTGGCTGTCTGTGAGAAAGTGTTCATGTTGTAAAAGGGGCGGAAGGTGAGTTCCTAAATATCCTACCTGATAGGATGGGGCAATGTTATTACAGGGAAGGGGATACTGTGTCTCACCATGCAGTGTCCCACTCCCACTCCCCGAAGACCCCTCACCCTTGTGATCCTCCCGCACTGGTCCACCCCCAGCATCTGGATCCAAAAGCGATGGCCGTGTCCTGGCCACCTGGATGACAGCTCTCTGGGGACTAGTGGGTGAGACAACTTATGGTTTCTCACAGATACAAGGGAAGGTCTTTTGACTATCAAATGAATTCCTGTTCAGACCACGGTGCCCCTCCATTATTACACCAGGCACACACACTGCTATACACGGAGGAAGTAGTAGTGAGAAAAGACATGGTAACACTGGTTGCTACCGACGATGATAACATTTAGTGCCAATCGATACTGTGCATCGATCCCACACTAACACTGACAGGAGTAACTGACACAGAATATTTTGCTACACTAGATGGAGAAGAGGGGGGTGGTGGTGTTTCAGCTGAGCATACCCTGCCCAGTGCAGATAAAGGAAAGAGCAGCACCCCAGATGACACAAGTAGTACCCTCCTACCTCAAAGACTCACTTACTCAAAAACACAGAGCTAGAACCCTCAGATCAAACACAAGCATTTCACTGGTCACCCCTGATTCAGAAACAAAAGGGCAGGTGGCTGTAGCTTTGTAGAACTGTGATAAAAAAGCTTGAGAAAAGTCACTGCACCCACTCTCTGGAATACCCTCCCAATGAACAGCAGAAATGAGCAATCATACCATGTTTTCAAAAAGACGTGTAAAAACATGGCTTTTCAAGCATGATTAACAATATATGTATGTAAACAGACCTCTGCAATGTAATAATCGCCGTGATACCGCAGGGTTTGGCCATTATATACATGCCAACAATTAAATAAACAATTCTTGGCAAGAGAGGTATTCAAGTTGGTCAAAACCAAACGGGAAAGAAATACAAACACGATTCTGGTACCCACACCCAAAAAGGAAGAAGTGTCATCATAGTCAATGAAAGGATCTTTTGCAAACCATCTTCGTCGTAGCAGGGTAATGAACAAGGTCTGCCAGAGCAAAAAATAAAGAAAGGCCAGGGAAGGAAGTCATTCCCCCTGGTGTTGTGGACTGTGATAAAGAGCTTGAGAAAGTCCAGAGGAAGGGACACATTCCCCCTGGTATGAACTGTGATAAAAAAGCTTGAGAAAATCCAGGGGAAGGGAGAAATTCCCCCTGGTCATTTGAGCTGCAATAAAGTGCTTGAGAAAGGCCCGGGGAAGGGAGACATTCCCGCTGGTGTTGTGAACTGTGAAAGTAAAAGCCAAGAGAGTGGGAGAACAAAGCCAAGGAAGGCCCGGGGTAGGGAGTCATCCCCCCTGGTGTTGTGAACTGTGAAAGTAAGCCAAGAGAATGTGAGAACAACGTCAAGGAAGATCAGGGGAAGGGAGATATTCCCCTTGCATTGTGAAATCGTGAAACCAACTGAAGAGAGAGTCCAGGGGAAGAGAGTCATCCCCCCTGACTGTGCGGAGAAAGGCACTGAGAGTTAGACACCAGGAGTAGGGACTAATTCTCCTGGTGATTCAGTTTCAAAAAGAATCAAATCAGTGATCCAGGGGAAGGGAGTCATTCCACCTGGAGAGAAGAAATAATTAACTTTTTAATGCAAAGCCAGCAATCCTTTACGTTGAAGTATTGAAGTCAGGGAAAGGGAGCTATTCTCTGTGGTTCTGGAAAACCAAGGAATAAGATACCTGGACAAGGGAGACATCCAGGAACCCAATAGTGAGGGAGGAACTATGGACAATAAGGAATGTTGATGTTTGAACTAGAACTTTATCTTTTGAGCTTGAATGGAGAACTTTACTGCTTCTTGACATTACAACCTGGAACTTTGACTTGTGCCTTAGAAAGGGAATAAGGCCTGGGGAAAGGAGTCATTTCTTCAGGTAAAAATGGATAGGATTCAAATGTCCCTCAGAAAGTTGTTTCAGCCCCAGGGTTTTCTCTCGGGCTGGCCATTTTAGGGGTTGCTCAGCTGGCCAGAACTACGGCATTATGCAAGGCAATTACAGACCCAGCAAACAAACCTTCCATAATGCTCAATGGTTTCATCAACAGACGAGAGGCAGAGGCACATTTATTCCCCAGAGGGATCAGCGGGGGGAAGGCAGTAGGCCAGATGCCAGACACATTTTACTCAATTGTAAGTATTCACTCAATTACATTGGCTCACATTACTGTGGGAGGAGGAGTATAAAATGTCTTCACGAATTGTGTAGAGGTATCAAAAGATCGCCGAGTGTTGGATACAGTCAGGGGGTATCATATAGAATTTCTGAAGGAACCCCACCAGATTTTTGTTTCTCCATCCCTCAGATGTGATCGGGAACAAAACAGAGCAGTGAACATGGAAACTGGTTATCTTTTGAGAAAAAAACAATAGAAGACTGCGTCCCGAGTCCAGTCGATTTGATCAACAATATATTCATGGTTTGGAAGAAGGACCGCTCGTTTTGGCCGGTTTTCAAACTCTGGTCACTCACTTGCTTTGTCCCTTATCATCATTTCAAGATGGGGACAACGGCATTGTTGGGAGATGTGTTGAAGCCTGGCAATTGGTTAGCCCGCCTGGACCTCAAAGATGCTTACCTCACTATTCCCATTGCGCCTGAACACAGGGAATATCTTTGTTTCTGGTAGAACTGGCAACTGTTTTCGTTCTTCTCCCTGCCTTTTGGCCTGTCTTCAGCCCCCTTGTGTTTTTCTTAGTTGTTACGCTCAGTGGTGGGTTACTTACATCTCAGAGAATAAGATTGCTAATGACCCCTTCTCTGGACTTGCTCAGGCAGCATCTTCACCTGACATTCGATCTGTTGATAGCCTTGGGTTTTCCCATCAAATGGGACAAGTCCGAAACTGGTCCAGTCCACAAATTTCAGATTCTCGGATTTATGGTGTACTATGTTCCCTCAACCTTCCATTTCCCCAGGGCAAGGATGTGCAGCATCAAGCAAGATTTAAAGCGTGCATTAAGGGCACACTGCATGTCTTTGTGGCAAATTTCCAGAATTGTGGGCCTACTAGCAGCATCCATTCAAGTAATATTTCCAGATCCCCATCACTACAGTCAGTTTTCTGCAGAGATTAAATAATCAAAAACTTCAGGGAAACTCAGATAATTCCACCGGGGTACAGCTGTGTCCAGAAGCGTGCAGAACATGGAGGCCTGGAATGGCAGCGGCCATTTTTTTAGTACCACCCAAGTCCTGTTATCAGATGAAACCCTCACCCGGTTGATATTTTCGCTGTGGTGGCGTTTCCACTGGAAGTTGGTTGTCGTGCTATGAGTCAAACAAGCAGATCAATTGTTATGGGATACTTGCAGGATGCTTTGTAGTGTGAGGTTTCACAAAATAGAAGTGGCGCTGTATCATCACTGCAGATAGGCAGCCTGTCAGCTGTTCGTTACATCAGCAGACTTGGGGGCACAAAGTCCAAGGAACTCTCAGATCGAGCAATAATCTTTTGGGACCTCTGTCTGTCCTGTCAATTGAAGGTATGGGCAGGAGTGTTCAATGTGATTGCGGATTGGTGCGCTCAATACTGACTGGATCTAGCGGACTGGCAGAAGTTGCCAGCATATTCCTTGATTTATTGAGATTCATGTATCTGTTTTGGATCAATCTCTTTGCATCCTGGAGCAACACTCAACTGATGGATTTTTTCAGATGGAGCCAGACCCGGAATCTCTCGAATGGATGCATTTCTTCAGACATGTTTGGGGGAATTATGTACAGTTTTACCCCATTTGCCCTGATTCCCAGAGTCCTGACTCAGGTGCTATCTTTGGCATAAAAGTGGTTATGGTTGCTTGCTCCATTATAGCCCACACAGGGATGGCATCATGCATAATTACACTTATTGGATATCCCTACGTTAAATCCTATGCCTCCCACTGTCCCGACTGAGAGAGATATTTGTTTGTTTTGAAGGAGTCCTTATATCTGACCAGCTGAACGATCTCAGGGATCATTGGGCCCCACTCTGCATTTTTGACCCAGCTGGAGCTCTTGTCACACAGTGCTGGGCCTCCAGCACCCTGCGATTCTATAAATCAGCATGGGCCGCTTGGGTGAATTAGTGGTATTGAGGGGATGTTGATCCCTGTCACGCCCCAGTAGTAACTGTGGTGACTTTTTTCACTGAACGGGCTAAGACTTGCTCCTACCATACACTCTTTATCGTTCTGCCATTTCAACCCATTATGATCTGGTGTAAGGGTTTCTCGTGGTAGAGCATCTTGTGATTTGCCGATTGCTAAATGGAGAATGCATAGCAAGGCATGGGGTTCGCCACTATTCCTGTCTTTGAGACGTGAATTTGGTACTAATGTGTTTAATTGTATTTCGGCGGGTGGCAGATATTCGCGCCCTGGACATTAAAGGTCAAGTGTTTACTGCTTCTGGTGTGTCTTTTTTCATTTACATCATCGCACTAACGCTGCATCACAAGTAAATACGTTTCCAGCTTTTTCAAACACTTCACAATTATATGTGGTGCAGTGTGTGATGTGTTATGAGCAGCATACAGGTGGTATCCTCAAGGGCTTTTGTTTCCTCTCTTTCGAAAGCCAGTATCTCCAGTTTCCTCCCCAACTTTGGTAAGATGGGTGAAAGGGGTAGCCGGGGTCAATACTTAGTTCTTTGGGGCCCATTCTGTTAAGGGCATCATGGCATCCAAAGATTTTTATCTACTGTGCACGCTTCAGCAGCTGTTTTATCACGGCTTTAAAATGTGCATAATAGGAGCCTCTGTGCAATGCCTTAGAATACTGATTAGTGCAAGGATTCGACAGACAGTCCTGATTCTGTTAATGGTACACAGGTGAGTATTATCCTTCCCAAAACTCGCTTTTTGCCTAACAGCTCGTTCGTTCATATTCAGGGATCAGGAAGGGCAAGCGTTTTACTAGAACACATGGACAAGAACATCAAGGTTAATCAAGTTCTTTGTCATTTTGGCTTAGTCATGTGTGTTCTACTGTAGTGGTGTTGGTGTCATCAGCAGAAAAGAGGAGGGTCACTTGGCTTCAGAGCACCTCAGCCTGAAAACTGGACATTGATTGGAGAAGGAAAGGGGAGGAGCATGGATTATTGATACTAGGAGCAGCAATGTTGTTTACTATACATGGCTACTTTCTTTCTGCTGTAAAAATAAATATGAAAAGAGATTGCATAATGCTTGCCTCTAGGCCATTCATAGAATCATGACGGTCTGTCAAATCTTAGGACTAATCAGTGTTGCTGCTTCTTTTGAATGCAAACACTGGCGGTGTCGGGAACTGATCACTTGTTTTAGGATGTCTGAATTCTTGGAAATAATGTTCTTAATATTGTGACTTTGTGTGCAGTATTTGGACACATCAACCAAATATGGTTTTGATAGCTTTGTGCCTGTGTGCATCAGGGATTCTCTAGTTTTACCCATCACCCATCTTTTTTTCATTTTTCATTTCCACCTTGGATGCACTCATCTCCTCTGACATCCCTCTCTCTAACCCTCTCACTACCGCTCTCTCCTGGACTGATCAATGTCTTCTCTCTTCTGACTTGAAGCTTCCTGTTCCCCTGGCAACGGCCCACCCAGCACTGCCACCCTCATTCACGGTCATCCGACCCATGAAGAGAGTGTCAGTGGCAGCCTTTGCCTCCACCTACACATCCTGACACATCCCTTTCCAACTTTCACCTTTCCATCGCTAACACTCTTGACATCCTTGTCCCTATCATGAGGATACGCCTGAAGCCTGCCAGAAAGTGCAATTCTTGGTATGACTTTGACCGGGCAGCACTGAAATGCAAGTGCAGAGCAGCTGAACGGAAATGGGGAGCTTCAGGTTCAACTTTTGACAAAATGGCCTGCGACCTACTTCAAAGGCAATATAGCCTCGCTATCCTCTCTAATAAAAGAGTCCACATTCAAGCCCGCATCTCTGCGGCATCTAACACCACGTCTGAACTTTTAAAAATCTGCAAGGAGATGGCCAATTCTACTGCAGTATCTGCCTTTACCACACCCACCCAGGCCCTTCGCTCGGCCCTGGCTTCTCATTTCACCACTAGTACTAAGGACATCCTGTCCTCACTCTCATCTGCTCCCCTCCCCCCACCCTTCTACCTCTCCCAGGCCCTCCTTGGTCACCCTTTCTCCCCTCCTTCTCTCCTCCCTCTTGCCTGTAACACCTGATGAGGGTTCCAGACAAGTCTGGTCTCAGAAAGTCTCACCCATACAGGTGGGTCTCTGCCACTCCAGAACCATTAAGGACAACATTGACTCTCTCGCTCTAGCCTTGGCCAATCTCTGCAACCATTCCTTCACCATTGGAGTTTTCCCCTCTCCTCTCAAGCACTCCCTCGTCCACCTCCTGTTCAAAAAGCCTTCTGCCGACCCCTCCATCGCGGCAAACTATCACCCAATTTCTATTACTCCTTTCCTGGGAAAACTCCTGGAGAAATTGGCTATCTCCCAACTAACCCTCCACACTGAATCTGTTGGTTGTCTCCATGACCATCAGTCTGGCTTCAGAGCAGCCAGAGGCATGGAAACGCGTATCCTGAACACCTGCGAAGACTTGCTTTCTAACCTGGACAATAACTCTCCCTCTGTCCTCATTCTCCATGACCTTTCTTCTCCCTTTGACACAGTGAACCACATACATCATGATCACCCATCCCAGAGATACCATGGGCATCACAGATCAGGCTCTGGCGAGGCTAATCTCTTTCCTCTTGGACCTACCTTGCCAGGTGAAACTTGGGTCCTTCCTCTCCTCCATCACACTCTCTACATGTGGTGTTCCCCAAGGATCTATCCTCTCACCCTGGTTCTTCAATGCCTATCTGGCTCTCTTGGCCCGACTGATCTCAACCTTTTCCTCTAACTTTTAGTGTTATGCGGATGACACGCAGCTCCCTTTCTGGCTACCCTCTGCATCCTCTTCCTCCTCGCTCATCCCTCACTGTCTTTCCGCTATTCAGGCATGGTGCGCCTCTAATGATCTCTGCCAGAAAGACAGAGATCCTTTTCAATGGGACTCCTGCTCCCACTTTTCCCCTTTCACTCTGGTCAGCCTCTCTTGGCCTTGCGCCCTCACCATCTTGTGAGGCAAAAAACCTCAGGGTCATCTTTGACTCCACTCTCTCCTTCTCTCCACAAATCATGGACGTCTCAAAAAAGTCCCATTTCCAACTGCACCTACACAGAGGTATTCTACTTTTTCTCACCTTCCCCCAGAAGCTCACTGACTCCAGAGCCCTGGTTCTCCCAAGGCTTGACTATTGCAAGAGCCTCTTTCTCAATCTACCAAACTCTACCCTACGCCCTCTGCAAGTCATCCAAAACAGGACCGCAAGCCTTATCCTTGGCCTCAAACCCAGGGACCGCATCTCTCTAGCTATGAAATCCCTACACTGGCTCCTGTTGGCTACACAGATCAAGTTCAAAACCCTCTGCATTGTCCACAATGGCCTCTTCCCAAGTACCTTCCTTCCAGAGCCCTCTGCCCGTCTACTTACAATTCTCTACGGGTGAGTTGCTTCACCAAGCAGAGACTGGGTGGTAGATCTCTTTCCTATGCAGGTGCTTCCCTCTGGAATGGCCTCCCTTCCACTCTCTGCTTGAGCTGGACTTCCTCAAGTTCCAGAAGCTCCTCAAGGCCTTCCTTTTCTCGTCTTCCTTCTCTCTGCCTCTCCCCTGCTAACCTTTCTCCACCTTCCTTTTCTCTCTGCCTTCCCTCTGCTATCCCTCGCTTCCTCCTGCTGTTACGTTAACTGGCTGCCTAGTGCTCCTCTGAGTTATATAGGACACCTGCGCCCCCTGATCAGTACCTAATACTTGCCTTCGGCCCTTCTGCACTGACACGTGGCCTTCCTTGCACTTCCTGGGTATATTCCCCTTGGAGGCCCTGCCTTCCTGCACTTAACCCGGGGCACTGTTCGACTGGGTGCACTTCTCCCCCTACTCCTCCCCTGCACCTCTTGTCTTCGCACTTGCACGATCTAAATGATACTAGTCCTAGTAAGATTGTTTGTCTTCTTCTCCCTTGTTTTCCCCTTCCCTGCCTGGTTGCACTTTGAAACACTTGTGTACGGGTACATTATAAATAACCTACAATCAATCAATCATTACAATCTCTTATTTTTCAGTTTCTTGTTTTTTCGGGATACAGTATATTGTAAAGCCTTTACTGTACTGTCGATGGGACAAAAAATAAGCAATTTTGAGCATAAATACTTGAGATGATAAAGCACATGTTGCAACGCGCGATTTGTATTACTGTTTGTTTTTATAATAATTGTTCCATTATAGCGCGCTTAATACCGCGGACCAGTTTCTACGCATGAGCCCAGGATTGGAACCGATGTTGCTATGTGATGTCTTGCTTCCAAGATAAATGTGTTGCCTCTGAGCTATCCTCCCGGCCCAAGAGATAAATGGCCTCATTATGAGTGTGCTGGTTCCGCAAAAATGCCAGAAATAATTCCAGTAATACTGGATCCGGCATTTTTACCGGACCGGCACACTCCGAGTTTTCCAGTGGGGGAAGTGAACTACCGGCAGGCCTGACCCCTACTGGCAAAGAATGGCCTCAATCACCGGCACAGGTACTACCAGTGCTGGTGATTGCATCAAGCCCATTCCATCGAGTCCTCTGCCACTCCATGGAATGGGAACTTATCCCTGTTGCCGGCACCCATAATATCGGGTGCCGGTAATGGTAAGGTGGGTTTCTCGGTAACCCGCCGGTATTACAGATATATCATTAGAGAAATGTCCCTGGATGCATACTGAGGTAATAAATAGTGTTGGAAAGATATCCCATTCCACACACACAAACAATGTGAACTTGTTGATGAACCCCCATCACTGCAACACCACCTTCTTCAAATGTGCTGTTGACCTGATGCTGCGCTACGTTCACTCTGCTTGACCCCCACCCATTCACACCTGACTGAGTGCCGAACTGAGAGTATACCTTAAGCCCCCCCACTTGCTACCTGTGCAGTAGTATTCAGGTCATCAGTCGAGGGCCCTCTGTACTGCAGAGGTGCCTGGAATGTACAGGCTTTCGCAGCCCCACATGCACAGAAACATTTCAATGGACCAGGCAGCCTGTGTTGCCATCTGCGCATCCCAAGAAACAATGTCCAAAGTGAAAATGCCCCAGGATAACATATATCTCTTCTTTCATCAACACTGTGGGAAAGTAAAACATAAATAGAACATATACACAAACATGATGTATTTACTGATGCCACATTCTTTTCAAAGAGCACTGGTAGGAGCTTGTCCTGCTGTAAATGTAAGTAAATGTAAGTAATTCAGACCAAAACTTGTAGATTCCAGCAATTATCTCTGCCTTGTTCATGGGTTTAAGAAAACATATTAAAAAGCCCTTGAGGTGAACCCAACTACATTGTAGTCTGGTGAGTCAGGCTGAGCACAGCCCAAAGACGGTGGCTGGCAATGGGCTGGACTCTGGTACACCAAGAACTCAAGTTCAGCAAACAAACCATCAGAAAACAAGAAACACCTGGCAAACATCATGCAGTGCATCCAACCTCACCCTGCTCAAGGAACTCTGTGCTACATGCAGACGACTGATCATTGCTGCCAAGGCCAACTACTACCAAACCACCATAGGCAAGGACAACAATGAAAGTAGAGCCCTCTTCAAAGACATCAAGCACTGCATCAACCCACTGCCCATTCCGCCTGTACCTCAATCCATTGAAAAATACACCAGCTTCAACTCCTTCATCAACAAGATCAGCATGATCCACCAACATAGTAACCAACTCAACAACTGACAGGACACTACAAATCCCATCTCGAAAAACCACAACTACTTGGACAAGGCTCTTACAATGGAAGACCTTACTGCTACCCTACCATTCCTACGTGGACAACATCCCTCCTCCTCCTTACTCAAGACCCTTCCGATTGAAGCACTCCTCCCTTTCCTGAAAATCAACAGCTCCCGAACTCAAGGCACATTCTCTTCGACCCACAAGACTGGACAAATCCTCCCTCTCCTCAAGAAAGGAATAATGGACCCCGGCGACCTCAGCAACTACCGCCCCATCACCCATCTTCCCTTACTTGAGAAAGCAGTAGCCGCGCAACTCCTCTATCACATCGAGATTAACAAACTGCTTCAGTTCTACCAATCTGCCATCAGACCCAGATGCAGCAGAGACCCTTATTAACACGGGTTGTGATTACCTTGTCCTGTTTATAGAGGGCAGCTGAGGAATCTTGTGTTCAGGGTGGTTGTGGAGTCTGCTTACCTGCTTAAATGTGGTCTATTTTTCCCAAACTGAGTACCACTAACATGTATTATTTATTTATGTGGGTGTGTATGGAGGGCTTCGTGCCACCTCCAGTTCTGTTACATTGCAAATTGGACATAACGAAACGTAACATGATATAGCAACACTGAAATTATGTCCAAAAGATACATGGGCAGTTGGGGAAGTACAAGTCTATATGAAATAGATAAAAACAAAAAATCATCGAAACTCCCTTAAAAACATGACATGTTCTTGGGTAGCAACATCTGAATGTGTAGGGAAGAATTCAAATAAAACACAAAGATGAAAAGAAGTGAAAGTCCAAGATGAATGTGTGTGTGTTTGGAGGTTGCAGGGAGACACCAACAATGCCGAAATAAGGCCTGCATTAATATAACATTTCCAGACAAGATGCATGGGAATGAAACGCATATCTAAACACAACCATGTTGCATAAGACGCCACGGCACATACACACACGCATGCACCCATAAACACCGCTCCAGACTCACCCCTTGGGGAAATAAGACTCATCAAAGAGCTAAAGTGAGAATGAAACACTATTGCTATTAGGTAGCGTTAAGCCCCACTTACAGGAGATAAGTTGGGGTCGTATTCTCTTCTGGTGAAACAAAGAAAGCTCACAAAACCTTTGAAAGCAACACTGGCTTCCAAAATATGAAATTATTTGTAAAATGTGTATTCTACAGTACCCGAGTTGCTGCATTGTGCAACCCTTTGTTCATAGTGTCATTCCGAAGGGGTGAGGGGGGGTTGGGGGGTGTAGTGGGTCCCTACAAGATGCTCTGGTGCAGAAGAATGCATGGTAACAGGAGATGGGTTGCACCTCTCGTGAAGTGCGCCTCACGTCTCGAGCTGTGTAGTGGCAAAAGGGCCTAGAGTGTGCACTTTCAAGGACCAAGCAAGCACACTGTGTATACAATAAAGTCCCTCCACCCCACCCCCACCTGCAATGGCTGACAGCTACTATCTCCACGGTCCTGCCTTTTTCTGTACGAATGTTTTCACAATACCACAATACAATAATGACGACGCTGTAATGGCCGGTAGCAAACAAGAAATACTCAACACAGTGGTAGTGTTTTAAAAACCCCACCACGGCTAAGTCACTGCACTAAACAGATGTACCCCTTGAAGCATCTAAGTGCCTTGTCTATCAATTTCTTTCACAGCAACAGCAAGCCAAATTTAAACCACGGACATAGTTAAGAGAAAACCCTTCTCTGCCTGAAATACATATGAGCATCTTCTAATCCCCCAAAAGACGTTACATATTAGGACAAGTAAAACTATGTGTAAATAATTAGCATTAAATAGATAACATCGAGATGTTAAATATGGCAATATGCAATATTTGTATGAGAAACATTTTGTCCAGTCTATGGAGTGACCCGGCCACTTGAGTCTCAGACTTGGGGCACTTCAGAATAGTTCACCTGCACATCCTAACGTGAATCCATCAAAATATTTGTGTTCTATGTCACAATATAAAAATACCCAACCTCAAAGTCTTTCCCTATCTATGATACAGCTGCAGTCTGTCTTAAAAAAACTCATACAATTCTATTTGAAAGAAACCAAAAACAATAGGGCGCATGTGACGGATTGTCATCTGGTGAGCATTTTATATGTTTTAATGATGTATTTATAATATAATGATACAAGTAATTATTGTTTCTGAAATAACAGGCCTCAAATCAGACCCCCTTTTCATAAAGGCTCCATGCCAAAATAATAGCATGCACATGTCTCTTTGCTGTAACTAGTCTACTGACATCTACAGCCCCAGCTCTGCAGTGGCACAAAGCAGGTACAAAGGTCACCTGCAGGCAGAGGTGGCTTTTTAACCTTCTGCAGCTCTGATATAAATTATAATAATGGTATGCCTTACTCAGTCTGGTGGCACTTATGGCCTCATTACAAGTACATTGATGTGGGGAAAAATGACGGCAATGCGGCTGTAATTCCACTACCACTGCATTACCGCACCAGCGTGCTATGAGTTTGGCAGTGAAGTGGAGGATTTACCTTTAGCAAAAAGCTGGAAGGGAATCTGCCACTTTTCCACCAATCACTGTCCACAACTGGCAGAATTACCATGGCAGAATTACTGCCGGTGGTAATTCCACCGAAATCCCCATGGAGGCCTATGAATTAAAAATGGGGACTAACATCGCTCTCCCACCACATGGAATCCTGTGTTAAACTCCACAGGGCCAAGTGGCGCTGATGGTAATCGAGTTTGGTGGTAATATGCCAAACCCCTAATGAGGCCATGAATCAAAGCCATGCCTGGTTGTGGCATGGTGACTGCTAAAAGCACATAATTATACATCCACATCAATTTTAGAACACACTACTGTCAGCTCTGTTAGCAGGACACTGCTATGAAGGGGCTGGTGTATGTAGGTGTCTAGCCTGTGTCCACAGCTGCTATGTGAGACAATGACCAGGATGCTGTCTCTTTGATCTCCCTACAGAGAAGCTACATTTTCTCCATAGTCCTGGAACTTCCCCCAGGATTGGAATCCCTAGACCAGGCTTGCTGTCAACTAATCAAGCGAAGGAACAGTGGGGTTGAACTGCTGTGGAAAAAAGGTCTCTCTGCTGGCTGCACTGGAACCATGGCTCTGTTCAGTGGAGGTGAAGGATTCTGTAGGTGTCAGCTAAGACCCCTGGAGTGGAAGTGAAGAAAAGAAGGACTCGCCCTGTCCCTAAAGACCCTGGATGGGTCATACAGCAACCCAGAAGTCAAGCTCTCGGCCCTGATTCCCCCATTCAACCACTTATGAGCTACACTTACCTGGAATGTGCTTGCCTGTCCAAAGCTAATTTGTGTCACGTGCCATTGCTTCTTGGACTACACCGTGTGTTAGACCCAAACAATCAGCTCATCAACCTGACACCACATCACTTTCTCAGGAAGTTCCTAGAAGCCTGGCGAATGCCGTTGAGCCCCCAAAGACAAGAAACCAAAGCTAGTTTGAAGATCCCGTCTCCCAGGCCACTTTATGGAACTATAGTGACTTTTAAGCCTCCCTTTTCAACGTTTTCTCTACAAAAACATACCCTTTAACTATTGATATTGTTGCTAGATCTGTTGCCTGAACACCTCTGCTGATCAACCCAGAATGCTCCTTTATAGCACGTCTACCTTATTTGTGTTTCTTTTACAGGGATGTGCTTGTAGAGTTTTAGTTAGTTTGTTGCATTGATTGTTTTATTAAAGTTCCTGTATTTTTATATGACCTTGATTGGACTTTTTATTTATTATTTTAGAACTATTGAACTAAAGCTGGTTTGGTTGCTACTGTTTGGTTGCTACTGTTATCAGCTCACTACCCTCCTGAAGAGTATAGCCTACCCTTAGCTTGCGCTGCCAGAAAAGGTGAAAGGCTGTGACTGTTTCACCCTTGTGACTGGGATCACTGCTGGTTTCATAGTAGTGTGGAGCTGAGTATGAGGCTTAGCCGCTACTCATCCCTGTACTGCTGCTGAGCAGTAGTCATTTCATCACAGCGCCCCAGCAAATTGAAGGATCAAGATAAAGCAGGCTTAAATGTCCTTCTGCAATACTTGCTCTGGGAGGTAGCATTGGACTACCCTGACGTGTTAAACAGGCAATGCAACTGGGCCACGTCAGGTGGGCTGAGGCCTCTTTCCATCTATATTGAGAAAGTTGGCATTTTTAACATCATTATTTGCACCACACACCTTTGATTATTCAGGTATAATTAGGTTGCTAATATGAATCTGGTAGGGGCACTCAAACCCTGCATCATTAAATTACCTATCACTTAAAATGTTGTATTGCAGGTGGTGAGCACTCATTCCGCTTATTTAGCCACTTATTGATTTGACATTATCACAAATTACACAAATCAGTAACTCATTGGTGGTTGTTTTATTACAATATGTGTTTAATAATTGATAAGGAATGTGTTATTTACCAACAATTGATATTAGTCTATTCGCAGATGGGGAGCAGGTGTAAGTGGATCTAGGTCACCTGGCCTAAGCCCCGCCCACCTGGTGCCTTCCTGCCTGCCGCTCTGTTTCACCACTTAGCAAGCCCTGCCCAACTGGTGCCTTCCTGCTTGCCGCTCTTTTTCACCACTTAGCAAGCCCTGCCCACCTGGTGCCTTCCTGCTTCCCACGCTTTTTCACCACTTAGCAAGCCACTCCCACCTGGTGCCTTCCTGCTTGCTGCTCTGTTTCCCTACTTAAGGAGCCGTCCAGCTTCTTTTCCTTTGCAGATGGGGAGCAGGTGCATGTGGATCTAGGTCACCTGGCCTAAGCCCAGCCCACCTGGTACCTTCCTGCCTGCTGCTCTTTTTCACCACTTAGCAAGCCCCGCCCACCTGGTGCCTTCCTTGACCATCACTGTCTTGTGGCCAATGCTGGATTTGACTTTTATGGACTTCATTCACGGTGCGTCACTCTTTCTCAACTCTCATGCTGGACTTCCTTTGCATCTCGTAATCATGGTGACCCTGAATCATGCTGTTCCCATCTTCATCTTGTATCCTGGCTTGCAACATTATGTGTTACTACTGACTTCTGCAATTGTATTCGCTCTCCACTCTTGCTTCTCCACTCTTTTTGACTGCTTACTCTCTTTTCTCTCCTCCTTTCCATTCTCCCTTTTCCTTTCTCCTCCCCTTACTTTCTTCTATGTACTTACTCTATCAGAATTGTCCCTGGACCTAATATGATAGCAACCTCGTCTGTTTCCTCCACCCTCCCATTACTGTTTTTTTCCTCCCCACCACCCCTCCAGCACTATCTGAAATGTCGTCAGGCCTAGTATGATAGTCGCTTGTTTTGTTCTTCCCCTCCCTTCCTGCACCCCTCTCCCTCACCTTTTGTTTTTCTCCAGCTCTACCAGAAATGTCGTCAGGCTTAGTACGGTAGTCGCCTGTCTGTTTCCATTTCCTTCCCACTCTCCCCTTCTCTTCCTTATCTATGTCTTAGCTCTTGCACTATCTGAAATGTCGTCAGGCCAAGTACGATAGTTAATTTCACATCCTTACTGTTCATGGCCTGTAGGAATGTGGTTGTATTTTCCCTTGTTCCCTCCCTTGCCTTGAAGTGCTTTGAAACACATTGTGTATAGGCGCTATATAAATAATCAATCATATCATATCATATCAGATACAATTTGTATGAGCTGTCTTAAGTTCTTGCTGTTTTCCTGATATTAATCTTCTTCTATTCAGCCTATATGAGCTTTTATAAGCCCTTGTTGCCTGCCAAAACGTGTTTCTCCCAACTGGGCTTTTAAAACAATGAAACATATTTGCAATTGTTTTCACTGATTCAGAATAATTTAGTAATTTAGATCAAAAATGATATAACAAATAGGCAAATAGACATTTTCATTTTGCGCAGTAATACCCGGCATATATGAGGGAAAAAACAATGGAAGAGATAAGAAGAGAAAATCAGAAAAGATTGATATCATTAATTAATAATCTTCTTTTCAATTATATTGCATAATGATATCCTTCTAATTTATCATTGGTAGACCTTCTACATATGCTCGCATTTAGTTACATTCATTAATGATTCATATCCATTTGGATCGGGATAGTTGCAAAACTTATTAAAACACTTTAAAGGTTGTCTCTGTTTAACAATATTCAATATTATGTGCATAAATATACATATATTGTAGTTGATCTCACTTAATATAATCTACAAATACATTCTTTTATATGCGTTTTTTTAAAGCATTAGAAAAACAACCTGCTTAATGATTTCCCCTTGTCCTAGGGTTAGTGCTTGATACATTCTTGAGATATTCAGTTCTTAGGCATCAGGCGAGATAAATAATAATGCAATACAAGCAAATACAAACATACGAGATCATATAAGTATTGCTTTACTATAGCAATCATCAAAGAGTTGTGTATATCACTGATTCACTTTTGCGATAGTTAAGAACAATTGGAAACTTACCTCTTTAATATCTAATTATTCTAGATATTAGAATTCATTGTCAGTAATTATAGTCTTCTCATACTTGTAGTAATGTCATTTGTATGTTATCACTGTGACATAAGATCATTATATATAGTATTGCTATTGTGATACATTCTTTAAAGGATTCTACCATGTATATGGACTGAAATTGATTAAAATTAGAAATGAAGAAATAGTACTCACCAATTTTGGCAGCATACTTCCCCCAGTGCCATTCAGTTTACACATTAGTGCACTGCGTGCTTAATGACAGCCAATGCTTTATTTGCTTGCATCATTAGGCATGGTCTCATCACTGGTAACATATAATGTCACGATCACATACACAAAGAGTAAACAAAACGTGTTATTTCACAACAGGTGTTCTGCAGTACTCGATTGAATTGTATAACTTAGATACAATAGTCTATTATGCTCAGTGCATACATTGAACTCGGCCTCCTCTTCTCCTTCCCTCATCTCTGACTGTCTCGCTGCTATCCAGGAATGGTGTGCCGCCAATGTCCTCTGCCTTAATGCCAGTAAGACTGAGATTCTACTCATCGGCACACCCACTCCCTCCTTCCCTGCAGCTCTCTGGCCGGCCTCTCTTGGCCCTCTTCCTGCTCCTACCTGCAAGGCAAAAAACCTCGGGGTCATCTTCGACTCCACACTCTCCTTCTCTCCTCACATATCTGCCGTCTCCAAGAAGTCACACTACCACTGCACCTCTTCAGAGGTATCCTTCCTTTCCTCTCCTTCCACCAGAAGCTCCCTGTATCCAGAGCCCTGGTTCTCTCGAAGCTGGACTACTGTAACAGCCTCTATCTAAATCTACCTGCTTCTACTCTCCGCCCTCTGCAACTCATCAAGAAAAGGACTGTGAGACTTGTCCTTGGCCTCAAGCCCAGGGACCGTATCTCTCCAGGACTGAAATCGCTACACTGGCTCCCAGTGGCTGCATGGATTAAGTTCAAAACCCTCTACATTGTCCACAAGGCATTCTGGGGCCTGGGGCCAAAATACCTTCAACTCTCTCTTCGTAAATATCTTCCTTCTCAAGCACTTCGCTCATCCGCCTCCAACTCCCTCAGGGTCAGCCGCTTCTCCAAGCAACGAGTTGGGGCTAGATCTCTCTCCACAGCAGGGGCCTCCCTCTGGAACAGCCTTCCTGCCTCCCTGAAACTTGAGGAGAACCATCTCCGGTTCCGGAAGCACCTCAAAACCTTCCTCTTTGCTTCTGCTTTCTCTCCCCCTCTCCCCCTCTCCCCTGCTAATTACTGAAACTGCACTGAATCTGCAACAGGGTTACTCACCATTCTCGGTCCCTGGCCCAGCCACTCTCCCCTGCACTGCCTCCCTGGCAACCCCTGCACTGCGGGACTGTCTCTGTATCCCTACAGCCCCCCTTCCCAGCACTAGTCTGCATGTACCTTGCACTTGCCACCAGCGGGCCCTTATTATTTATCTTGTATTCTACCAACCCTGTACTGCACTTTCCCCTCTCCCTTTCGCCCTTGCACTTTTTCCCTTCCCCTCCACCTTTGCACTTGCGCGATCTGAATGACACCTGGCCTAGCATCATCGTTGTATGTCTCCCCTTGTTCCCCCTCCCTGCCTCGTCGCACCTTGAAACACTTGTGTATAGGCGCGTTACAAATGCCATATCATATCATATCATACTAAACCCAGGCATGTTCATGCTCACTTGTTTTGCAACTATTCAAATACTTTGGATTTGCAGGGTTTTGCAAGCTCATAAGAGGATAATTTATTCACCCTATTGCATGATTTAGTATACCTTGATAATTACCTTGTACACTGATTTAATCATATCTTATTATTAGGGCTATTTAATTTTATTTTTCATGATGGATTAATATACAACTGTTCAAGCAGTGTTTGTAATCATTCAATATCATAGGAAAAGATTAAGTTAATCTTCCATGCTTAATCCCAAATGGACAGTTTGAAGTTCACAAATATATCTTGCTTCCAATTGCCTAAGTCTTAGTTCTCTATTGCCGCCACTTAGTGATATCCTTGTGTATTCTATGGAAAAAAAGTGGTTTCCTGTATTGTCAATGTCTTGATGATTCTTTTGCTAATTTTGCTACTGAGGCATTTTGGGTCCTGACTGCATATCATACATTCTCTTATTCTTTTTTGCAATTCTCTTATTGTTCTTCCAAAATATAACTTGCCACATACACAAACACTCACATAGATTACACATTGGGCCTCATTACACGGAAGGCGGTGAGCCATGGCGCTATTAGCGCCATGGCTCATGCCGGTAAAATACCGGCACCGCCTTGGCGGAAAGGGGATTTACCGCCCCATTCCAAGGTTGGTGGGGCGGTAAATCCCCCTTCCGCCATTGCCCTTCCCCATTCCCATTTCTGCCCCATAGGGCTCTATGGGAATGGGGAAGGCGCTAATTACGGCACCGCAATTTTGCGGTGCCGTAATTAGCTCCAAGGTCCCTTAGCGGGTTGGTTTTTAACGCCTGCAAAAAGCAGGCGTTAAAGCACCAACCCGCTAAGGGACCTCGCAGTAAGGCGGTAATGGTTAACGGTCACCGTTACCATTAACGGTGGCCGTTAACCATTGCTGCCTTCCGTGTAATGAGGCCCATTGACTTTTATAATTCAAAAGTTGTCTAATATGGATATCAAATCCTTGACCAGTTTTGAATGCCTTAACATTATTCTTTGTATAATCACACATGCTACAATGCTCACATTTAAAGAAACCTCCAATATCTTGTCTTTTCCCTGCAATAACTGAATCTTGTATTCTAGCCCTATAGCTTTGAATCAAACAAGTCAGTAAGGTTGTCATTGATATAATTGTTCAGGTATTTATTTAGCAGCAACATAGTCCGTTGTTTGGCCAATATAAGATATAGGGCCTCATTACGAGCATGGAGGTAATGAAAAAAGGAAGGCGGAATGGTATTACCGGCATCATTAACGGGTCCGGGCCATTACGAGCCGACAACCCGACAATCCCGCCACCGCCCGTACCGTGCCCCTTCTTACCGGCATGCGCGCGTAAACATGCCCCTTTGCGGCTGAAATACCGGGATGGTGCTAAGAGGAGGACATCACAAGTTACGCGGGCATGCACTTACCGGCATCTCGAAGGCGGTAATTAGGGCCTGCACAATGGCGGCAATTCAGGCATCGCGGACCACCCGTAATTAGCAACATGCAGTGAAGGCAACTGCCACAGGTGCACACAATCACCACAGGTGGAGTCAATGGAGCATGTCCCAGTACAAAAGGAGCACACTCACACACCACACCCCTTCCTACACCAAAATGATCCCACTAGCTGTTGCAATCATGGGACTGGAGGACATGCCTGTACTGCTACACCAGCAACAATAACAACAACTACAACAACAACAGGCAGCACAGAGGAGACGCAGGAGGAAAAGGAGGGTGAGACAGGCCCAACAAGTCCCACCAGTGCAGCCAGTGGTACCACGTAGGCAGCCACCAATCCCTCGCATCAGACCCAGTCCATTCAATCTAACCCCTGAGCAGATCCACACCCTGTACCAGTTGGAACGGGACACCATCACCACCATAGTGGACATGATACACGACGACATCATCAGCCTGATAGAAATACGCACTGCCATCCCCCTCTACTAAAGGTGGTGTCTGTGCTCCACTTCCTGGCCACAGGCACCTACCAGCACACAGTGGGCCAGCTGCATGGCATATCATAACCACTCTTTTCTCGCATGCTGACCCAGGTGCTTGATGCCCTCCTGAAGCATGCAAGCATCCACATTTCCCGACCACGGACTGGCCAGGAGCTCACTGACACTAAAGTAGGCTTCCATGCACTGGGGCATACCCAATTGCGTTGGTGCCCTCGACTGCACCCATGTAGAATTGGTGGCCCCTCATGCCAGTGAGGTGGCGTACCGCAATCGTAAGCAATTCCAACCCATCAATGTGCAGACGGTATGTGACTCCAGCAAGATCATCACACATTGTTGCGCCCGATATCCAGGATCTACACATGATGCCATGGTGCTGCGTAACTCCACGCTACCCCGCTACATGGAGCGACATGATGGACGACATGCCTGGCTGCTTGGTAAGTTGCCTGACAGGCCAATGGCAGTGGGGGGGCTGGATGGGGGGAACGCATACTCCACCTGGGTGAGAATGGGTGGTGCGTGGACAATGCACATACAGTGAAACACTGTAGCTCTGAACATCCCATCCTAAACATGACACATCAATGCCTTACATAAGACCAATGTGTTACGCTCACCTGACAACATGGGGATGCCACTCAGCCCTGGTTGGTTGATATGCAGCTGGAACCCTCTCCCCGATCCCAGGTGGTGTCTTCGATGGAAGTCTAGCCTGAAATTACAGGAGGGCTGGGTTCAAGACTGGTCGACGCAGGTAAGATCTCTTCCCACCTCCCTATACAAAGACTGCTAGGCAGCAAGACCTACCTTAAAGACACTTGAACGAGCTCGCACCAGTGAAGCAACTTCGATGGTACAGGAGCTGGACTTGCCCCAAGTCCTGGTAGAGGTGTTTGTCCAGCCTGGCTCTGTAATAGTTGTCTGGCCAACTCATCAGTTCGTTCTTTTGACACTATCAGTTCCCCCCTTAGGCCCTCTCCTCACCTTGTTTCAATATAAGGCGTGCTCTCCGTCCTGCCTTCTTTGGCAGGGGTGCGTAGTCTCCAGTGGGCATGGGCGACCGAGTTGCTTCACTGGTGCAAGCTCGTTCAAGTGTCTTTAAGGTAGGTCTTGCTGCCTAGCAGTCTTTGTATATAATACTGTTCTTGCCTTTCTTTCCTTCTGTGGTTAACGTCTTTTTCTTTCTCCGTACGCACGCGGGAGATTCGGCGTGTCGTGCTGGTATTGGATTGAGCACCTGCCGATAATGGATGGCGCGAGATGTGCGCTGCACTCCAGTAAGTAAGGCGCTGTCATGATGCCTGCCCCCGGAAGACCAGGCCCAGCAGCCCCGGAAGCAGGCATCATGCCACTTGGAGCATGCCCAAAAGCCCCAGTTAGGGGCTGTTTGGGTGCAGTCCTGGCGCCTATGGCGCCAGGCTCATAAAGATAAAGTCAGTCCTGGCGCCATGGGCGCTAGGCTCATTATTGATAATTTACCTGAAGCAGACCATGCTGCATACTCACCTGAGGCAGACCATGCTGCATGAAGACTCAAGCCAAATGAGGCTTAGGAGGGACTATTTTACTGAAGGGACTATTTTGTTACTTGGGTGGGGCTGTGGAAGAATACTTACCTGGAACTTCTTCCAAGGCTATTTAAACCACGCCCGGACAGCCACTCGTGCTTCGCGTTATTCTGCTTGCTGCAGCGTAACGCTCACCGTGTTTTCAGCAGCTCCAGTCTTCAGCCACGCCCGCTTCAGTCCTGGGACTCCTGAAACAAGAAGAAAAGGAGGATAAAGGTTAGAACAGGAGTTTTAACTTTAATCCTTACCTGAATCCTGATCCATTTCGCCACAGAGCTGAAAGACAGAAGTCTTTGAAGCATTGCTTCGCATTCCTACGGCGCCGCGCTGAACTCACCTGCTTGGCGGTACTTCAGCATTCCATCACGCTCTCTCCATCTCGCTGCCGCCCTCCGACACCTAAGGAGACAAAGACAGCAAGGTGAGCAAGGGGACTCTCTAAGGCTATACAAGCTACCCCCAAGGACTTACCTGATTTACCACGGGGGTACTCACCTCATCTCGGGTCGGCGCAGTCAACTCTGCTTCATCGCCGTACCCCGGCCCCTAAGGGGAAAACCACAATAGACTTACCTGAATCTTACCAATTGCCATTTGGAAATCTTCGAGTGGATTAATCGGCAACCTGCAAGGAATCGGACAGAGTGAAGATCAGACATTTGAACTCTTATGAACAATTGGACTTTAGAGTAAATACTGGAACTCACCAATTCCTCTACGCCAGTGAAGTAACTGGTCATCAACGCGCCCCTGCGGTCGACGCAGGATGGAGAGCTCATCCTTCCAAACCATCAGGTGAGACTAAGGAGGGGACATCAAGAGTGATCTGTGGGAAGGCAACGGGAGTGGGGAAGGTGGGTTGGCACTCAATTCCACGGGTGGTTAATTCCCCTTCTCCTTTGCAGAAGAATATTCCTGCGAGCCAGACAAACTAGGCAGAGCGCGCCAGTCCAGTCAGTCATCTCGGCGCAACATGTCACGCTGGTGGAAACAACAGCGGCCCAGTTCCGGTCGACGCCCCCGTGGGAACCAGGTGAGCGTTACAGGCGCCATATATATGCTAACCTGTGTTTCCTCTTCCTTTACAGGTCGCGATGTTCTACTCCGGCGGGCGTGGTGTTCCAGAATGATGCCGGCCAAGAGGCGACTAGCCAGGTGAGGTTCTCGTGATATCCGTTGCTTATATTAAGCCGGGGATGCATTCACTAATGTTGTCTTTCTCCCTCCCCTTTTCAGGTTGCTTCGTTCTGGTAAGTATGCGGTGCCCAGAAGATGCAGTTCGCTGGATAGACGGCACGCAAGTAAGCAGAATCAGGAATGAACATCGGGAGGATGACAGGATGGAGTTCTCAGGTAAGATTCTATTAATGATTCTTTTTCCCCTCTGCAGGCTCCTTGCTCCAAGGATTGCTGGTATCAAGACACTTGACACGGTGAGCATTACGCTGCAGGCTGCAGAATAACACGGTGTGTTCTGGTGCTTGTGTGTGTGTTAAAATAGCCTCCCAGTGAAGTAGTCCAGGTAAAGTAGTCCCAGGCCACCACACCCAAAACACTATACTGCATAGCTTACTTCTTGGGAACTAGGCTATGTGGGTGCCTCCATGTTGACTGCAGGCCCAAAGAAAAGTAGTCCCCATTCAAAGATGTTCTCCATACTGAATATGAGCCTGGCGCCAAAGGCCAAAGGCGCCAGGACTGATTCCAAGAGAGGATGTAAGGCCTCTGAGGCCCTAATGGAACCCCGAACCCTGACCTTACCTGGCAGGTTGACTTGCCAGTGGGGGGTTTGGATAAGGGTTGTGACACAATGCTGCACAGCAATGACCAAATGCCAGACGTACAAGCAGGCCACCATGGAAATGTCAAGCGATGGATGACAGACCATGATCACACCTGTGGCAATGCCGCTATTGGGAATACATACAGAGTAGCACACATCACCAACATGGGTGTTTAAACATTGTTCCGCATCTACAGTACATCTGCATCAGCAAGCAAGTGAACGCCCTGTATCAGTTGGACAACGCAATCCACACCAGCAGAACATATTACCGTACACATTGCGTCAAATGAACCTGCGCACATTGATCCAGGGACATGTGCATGTGAACAATTAGCTGCAGCCATGACAGTGATTAATACAGGTGTAATGCCAGAAATTGAGTCACACATACCTCATTGTGCTCCCATGCAGGTGATGGTGGCTATCCCTTGAAGCCGTGGCTCCTCACCCCTGTTCGGATCCCGCAGACCAGGCACGAAGAGGAGTACAATCGGGTTCATATCCGTACCCATGTTGTGATCGAGCAGACCTTTGGCCTGGTGAAGGCACGTTTCCGCTGCCTCAGCAGGTCTGGTGGAGCACTCCTTTACAGACTGAGAAGGTGGATAAGATCACCATGGTCTGTGCCATACTGCACAACATGTGCACCCGGTGGAACTTACCCCTGCCACCTGACATTGACCAGCAACCATCGGGTGTAGATGGGGATGATGAAGGATGAGAGTGGTACATCAGCCATGTGCCAATGCACATGACGGACGTGGTGTGCACCAATCAGTGATGGACATTTAAGTTTCATGCACTATGATGAAGAGGGTTCATCAATTCCCACTCACTGTGTACTGGGATCGGGGGACTCTGGGCAGTGTACACTGTTTGGCATTAAATTGTGACACACTCAATAAGCAATGTCCGGTCATGTAATTTGTTTCCAAATAAGATGTAATTGTCAATGAAACTATGTAGATAAACGAACAGCCCACCCACGATGCAACTGAGTCTACCCACCCACCCCATCCCCTCCCACCACCCTCCAGCCTCCACCACTCATCCTTCTAACCCCCCCCACTGGCCCCTCAAACAACCCCCATCCCTCAACTCGCTCACACACCCACGTCCCGGCACACAATATGAGTCCTAACTGCCTCCATCCCGCATGTCTGTCTGGCTACATTCGGCCTCTTATGCATGGAGGCTGTGGCTCCCCTGGCCGGCGCATGGTGCATAGCGACCTATGCACTGGGCTTGTCTGAGTTGAGCTTACAGGGGTACTGCTCGTGGTTGACGGGGGTTGTGACTCGGCAGGTGCTGCAGGACATTGTGCCATGGTGGCAGCCAAATGTGTTAGTGCCTGGGTCACTGATTCCATGCCCTGGCGCACCTGCCTAGCAATGCTGTTCACAGTACGGGTGAGTGCCTGTGTGTTGTCACAGTGGGCCTGGCGTGTGGCTTTCCCTACTGTGATGAATTGTCCCAACATCTCGTCCATGAACTGCTGACGTTCCTCCATGCGGGTGATGCGGGCCTCTAGGTCAGGTATGTCATTGACTGCTGGTGGTTGCATGGGAGCTGGAGTTGGACTGCTTTGAGGGCTGAATACTGGTCCAGCCGTCTCCTCCCTGGAGCTACCACCACAAGACCCATGTCCAAGGGAGTGCTGTGGTGTGTGCCCCATGTATGGTGTTCCCTCAGTGTCCTCTAACATGCATTGCCCTGCCGTGTCAGCCTCGTCCTGTTAGACATCATCCTCTGCACTATTTGATGCGGATTGGGCCACGTCCCCATGGTCACTAGTGGCCGGTGACTGAGGAGCATCACCATTGCTGGCCGTTGGTGTACCCTCCACGTCCACATGAGCTGGCTGCAGTGGGGCAGGAGTCGTTTTGTCTATGGGCTTGTGGCAGGTGTGCAGTGATGGCACCCAATTTCCCAGGAAGGTGCACATTCCCATGTGTCGGGGGTGGATGCTCCTCAGTTCCAACCGCCTGTGGCCCCTATTTACCGGACTGCTGTGCCATGGGGGTGCTGGTTTTCATCCGCCCCGCCCTTGACGTGGATGGCCTGGTGCCATCATATTCCCCTCTGCTTCTGCGTGCTGCTGTTGGATTTGTTTCTGCTGTGGGCCTGTCATCGCTGTCTGATACTGTGCCTGTGTGGGATGGAGAGGCAGCGCATGAGTCATGGATGTAGGGACATCCAATATATATTTATGTAAGTACATTTTGGGTCTTGTGCATTGCTGTCTGCATGTTGGAGGGGCAGACATGGTGCTTACAGGTGTTGGGTGTGTGGTGCAGTGTTTGTACGTCATTCTAGCGCATCCATGTTGTGCATGCAGTTTGCTTGGTGGATTATGGTTGTGTCGTGGATTGCGTGCGGTGTACATGCCTCAGGGTCTGCGTGTCATTTGATGTATCTCTAGGGCTCTGGTGTACACTTGGTGGTGGAGATGTCTGCACCATGCAGTGGGATGTGACAGTGGTGGGGCGTGCTTCTCTGCAGTGCTGCATGTGTGTGTCTGCATGCTGATGGTACTTGGGTTTGGAATTGGGGACTCTGGTGGTTTGTGTATGTGGGGTTGGTTTCGTGGGTTCACTTTTGTGTAGTGCCAACACTCACTCACCTTCGTCGGCCGATGATGTTACTCCTGTCTCAGCACGCCTGACCCCTTCAATGGGCTCCATGTGTATCAGGGAGCAGCACGTTTCCTCCCACTGTGCTAGCTTGATCGGCGAGGATGGTTCGTTTCCTGTTGCTTGGGCCTGCTGACGGTTGGTAGTCAGTGTGTTGCGGACACACAGACGCAGGTGGTCCCACCTTTTCCGGCATTCCCTTGTATTGTGTGTGGTTGTCCCCTCTGCGGACACCTTCTGGGCCACCTCCTCCCAGATCTGTTTCTTCTTGATTTGGATCGCACGGCACAGGTCTTTGCAGAACACCACATCTGCATGCTGCGCCAGAGTGTCAGCCAGCATGTTTAGCTCCTCGTCAGAGAAGTGTGCCTTTGAGAGTGGACTGTGTTATTTTCTGGCAGACTGGTATGTTGGTTTTGGATTTCAGTGCCTCTAGCCATGGGATTGCAATGGATTGTGATTTTCAAGATGGCCGCGGGCTCATTTCCCGTTCCGGCGAGATGACGTAATTTCCGGGTCCAGTATTACGAGCCCAGTATTTGCATGATGGTATTACCGGGTCGTGATTAAGGGGTTGCTCCTTGGCAGAGGTGGTATCGGCGGGTCCCGTGATGGTGCTATCGGGGGGTTGGAGGGCCTTTACCGGCATGGTGGTGCAGCCATAACCAGCGTGGGGGTTTGCGCGTGCTCGCGCACTCATAATCAACCGCTATTAGCGGCGTCAAGGGTGCACGGATGGGCTATTACCACCATGCCGGTAATGACTCCGTTTTTACCTCCAAACTCGTAATGAGGCCCATAGTCTCCTAATTTCACTAGTTATGTTATGTTATGTTACTTGCCATTTATATAGTGCCTTATTTATCATTTGTATGACCTCAAAGCGCTGGTAGGTTGAACGCCCTCGGGAACCGCAATTCAAATCAGTAGAGAGAGAGAGAATGTTGTATGGTGCGTGGGCGCACCAGATATTTGTGCAGCTGGTGTGGTTGTTGCATGGTAGCTGCTTCTTAGCGGTAGGTGTGGTACTGAGGAAATCAGTTGGATGTCTTCAGTGTGGAGGGTGGACACTCAGACTGAGTTCTGGCTGCGTTAGGCCTGAGTAGACGCCTAAACTAGATGGAATGTGCTCAGCTAGCTGTGTTTTATTAGGATGAAGAGGTGTTCGTGGGGTCGTGTCAGTATGAGAAAAGCTAGGCCGAATGTGTCGTAGCATAGCTGTGTTCTAGTTGAGTGATGGTGTATAGGAGAGAGTAAGCGTAGTAGTGTGAAATGGTGGTTTATCAGTGAAGCGCTTGCGGCCAGGCACGAGAGCAGGACAGGGGGGCGTACATAGCGGCATACGTTTATAAAGTGAGGGGATGGATTGGGTAACATGGGGATATAGGTACATAGCAGTTGTTCCATCCGCTTCATCTGTTCAATCTGCTTCATCCGCTTCATCCGTTCCATCCGTTTCATCCGTTCCATCCGCTCCATCCGCTTCATCTGTTCCATCCATTTCATCCCTTCTATCCACTATGTCTGCTCCATCCACTCCGTCCACTTCATCCATCCATTCCATCTACTCTATTGATCTATACCTTACATCCATCCATTAATCCACTCCAACCAACCATCTATCCATTTCATCCATCTATCTATCTACTCCGTCCGTTTATCCACACCATCTTTTCCATCCTTATCATCCATTCCATCTGTTCCATCAGGTTCAGTAGATTGAGTGATGAACTTGACTTTCTGTACACATTCATTATCATCCTTTCTTTGTTTAGGAGACAATAATTCCACCCTAGGTTTCCCTTGAGATTTTCTGACTGCCTGTTGTATTGTGCTACTTTTGTATCCTGTATTCAAAAATATGTTAGTGGTTAAATGAAATTATCTACTCCTTTCTGACTCTTCACTATAGTTACTGTATGCCCTTATAAATTCTCCTGTTGATATTTTTTTATCTTAGAGCGACAATCACAGCTACTGGCTTGTAAAATAGAATAAACCTCTGTTGGCTTACGCTATGTTTTTTCATATTTAGTATTTCAGTTTTGACATAAATATCTAGATCCAAAAATAACTATTCTTATTATCATGTTATTGTGTCAACTGTATCCCAAAGCTGTTATCACTCAGGTGTTTTGTAAATTCTTCTAATTCATTTTCAATAGCGTCCCATATGACAAATATATCATCTATCTATCTGTTCCGATGTAATGTATTTTTGATACATGTATTGGCTGAAAGTGCATTTGTTATCTCAAAGTGACCCATGAAAAGGTTTTTCAATTACTGTGCATAACATACACTCATTGCAACACCTAACACTTGTTTGTAGCAGTCATCATCAGACAGATATATATTGTTATTGAAAGTAAATATAAGCATTTGTTCAATAATTGCATATTGTGCCATAAATGCTGCAGACTTGTTCATGAAAAAGTAATCCAGAAACTTTACTGCAAGTTGGTGATCAACTGATGTGTATAAGGAAGATACATCAAAGGTTACAAGGAAGTACCTTTTATTCCAGGTTAACTGTTCTAATTAATGCAAAAGATGCACAGTATTGTTGATGTTTGAGTCTAATTGGAATCTTTCTGGTTGCAAAAACGCATCTATATATTTTGAAAAATGTTCTGTTACCCAACCTATTCCACTTACTATGGGTCTAACCTGAGAAAAAACAGGTGGTGGCAACTGTGGCATGCCAGCAGAGCTAAGGCCATTTCAAGTCTATGGCCCTTCTCTCTTTTTCTATAGTTTGATACTGGGTGGAACTGTAGATGCACTGAGGTAGGAAGGGCTGGGTGCACAGCTGCTTCTTCTATTGATGTTTGCTGTGTAGGATATTGAAGCTGAAAGAGGATGCAGTGATGCTGCAGTCTGGTGTTCTGGCTTGCCATGTGCCAGATGAGCTACCACATTCAGTAGAGCTTTTTATTAGGAAGCAATGATCCAAAAAAAAGGCTGGAGGGACTGGGACAACTTCCTGGTGATGTACCTTGACTCTTTTCTCTAGCTTACAACTGGCTGGTGCTGTGACTTACAGGGCCCTCAAGGCTGGGCAGCTTCTTCCATGCTTCATCGTGCTTTTAATTTGTTTTTCTTTTCAAGCCTTTCTGGGTTAGAGGCCTAGCAGGCACGACTGCCTTTGCGTCTGTGTTTTCTCTCTTGTTTGGCTAGGTGAGCCCTACGGACAGCTTTGTAGTTGCCTTAAAACCCTGGAGCTCTATACAGGCTGAAATGTCTAAGACTACTTACGACCCTTAGTCCCTCTTCATACAAACCATGTGAGGTTCACTTAAGTGACAGGTCTGACTGCGAGCAGGGGTTCCACCCGACTAGGGCCCACTGAGGGCAGAGTGACTGGGGACTCACAAAAGTTGCTTTGTATGTGGGTACAGGGACTTGGTTTTGGCTATTTCTGGCAGGGGCCCTACACTGCATGGGCCTGCTGGCCAAGCATTAGTTGTGGTTGAAAAGCTTTTTTTACACAGTGCTCAGACACACATGCAGACTGAAGGCCCCGAATGAGCCATAATGAAGAGGAGTGGTCAGGATGCTGGAGAAGCTGGCAAAGCGGTGGCACACAGCCTATAGCTGGGCAGAAAGCTTGATTTATTTTAGCTACAGCATAATGCACTGCAGGGGGAGCAAGGATGAAGGGCCCTTCTTCGTCTATATTGTTAACCGAGGTTTCCACAAGACATTTTTCTTTTCTCACAGGACCAGGAGCTTAGAGGCTCCTCTTTTATGGAAAGCACATAGAGCGCCAGACAGGAGAGGCAGGGCACAGCCTCAGGATAAGCGTGAGAGCACTTTTCCTAGAGTACCACCTCTCACCAGCAGTGCACAGCAGTGGCATTCCTTTCTTCTCTTATCCTTCTCCCGGAACAATGCACAAAAGTGCAACAGAGGTAGAGTTAAAAGTACTTACCGCTGGGCTGCCACAGGGCCTCTTCCCCTTTGCTCCTTTGGTCAAGCGGAATGCAGAACTGGGACTCAGGGCAGAGTAGTGTGTTTGTTTTCTCTCTCTCTCTTAGTCGTGAAATGCCAGAGATGGTGGCCTTCTACCGGCTCACCACCTCACCTAAGCACTGCATAGGGGTGCTAAGCAAATTGGGGGCCTGTTCTTTGCTTCACCCCGCTACAGTGCTGATCCCGCAGCAGGGTGTTCAGCGTGGAGGAGGCTAGTAAGTGGCGCTACGGCGTTGGCAGACTCCTCACAGGTGGCAGTTTTATATGATTATGGGCAGTTTTATTTACTACTAGTGGGCAGGAGCGTGCTGATTACTGTGCTGCGGGCACCCCAGCAAATCTCTCTCAGCTGGTTCTTCACCCAAGCAGCTGTTCGATAGCAGCCGGGGACTTAGGACAGACTCTTCTTCCTGGATTTACATATTTTTGCCCTCACGTGTGGCGGCAGCTCGGAGCAAGGTCCAGACGGTGACCACGGGAGGAACGCAAAGCCTTTCCCCCCGGGGTGATTTTTGGTGCTGCACAGGCCAGCGAGCTGGGCTGCGCATAGAGCGCCCTACGGGTATTTAAGGGGTCAGGTAAGGTTCGGGAGCAGGTGACGGTTGGGACGTGAGTTTGAGCAGTCCTGGTTGCCTGCTTCCGAGCCGTCCCTGCGTCTTGTGGGGCTTCTAGTGATAGATAGTAGGTGAGGTGTTGGGGTATACTTAGTTGGTGGCGGGTGGGTAGATATAATTATCAGGATAGAATTGTTTTTTTCTTGTTAAATAAAAAAAAATGTCTTTGCGTAGTCGGGGGTACCGTAGATAAGGTACCCCCTCCCGCCCCCTTACCGTAGGGTTGCCCTCGGTTCCTTTTGTCAGCTGTCTGGACGGGCAGCAGGTAGGGCTGTGGGTAGGAGGGGCTGCGCTGCGTCCTGAAGCTGTTTTGGGTCCGTTCGGGTGGCCCGCAGTAGGTTTAGTGTTGTCCCTTCTGGGGGCTGGGCGGCTGTGGGCAGTTGGGGTGCCAGGCAGGGGGCCAGTGTTAGACGTCCCTGTGGGGGAAGCGCGGAGGGGAGCATTTCAGTAGGGTTTTAGTTTTCACCGTCGTACGGAGGAAGTGCGGTGATGGATACCAGCCACCAGGGGGCAGTGCGGAGTCCTTAAAAGGCTGCACTCAGATTAGGAAAGGCCAGTGCCTTCCTCCCCTGAGCTTGGGAGAACTTGTGCTACGCTCTCTGGGGTGGGGGTGAATGAAATCCGGGGGCAGGGGCAGTAATAAATAAAATAAATTCAAGATAAAAAAATAAAAATAATAAATTGTATACAGTGAGTAATTTGGTAGTAAGGGGACTGATGGCCTGATTCCTTTATTAAAGTATATTGGCCTGCTTTTCTGCTTTGGTGGGCCAGGCAGACAGGGACACAAAATAAATAATTATATAGGAGGTTATAATATAGGCAATGACGTTTTATTTCAGTGGGCCAGGTAATTTTGGCAGCCAGCCTTTTTAGTGGCAAACTTGATTGCATAATTACAAGGGCAAACTTGCGTTTTATAGAGGGCTCTGGGTTTTTTGTTAGAATTTCAAATAAAACCTTCCTCGGTTGCTCAGCACTTTTAAGGGGGGAACAGCTCGGGGTAGTTAGGGTTTTCAGCGGTGCGTTTGCGCAAGTGCACAATAGCACTGCTTAGGAAAGATGGTGGGGCAGGGAGCAAAAAAGAAGGGACTGGAGGATGGCAAGGCCCTGAGGGAAGCCTTGGAGATCATTAGCAGAGTTTCCAAAGGCCAGCTTGAGGGGGCTGTGGGTGAGGTTACGGGTATAGGAGAGAGCAAGGGTGAGAGGCCGCAGCAGAGAGCAGCGGCAGATGGGGCTCTTGCGGCAGTGGTGGCTTGCACCCCTGCGGCTGGTAGAGGGGAGGTATGGGAGTACAGGGGCAGGAAAATGAGGAGGGAGATCGACAGGAGAGCATCCAGGGGGAAAGTGCATTTGGGCGGGGAGTCAGATAGGGATGTGGTGCATAATGACCAGGGGGAAGTAGGGGATGTTAGGAGTGTCCAAAATGGGGTAGGTCAAGGGGGCCAGGATGGTGGGGGTGATGGGGAGCAGTTTGGGGTGACAGGACAGAGGGGCAAGGGGGTTAAATAACTGCGGAAGAGTACAGGTAGGAGGAGGAGAGAGAGGTCCCCACCAATTAGTGAAGTTAGGGAGCGGTGCGGAACGGTCCCCCCAGCTAGGAGGATTTCGGGCGGAGGGCGCAGAGCAGCCCCTGCTGTTCCAGAGGATGAATATGGAGAGGGTTTAGGAACCGCCCCTCCTCAGACGGCTCGTGGACAGTCTAGAGGGTGCAGCACGACCCCTAGTGATGAAGATCACAGGGTGGAGGAGAGCACACCTCGCCCAAGAGAAGAGGACCAGGAAGCGGTGTCTGCGGCCCCGGCGAGAAGATGCCAAAGGAGTGGCCGGGCGGATGCCCCGGGCTCACAAGAAGGGGATCCACTCAACCCGAGCATGAGCTCGCATCAGCAATGGTATTTCAGGGGTGATGAAGTTGGGATGGAGGAATATGTGGGGCAGTGGGAGGATGAAGGTTATAGGGCGATAAGGAGGAGGTGGAAGGAGAGAAGGGGTTTTAGGTGGGATTGTGAAAGACAGGAGCAAGGTGTTTGGGGGCAAGAGGTCAGGGGAATAATTGACTGGGTGAGACTGCTGACATGTTTTGTCCTCGCAGCAGGAGCCCAGTAAGAAAAGAGATGAGGAGCATCGGAGTGGAGGCCAGGCCGCAGACGGGCGACGGCAGGGCGGAAAGAGGTGAGCGGGAAGGGGACTGGTCAACTGCATGGCAGAGGGGGGACACGAGAACGGGGACAGGAAATTAAGTGTCTGGAGTGCAAGGGTTAAGGAGAGAGATTGGTGTACAGGCGAGTGGAGCCTTGGTGGGAGAAAGGGTAAGTTACTCAGTGGAGGTAGAAACGGACAAGGTGATTGAGCCATTGGCGCTCGAGGTACAGGTTTCAAAAGAAACAGAGGTTGAAGTGAAGGGCAAGGAGAAAAAGCTACCATACATGGGCATCACGAAACCTTTGAGTGCGCACTTGATGACAGCGACTAAGGATAAGATTAAGGCAGGGGAATTTGTGGATGTTTTTAAGCTGCTTCATAGGGAAGTGAGAGCAAAGGAGAGTTCTAAAGAAGAGGAGAGAGAACTGGTCTCGCCCCAAGGGTCCCTGTGAAAATTGAGAATTGGACGTCAGCATTTATTATTTACGCCAGTGTCTATTGCAAGAAATTTCTTGAGCGATGCGCAACCCTACTAAAATACATGGATGTGATTAGGAAGGCATTTACAAGTTTTGGGGGTTTTGCGTGGGTGCGTTATGACGAGGAGTTTAGAGCAAGGTTGGCGGAGGACAGTCAGGCGGTTTGGGGGGAGATAAATATGGATCTCTGGTTGCAATGGGTGGCGCCAACGAGGCCAGCTCCAACGGTACACACGGCAAGCGGCATACCCATGTCTTATCGGCCCTTTCTTGCTCACCCCGGAAGGGGTGGGGGTAGGAGGCAGGGGTCAGCCCTCAGCAGCATGTTGGGCTTTCAATAAAGAAGGCTGCACGAGGATGATGTGCAAATTTAAACAAGAGTGCAGCAGGTGTGCAGGTCGGCATCCAATTACATATTGTTTTCAGGCAGGGGACAGTGGGACAGGGCGAGGAGCTGGGCAAGGAGGTGGGGGGGAGGACCGCATGCCAGTTAAAGTGGGGAGGTTTCTGTAGGTTGGGCTCAGTTTATCGGAAAAGGAGGTGGGGGCACAAAGTTTGGTGAGTGGTTTTTGGGGGCGATCCCAAGGGGGTAGGAGAGGGGTGAGGAGGCAGACGCTTAGGTAGGGCGGGGAGGGCCGCAGGGGAGGAGGTAACTGTGGAAGATGCTAAGGGGTGGTGACCGTCGGTTGGAGGGCATGGACGACGGTAGCGAAGCCCTCACGCTTGCCGCATGACGAGGTGAGCAAGCTTTAGGGGGACAGGAGAGGGTTATTAGCAGCACAGAGTAAATACGGAGAGACTGACAGAGGTTAAGAGGACATCGCAACATCGAGAGGGTGGTAATAGCCCCGGGTCGCAGGAGACAGGGCACAGGATAGGGTGCGAATTGACTATGCACAGCACGGGAGGAACTTGGCTCATTTGAACTTTGCATGGACGGGGTGCGGGAGCGCCCCTGGTGCTGCATGGACTGCATGGACGGGGTGCATTAGGGCCCCTGGTGCAGGTGGGAAAAATGGGGTAATGGTAGCAAGGAGCTGGAAGATTAAGTTATATTGAGTGGACTGCATGGACGGGGCGCAGGTTTGGCCCCTGGTGCAGTGGCGGAGAGGATTAAGGAGGAAAAGGGCCTGCATGGACGGGGGTGCAAGTGGGCCCCCGGTGCAGGGTGGGCAACACGGGGCCATAGTAGGAAGGTGAGGGCAAGGGTGAGCAGGAGGGTAATAGGATAGAGGAGAAATGGGGTCTAATAGGGAGTAGGTGCGTTTGTTTAAAGGATGGTTGTTAAAGGTGTGAAGTATAGGGGGACAGGTAGGAGAGGACCAGGGGTGTTTCCGTAGAGGGAATAAAGTGATGGCCAGGTGAGGATGGGTTGCCTGAGGAAGGTGTTAGTAGCGGTGGGGGAAAGGTGGAGGAGTGTGGAACTCATTGATTTAGGACGGGTAAAGTACCTGAAGGTAGCTGGTTGGGTTTATCGGTTGATAAGGTGAAGACTCTAGGACGGTGGAGGTCTGGGAAGAACAAAGGGTATATTAGGGCTTGAGTAAAGGGGCTGTTTGAAATATGGTCAGGGGTCTAGGGGAGAACGGAATGTGGTGGGGTGGTCGGGAATGGAAAGTGACATTGTAATTTCTTTTTCAGATCTGCGCGGAGGTCGGGGGAGATGCTGCAGAGTTGGTTTGCGGGCCACGCTATTGTTAAGTGGGCGGGGAAGGAGGAAGAGTAAAGGGTCTTTGGCAGGCAATTGGGTTGCAGCTACAAAGTTGCATTGGTAAAATGGTCCGGTTTAGGGGTGCTTCGCTGGGATTAGCTGCTGCCTATGTTGGCGAGGTTGAGGGAACGTTATGGGTCTCCAGAGGGGGTGATCATTAATGCAGGGGAAAATGACCTGGTAAGAGATACAGGTGTGGCTCTTATTAGAAAAATGAAAAGGGATTTGGTATGGATCCGGGAAATGTGGCCCCAAGCATGGGTAGTTTGGACTAAGTTTTTACCGCAGAGAGTTTGGAGGGGTGCGTGAAGTGAGGGAACAATAGAGAGGGCTAGGACGGGAATAAATAGAGAGTTGGTAAAAGGTTTGTGCAACGGCAGCGTTTTGAAACACAATGAAATAGTTTATAACGGCTTCGACCTTCAGAGAGGATGGTGTCCATTTGTCAGTTTTCAGGAATAGTTATTATCTGGCGGATTTGATCTTGCAGGTGGAAGAGATAGTAAGGAGTTGGAAGTAGAAAGAAAGGGTAGTGGTGGGGCAGAAAGAACACCTTGGGGGAGGGTTTTTCTGTTGCAGGGGGCATGGCCCCTTTAGATGTGGGTGGAGGGAAGCACAATGGGGGAATAGCACGGGAAAGGATGGGGGTGGTGCTGTTTGCACAAACGGGCTACCCCGGGGGAACAGGTATTGAACCTGGAGGGGCATGGCCCTGGAGAGAAAGCGGGACGTCTTGAGAAGTGGTAAGGAGACGGTAGTGACCAAGGGATAGTTAGGGAGGAAGTGGAACTATTTAATCATTTATTTGTTGGGAAAAATGAAAGTGTTGAATTATTAATTGGTTGTTCAAATATTGTGTTCGTCTGTTAGGCCATGGGAGCCAGGTAAGCGGTTATTTGTAAGCTTTGGCCTGTCACATTAAAGCAACCTTTTCCACTATAATCGAGTCTGGGTGTTTTGTGCAGTAAGCCAAAAATGGCTGCTCCTCCTGATTGCTTTCTTTTTGATGTGGCATTCCAGAGGACACAGGGATGCTGTGCTGGTTTTCTTTATTTTTTATTTTGAGCGCACAAGTTCTGGCCATGCAACAGATTTCCCTAATGAGCAGGGAACAAAGCAGAGGTGATTCCCAAGTAGACCTAGGAGCAGACCTCATGTGAGAGCTGCTCTGGGCGGCAGACTTTCGGATAATGTTTTGGCGGGCATTTGAATATATATGCACTCTTGGGCTGCATCATTGTACCTGCCCCACAAGCTTGACAGGCCAGTTTTTTCATTTACCTCAGATTGTTAAACATCCATGGGCGGCCCTTACGTGGTGTGGCCAATCAAGGAAGTGAGTTAAAATTTCTAAGGTGGTGGCTGCGTGTACATGTTTCTTTTTAGAACATTCAACAGGGTGCATTTACAGTAAACACTGTACCCTGTACCTATACTTAAAACATTTCATTGTTGTTTTCTATATATATATATAGATTTGACATAACTTATTTTCAACTGTCCCTGTGTCAACGTGTCCATTTTACTTCAGAATCCAGTGTTGGCCCTTATTTTGTTTTATTTGGCAGAAGGCTAAGTGACCCCTAATTTGTATTGGGTGTACACTTAGAATTTGTTCCTAGCATTCACTTCTGTCTAGCATTCACAACCTGGGCTGCAGTGACCTTGCCTGGCTAATTGAGGAAAAGCAAAGGCGTCTATTTTTGTCCTGAATTTCCATAAGACATCATTGTAGGGTATACAGTGATAAAATCGCGGCCAAAATGCTGTGGTTTGACCCGGTAAAGGTGCACCCCATTATACCATTTAAGTGGAGCGAGGGTGTCCCCCGCTCCCCTTAAATGGTATAATGGGTCCGGGGTTGCGAGGTGTCCCCTGCATCCTTTACATGGATAGCGGTGGCAAAACCACAGCCTTTTGCTGCAATATTTTGTGTCCACAGCCATTTTTGCAGCGATTTTAACACATGGAACCCATTGTAGGCTCTGACCACTCCAGCAGTTAACTTAAAGTTCAGAAGGGTTGTAGCGTGTCTTACCACATAGATTCAGAGGTCTGCAAAGTTGCCCATTTCATGCACTAACTGCAAGCACATGGCACGGCCCCAAAGGGGCTTCAGGGGCCAAGGCATAACAGGGAGAAGAGGCCTACCCCCTCACCCCGTCTGCTGCCTCAGTAAGGCGGTGCAGGAAATAGGAAGTGGGGCCATAAAGTATGGCCTCTATATCTAGGAACTGTGCAGGGGGAGCGGTCACTTTGCAGATCCGCTCCCCCTGCTGCAGGATCGTTATTGTCGAACTACTGGCATGCCCACTGAAAAAAGAAGAAATTTAATGAGGATGTAACTTGTCAGCGCTTACTTATTATTATTATTATTTGCATTTGTTAAGCGCACTTGCAGCCCATGAGGCATCGAGGCGCTGTTAGAGAGGAAACACAGATTAGGATTAGATTTTTTCTTTGTCTTAGTTACGTATTTATAACGCGCTTAAACACTCAGAGGTTTCTAAGCGTGGACCCGGGGATCGAACCTGTTGTTGCTTTGTGTCGTCTTGCTTCCAAGACGCGCACGCTGCCGCTGTGCTATCCTCCCGGGACGATACTTGCTGGCTGATCGCAGGTCAGCAGCCAAGTTCCAGGCAAGAAGCAGCAGAGATGGGCCGAGCGTGCAGCGTGCTGTTCTGTCTGCTTCAGGAGTTAAGGTGGTGTTGGCGGAGAACGGGTCAGTGCAGGCTGCTTGGGGCCCCGGTACTCACGCATCACCGTGGGCACAGGCTACAAGGACAGGCCGCAGCACCGATCGAGAGGCCTGCTAGAAAGCACCAGCGATCTGGGGGCACCGGCGAGCGGCGAGGCACTGGAGCTTTGGCCGGCCCGATAGCAAGAAGCTAGCCTACTGGCTGCTGAGGCGTGTGCCGGAGCATATTAGGAGTGTGGGAGTCGCACCACATCGCTCCCCACAACGCCCATCCTATAAGGGGGCAGCTGAGACTGTTAAATGGGCAGTGCGGCAAAGTCGCACATGTTAGAAAAAAGGACCCACGACTGTGGTGTCCAATATGGCAGCCATCTTTCGAGGCTGGCAAAGGTAAACAAGAAGAACAGTGAGAAAGGACATGCCAGCGTGGGTGAGGCGTGGCGGCCCTCTTGGGGCTGAACTTAGATTTAGCCAAAAAATTTGCTAGTGGAAAGAGGAATACAATGTGACGGCTGCACGGTGGCCATTTTTGTGTGTGTGTAAAATCATAGTGTCTACCATACGAACAATACTGAGGGGCCAGCGTCCTCGTTGCAGTACTTTGAAGCAAAGTGAAGGGATTAAAGTAGCTGGTGTTAGTAGAGCTTCAGCTGGCATGAGGACATTATTGTAAATAGCAGCAAGCTTTCAGGAGAGCATTGCGCAGTAGTTTGGCAGCACTGCGAATGGCAGAATGATGGAGGTTGCTCACCTTCCTTGTCACAGTGCATTAAAAAAAAAGCTTTTGGCGTGGCAGCGCATGCAGCTGGCAGTAAGACATATAGAAGCAAAGCAGCATTGCAGGGGCGAGAATGGACAGTACCGAGGAGATGATGGACCTGCTGAGGAAAATTAGAGCAGTCACAAGAGACAAAGGTGTGGCTTGGCTCATAGCGCAAGCAACAGGTAACAGAGAAAGAGCAGGAAGAAGTGGTAGTGATGGAAGATACAGAAGGGGAGGACTATGTCCCTGACACGCCACCAGAGAGTGGGCGGTCGAAGCCCAAGGGGAAGTAGAGTGGGGAGATGGGGTAATATTCAGAAGTGCCAGACAGACCGGAGGCGGCATTAGGTGGAAAATCACAGAAGAGGAAATTGACCCGCTGGCAGCCAAGAGACTGCAAAGAGCGAGGAAGGCATCTGTGAAGGCAACAGAGACGAACGTCGAGAGGAAAGCGCCAAAGCAGAGGCAGCAAACAAACACCAGAGCTTAAAAGCCGCTAGGGGCCTTAATGGCGGCGGCAGAGCATGACTAATTGGGTGAAAAGATGAACGCCAGAGCTAAGAAGCCGCTAGGGGCCTTAACAGTGGTGGTAGAGCACAAAGCATTGGGTGAGCGAATTGCAAACATTGTCAAAATGCATGTGGAAAGAGCACTGAAAGGGTTACATGAGTACTGGCGTGCTGATAGTGTAAATTCCTGCAGGGACAACTATGGGTTGCAAGCTAGGACAAGTGTGGAAGGGAGCACACACTTAGCGCTGGTGGAACAAAAGAGGGTCCCTATAGGGGGTAACGATGCAGCCACTTTGGGGGGGTATGAAGGTAAATGGCGCAGCAGCACCTAGCCTCCTGCCGCAGGAGAGCTGTGCAGCACTCAAACCAAGCAGGGCAGATCTCAGGACTAAGGTTGTAGCCTGTCCGCTCCCAGTAGGCTTTCCAGGGGAAGCATGGGGGCTCGAAAGGAGGGGTAACCAAGGGGCAGACACACAAGGAGATGCACTTGCTTTGACAGTAGGGGTCAGAAGGGACCCAAGGAGCACACCCATGGCCATTAGGGCACCGGGCATAGTCTGGCATGTACCCTTGGAAATAATTTTTGAGCAAGGTCTTCATTGACATGATCACCTTATTCGAACTGGAGCAGGTAGGGTTGGACATAGTGTAGGAGGCCAAGAAGGAGGATGACAGGAGGGAGAGCTGAAAGATAGTGCAGAAGGAGAGGAACATCATGAACAGACGGTATGCCTTCAGGTGGTATACCTCCATCATGGTTGAGAAGTACCTGTGTGATGCCGCTGCACTAATAATGTATGAGCAGCGTATCCACGAGGCCCATGAGGAATATGGTGTTGGGGGTGTGCTTGGCCTGAATATGATGAGGGGTTCAGGTTAAATATGCAAATGTTTACCAGCATGAACTGGGATGACGAGGATGTGTCAGGTTGCATTAACAAGATGATATCTAGCAATGGGCACAAGAGCAGGCCAGTGGAGGAGCAGCTGTAAGTTAATAGTCAATACCCGGATTGGGGAGACAGAAGTGATCAGAGAAGCAAGAGAGGAAGGCGCCCCTTTATGAGCGGGTTGGTGCCTGGTTCAGGGGCAGCGGATCGGGGAAGGACACCAGCTGTTGGAAATTTGAAAAAGGTACCTGCACGTGGGGAGCTAATTGCAAGTTCAGGCATGCATGCAGCATATGCGGCGCAGACCACACAGCCGCCCGGTGTGGAAGTAAGGAGCAACACGTTCCCAAGCAGAGGAAGCGATCAAAGCAGAAGGGAGGTGGAACCTAGGGTGAGGGAAATAACCACATTCCACATCAAGCTTGAGTCACGGCGGCCTCTGCTGAACTCTTTTTATGGCACAGAAGCATCAGAAATACTCTAGAGGGGCAGCCTCAGGGAGGCAGACGTGGAGCTGCAGGAGAAGGAGACGGCCATCTTGCTAGGTAGTCACAGGCAGATCAGGCAGGAAAAGGGCAATGGGTCAGGAGGATTGGAAAGAAGAGGGCCTTGAGTAAGACCAACATCCATAGGTGGGTAAGGAAGGAATGAGAGGGGTTGAACTGGAGAAAAAAGTGGTGGAATTGATCAAAGAGGAGGCCCCCCACACAGTAAAAATCCACCTTGGGCAGAGGTCAGCTGCTGCACCATATGTGCCGCACAAAGTGGGAATTAAGCTAAGCCTTGGGGGCGGGGTGGAGCTTGCGAGTAGAGGTGGTCAGAAATTATTCCTAGGTTCACGTTGAGAGAGGCCAAGTCAAACTCAGCTGAGGAGAAGTATGGGAAGAAGCTGGACATGGTGATGGCAGAAAAAGTTAGCAGGGGCTGGTTTTCTCAAAAAATCAGGCATGGGCTTATAACCTAGGGGTGCCTAGGTATTACGATTAGAACGGGGATCACCTGTCAGAATTGGGTGGTACCTATTTTGAGGGACTTGGAGGTCACCATGAGCGGGCAAGAATGCAAATAGTAAGCCAGTTTTGCACTAGTGGGGGCTGCAAAGGGGCGAAACAGCTTTTTACTGTGGCAGTAACTGAGGCGATCGAGCAGTGCCAAAATGAACCTCCTAATGGAGGGTAAAGAGGACTAAGAGTAAATGGCCCCCTGTTAGCTCCGTACGGCGGGGGGGGCAGCATGGTAAAAGGACGAGGGGCACCCCAGTGGTTGTCAGCTTCCAGCTTGGGCTGGTGGAAAAAGGAAGCATAAGGGCACTCTCTGCGGCCCATCAGTGGCGACTGCCAATGTGTTTTGTCCAGAGCGGGAGGTTCAGGGACTGAGAGCTAAGTATGCAGGAAAATGAATGGATAAGGGAAAAGAGAACTGACTGTAGGAAAAGGGGGTGGCAAGGAAGAAGAATATTAAACAGAAAGGTGCTGCCGATCCTCTGGGGTTGTAAAAAGTATTGAATATGTTATTGTTTGGTTTGACGTGATAGTGTGAAATGTTTAAAAATAAACCTGCGGCCTTGTTGTGCCACAAATAAGAAGAGCTGGTCTGGCCTCAGTTATTTAGCCAAGGTGGGATACAGCGGGATGGTATGTATCTTGCAGGGTGAGGGGAGAACAGCACCCGACAGCCCATGTTACTCAACCTGTGGGATGAATCATGTCAGCCTTCCAGCTGCTTCACAGCCCATGTCGGCCTTCTATAAAGCGATATAATAAATAATATAGTGTGATATAAAACAATGAATGTGCTGGTAAAACAAAACCACTGTTGTGTCCAATAAATGAAAGGGGGGGATACATAGAAATACACTTAAATAAAACAACAAAAAACTCCCTAAAATAATGGTGCTGTTCCCTAATTCGTGATGTTATGCACACATCGCCACCATGTTGGTCTTAAAGTGCTATGTCTTGTCTTTGTAGAGGCAAATTGCCTAAGCATGATATAAATACATTCTTTAGTCGCGAACATATTTAAAGGTGAACACTTATCAAACATTATTATTATGTTAAGAACAAACATTAAGTTAAGCACGCCACACAAAACAAAGGAAGTATGGCGAACCTGCAAAAGCATTTCCAAGGGGGGGCATTTCATCTTGTAGAGAAGCAAGGTTGCAAAAAAAAAAAAAACGGCTTCGGTTAACAAGAAAACCGAGGCAAAAGAAGGACAATATACCTTCCTTCCTGCGGCAGATATTTCAGGAATTGGGAAGTACGGTTTCCTGTGTTCTCACACAGATTTAGTCCAGGCAGATCCCGGTCTTACACCAAAGAATGTGATACTGTAAATAAATTCGACGTGTGTCCTGTCAGGAAGTGGATGGCGCACGCGCAGAACTCAAGGAACTGACGCTAGAAAGAAAAGCAGCTTCTGGATGAGTCGAGGCTTGGCTTCAGATCTTGAGATTTCCTTCAGCACAAGAAAACGAGTACACGATGGCTGAGTGCAATGTGTTTATCGCAAATCCATTGTCAGATAATTACGCGGTGGTGCGCAGCGTGCCCTACGCGAGCTCGGGACAATTGTATCTGATATGGTTTTTGGCTACTCTCCGAAGACAGCAACTCGCTGACCTCTCCTGCTTATTGACCCTTGCTCTGCTTTCTGTCTGGCCAGCTGTTTTTTGGTAGGCGTGCTCAATGGGTTAATCTTGATCTACTGCAAAAATCTGTTACTAACCCACAGGGTTACGTTTCAACTACGGACAGGGCTGACAGAGATGTTCATTGCTTGTGGTAAAAAAAAAAAAGAGTGCCACCACATCAATCTGCAAGAGATCAATAAATACTGTTCCTGTCCTCCAATCTTCACCTCCCCCCACACTATGAGCAGACATTCCAACATGTAACAATAAGCATACCTTGGGCCTCATTCCGAGTAGGGCGCAAAGGGATACCGGGCACTGTAAAGGACATTGGTCCCAGTAATCCCTTTGCGCCCTACTACGAGTTCCCTTAGCGGGTCCCTTCCTTAACTCCTGGTTTTACCAGGCGTTAAGGACGGACGCACTAAGGGAAATCAGAGCCAATAACGATACCGTTATTAGCTACTTCCCCCTTCCCATTGAGCCCTATGGGGGCTCAAATGGGAATGGGGAATGGTTTGGTGAATGGGGACTCACCGGTCCCGCCAAGGTCGGACTGGACCGGTAAGTCCCATCTCACCAAACCGGACACGGTACCGGTATGGGAGGTAGTCATGGCGCAAATAGTGCCATGACTACCTCCATACTCGGAATGAGGCCCCTTGTGTGTTGCAGTCTTCCATGCACCCCATAAACATAGACAAGGCCGGAAGTATAGATTGTCTTTTCTTTTATTTCCCTTATGTCCTTACACCAGGTAAGTGCTGCCAGATCACACCCACTATCTCCTTTCTGGAAGGAGAAGTGTATGTGCTTCCTTCCCCCCACTTATTTATGGTGTCCTCCCATGTTCTTTCTAACCATAGCCCCGTCGTGGACTCAAACGTCACTATTTATGGGGCCACAAGTACGATACAACATCTAACTCCCACCCAGTTCTTTTTATTTTACATCTCACGATGAGTCGTTTGGGTTTTCTGATGATACGTTTTGGTTTGTCCCCTGCATCCCTTCAAGTCTCTTACGAGACAGATGGATTGGGCCATTCTTTGCATCCGCTCATACCTCGTTGGTAACTGTCAGTTTTTTACTTCTCTGCCTCTCCGCATTCTGTTCTTCAATATTTTCTGGAAATGGGTCATATTGCTTTTGACCACACATCTGCCAGACTTTGCAGTTACCATAGGGCCTTTAACCATCGTCACCCTAAGAATTGTTCATCGAATGAGCATGCCCCTTTCCTGTGCCTTCTTTGGCTCACTAGGCCCTTGTCTCCGAGTTCAGGGTCACTCCTTAAGCATATCTCTTGCAATCTGTATATCTTTTGTTTTGCTTTTGCTCTGACAATCCTGGTCCTGATGTGTAACTTGTGCATCTCCATCTGAGGGACTTGCTGTGATCCCTGCGAGTCTGGTCCTTGCTTGACGGCATGAGAGCCAGGTAAATGGGTATTCCAGTTACTCCTGCTTTTTGTGTGTTTTTTTAGTGTTGACATGAACTTCTCAGTTATCTTCTGATGCTGGAACCCCATTTATTTTAATTACCTCCCAAACATGGCTGATGAAAGGTCGGTCATTGGCGGTTTTAACTACTTAAATGATTCACTTCAAGCTCAAGTTGCTGTCGAGAATCATGGCCACAGTGGACAAGGCTGTGGATGAAGTCTTTATCGCGATGGAAAAACATGAGTACTTATCAGTCAGTATAGGTGGTTATTGGCCTGTGGCATCACACAAATGTCGACATTGTATTTCTGCCACTTATTTTGGGCACATCAAAACTGCGTAGCAGTGCATAGGCTTCTAATTTTGATGTGTATTGACATGCTATGAATTTTCTGATGTCGCCCTCCACCATGCGTCCATCCCTGGGCATCACAGTGTCATCCCTCTATGTCCTTCGTGAGTAATGTTGACAATCCGGTTCTGCATGGCCTTTGGGTCAATCAGCTTAGTACCTCTCATGAGAAGTCCATCAGACAATACAGCCGGCTCGGTGTAGACTGATTTGAGGTGGTGCATCTCATCTGTATCAATTCCGCCCCACTAGCATTCCGACATGGGTCAGTGATTCCACTTGTGTTGGCACCTCAGATCTCAAGCTCGGCCCAATGTCTCATCTTCTCTGATGGCCTCCACCATCTCCTCTCTTGTCACAGTTGGGGGCAGGTGATTCCCTGCCATGTAATTGACCTATGCTTCTGCTTCTATTTTAAGGTCAGCATCCATGCATGACGTGGGATGTCTGGATATGTAAATGGCTGGGATCATCTCCTTGCGGATGATCCTGTAGTTGAACTTTTGTAGACGCACCTCTCATTCATGGCATGCATTTTTGGGGTCGGATCGGGGTCAGACTGGGACAAGAAATAGGCCCGGAAACCCAAAGAAAAGTGGCCCATCCCTTGCCTCAAAAAAGTGGCTAACCCCTTGCCTCATGACCCTTGGCCTCTGATGACATCACCAGAAGTGATGTCATTTGACCCCACCCCAAAGTGACATCCCGGAAAGCGTTGAACCACGACCCTTCACCCCTTGACAAAACAGGAAGTGGCTTCAAATGGCATTGTTCCTAAGTATACTACGAAAAATATGGTTATGATTTCACTAATGTGATATACATTTCATACAAGAATGGATCACCATATGTATCATTAATATCTGTGTGTATAGATCCATATTGTCAAATTACTGTAAATGCAAGCAGACGTCCAATGCCAAATGATAATGTTATTGTATAGCACTTACGCTTAAACTCTTTTTTATAGAACAAATATGCATACAATATCACCCAGCCTGTGTTGGTACACATTTATCGACCTAAGAAGAATGAAAGGTTGAGATGGCCTTGCTGGGATTCGAACCTGCAGATCACACACACGTTGCAGCAGTGAGCGCTCAACCCACTGAGCTATCATATCGGCTTTAGTAAAATGGGCAATTATTCTGTAGTGGATACCATTAAACTGGAAGCTGAGATTTAACAGCAGGTCAGTTAAGTTCATCGGCAGGTCTGGTGCAAAGTTGCTGCATGTCAAGCCTGCATGCATCTACTTTAAGGCTTAAGAGGTTAGCAAAATAGGGAAATCATCGCACTGACAGTACATCCCATACTCTGAGTACTCGTTACCTCATACATGCAAACAAACATCCTGAACAGCATGCCATTGAGATGGGAAAGATAGACACATTACAACAAAGCATTCATTGTGGCGCAATGAAGTCAATGGCCACTTGATGTGCTATGGTCAAATATTTCTACATTGTACACAAGCTTTTAGGCACAAGGATTTTGTGTAGTGACCGCGGACACAGCAATGGAATGTCTTGTGATGATCGTAACAGAGACAGCAGCAGAAAAAAAACATGCTATTACTGCAACTTGCGAAAGGCAAAATACATATTCCGAAATGGATGCTTATTCTACTCTAAAATTAGTTGTTTATCACTAATATCACTAATATGTATTTATCACTAATACAACAGCACAGCAACTCCAGGGGGCACCGTGCCCCCTGGAGTGGCGGCACGGGGACAGGGGCCAGCCCGGCAGCAGCCCCGCCCCTCACCTTTGCATGCTGCAGCAGCATGTGAATGATGCATGCATCATAAGTTATGATGCACACATCATGCATGCAAATCAATCATCAAAGCAATTTTTCAAAAATATATATATTTTTTTCAACCTTTTTTTTCAAACTTTTTTTTTTTTGGCCCTACGATCCCAGGCATGTCCAGAAACCGTACCCCACTCCCCAGTTACTATTTCGGACCGGCCACGGGCCGAAAGTCCGAGGGGCAAATCCAACCCTGGGTCAATTGATTAACAGGGAAAGGAGGACCTGGTAGTCCATGATTAAAATCCATTCATTGCCTTTGAGAAAGTCTTGACAGTGCTTACAAGCCCATTGTATGGCAAAGCTCCTCTTTTCAGGGTGTGAGTAAACATTCTAAGTTTTGGACAGTGATCTGCTCGCATACACTACAATCACTTGTTCTGGGTTACCACCCACGGGTCTTTGAGCCAGAATAACTTCCCGACCTACCGGACTTGCATTAAATATGACCTCCAGTGGGAATTTAGGGTTAAAGTTGGCAAGGTGTTTTCTCTCTCATGGGTATGTTAAAGATGTCTTCAAGCTCATCTTGGTATTTATTCGACCTTTGGAGGGCGCTCCCTGCTATGTAAGATGCCTGAGTGTGATGTTTTTCATTACATTATTTTTGAAGTAGCTTGAACAATAGCCTGCCATGCCTAGGAATTACATGGCTTTGCCGACAGGGGCTTTCACCTTGCCGGGGTCTGCATCATTTCCTTTTCAGAGAATACATGACCATAGCATTTAATAAGTTCCTCAAAAAAAAGTTCTTGGCTTGGAAGGATTGGTCTAACTTGGCGACATCTTATAGTAGTGAAAAAAGAAGAAAGAAGTTGATTCAATCAATACATTAAATCCATTGAGTCGCGTCTCACCAGGTATAGGGTTTAGCCAAGTACAAGACCCCTTGAGAAGATAGTATGAAGTATAAGTAACCTCGAAAAAGACTGGGCCAAATCTTTGCAGAGTGAATTTATTGCTCAAAAAGAAATTGCCCTTATAACTGATGACACGTGTTTCGGTCCTCCAAGGACCTTTTTCAAATCAGGGCTATTGATTTGTCTTAACATCATATAATCCTTGTAGTCATGTAAAGTGCCCCTGTCACATAATGTGAAAAATAAGCTTCCATATATTTCCAGGTTACTTATACTTCATACCATAGCATTTAATATGTTTTTGGCTGATGTTGCATTTCTCCACATTGCGTGTGAGCACGCCTCCATCAGTTTCTGATAGACTTTGAGGAGGGTAATATAGTTGTCCTGAGAGGTGCAGAAGACCAGTATATTGCTGCTGTAAATAGTGGTGTTCGGTACCGGGAGGAGGATCTGCCTGATTGTCTCTTAAAACATTTCTTCTGCCGATGTTCTCCCGAAGTTGACCATTCTATACCCTTTGAACTAGGCCAGTAATCTGACCTTGTCAAGAGTGGGATGGGACCCCTCTCAGCCTGGGGTGTGAGGCCTACAAGGGTGGAAGCCAGAGCCATGCCTACCCCGCACGGGGAAGCTGGTTGCTCGGATGGCCGCGGTCCCTGCCCCCTCCCTAAGTGCCTGTAGATCACCCCATACCTCCAAAAAACCATGGTGGCTAGTTTATTTTCCTTTAAGGCAACATCAAGATTCATTCAGGCAAAGTCTGGGTAAACTGCCCACAAGACAGCAGCCCACCAGAGGCTGCCACCAGGAGACTACAGTCATCAGACTACTGTGGCCAGCAGATATGAGACAACTGCTGAAGGAAGTGACAGGAGGCCTGTGCAACCGCATTGGGATGCTGTGCACTGCTCCCTAAACCTGGCGCATGCCACGCTCTAACAGCTGTGCCAGAGCCACTTAAGAAAAACTATCACAGACTTGCAGAGGAGCTGCTTATTAACAGAAACCAATACTGGTGTGTACTTACCCTGGATTTTCCCATAATGCATCTCCTTAAGAAGAACCGGAGCACTCTCTAATGAGGCACCCATGAAGAAAGGGGCAGGGCAGGGCTTAGTCCCCTTTTATATCTGTTTTGATGCTTGCGAAACCTCCCAGGCGGGGACGTCAGGACCAAGTTGGCTAGGGCAAGCAGTCTAATGGGAAAAGGAGGGGGAGAATAAGACGGGGAACAGGAAATAGGAAGTTGTGGGATGTTTGGGTGGTTAGAGCAAGAGGAGGTGGCGAACTAAGAGACCAGAAGTAGGAAGGATGGTAAACTGGAGTGTGGAGGTGTTTTGGAGCAAAGTCGAGTCATTGGTTGGTAAGAGCAAGTGGTACTGTATTGTGAGTGTGCATGTAAGGTGGTCGAGTGAGAGCGGCCGTCAACGAAAGTGCAGAGCCATGAAGAAGCCCCTTACCCTCCACTGAAGTTGGGCGCTATGCCAAACACGTGTTGGCTCTTGGAATATCTAATTGTGATCAAGTGCTTGGAAGGAAGCCAGAGAAGGAGAAACGACCCATCTCTGATGCTTTTTGCTGTATTTCGTTAACATTGACCTTGTAATTTGGACCAGTTATTAGAGTCATTGGGGGTCATTACGACCCAGGCGGTAAGTACACCGACTTTACCACCATGGTGTAAACTATGTTTACTCCATGGTGGATGGCGGATTTACCGCCCCATTCCAAGGTGAGTGGGGCTGTAAATCCCCATTTCCCATTTACCCTTCCCCATTCCCATTTTTGCCCCATAGGGCATAATGGGAGTGGGGAAGGCGCTAATTACGGCACCGTAATTTACGGTGCCGTAATTAGCACCAAGGTGGTTTACCGCCATGGATTTTAACGGCTGCTAAAAGCAGCCGTTCAAATTGGAATCAGGCGTTAAGGGTTAACTACGGCGTTAACCCTTAACGCCTGGGTTGTAATGAGGCCCATTATCTTTATGACTGTTATGTGTATGCTTGAAGATATTATGACGTGGCATTGATTTTTGAGGTGCAATAGGTTTATCATTGCAATAGGTGTGTTTTGAGAGAAAGTCCAAACAGGTAAGGACTGCAACAGACCCATGCTACCTTTCTCTGTGCTAATAGAAAGCATCAAGTTATTAACTTACACTGTTAATAATAGATCAGCATAACTGAATTAGAGCAGGGAGAGTTACTGATAAGGAGCCTGTACTTTTGGTTGTGAAAAAGTGCAGAGAGTGATTGAAAAGTGATTGAGAGAGTGAAAAGGGGTGAATGAGTAGAAGAGGGGTTGGAGTAGGGCTGTAGTAGTGGAGTGGAGAGGTGGAGAGGAGCAGTAGAGGATAGAGGGAAACGGAAGAGTAAGAGAGTAACATTGGAGGGTGGAGGTAGAGGATATAAGAAGAGAAACACTGGAGGGGCAGAAGGAGAAAGCACTAGGAAAGAAGGTGGGGTAGAGTTAAAAGATGTATAATAGCGGGGGAGAGTAGAAGAGCAGTAACAGATAGGGAGCGGAACACCAGGTTGTGACAGGAAGAAGATAGAGTGAGGTTTGAGTATCTGAAAGGCACAATGCTACAATACCTTTGGAACTAACATCAACTATTGTATAGGTCCAATCTATGAGATTACACAGCTAAGGCAACTGCCTTTAGACCACCAATTACAGAAAGATAGTATCTAGACAGAAGCACTCAATACGCTGGGGAGTAAGGACACCTGGGTTTGGGAGGCAGATGACAGAGGAACAGCCCTTAGCACCCTGTCAAAAATGTTAATAAAAACACTTGAATCATCTCTGGGTGTTGGTGTGTTCTTTAGGCCATCTGCGATAACCAGCAGAGCCCTTGGTGTGTTGAGAACATCGTAATTGAGGTCTAGCATGGAAAACCAAGACGCCTTGTGATCATGTCTTCTGTGCATGGGCCTCAATGGCATTCTCGTTGCAGGGCTGCATTTATGAATTTCATGTCTATGCAGAAAGATACTCATTTTACATGTTTGGGTATCACCACCACTGGAGAGGCCAACGACATGGGGCCCATTGCCTCTGCAATGATGCCAGTGCATATTACTGTGCCTAGTTCATCAGCCACTCTTTGATGCAGGTGTATGCCGACTCAGGGTGTTTGGCCAATGACTTGACATGTGGGCTGATATGTAAATTCACAGCAGCAGCGTTCAGTTTAAACAGAGTTTGATACTTCTGCATGAGGGCTTTGGCTCACCTGTCAGGGGTATCAGGTCATCGCTGGGCAGCGTGATCCGGTGTATGTTATAGATAACATAAATCAAACCCATGCTCAGTGCTATCTTTAAACTTAGATGTCGTCTGCTCCGGATCTCATCATCATGGACGTTGATGTCTGAAAAGGCTTTTCAACCACAACTAAGGCCTGGCCAGAAGGCCTGTGTAGTGTAGCGCACTTGCCAAAACCAAGCCCCTGTACCCACATAAAAAGCCACCATTGTGAAACCTCATTCACTCTGCCCTCAGTGGGTTCCAAGTGGGGTGTAACCCCTGCTCGCAATCATCCCTATCACATAAGTGACCCTCACGTGGTTTTTATGACGAGGGTCTAAGGTTTATAAGTGGTCCCAGCCTTGTCAGCCTGTATGGCGGTCCAGGGTTTTAAGGCGACTAGAAAGATGTCTGTAGGGGTCACCTAGCCAGACGAGAGATGCAAAGACAGTCTGATCTACTGGGCGTTTCTGCAGGTTAACCCAGAAAAATAATCCAAATCAAGAAGAAGCATGGATGAAGCTGCTTAGCCCTTCAAGGCGCATGGAAGTCTCAGGACCAGTCAGGCCTAAGCCAGAGAAAAGAGTCAAGGTACATCAGCATGAAGCTGTCCAGCGCCTCCAGCCTTTTTTTTGCCTTACTGCTTCTTAATAAAAACCAGCACAAGAAAGGAAGTTGCCAAACCTGACCCTTGAATCTTTTTGGTTCTCCGGCTAAACCAATTACAGAGAGCCAACATAAGATGACCCCCAGCTGGTCCATTAAAAATTGTCTGCGCTACTGAATGTGGTAGCTCATCTGGCACATGGCAAGCCAGAGCACCAGACTGCAGCATCACTGCATCCTCTTTCAGCTTCAATATCCTACACAGCAAACATCAATAGAAGAAGCAGCTGTGCACCCAGCCCTTCCTACCTCAGTGCATCTACAGTTCCACCCAGCATCAAACTATAGAAAAAGAGAGAAGGGCCATAGACTTGAAGTGGCCTTAGCTCTACTGGCATGCCACAGTTGCCACCACCTGTTTTTATCTCAGGTTAGACCCAAGTAAGTGGAATAGGTTGGGTAACAGAACATGTCAAAATATATAGATGAGTTTTTGCAACCAGAACTATTCGAATTAGTCCCATATATCAGAGATACTGTGAATGCTTTACATGAAGTAGGACATGTAATCTGGAATACCAGGTACTTACTTGACATACCAGCCTCCGGTATCGCAAGCTCCCTGTAAACATGCCCTCACACCTGGATGGGTGCAGGTAGAAATGCTTGGCCAGTCTTTTGAACTGTCTCAACCCTTTCACATTTACTGTGGGTTAGCCTGGGAGGAGCTAAAGGGCAACGTGCTCGTCTTGGAAGCAAGACGACACAGAGCCCCACAGGGTCACTCTTAGAAATCTCTGGGTATTATAAATGAATGTAACAACTTGACTGTTAACTTTCACGGTCATTTCAGGGGTGATGCTCTCATTGTGTTCGTCAGCCATGAAGTATACATATTCTCTGCTTGTTGATTCTGTCAACGTGCTTCTCATGATGGACGGGCTTTGATTGTGTCTTCTGACAGACAGCTGTCTTACGCTTTGGCATGACTTGTGTGGCTGGCAGACAGCTGTCTTACGATTTGGCATGACTTGTGTGGCTCGCAGACAGCTGTCTTACGATTTGGCATGACTGGTGTGGCGTCGCACTTCCGGTCCTTGCCTGATCTGTGTAAGTTCATCCTTCACTGCACACTTCTTGACATTGATTGCCAATCCTCAATTGAAGCCCCTTTGCCCCATGTCCGCGCGAAGGGTCGGCTGTGCGGGATCGTCAGACTGCAATGATAGCAGGAACTCTCATTTTCGTCATTCCTTGTGTTTCTTTTGTGCGCCCCGCTGGCCTTCCAGGGAAGGTATTTCGGACAGACCAGTACCTGGGGTCTGTTTGGGGGCATACAGAAAGAAGAGGATCCAAAACGGAACCCTCCCGTCCCTTGCACAACTTACAATCCCGTTTGGGGGCTTCAGTGCTGACAGCTTGGGCCTCAACTCGGTCGTGGGTCTGTGCTGACTCCATTATCTCTTGGAGTGGTAGAGTCTTCCTGAGGAGGTTTTTCATGAACATGGAGGGAGGTCAGCCTTCTACAATTAGTAGACGAATGGCCTCTTCACTGGAGAACATGCCAAACTCCCAATGCAGGACTAACATCTGCAGTTTCACTGGAAAATGATCCATAGTTCTCCCTTTCATTTGTTGCCACTGGTTGAATGAATATCGTTCATTCTCAAGGTTGCTTTGCAATGCAAGTCAGTTTTGCCCTTCTGCCATGAGGAAGGCATAGGACTCTATCTCCCTAGTTGTAGGGTCCTCAGGATTGCCTTCACTTCTGTCCCGGCAAAACTATCAAGCATGCTGATGTTGATACTGGATACTGGAAGAAAGGAGGCCAGAGAGCATCAGCTAAATTGCCCTACCTTATACCACCTGGCCCTAGGGGATGATGGTGCACAGTCTATCTAAAAGTGGATAATAAAAACTGAGTTGGACCCAGGATACTATCTACGGCACATCCTTGGATTTTTTAATGGCCGATAGTCTGGAAGCACAACCTTCTAAAAACAATCTTTCCATTTTTTTAAAACTGAATTGTTATTTCAAAAGACCCACTCGATCCACTTAAGGGCTTTAGAATACTTAGCCCCTCGATGGTGGCTTTTTATTCACTAGCCATGGCCACCTTAGTCGACCAGTTTCAGTGGGGCAATATTTCTTTTTCCACCTTCATCAGGATGGTCTTAGCATTAGAAGTGTGTTATACTCACATCTATAGCTTGGTACAATTGCAGCAAATCTTACCACATGCGTGGATAGGCACAAGGGTATCGAGTCAATTCATCTAAACCCATTCCATCGAATGCTATACCATCGAATTATAAGCATCGAAAAGCAATTCAATTGAAATGCCTTTCCATTGACTTTAATTCAATGGTATAATCAAAACTGGGGTTAGGGGTTAGGGTTAGATTAAGGTTACATTAGGGTTAGGGTTGGGGCTAGGGTTAGGGTTGGGGCTAGGGTTAGATTAATGGTTACATTAGGGTTAGGGTTGAGGGCGGGGTGGGCGTGGGTGTTGGGGGGCTCGGGAGGGGTGAGCCCCCCCAATATACCAAAAAAACGTTACAAGGAGTGAAATTTCAGCACTGGACTGCTCCATGTGATGTTTTAACGTTACAAAAAATGCCTTGAAATGTTATCTTTTACAACTAAACGTGCATTTCCATTGAAACCAGTCCATTTATATTTTCGATGGACTGGTTTAGATGGAAAAACACTTTTACATGTAATAGATAGCCTGTCGATGCTTTCGATGGTGTGGCATTTCGATGCTTCAGTTTCGATGAAATGACTAGGAATCGGCACAACCAATGTGCAGCACTTCCGTGACTCTGTATTAGAAAAAAAAATCCAAAAACATAATGTCATGTCTTTTTGCACTTAAAGCATTCTCTGAATGTCTCAGTAGACAAAGCACATTCTCCAAAACATGGTCTGTTTGCCCTGGTTGACTTCTGTAATTCTAGCATTAGCCATTCCAGGCCAACAGGAGTTCACTCTGGGTATCCTTATTTGTGGTTTCAAAACGATTTTTGTTTTTATTTTCGTTTTTATTGTGATTTTGATGTCTACTTTCAACCGGCATTCATTCTCATGTATGCATGTAACACATCTGTTTTTTGCGTATGATAGAGGGCACACTCACCTCTCAATGGAGATGTTGTGCTACTTCTCTCAAGGTGTCGTATCCCATCTATTTGAATGAGGGACGCTGCAAGTCGAGAGTGAGGTAGAGGAGATAAAAGGGCCCACATGCACCTGGAAGATAGGAAGTGTGCCAAGGCTACTTCCCATCTGGTTCCACCATTAACGCGATAGGAAGAAATAGTGGAGAGGATAGCAACCATATGGGGAATTCATAGGTCAAGGGAGGGGACAGTAAAGAGAATGTCAGTAATAGTCTGCCTGGAGGAAGCATTGACGGTAGGTGTCAGCACTGGAAATCCTGATTTGGAGACCAGGAATGCTTTCTTAAATGTTCTCCTTCCAGGTGTCGAGAGAGGGGTACGTGAGAAACCTGAAGGTGTCTTCTTGCCTAAACCTCGAGGATCTGTCATCGAGGAAGTCAGGACACGGCCATCGCTATTGGATCCAGTTCCTGGGATGGACCAGTGAGGGAGGATCACCTGGATTTCTCGGGGAGTGGGACACACACGGGTGAGATGCGGTATCCCCCTTACTTTAACACCTTTTACCCATCATATCACATTGGACATTCCAAACCACTGCCCCCCTCTTTTTCCACCGCAAACACTGTCGCGCAACACAACAGACAACGAACTAACACTAGAGCCATTTACATGACCTATCCCAATAGTAGGGCCAGGCAAAGTCAGGCAATTTGATCAGAATCACACACACTTGACAGCCCTTTCTCTTCTCCACAGGGATAAAAGGTGGAGCCAGAGAGCATAGTACGAGAAAGGCGAACACGGCAGACAGCACATCGAGATGGCTACAATGTGGCAGGTGGCAGTTCAAGAGAAGGAGAAAGGCAGCAGGGAGCGAGAGAGTAGCGAGGAGAGGAGGGACTTTGCCCTTTTTGTCCCATGCCTGTGGAGGAGAATCTAAAACCGCAAACAATATCACAAGTGTCCTGCTGCAGATGTCAACAGTACACGGGGCAGGCCTATGCTGATAAGGCAGAGTAGAGGAGACTCCCGTGTCTGTTGTACCGGCCTTGACTCCAAAGAAGCCGAAAGCCAAGCTGTTCATCACAGCCAGTGAGTCGAAGGGAGAATCGATAAGACGGACTGTGTGGAGTGAGAATCGCAAGGTGGCAAGATGTGAAATGAACCTGATGAACTTTAAAGGAACTGTTAAAAGTGAGAGAGGGAGACCAGCTGCAGAGGGAAAACGGTACCATGTGGATAAAAGGGTCCGAGCCTGGACAAGGGAGATTCGGGGTGTAGCTAAACCCAAGGACTGACAGTCAGGAAAAGGTCTGAGCAAGAATGTGGGCGATCCAGAGGTGAAGCTATCACCCAAGTGCTGGCAGTCGGGAGAGGTCCGAGCCCAAGCGAGGAAGATCCAAGACGTTAAGCTATCACCCAAAGTTAATAAGAAAAGAATAAGAGAAGAAGGGAAGTGAATCCCAAAAGTTGTTTGATAAAGGAACTGTGACAGGCAGAATTGAGAAGGGTCAGCCTTGAAGAGGGGGACCCAGGGGTGAAGCCGTCACCCGATCTGTACTGTGGAATACAATAGAGAAGTGTTAACCCAGAAAAGGGGGGGCCAGGGGAGAAGCCATCACCCTATCTGTACAGTGGAATGCAATAGAGAGGGGTCAGTTCAGAAGAGGGGACCCAGGGGTGAAACCGTCACCCACCGTGAACTTTGGAAATCTACTTTAATTTGTTAAAGAAACTTTTATTTTATTGTTTAAACTCAACAGGCTCGAAGGCAAGAGACATTCAGGGGAAACGAGACTTGGCCCTCAAAGTTTCTGAGAACTGCCATTGGAACTGTCTTCTCATGCCGGAGAGGCCCGATACTGTGCGGGGCTATACCAAGTCCACCTTATCCCGTGCTCAAAATGTGGGGAAGGAAGACCCAGGCAACCTCATCCTGACATATCATTTGAGAACACTTTTTTTCTTTTCATAAGAAGTATCCCACTCCCTTTTTGTATTAGTTGTGAGGCTTGGCAATAGGTTTCTTAGTATAGGCCCTTTTTGCTTTGTAACAACACCACTAGGACTGCCTTAGTATCATTTGATGGTCGACACCCATCTCCATCTTAGATTTAGGTTTTGATTAGGCGTTTTTCAAACCCGCATACCACTTTCATTGTTCAATAAACACCCTTGAACTATGATCACTTGTCTCTGTCTTACTTGTCACTGTGAGTTTATGATATGATATTGCATTTATAATGCGCCTATACACAAGTGTCTCAAGGCGCGACAAGGCAAGGGACGGGGAACGGGGAAGGACAGAGACAACGATCTTACTAGGCCAGGTGACATTGAGATTGCGCAAGTGTTACCTTTGCTACCAATTTCCCACAGGTAGCAAAGGTGACAGAGTAGCAATTAGAGTAGATAGGAGAGATAGCGAGCACCATAGTCACAGGGGGCAGGAGGTAGAGAGTAGATGAGGAGACAAGTAAGTAGACGAGGGCATGATTGATTTTGAAGTAATTGGGCCTCAGTGCAAGTTTGCCGGTCGGGTACAACGGTGCCGGTAAGCTACTGGCACCATTGTTACCGGACTAGCAAACTACGTGTTCTGCCTTTCAGCCGCCAGGTCTGACCTGGCGGGTGGACCGGCACCCGCGAGCAGACCATGTCGGATGCACCGATTGGAACTCAAATGGGAATGGGGATTAATTATTTGTGACGGCGGGGAATGGGCAATTACCGGGTCCGCCGGGGCTGAAATGCACCGGTCATTGCCTATTCCCGGGCACCAGAAAAAACTACTCCGGCGGCATATTATCACGTTGATATATAATGTTGCATCCTGGATTCCACTTGCTTCTACGTGTTCTAATAATAGGCACTACTATTATCCAGCTTGTCTTGTGGAATAACATTAGGATATTCTCTATTTACTGCCCAGCTGCGCCCGTGCACCTTTATTTGGCTGGATATGGGATTATAAGTAAGCTTGCACACTTCTGTAATTGGTTTATGTTTTTTTGGAAGTCTTTCTGCTCCAAATCACCACTGTAGTGGTCTTAGAGAATGGTTCGCTGGAAGTTGTATTGTGCCCTTGACTCGGGCATCCCGATTGTAGTCAGTGGAGGAAAAGAAAGGGAAAGTGGTAAACTGGTAGGGGAAGGATAGTGCAGATAACACAAACGAGGGTTCAAACAGTATTAGCACATGGAGATCGTTATTGACCTCCTCTCAGCAAATCAGAGTGTTTAGAGTGCAGCCAATAACTACTGGTGTTGACTGCATTCTGAACAATCTGCCTTCAGAAGCAGACTGACATAGAAAACAATGCAATTTCTAGGAAATATAATTTTCAGCAAAACTTCCTCTCAGGGAGGTCCTTATTTGGATGCCACATGTTATTTAACAAATGAAAGCTTTCACTTTCTGATAGAGAAACCATTTATTTTTATATTACACCCGGTACATGCTCATGTTAAACCTGTTCCAGTCCAGCCAAGTTGCAATTTAAATGCTTAACTTGTGAAGAGAACCATATTATTGAAATGCTACAAACTAAAAGCACATTTAATATGCTAAATTAGTTTGTGTTTTTACTTCACTCGCTCTTAAAGTAAAATTTTCTACTTCACCACCAAAACATGTATTATGACTACCACCATGTGCTCACAGCCTTATAGACCTCAGGAGGGGTCATTATTGCTTTGGATAATGACCCTCCGCCAAATTATGGCCTGAGGCAACGGGTCACTATCCCACAGCACCGACCCCTCCCTCAGTCTGTAAGGCTAACATACTAATGTGTGTTCTTTTAAATCGTGCAGATTTCTCCCACTTCTATGCCCTGTAACACCAGGCAGGTGTTATTATTATCCCATATTACCATATTCGATCCATCTCAGAATGATCAAACACTAATTCCGCCCATCAGTGTGATTCTAAATAGCGGCAGGCAAGTGTGCCCTCGTGTCAGAGATCAGCACTTTACTCGTGTGCTATCCACATGGAACTGCTAAGAGCAGCCTACGGGTGGGGAGTGACTTGAAAAAGGTGTGTTATGTACCCTTGAAGCGTGGCAGCATGTATTGCACAGGACCAGGCTTCATTTATCCCATAAAGCAAACCCCAGAACAGAATATCACTTTTGGGACTGCTAAAACTAGTGGTCAATTTAAGAATAGACTGCGTAGAAGGCAACTGCAGGCGTGTAAGAGGGAATGGGCCCAATGGCAGCCCCATTTGTGTGCAGTGACAATCTGGCATCCTTGTGTATGAGATATGAACGTTTTTGTGTGCAGAGTGTAAATAAGGTAATGTTTAGAAAGTTATCACTTTTTTATTCAGTATTTAAATTTTTTGGTCGCATGGTTTAGTGAATAACTTTGTGAATTATATTAGGACAACATGTAGTGCTTTAAATATGTTGTATTGTGCAGTAGGTTGCCATTAATACACTTTGATTTGACTTGATGTGAATCATGATCACTTTGCAGGGATCCACTTAGTTCCTGCACGGTGGTGTACTATATTAGTAAACATTCAGAGTACAACATGCAACTGGAGAGTACTTCACTTTTAAAGGGCATCCCTTTATGTGATGCTGCGAGCTAGTTCGATGATTCTGCTTGTTTGAACATGACATTGTTTTCTTTCCCGATCCCCTATTGTGTTCGCCAAGGCTATGCAGACGCATTCTGCACAGCTTCACTTTGATGAGTCAGGGGGCCTCATTATACGTTTGCTGGTAAGATCATCGGCACCTTTGTTTCCCGACCGGCAAACTACAAGCCTGCCTGCTGAAGCCGCTGTGCCTGACAGGTCTGACCCTGCCGGGCGCAGCGACCATGGTAGGCTGACTTGTCACGGGAGCACTGGCACCATTGCTAACAGTGCTGGTTCTCCCACGTCCCCACTCCCATAGAGTCCAGACTCTATGGGAATGGGGATTTACAAATGTACCGGCGCCTGACTTCCCAGCCGCTGGACTTTGAATAGGCCGGTGGCACCGGGAAGTCAGGCACCAGTAAATCATTACTGTCTGGTGGCAAGCCGCTGGTAGCACCGGCAGGGTTACCGCTGGACCCGCAATGAGGCCAAGTTTCTCGGTAATCACGGAGAATGCAGTATTAAATATTGTATGATATTTTGATGTTCTCCCTGCTGTTTAATTATACAATGATCATATCCATTCATGCCTGTCAACACATGATGGTTCACATGCACACGATTCTCGACAGGTGGGATCAGTGGATTGTCAGCTAGTGCAGCGAACTGAGCCATGATCCTGGAACAGTTTTGTCTGTGAGAAACTAATTCAAGCTGAAATATAAAGACATTTTCATTACTTGTTGCATTAATGGTGGACGTCTACGTGCTTTCATGCCAAATATTTCTTCTACCACCGTGCCTTGCAGACCCACAATGCACCAATCGCTGACGTTGGTGCTGATGCTGCATGTAATTGGGTATGGGCCCACCACCTGACCATGATGCGGCAAAAAAGAGACCATGCAGCGACATGGTGCAATGAGAACTTTGTTTAATCTCCCGCCTATTGGCTGCACCATCCACACGTCCTAGGAGACATGACATCAACGCCATAGCTACTACTTTATGTGATTCAGTCCCAGCCAAATACTTGATACCGGTGCCTCCATGTGTTTATTCCAGAAGAGTTTCCAGTCGGTCGGGTTGGTCACTACTGGCTTGAGATTTCGTTACATTGGTCACTATCACCCCAGTTTAAAATTTTTAAAAGTTGGATACCTTCCCATTGAAAAAACTGGCCTATACATGCATGACAATGCCATCCTTGCAGCAGACTTTGACAATTCATCCCATTTTCCTCCAATAGAATAGCAGGTGGTGGAGCAAGCATTATGCACAACCAGGGACGTCATTTCACCAAAATGCCAGGGGTACCAGAAGTGACATCACATGACCTTTGACCTCTGATGACATCACAGGAAGTGATGTCATTTGACGCCCCCCACCTCGAAGTGACATCACGCTAAGCAATGAAACATGACCTTTCACCCCTTGACAAAACAGGAAGGGACATCACATATTGTTCCTAAGGACAGTACGAGAAATATGGTTGCGATATCACTATAATGTTATATCGTTAATATCAGTGTGTATAGGACAATATTACCAAATTACTGTGAATGCAAGCAGACGTTCAAGGCCAAATGATAATGATATGTTGTTATATAGCACTTACACTTAAGAACCTATACATACAATATCACCCAACCTGTGTTGGCTCTCATTTATCAACCTCAGAAGGGTGAAATGCTGAGTTGAGGTGTTTACGGACAGGCTAAATCAGTGAGTCAGCACCTGAAGTGTGCCTCTAAATAAACCTTTATGAGTCTGGCAATTATTGGATAGAATTCCAGAAAGACAAATTATGTGTTATTCCTATTCTTTCTTATTTAGCGTCACTTCTCAAGGTGATACACTCGTGGAACCCCGTTTTTTTTGAGAGGCCTGAACAAGAAAGTCAGACACTCCAAAAATAAAGAGCCACATGACACTGGCCACAGCCCATGAGCATACATTTTTTTAAAAAAAAAAGAATAACAAAAAAAACCTTTTTTTCTAGGGGTAGCAAGGGAGACCACAGGGGTAGCAGGGGAGACCTCAGGGGTCGCAAATGTGACCCCTGGCGACACCAAAATGACATCCCTGTGCACAACAGGGTCTGGCTGCTTGCCCTTCTCCCCCACTCTGACTTCCTCCACTCTTCCTTGGAACACGTTGCTGTTCAACTTTTTGCACCAATCCTTACTATTCTCTTCATTTATTGACTCTATCATTCTTGCAAGTCCAAATTCTTTTAATTTACCTTATGTAAACTTTTATACAGAACAGCCCTACCCAAGGGGTCGCAGAGTGCCTTGCAAAGTACAAGAAGGAGGTGGGTGAAAATAAAATTACAATGTTTTCAGAATAGTATAGGAAGTTTAAGATAGATATAGAATAGGAGAGAAGTTAGTCTGACTGGTTTAGGTGCTGTGCTAGAGGTATGTTCTGAGGCCTTTGTGGAATGTGTTAATGGAAGGGGCAGTAAGGATGTGGAGTGGGTGAGGATTCCAGGTTCTGGGTGCCCATTGTGTGAAGGCTTGTTTTTGTGTGCAGGTTACGTTTTGGGTGGCTTGCGTGGTGTTTGTGTGGGTGATGGGTTTCAGTTAGTTGGGAAAGAAGAATTAAGTTTTGTGGTGGAGGGTTTGCATATGATGCAGAGTCCTTTGAATGCAGTCCTCTGGGGTATTGGGTCCAGTAGAGCTGGAAGAGACCTGGGGTGATGTGTGAGTGTTTTGGTGGGTGTAGAATGAGTTTTGTTGTTGTGTTCTGTGAGGCTTGTAGAGGGGTGAGAGAGTTGCTTGGGAGTCCAGAGAATAGCATTTCTGTAGTCCAGCCTGTTCAGAACTTTTGCCTTGACTGTGTTACTGAAATTGTCATGGGGAAGAATGTGTCTTATCTTGCATAGGAGGTGGAGCTGTAGGTTGCATGTTTTGGGGACAGCAGCTAAATGGTGTGCGAAGTATACGTAGGTGTCAATGGCGTAGCCTAGGAACTTGGATGGCATGGAAGGGAATGGTTGTGGGTTGTCTGTGGTGAGTTCTTTGACCCGGGAGATAAAGTCAGGGTAATTCCTATGGTGGAAGAAGGGGTTGGCAGATAAGGAGTTATTCCAATTTGGATGGTTTGAGTTTTAGGAAGTGGGTGGACATACAGGTGGCGATGGTGGAGAGACAGTTTCTTAGCTGTGGATTTCTGAGGGGGAAGATATTTGGAAGTATATGTGGGTTGTCTGCTTTTTTGGTGAACAATTTATGTGGTTGCTAAGAGTCTATATGCGGGATTCAGCATATAGACTGAACATCAGAGGGGATACAGTGGATCCTTTTTAATTGGAATGGGATTTGATTGATTGGGGGAATAGAGATGACGTGTGTCCTGTCAGTGAGGAAGGAGGTAAAACCGTTAAGAACAGTGCCTGAAAGTTTTATCCTGTGGGATAGGATGTTTATGAGGCTGGTGTTGTCCATGGTGTCAAAAGCAGCAGAGAGGTCAAGGAGGTCTAGAAAGGAGGTGTGTCCTTTGTCAATGATGTTGCGGAGGTCATTGAGAATGTAAAGTGTCATAGTCTTGGTGCTGTGGATGTGGCAGAAACCTGATTGGAAGGGAAAGAGGAGTTTGTCGTGATGTGCTGTTGTAGGTGGTTTGTTACAAAGCATGCTCTGATTCTGGCAAGGTATGGCAGGATTGTGATGGGACAGTAGTTTTAGGGGAGCTTCTATTTGAGGGATGGTTTCTTGAGGACGAGGGAGATTTGTCTTATTTTGAGTACGGAGGGGATGGTAACGTGTGATATTCATGAGTTGACGATGTTGAGCAAGTGCAGAGCTGGGTTGTGATGCAATTAGATGTGGCCCGAGCTAAGCATGTGAAACACAGGAAGTGTTCTGGTTTTGTTTTGGCTGTGTGATGACAATGTCATCACTCCTTTCCCTGGGATAGCATCTTCCCATGTGGTCAGGGGACGGAAGTCGCTACCTGATCCTGACCCTAGGGGTGGCTATATGTGGGAGGATCACATGGGGGAGGTGATTCACAGGGGAACAATATGGCATTGTTGGGGTAAATCACATACCCCCACTCCTCTTTAGGGATGTTCCTTCCCTTGCCCAGACCCTTATGGCCTATTGTAATATTCTCCCTCAGCCCCTTGCCAACTCCACTTCCAATGCTACCCCACATTACAAAGGAAATAATGTATCCACAACTGGGACAAGGAAGAGACAGGGAGCAACAATGATTACTTCCAATAGAGTCCAACATCAACTTCCTCAGTTTTGTGCTCAAACTAGTCTGACAAGAACTGGGACGAGGAAGAGGTCTAGAGCAATAAAGATGACTAGGACCGGCAAACCAGCTCCATTGTCTAGTCTTTAGAGATTGCTCCCACAGGCCGGAAACTTTAAATTCAACACAACTGATGAGGGGTGTGACCTGCAAGAGCGGACGCTGACCGCAGCGCACGTCACCAGCCTGAATGCCGGGCAGGAGTATGCCACGGGAAGCTGTGAGCAGACAAGACCCAAGACCACCGGGGGAAGCTGGAGTGCAGAGAAACCGCCACCGCTGAGCATGAAGTAGCAGGAGCAGCGCTAAGGTGAAGATGCACAGAGAAAGCAGAGCGGCTAATGGGATGCACGCCAAGCCAGAAGAGTCAAGGAAACCAGAACGAAGACACACAAAGAGTTTATCCAGCACCCAGTAAGCCCTGGGAAGTCGAACAGGTTACCAGGGTGCTTAAAATTGTATGCAGCACTAAGCAAGGGACACAGGAGTCTCAGGATGAAGTGTATGAAGAACCTGAAGCACTTGTGAATTGTACCAGAACCCATGTTTACAGGAGGAAAGCAAAGTGAAGGAAACCGTGTATATTAAAGCGAATTCTGTTGAACAAAATCTGACAAGCCAATTTTGGGCAAACATTGTTTCAGGGACAAAAGGGAAAATAATCACATATACGTCCTGGTAGGAGAGCATACCATACAAAGCCAAGTGTATGAGAAAGACTAGAAGCTAAGTGGTTTCAGGAATAGAATGCATAAAAGTCCTGGCAAGAGAGAATACCAGGCAGAGCTAAGTATTTGTGAAGGACTGCAAGTTAAACACTGAGAGTCTGTATAAAAAGGCCTGGCAACGGAGTACACCCAGCACAGTCAAGTGTGAACCTTAAATCATTAAAAGAAGATAACCTCAAGGAAGACCCATGGCCTCGAGGTTGTGAATTGTTGGAAAAAGTGGAAAAAGAACCTGCCATGGGGGTTTACCAGGTGACCTGCGAGTCAGAGTCTTGCATTTAAGTTGTAACTTGAAAGAGCACTCCAAGGAAAACCCATGACCTTGGGATTCTGAACTTTCTTGTGTGTGAAGAGGAGCTTGGGGAAGGTAATAAATTCCCCGCAAATCATGTGCCATCCAAGAGGAAAGAACTACCCTCTTGACTTACCAGGAACCTGGTCATTATTTTATTTGTGAACCTTCATATTGGTGAAGTTGAACCTGGGGAAGGGAGTTATCCCCTGGAACTTTGAAAATGTTTCTGTTTGGACTCTTTGGTTGAACTTACATTTTTGTATTGGATTTGAACATTTGTGCAACTTCTAGATCCTTAGACAATACTCATTATACCTTGGATTTAGATTTAGTGTTTGAGGGCCAGAATAGGATTACGGACACAGGACATATCATTTTGGGCATCTTGACAAAGGACAGACCCATTGGTTTTGATTGGGGTGTGGAAATACCTCTTAGAATAGGGATAGTGAGGCATTTTCCCAACCCCTTTTGATTTAATAAAAGTCTTTATCCCAAAACATGAGTCCTCTGTGTCTGTGTCTCATTCCTGACTCCTCACAGCTGTAATAGTGATGAGGTTATCCTGCTTGATGGAGTGAAATGTGTTCCATGTGTTGAAGGGTTTAGGATTGTGGTGGACTCTATAGAGCAGGGTTTGCCTAATCTTGTGTATTTTGGAGGTCAAGTAATTCATGAGGGAGTTGCATACTGACGTGGATGGGGTTGTGCGAGTGGTTTACGGTGATTTAAAGAGGGGCTTGATGATATCAAGAAGGTTGTGTCTGCAATTAAGGGTGGATTGGAGCTCCTGGGAGTAGTGGGCAGCTTTAGATCTGCATTTGTTCATCATGTATTTGAAGTGGCAGTCTTTAAGTGTCCTAATGGTGGGGCCTTGGTTCTTTCCCTATGCTCATTCTAGGCATCTGGTTTCTCATTGGAGGTTAGGAGGGATTTGTTGACCACTGATTCTGATGGCTGTTGTGGAGTATATGTCTTTGGGGGGGGCTATTTGGTCGAGTGCCTGATTGTTTGTGATGCTGTTAATGTTGAGAAGTCAGGTGAGTGAGTGTGAGGGGAGATGGTGGATGACTTGAATGGTGCAAGAACTTTAATTGTGACACATTTGAATTGCCTGGCTGGAGGGTGGGGGATTTTTGGCCGGTGGGGAATATTGTGTGGTTGAGTGAGCTTGAAAGGAAAATTGGTCTGACCATTGTACCCATATTCGATTTTGCACAGTAACAGTTTTTGCATGAAATGAGAAGGTCGACAGTGTTGCAAGCTATTTGTGTGGGTGGGTGATGTGTTGAGTGAGGCTGTAATAGGCCGAGGATACTGTTCATTATGGTGTTGTTTGGGTGGCAAATACCTGTGTTGAGATCACCAAGGTAGAAGTTGTTGCAAGGGTAGATGGAGTTCGATTTGTATGGTGTTTGTGTACTGTGTATGTGTCATATTTGTGGCCCTCAGTGGCAAACATGGGTTAACAGCGGGAATGGACGGATATAGAGATAGATATTTACTCCTACCATGAGCTCTGACCACCGTTGCCTCAGGTGCCCCTAAGATTGGATGAACAGAGGAAGTGGTTTATATTCCCACCTTGACCTGGTGGTGGTTCAACAGGAAACAGATACAAATGGTGAATAACAAGCCAGTCCTATTTTAGTGTCTGAGAAGCAGAAGCAGGATACCAGGAAGGTAAGGAGCTGCTGGGAGGGTCATGAAGGGGGTTTTTCAAGCTACAAAAGGATGGCTTTGAAGATGGGGGTTAAGACTGTAAACCTACATTATAGGAGAAGAAGGCAAAATGCATTCAAAAGCGGGTCAAAAGGCTTGTTTATGCATTACGAGTTTAGTGGTATCTCGGCAGTGATACCACCAAGATACCACCAAAAGGTACTGCCATTTGGTAAGGCGGTATTACCACTGGAGATAGAACCTCCAGCGGTAATACTGCCCGATTGCAAGTGGTGATTTAGTGGTATAAATCCCCCATTGGGGATTTTTGCAAGTATTACCTCCTGCGGAATTACCGGACGGTAATACCACTGATTGTTGGATGTAAAGTGTAGGAGTTACTTCCAAAAATTGGTGGTATTACCATCAGGTAATTCTGCCAGAGGTAATACCAGCAAACTTGTAGTTAGGTGGTGTGGGTAAAATGGAGGTAAACAGAATTACCTCCACTTTCTTCCTGCACCGCCAAACTCATAATGAGGCCCTTTTTCCTTACCCTCAGGCACCTCCCCACTGAAGCCCCCATCATCCTTCTAGGGGGACTCCAACCTCCTAGCTCCAATACTTCTTAAACATCATTAAACATCATTAAACATCTTGAACAGGACTCTCTCTTGGCCCGGCGTGACCAAGTTGCAAACAATCATGCCAGATTTGTTGACATTGTATTCCTTTCTTCATCCCTCAACTCATCTCCCTCCTCCATTGATCTTTCCCCATGTGACCACATGTGTAAATAGCAAGGTGGAAAACTGTTATTTCCCTGAAGCAGATGGATTTATTAGTCAACAAATGACATAGACAACATAATCAGGTTTTCTTAGTTATCCCCTCACTGAGTGCCCGTGGTAAGGATGGGTTCACCTCAGCACGGTCTGGGATGTTCTACCCACAAGGGTTTTGTTTCTTCTCTCTTTCTTCTAAGTAGGTGGGGAATAAGTCAGGATCTTCTTCTGGTTCATCCTGCAACATAAGCCATAAAAGTCGCCATTTTGGTTATGCTTTTCCCTTTTTATCCCTTCTCTGGAGTTGTCGAGGGGATCTGCATTTGCTCTCTGTGTTTCTTGCCCCTCCCTTTTCAATTTATTTATTTATTTATTTATGTATTGTGCATTTGTAAGGCTCTTATTGAACAAGAAATTGTGTTTCAAAGCACCCACAGGGCAAATGGGTAGGGAACATGGGAACATCAGGCAAATAGAAAACTGGTGTAGAGGAAAGAGGCGGTCCTACTAGGCCTCGTAAGCATTCAGAACGTGCTAGTGCAGAGAGAGAGGGGGATGCAAAAGGGGGGAAGTGCTAGGAGAATCCACTATGGGTGAAGTGCCAGGGAAGCCAGCCCTTTGCAGGCAGCAGGTAAGTGCCTGACAGAGATCACTTGGTAAGAAGAGGTCACCTGCCAATACAGTAAGTGCAAACCTATGCGGGAGCACAGGTCAGTGGGTGCCAAAAAGCAAGTGCTCTGAGTGGGCGGGGCTGGAGGCGATTGGACGGGAGGCCAGGACCTAAAGGACACATAAGGCCCTAGCCACCAATCTCAGCAACTGTGGGGGTAGTGGGGGGGGAGAGGGAAGGCGAAGGTGAAGAGGAAAGACTTGAGGAGAGGAAGGGAGAGGCTGTTCCAGATGAGGGAACCAGCTGAGGAAAGAGAATGGCCACCAGCTTGTTGCTTAGAGAAACACTTCACGTGCAAAGAGTTTGAGCCAGAGGAGTATAGAGGTCTGGAGGGAGAGTATTTAGTGAGAGCAAGTCGTAGGAAGCGTGGTCCCGGGCCCCAGACAGCCTTATGGATGATGCAGAGGGATCTGAATGTAATCCTTGCAGCACCCGGGAGCCAGTGGAGAGATTTTGGGTCTGGAGAGATACGGTTCCTGGGCTTGAGGCCAAGGATAAGTCTTGCAGCCCTATTCTGGACAAGCTAGAGTGGGTTGAGGGATGAAGCAGGAAGGTTAAGGAAGTTGATGTTGCAGTAGTCCAGCCTGGAGAGTACCAGAGCTCTAGAGACGTTGAGCTTCTTGGGAAAAGTGAGGAAAGGAAGGATACCTCTAAGGAGGGGAAGATGAACATTGGCCTTTTTGGCAATGTCCAGGATGTGAGGAAGGAAAGAGATAGAGATGCCGAAGATGACTCTGAGGTTTCTGGCTTCAGATGAAGGAGAAGGGGGAGAGCCCATAGCAGGTGGCCAGAGTGAAGGGGGAAAGAGGGAGCAGGAGTCCAAGTGGGAAGGATCTGTCTTGCTGGAAATGAGGCAGAGGTCATTGGAGGCACACCAGCACTGTATTGTAGATAGGCAGTCAGGAATAGTTGGGAGAGGGAAGTTTGAAGAAAAGTTGAGTGTCATCTGCATAACACTGGAATTGGGGGGAGAAGGTAGAAATAAGGTGAGCAAGTGAGGTGAGATAGATGTTAAAGAGCCATGGTGAAAGGTTGGAGCCCTGGGGAATGCCACAGGTGGAGATAGAGGTGAGGGAGGAGAAAGAGCCCAGGATAACCTGGGTGGGACAGTCAGTGAGGAAAGAGGTCAGCCAGTCCAGTGCCCGCTCCGAGATACCAAGGGTATTATGGAGTCATTTTATGAGGATAGAGTGGTTGACCGTGGTGAATGTAGAGGAGAGATCAGGTAGAATAAGAACAGCAGGAGAGTTAGATATGATGGATGCAAGCAATTCTTCACAGGTGTTCAGGAGAGCAGTTTCTGTGCCTCTGGATGCTCAGAATAGAGATTGATGTTTGTACAGGCAACCAAAATGTTCAGTATGCTGGGTCAGTTTGGGGAAGACCAGCTTCCCCAGGAGTTTCCCAAGGAAGGGAGTGATAGAGATGGGTGCGGTTAGTTAGCCGGTCAGGAGGGGTCAGCGGATTGCTTTTTCAGGAGGGGGTGGCCAAGAAAGTGCTTGAGAGAGGAGGGAAAAGACCCGGTAGCAAGAGAGTGATTAGGAGGAGGTCTCGGGAGGATAGCTCAGGGGCAAGACGCTCGCCTTGTAAGCAAGACAACACGGAGCACCACAGGTTCGATTCCCAGGTACGCGCTTAGAAACCTCTGGGTATTAAGTGCTTTATAAATAACCTATCATATCATATCATATCATTGCAGAAGTCAGCAAGTGCAGGGGCAAGGGAGCCAATGTTGTCCTTAACAAGAGGGAGACCTGTTTTGAGGAGACCTTCATAGAGCAGACAACCCTCGAGACCTGGTCGGGTGTGATAGGAGAGAAGGAGGGGAGAAAGGTTATTGGAGGATGGGAGGTGGAGGGTGGCAGGGGATGGGAGCGGGTGAGGGAGAAGTGCGGGAAGAAAGAGTGCTCAGGATGTGCCGTTTGTTTGTGTGAAGTGTGTTGCCAATGCATTACAGAGGGCCTGAGAGTGAAGAGGTGAGGTGGAGACTGCTTAAGGATTGGGTAGTTCCTTGCAGATTTTAAAGAGTTTAGCTGTGTTGTTGGAAGCTCCAGAGATGTTTGCCTGGATGTGGGCCCTCTTCCTGAAGCAAATGGAGAGACGTTATGCCTTTGAAGAAGAAAGCGGCAGGCCAGTTTGTCAGAAGATGAGCTTGAGGTCTGCCACTTCCGCTCTGCAGCTGTGCATTTACGCTGCATGGTTGCAAGATAGGAGTCATACCAGGTGTTATGCTTGGTGGCAGCTTTCAGGCGCATCCTCATGACTGGGGCAAGAGTGTCAAGTGTGTTAGTGATGGCGGGTTGTAGGTTGAAAGCAGAGTCAAAGATAGAATCTGTAGGGGGGATGAAGGTGGATGCAAAGGAAGCATCTGACACTTGTTTCATTGAATGCATGTCCGTGAACGAGGTTGGCAGAGCTGGGGAGGTACGGTCAGAGGGCTAAGAGGACCCAAGTGAGAGGAGAGAAGGGAGTGGGCTGACCAGCAGAGTGATGTAGTGAGATGGGGGGAGAGTAAAAGATTGGTGTGGATAAAGGCATTGAGATTATGTCCAGTCAAGTGGGTAGTACCAGAGGGGAGAATGGGGAGGGAGAGCGAGGTGCAGAGGTCCCGGAAGAGAGTGGATGCCATGATAGAGGATTCCAGGTGGATGTTGAAGTCACCCAGTAGAAGGAGTTTTGAGGAGGATGAAAGGCCAGAGGAGGAAAAAACAGCCATTCTGAGAGGAACAGGGTGGTAGATCCTGGTGGCCTACATATGGTGGCAATTGTCAGGGAGGAGGTGGGCGAGATGCCCAGTTTTCAGACCAGGCTTTCAAAGGAGGAGTATGGCTGGGTGGGTACGAGGGAAGACAGGGCCCACTCAGGGAAGATCAAGGCAACCCCACTGCCAGCACTGTTAGGGTGAGGCTTAGAGATGATCTTTTAGCCGTCGGGGGGAAAAGAGAGTCAAAAGCAGTGACTGAGCTGGCATTGAACCACGTCTCGCTAAGAGCGAGGATATCATGGTTAAGGTCTTCGAGGAGGAGGCAGATGTCAGCAGAGTGTTTGATAGCAGAGCGAGAATTGAGCGTGGGTAGATGAAACAGACCTCTGCTTTTGAAGGTTTTCCGATGAGAGGTACAGGGGCCTGGTACTCCAGTCAGAGGAGAAGGAGGAGTGACAGATAGAGAGGACAGAGAGATAGCTGGTACAGGAAGGAAGTTGAAGAGGAGGTTGGGTTGAGGACCCTGAGCCATGACAGTGCCATTGCGATAGGCATTAATGATACACCTGGATGAAGAGAAGCCCGCAGAGAGTACTTCCCATCTAGTGCCACCATTAATGGGTGAGGATAGGAAAGAAGAGAGAGTGGAGATAAGATGAGGAGTCCACAGGTCTGGAGAGGGGACAGAAAAGAGGATATCTGTGACGATATGTCGGGAAGTTGCGCTGACATAGGTGTCTGAAATGGGTCGACCAGGGTGAGTGGTCAGGAAGACCTTTTTAAACTTTTTACTTCCAGACTTCGTTTGAGAGGGAGGATAGGTGATAGTATAGCAGTTGGAGTAGATAGGTGAGATGGTAAGTGCCATAGGGGTGGCGGAGAGATAAGGATGAAGGATAGAAGGAGAAACTGCACAGCACGTGCACAAACTCACCAGGCCGCCTAGTAACCTAAAAGAGATCAGGCATATGCAGCAGAACAAATGGGTACAATATAGGTGTGAAGGGTTGTACAAAAACACCAAGATTTTAGATTTTAAAGGCACACAAATGCAATGCAAAAATTGAGGTGTAACGTTATACAAAACACAACTAGATTTGAGATTCTTAAAGGCACACAGATGCAGAAAAAAGAGGGGCATAAGAGGCATATGTGAAAAACAGCAGACAAGGGTGAAGACATAACTAGGTTAAATAGTTATGCATTTGTGAATAGGCATCAGGAACATAACTCACAGGTACTCCAGAAAGGTTGGACAAATCTCCAGGTGAGGCACAAGTTTGTGGTGTAGTTGGCTGCAAGCTGGGTAAATGTTTCATGCGGTGAGGCATGGTGGGAAGCATGAGGTGTTGCAGTGGAGTGGAAGATGGGCCCAACGAAGCATCTATATGGGATGAATCCCACCCCCTCCCATGGAGAAAGGTGTGTCTTACCTCTCGGTCCAAGGACAGCGGTTCCCTCTCTCCCTGCACACTGATTCAGCTAATTGGACTATTGCATGACTTGACAGTCTATACATGGGCCACCCTCATTGTGGTGTCCCTTGGGCCATGGCTGCATCTTTGCGGCCACTCGGCCAAGTAGATTGACAACAGCTATATAATTAATAGTCAGCAGTGGGGCTCCTCTCCATCAAAGGAAATCTTGTCCCTGAGCCAACCAGTTGTGGTCCTCTTATTTTGGAAATATATTACTAAACTATGATACCCGTTTGCATCCTGAGCTGAGCGGGTGACTGCAGGCAGTGGTTAGAGGTATTGAAGACCCTCTGTGGGTCTGTTAACTTTGTTGTGTGCTTTTTCCTTGACTGCCTCCATTGCTGTGCTCCCCCTGCCCCCTCTCCCCTTCTGTGTTGTTCGGTCAATTTTCCCTCCCTCCTTCCCACCTCCCAACCCTCCCACTGCACTGTGGTTGGTCCGCCTGACCCTCCGGGCCGAGCTTGGTTGCCCTGCAGTCACCGCGCATGCCATTTGCATCCTGAGCTGAGCGGGTGACTGCAGGCAGCAGTTAGAGGTATTCAGGACCCTCCGTGGGTCTGTTAACTTTGTTGTGTGTTTTTTCCTTGACTGCCTCCATTGCTGTGCTCCCCCTGGCCCCCTCTCCCTTTCCGTGTTGTTTGGTTGTTTTTCCCTCCAACCCTCCCACTTGACTGTGATTGGCACGCCCTCCCCCTCCTCATTACAGGCGCTACCAGGGCAGCCCCTGCCCTGCAGCCCCTCGGCTAAGGGCCGCTAGGGTTGCTCAGACTGTAGCGGCTCCTCCTGTTGTGTCTGCAGGTGTCCGCATGGGACGCCAGTTGCCAGTCAGTCTTCAGGTTAATCCCACGAGCTTCCTGCCACCTTCAGACTCTGTCTCGGTTGTGTCATATTCCCTGTGTTGTGAAACACCAGTCCTTTCTCCCCTTTTTTAGGATTCTCAAACTTAGGTGGTTTTCTCTGTGTTGTTATAATATGCACTGTATCAGTATTTTAAAAAATAGCATTTTGAAAAACCTTGCCTTTTCTCCCTTTTCTAGGATTCTCAAACTTAGGTGGTTTTCTCTGTGTTGTTATAATATGCACTGTATCAGTATTTAAAAAATTGCATTTTTAAAAACCTGGCCTTTTCTCCCCTTTCTAGGATTATCATACTTAGGTGTACCCTCCTACCTGTCTCAAACCAGCGCATTCTGAATACTCTCATCCAGAGTTTTGCCGTCTGTCCTATTGCTCAACTCGCTTGCCTCTCGCTGTCTTGTCTGCCTACTCCAGGGACCTTCTTTAGTGTCTTACCCTCTCCCTTCCACCCCCCTCCTCTCCCGCCTATTCTATGGTGCTCTCTGTCTCGCCTATCTTTTCCAACTGTGTCTCTATTGACTATCCTGCTCTCCTCACTAAATCTGGTAGGAAGAAGTTTAAAAAGGACATCCTCGTCTCTAACCCCGGCCTCCCTTTCGCCGACACCTACACCAGTGCTTCCTCCAAGGAAACTCTCACCGACATCCTCTTTGTCGTGCCTTCGCCAGACCTATGGACCCTTCATATGGTCTCTGTGCTCTCCCCCTTCTCCTCCTCTCCCAATAATGGTGGCACCCGGTGGGACGCCCTCCTGGCATCCTTTCATTCCTCTAAGGTCATCATTAATGTTTACTCTAAAGGGACTGTCCTTGTCTAACGCCCTCACGCCAACCTTCACCTCTTTGACCGATGCTTCCCGCGCCGTATCAACTTCCTTTCTTCTCCTGCTGTCCCCTCTCCCCTTTCCTTGACTACCTCGCCTCCTCATTCTGCCTCCTCCTTGGCTACCTTGCCTTCCCCTTCCCTCTCTGCCCCCTCTCGGGCTCCTTCTACACCTCCGCAGAGCGTACCTCTGGTCTGTACCCCTTCCCGGAAGTCCTTCAAAGATGGCAACCTTCTCCATATTGCCACTCTAAACTCTCACTCTGCTGTCAAACACTCCTCTGATATCTGCCCCCTTCTGGAAGAACTTGACCTTGATGTCCTTGGTCTCACCAAGACATGGTTCACGGCCAGCTCTGTCACAAGCTTTGATACTCTCCTACCTGACGGCTACAAGATCTTCTCTGCACCCAGGGCCAATCGTTCTGGTGGGGGTGTATCCCTGATTTTCCCCAAATGGATTCCTGCCTCTGTCACTCCTATGCAGGCCTACTCCTCTTTTGAATGCCTCGTTTGCAGGCTCTCTCCCTCCCCTAGCCATTCACTCACTGTGGCTACTATCTATCGGCCACCTGGTCAGATTTCATCCTTCCTCTCTGAGTGGACTGACCTCTCCGCCTCACTCCTGGCCTCCACTACTCAACTCCTCCTTCTTGGAGACTTCAACATCCACCTGGACGTCTCCTGTCCTCCCTCTGGACTCTTTCGCAACCTCTGCAACTCTCTCTCACTCTCCATTCTCCCCTCTGGCCCAACTCACTCTGCAGGGCACACTCTGGATGTTCTGATCTCTTCAGACCTTGCTCTCTCGGTCCCTCTCACCACTCCTCTCTCCTGTAGTGATCATGTTCTCCTCTCCTCCCACCTCACCCTCCCTAACCCTCAGGCCAAGCCACCTCCATCACTGCCACCCACCTTTTCGGTCATCCGACCCATGAAGCGCGTGTCAGTTGAGGCTTTCGCCGTCACCTTCTCACCCTCTCTCCCCCTTGGGCTGACTCTTATCCTGACACAGCCCTCTCCACGCTCCACTCTGCTATATCTGAAACTCTTGATAGCCTTGCCCCTGTCATGAAAATCCGCCTGAAGCCCAAAGCCAAGTGCAACTCCTGGTTCGTCTCAGACCTCGTCACCCTTAAACGCAAGTGTAGGGTGGCCGAGCGGAAATGGCGTGCTTCATGTACATCCTCTGACAAACTGGCCTGCTGCCTGCCGCAAAGGCAATACCGGCTCTCTGTCCTTACTAAGAAGAGAGCGCATATCCTAGTCCACGTCTCTGCAGCATCAAACAACTTAGCTGAACTCTTTAAAATCTGCAGGGAACTGGCCAATCCTGCCACAGTCTCTATCTCTCCTGTCCCATCCCAGGCCCTCTGTACAGCACTGGCTTCTCACTTCATCTCTAAATCTCAGGACATCCTGTCCTCACTCTCCTCCTATTCCCCCCCACTCCCTGCTCTTCCTTTGGCCTTTCTGCAGCCTCCTCTCCTCCCCCTTCTCTGCCTTTCCCCTATTCTCTGCTGACAAGGTTTCTAGACAAGTCCGATGTATGAAAGTCTTGTCAAAACAGGGTCACCCCTGCTCCTCCAAAACCATAACGGACCACATTGACTCCCTGGCTCCTGCCCTGGCTGATTCCTGCAATCACTCCTTCACCACTGGAGTCTTCCCATCCGCCCTGAAGCACTCCCTTGTGCACCCCCTTCTTAAGAAACCCTCTGCCGACCCCTCCTGCCCGGCTCACTATCGCCCCATCTCCATCACTCCCTTCTTGGTTAAGCTCCTGGAGAAAATGGCCATCTCCCAGCTTAATCTCCACACTGAATCTGTTGGTTGTCTTCATGACCATCAGTTTGGCTTCAGAGCTGCCAGAAGTACAGAAACTGCTCTCCTGAACATTTGTGAAGACCTGCTCTCCAACCTTGACTCTAACACTGCTTCCATCCTCATCCTGCTTTATCTCTGTTCTGCCTTTGATACTGTTAACCATGCCATTCTGCTCAACCATTGCCGTGATAACCTGGGTATCACCGGTCAGGCCCTGGTGTGGCTGACTTCTTTCCTCTCCAACTGACCCTCCCAGGTCCAGCTTGGGTCCTTCCTCTCTGCTATCTTTTTCTCTACCTGTGGTATCCCCCAGGGGTCTAACCTCTCTCCCTGGCTGTTCAACCAATACCTGGCACTCTTGGCCCACCGCATAGCTGCTCTCTGACCCAACTTTCAGTGCTATGCGGATGACACACAGCTCATCTTCAGGCAACCCTCGGCCTCCTCCTCTACTTCCCTCATCTCTGACTGTCTGTCTGCTATCCAGGAGTGGTGTGCCGCCAATGACCTCTGCCTTAATGCCAGTAAGACTGAGATTCTCCTCATCGGCGCACCTGCTCCCTGCTTTCCTGTAGCTCCTTGGCCGGCCTCTCTTGGCCCCCTTCCTGTTCCCGCCTGCAAGGCAAAAAATCTCGGGGTCATCTTCGACTCTACACTCTCCTTCTCTCCTCACATCTCTGACGTCTCTAAGAAGTCACACTACCAGCTACACCTCCTCAGAGGTATTCTTCCTTTCCTCTCCTACCCCCAGAAGCTCACTGTCCCTAGAGCTCTAGTTCTCTCCAGGCTGGACTATCGTAACACCCTTTTTCTAAATCTGCCTGCTTCTACTCTCCGCCCTCTGCAACTTATCCAGAACAGGACTGCAAGACTTGTCCTTGGCCTCAAGCCCAGGGATCGTATCTCTTCATGACTGAAATCTCTGCACTGGCTCCCAGTGGCTGCGAGGATTAAGTTCAAAACCCTCTGCATCGTCCACAAAGCTTTCTGGGGCCTGGGGTCTCAATACCTTCAACTCCCTCTTCCTAAATACCTTCCTTCTCGAGCTGTTCGCTTATCTGCGTCCAATTCACTCAGGGTCAGTCGCTTCACCAAGCAACGAGTTGGTGGTAGATCTCTTTCTTTGGTGGGGGCCTGCCTCTGGAACAGCCTCCCTGCCTCCCTGAAACTTGGGGAGAATCATCTTCGGTTCCGGAAGCACCTCAAAACATTTCTCTGCATCCGCTTTTTCTCCTCCTCTCCCTTGCTGATTTCCTGGCTGATACTGAACTTGCACTGGTTACCTGGCCATCCTCTGATCCCGGGCCCAGGTCCTCTCCCCCGCCAGTCGCTCTCTTGCACTGCCTTCCTGGCAACCCTTGCACTTGGTTACTACTGTTTTCTGTATCCCTACGGTCCCACTTCCAGCACTTGACACCAGACGTCTGCACTTACCCTTTCACTTGCCACCTGCTGGCCGTACTTTTAATTATTGTTTATTATTGTCTTATCCCATGTACTGAATGACAACTGGCCTAGTAGGAATGTTGTCTGTCCTCCCTCTGTTCCCCCCCTTGTATCGCCACGCCTCGAAACACTTGTGTTTAGGCGCGCTATAAATGCCATATCATATCATATCATTGTCCGTCCTGTATATTACTCTCAATATTAAAATGATCAGTGGAAGTACCTGTTTTTGCCACCATCATCGGGGCTGGGAGGATAGCTCAGGGGTCACTTTTTTGTCTTGGAAGCAAAACAATGCAGAGCAACACAGGTTTGAAACCCTCAGAGACTGTTCTCCAGTATTGAATGCGCTATAAAAGATTAATTAATTATTCAAAAGCTGCTGGTATCATTTCTTTGAAGCATTTCAAATAATTCTCCCCAGGCTGCAGATGCTAGTTCTTGCTTTTGTAGGCTTCACACCGATTAAAAAGTCAGGAAAGGCCACATATCGGTTTGTACAAGAGCTGTGAATGGAGTAGTAATTTCTTCCTCCCCAGCAATATCAAACCCTGTGACATTACTCTGAAGCATCCCGCCAAATGCAACACACTTTATGGTAGTGGATCCATGCTCAGTTTTCTTCTCTGTTCCTCTACACAAAGACCGTCAATATCTATTCCTGCTTTCACATAGAGGAATGCAGTACACCTGGACCTGTTTGCCATACTAGAAAGCTACGTATACAAACAAATCCTGGAAGATGTACAAAATAATTGGATACTAGATCAGGCACAAATAGGCTTCAGAAGCATCAGAGGAATGGAAACAGCATTACTATCTATACAGGATTATCTAAAGACAATTCAGTCTCCACCGTCAATTCAGCACTAATACTACTCAATCTGTCAGCAGCTTTTGACAAAGTCAACCACGAAAAACTCATCAAAAGACTAGAAGGTATTGGAATCAGCAGAATAGCCCTCCTTTGGCTAAAATCCTTATTGACAGAAAGAAAGGGAACATCTTGGATAGCACTTTCAAGTCAACAACCCACAAAACAACACGTGGCGTCCCACACGGCTCATCGCTATCACCACTACTCTTCAACATCTATATGACCCAATTGATAAACCTCATCAAAAAACATGGTCTCACCTGCTACAACTACACAGATGACACTGAAATCCTCTACAAAATCGATGCCAATGAGGAACAAAACACAAAACTCACAGACTGCCTCATGGAACTTAACCAGTGGATGTGCACGAACAGACTTAAACTCAACCCGGACAAAACAGAAGTCATGATTGCACGCAACAACCCGTTGAACAACCATCACATCCTATGGCCCACTGAGTTGGCAAACCAACCAAAACCATTGAAAGGTGGTTAAAAATCTCAGAATCCTAATGGACAATGAGCTAACACTAGAGCCATAAGTGAGTGCAGTAGTTAATGTTTCCTCCACTTACATACAATCAAGTGGATACTCCCCTGTTTAACCTTCTCACACAGAGCACTTGCCGTCATCTCCCTCGTCTTGTTAAGAATAGACTACGCCAACAGCATCTATTTAGGAAAGCCAGACTACCTTATGAGAAAACTACAATGGATGTAACGCTTAACCTGTGTCTTGCAGGGACGGACAATGACCTACTTGATCTGTGGAAGCAGAGGAAACTTTGGTGCTACAAAGTGATGAATAGTACGCAAACCTCTTGATGAAGCAAACATGTGTGGCGTCTTGTACCCTTGTACCTGGGAAGGTAGCGCCAAGTGGAAAACTACCCCAAGTTACTCCAGTCCAAATTGCTGAACTCACAGCACTGATGAGAGCATGCAGCCTGGATGCTCAACAGTCAGTGAACATCTATACAGACTCCCAATATGCTCTCTGAGTCGCACACAGAGGGCACAAAGCTTTGGTCCGCTCTGGAAGCAAAAAGCATTCATAACATCAACAAGGTCCCCTTATAGAAACTAGTCACTATATCAATGCTCTTTTGGACACTATCATGCCACCTGAAAAGAAAGCCATCATCAAATGTTCTGCACATCAGCCCTTAGATGATGAGATTAGTTGTGGCAATGATTTTGCAGGCCAAACTGCCACACTGGCAGCCATTTTCGACTCACAAGACGAATATGACCTTCCTGCCAAGACCAAACCCGTCCCCTCCCCATATCAAACTTTAGAGCATTTGGCTTTGATGCAAGGAAATGCCCCTGCCATATAAAAAGACAATTGGATATGGAAAGGCTGTCAATTACATGACGACTCTTTGAGCAAGATGACCAGCATTGATTAGTGGCACCCCGAACACTACTATCGCATTTTATCAGGATATATCGTGGCCAGGCCCATGTAGGATGAGACGGGATGATTATGACTCTGAACCAAACATGGTTTGAACTAGAGTTCTCAAAATCGCGAATCAATATTGTAAACGTTGCACTATCTGCCTCTAGTACATTGTGGGAAAAACTGTAACTGCCCCACAGGGAGCATATCCTTGCCCGTATAGCCCATTTATAGGTATGCAGATTGATTTCCTCCTGCTCGCTTGCTGTACCAACTAGCAATACATTTTGGTTATTCTAGATATGTTCACTGGGTGGGTGAAAGCCTACCCCTGTAGGAAGGCAGATGCTGTGACAGTGGTATTAATACTTGTGAGAGACTGCCTGGATCAACAGTGACCAGGGTACCCATTTTGTAAACATACAGCACGATTTGCACTGCTCCTCCATTGCAAACAGCAGGGGTAGTGGAGATGTGTAATGGCGAAATACAAAAATAAATTGGCAAGTGGCCCAAACCCTTACCCTTTGTACTATTTAGGATCAGACGTACAGTGAATAGAAAGAAAGGCCTTAGCCCTTATGAGGTGTTGTATCGCAGACCAATGCGTTTTCCATTGTCTCTACCTGTAAACACTGTTGATGATAATTTGCACATGATTGATGACAGATTATTGGGATATGTGAAGTTCCTAATCTCTCCTGTCAGTTCTTTCCATAAGCAGGTTAATTCAGCCCTGCCAAAGGATCCTCTCATACCTGGACATTCTCTACAACCAGGTGACTGGGTCCTTGTAAAGATACATCAAAGAAAGTTGGCTCTCTTGCTCCAAGATGGAAGGACCCTCTACAAATCCTGTTGGTACCTAATTTAGCAGTCAAAGTCCAGGGGCATATGACCTGAGTCCATATGGGCGAGTGTAAGTGGGCCACACCACGAGTACCATGAAAATGATTAAACTCTTTGTTCTAAGTGTTCTCTGTTTTATTTTCTTACCTGATCTTAAATGTCAATTGTGAAAGCTTCCCTGAGTCAATGCAGTCATGTCATACAATCTCACAAACATTGTAACAATACCAGAGGTAAATAATTGGCCATGGCACAAAAGAAATTGTATGGTCCATTGGCAAGGAGAGACCTGTGGTATGTATGGGGCATGGGAGTGCGCACTGGACACAAGGTTAGAGTTCCTTCCAGGTCCTGCTATCTGCCCCCAAGGTGATCTTACATACCCATGTGAAGCGCACCAATGATTACCTTTGGGCAGTAAATACAGAACAACAGTCCCGAATGTTGAACCCTGCTCCCAATGATCAGACATATTGATGTGTACTGTCACCCACTCTGTTTTCCAGGTCACTACTCAATTCCCCAACTGAAGGGAGGGAGAGGCCTTCCACCAACAGCAGCAGAGGGAGGAGTAACGCAGGGGAAGACAGAAAAGGGAAGTAGCCGATTCACTCTTGGATGGGTGAAATGCAGCCTGGAATGTCTACAAGGGCAACAATGTGCAAGGCCTTTTAGATCACCTAGAATGGGCTACAGGGCTTACTTCTGGGGCACAGGCTCTCCAACACCAATACCAACATTAGGGAGCTCCATGTTATTGGGGCACTCAGCAATCTCACAAGATGCCATAATCCAGCGGATCCATAGAGTAGTAACAGCAGGTGGAAAACAGGGACATTGCTTGTGAAGAACTCAGAGCTTCCATGCATCTATGAAAATCTGCAACATAACATCTAGCTAAGAATTCTAGGAAATGACTCTGGTATACCCAAAAACATGTGGCCCTGGAAATACTTCTGGCGGTACAGCAGCTGACAGGGCAGCAGCTGATCCTGTAGATGCTGAGAATGCACCTTCACTGCTAAGTGTCCAATGATAGGCATGTAGTCCCACCCCAGCATGATTGTACCATGCCTGTGGGCAGGGCACAATTGGGACTGGCTGTCCCACAGAGAAGTGTGGGAAGTGCGACCGTCTGGCAGTCCCACGAGATACCTCACATCTGCCCCAGAGATAACCTCGACTTGTGACTAGAAATTGAACCAACTTGGAAGTTGTGTCCCCTTCAACCACCCCAGTTGCAATACATTAATAAGTTATCAGAAGGACATATGTTGTTTGTAGGTAACAAAATATCTAGGGACAGGGAAGCTACTGGGATGTCACTGACAGATAGATTGATTTTTCATGGTGTAGATATTCCTGGTCACCTGAATTGTTAAAACGGTTTCACTACAGCTACCACGATTCCTAGAGACTGCATTAGCAATTATATTGGATTCACCTGAACAGAAAGGCAACTCAGCCTCCCTGATGAGTGTTGGCGACACAAAAGCACTAGGAGGAGAACAGCAGTGCAAGAAGGGAATCAACCCTGTGAACAATTGGGCAGCAATTGGGATTTAACCCTGCAAATGTACTGGACAATTTGGGATTTAACCCAGTAACTTTTTTTCAGGTTATATATTAGCTAGGAACTGGAGTGCGCGCCTCGCCCCTTCTTGTTTTTTCATATATTCCCCTTTCATATTGCATAAAATCGACTGAGAAAGAAGTGTGCTTCCGCAGGAATTGAATGGTATAATAGAAATATAAGAGCAATGCTATGTTAATAAAGTGCTTCAATTGAATCTTTAGAGGAATAATTAAAGGCCGACAATGCATGAACCTGCTCATACAAAATTCTGTACATCTGTAAAGTTAAGACAAAAATATGGTTCTAATTTCAAATTCTCATGGTAGCTGTGCAGGAAGCGCAAAACGGGTTTCTTTGCATGGTCACAGAACCCAAACATAATTAAAAGTAGTAGTACAAATGAATTAACAAAATGATGGTGACATGATGAAAACAAGAAAAGGAGACAGGAGAGGGCAGGTTCGGGAAGAACTTCCTTGACAAAAGAAAACAAGGAATAGTATCGGGACAAAAACATTTCTTTTCTTCGATTTCTTCCATCTTGTTATAATAACTGCCCATGACCCCAGTGTTTATTATTTTCTTTTACATTTCAGCAGACATTATGGTAGCTAACATAAAGAATGTCACAGCTGAACAAAAAAATGATGACTTTTGACTTTAGGCCCCTTCTAGGTTACTGGGACAAGGTCTTTGACTCAGTGCCAATTGATTAAGCTGGACTGAGCTTGTCTACACAATGAAGCCCTTTCCAACAAAGGGTATCATCAGTGCTTTGGGGGCCAAAGCCTCTTGCCTGAGGAAGGCACCACCGGTAACTCATTATTGACGCCATCATTACCCGGAATTGATTTGCCAGGTGGTCCGTTAGGGACATGGACATAAATAAGGGACTATTGCCAGGAGACCATTCAGTTATGTTTTAGGTGAAGTGGGAATAATGGTCAGTTAGGGGCATGGACATAAATAAGGGACTATTGCCAGGAGACCATTCAGTTGTGTGTTAGGTGAAGTGGGAATAATGGACTGAAAAGCCTGGCAAGTGACATACGACGTAGAGGGGTATATTGTCTGGAGTGCACAAAAGCAGCTCTCCTGGAGTGGTCAGTTGGGAGGAAATGGGTTAATGCTAGGATTCTTTCTGTTTTGTCTTGCAAGATTTAAACAACTATAATGAACTTTTTATGCTCATCCTAAGTAAGAGAAATTAAGACTATTGTTTTCTAACCTTCACAAGCAATCTGGCCTGAGATGTGTGGGTTAATGTTTTCACTTGATAAATATTACAGGATTACCATTAAAGAGTATTTACTGTGGCTTTGGGCCTCATTACACGGTAGGAGGTAACCATGGCGCTTATAGCGCCATGGCTGCCTCCAAAACCTTACCGACTCCGCCCTGCTGAATGGAGCAATTACTGGTCCATTCCAAGGTTGGTGGCACCGGTAATTCCCCATTCACCAGGGCCCTTCCCCATTCCCATTGAGCCCCCATAGGGCTCAATGGGAATGGGGAAGGCGCTAATAACGGTACCGCAAATTGCGGCACCGTTATTAGGTCTAAAGTCCCTTTGCGGGTCCTGTCCTTAATGCCTAGAAAAACCAGGCATTAAGGGAGGACCCGCAAAGGGAACTCGTAGTAGGGCGGTAGGGGATTACCGGCACCGGTGCCCTTAACGATGCAGGTAATCCCCTACCGCCTACCGTGTAATGAGGCCCTTTGTCTTCTTCATAAATGGTTTCTGGATAGGGCCGGTGGCTTTGGAGCCCAATTTGAAACAGTAATATCGTTATACAAGCACAACCCATGAACTGCTTTCTGATTCTTCTTTCCTTAAAATATCTTGTAAGAGTAGCCTGTAATCATCATCATCCGATCTCACCCAGATTTTAATCCAGAGCCTGATTGGCATATAAACCAAGTGCTTAGCAATACTGTAAAATCCCAGTTTCATATGAAGTGGACTTGTAGAGTCATTCTGGGGTCACCAGGGGCCACAAGTCGACCCCTGTTTCATTTTGTAGCTACCCCTACCAATCCTTGCGATCCCAGCATTCTCCTCCAATCAGAGAATGCTGGGGGCGTGGCTAAGACTGAGGCAAGCAGAGCACAGAGCTCCAGCTCCTCCATTTTGTTTTGTTCCACAGCAGCAGCCAGGTGCACGTGTGTCCAACTGTAGTGCAGTGTGGACTATGGAACATACTCAGCTCGGCAGCCAAGCTGGCCTGTGGCTGTACTTCTCGTCAGGAACGAGGTAAGTTGGTGATGTGCAGGTGTGGCCGTGTGGACGGTGCCATGGTTCTAAATGTTCTGTCCGGACCGGATTGATTTGCAGCAGCTGCGTGCCCCAGCCCACCATGATGCGGGTGGCGACCACCAAGCCATAGGGCCAAGGGTTGACCTGTGTACCAGGGCCTGTTGCACCTGGCCTGCCTGCGTGGTTAACCCTTGGCCCGTGGCGCCAGCTGCATCATGGTTTGGCCTCAGTCATGGGTGGTCTGTCCCATGTCTGACACTTAAATGTTTGTTGCTGCCGGCCTAAGTCCTTGTTGCCTAAAGGCCCCGCCTGCCCGGGCCTAATGATGCGGGCGGCTGCACACCGACCCGGAACCGAGTGTTCCCTTCCATAGGGCCAAGGGATGACCTGTGTGCAGCAGGGCCTGCAGCTATCGATCTGGTGAATTAGGCCTTCCTCAATGGTTCTTTGGGCTCAGGGCATCGGTGCTCGCCATCTTAACTGTGAGTCTGCGACTTCCTGAAGCTTGTCCGTTTCTGGTATTGCACCGTGCAGTTGCACCGTGCAGTGGGCGGCAGTGTGGCATACAGCCTTTTTTGGGGATTGGTACATATACTATGCCACTTTACTGAGGACCGGCGCTTCTGAAATTGCTGACCTTTCAACTCGCAGCTCACATCCATCATGTCTTGCACTTAGCTTATAGCTGGTTCTGTCTCTAGCAGCGCTCTCTCTTTCTCCCAGACCAACGTTTTAAGCACTTTGGACCAGATGAGTGGATGAACTGTCAGGCAAGCCTATGAAGAAAGCAAAAGGTGTATTTTGCTAGAAACTTAAGTTGTGATAAAGTTTTTTTTTTTTTTTTTAAAATTGGAAATGTAAAGAATGCAGTTCACCTACTGACATTTCACAGTATAACGGGCTCTGTAAGAGGTGGACTGGATGACGGGAAAACATGACCACTTTGGAAGGGCGGTAGAGATGTGGAAGAGACTGTCATAACTCTTACTGGCCATGTAAAGGCAGTGCACTAGTAGGAAGTCTCCTGATTTACCCCTATGCCAATCAAGGTGTGTGTAGTGAAGTAAGGATCGGGTAACTCCAGGTAAGTTTACTAATGCGTTATTGTCCAGGTCCTGCACCTTCACCAATACATTAGGATCGTAGGGAAAACCATGGACAAGATAGGAAGGAGAAACACTGGACTTGCCCCACACCCCACTCTCACGCTCTCTAACTGCTAAACCCAACCATCACTCATGGAACACAACAACTACCATGATGACACCACCACATTCCAACCATGACGCCTCCACACTTCCAGCTTTAGCCTAAGCTCACAATACAACAGTCTGGGATAAGGTATCCTGACACTGTTATGAAAACAAGAACAACATAATTTAATCGCAAAGCTGTCATTTATAACCAGTAACGGAAGGCAGACCGACGTAGAAGGTTGTGCTATATTCATCTCCCATCTTACACAGGGGACACCTTAATATGTTGCACCAATACTTTATAAGGTATCTCATCATTGTGAGGGTCACCCTATGGATGGTTCCAGGGTAGCTAGGAATGGCTTCTTTTACATTTGGTTCTTCCCAATAGGGAGAACTAAGGTGTAGAAATAGACAATATTGTGTTCACGTTTCCCCTTGGTAAACGTCCACCTTTTTATGAATTCATTTTTAAATGAGCTTGTTTTGAAGCGTTCCCAATTTAGGTAGATATGGGAACCGAGTAACAAGGTGATAATGAAACCAGTTTATCGTGAGCAAGTCGCCTTAAGTGGGGGATCCGGGATTAGAACTCTGGTACCCTGGATCCACAGGGAACAATTTGTCCACTACACCAAAGTCACATCTCTTGTTGTTCCTTTTTATCCATCATGCCGTATCAGACACATTCTTCCCTGTGATAGAAAAGTAAACTGTTCTCTGTCACATCACATTCTTATTGTAATTAACTGCCACCCACACACACAACATATGTCAGTGCCAGTTAGTACTCTGACTTTGAATAGAAATTAGATGTGCTGGTTACAAAGTCGTTTTAAAAATTATTTTTATCGCTCAGCAAATTAGGTGTTGTCAAAGATAACTGCATGCAACATGCAGCGTGTAGTAATCTGGCCTACAGATTAGCTGTGAGTGTGAGGTCATCTATAGTGGAATGTTTGTGTGGAATGTTTGTGTGGAGGTGTTCTGCTGGTGACGTTTAGAGAGGAGAGAGAAGCTGTGAGCTGAGAAGATAGGTGTGGAGGTGAGCCCGGTGTTTCCCGTGTCATCTTGTGTCCCCGCCATCCCTGTGTCTTGTGGAGGAGTTCAGAACATGGACAATAAAGAACCCAAGAACTTACCTTGATGTACTGGCGGTCCATCATTGTTACACAGCGCTCACTCTGCCCTACACCCATTCGTGGTGTTAATTGAATGGACAACAGTAACATCTTTAATTTTACGTGCTTAGAAGCGTGAGGGATGTCGCAGGGCTATTATTTTTAATAGTGTTGATCAGCAAACGACATGAATAGCATCCTTAATGTGCTCTCTTACTGTATATAACTGATAAGTGGAGACTGCACACTGCATGGAGGGGTGGTGAGGCAGAGGCACTGGCGGTTGAGAGGTTGCAGACACCAAATGATTTGTATTTGGAGAGGGGAGCTTTAAATAAATCGTGTGGCTGCAGTGTTGGAGGGAATGAAAGAGTAGCAAGATAAAAAGGGACACATTCAAATTAATTGTATTTATAATGCTTATTTTCAACACAGTAAAGTAGGCTGGGAAAGAAACGTGTTTCAAGGTATAAGTGTGACAAATTGGACCCTGCTCTGCAGAAATACAAGTGTGAGTAGGGGTAGTATAGCCCACTCAGCCATCACACCTCTACAAACCCCAATGCAATCATAAAGGTAAAACTGGGACAGTGAACCTCCCTTGTGAAGTGAGTGCCTTGAAGCCCCGGGTTCGAGTACCAGCTCTCCCACTTGACACATTCCACTTGGGCCATAGAGACTGGTTAGGTCACGATTGCGCCTGGTTTCACCAACTGCATATCTTTTTTGTGGCTAGTAATTTGTACCTACCACCCCTGGAACTACACTCAAAGTGCTATTTTCCTCAGCCTGTTGCATCTGCTCTGTTCTTCCTTTGGGGTGGGGTTTTGTACTGTGTTTTCTGTTCATTCTATTGCATATGGTGTGTTTAAGTAAAGTATATATATTTGTATAGAACCTTCATTGGCCATTCTCTTTATTTTCGACTTTTATTGTGTTCTTTGGGTCACTACTGATCCACCTTCACACACACTCCTTAAGAGTATCGCCTTCCCTCGGCCTACGTTACGACAAAAGGCAAAAGGCGAAGGAGTCTCTATGGCCCAAGTGGAATGTGTGAAGTGGGAGAGCTGGCACTCAAGCCTGGGGCTTCAAGACACTTCACGAGGCACGAGCAACGAGGCGGGGTCACTCACTGTACTGTGCAGAGCAGAAACATTCCAATCAGACAATAAGGAGGCCAACTCGGTGTGTCTTTACACTGACAGTTTCGTACATTGATTTCTATATATTTATATGATTTTGTGGAAAAATAGAACGGCGTTGATGGAATGTTAAGCTGTGGCAGGAGTAATGTTGAGCAGTGTTCAGTAACTTTCTGTAATAACAATAATAGTACATATTCCCTATTTTTATATGTAAGGCAGTATAATAGGGCAGGAAGTTATGATCTTCCCTGAGGCAGCAGTATTTGTTAACTAGTGATTGTACTTTAAATCCTGCCCGACTCAGTCCTTCATTTTTTCGAGGTCTACAATTTTTCTAAGAAGGATAACTGTATATCATAGCAATTTTCACTTAGAAGAGATCAGAATCTGCCAGGAAGTGCTATATACAGTGGCATTGTTCTTTGGTCACTAACAACCAGTACCCAGACCTATCTGCTGTAATGGCTGCGTTGCCAATTACATTCTGCACAATGCCCATGCAATGTCATATGTAAATATTGTTACATGTAAATATTGTTATATGCAACTGCAGAAATATACTATGTAACTGTAAACACCTTTTCTATGTACCTGTGAGAAATGTGCACAGATGCCTCAGGGCTTGGCGCGCTATATAAATAAATAAATACAATACAATGCAATACAATACAATACTGATAAACAGCTCTCATATTACAGTGATGTTTGTTGGCGCTTTATAAGTAGTCAACAGTCTACTGGCAACTAGAGGAAGGGGTAATCAAATCATTCGAGATGCAGGCTGTCTTGCTCCTGCCTGCCAGTTAGCACGCACTCATTTGCGACAACACACAGGGATCTAGAAAGGTGTGCGCCCAAAGAACTGACACCCAGTAGCTACTTCCTGCCCCTCTGCTTTATAATAAACGTTTCACCGACCATTTCTTCTGACCTTGGCTTTTATTGTTGTTCACTTGGCCCCATTAAATTGGAGTAGTTCATTATGTTGTGAACACAATGAATATGGTGTGGTGTTGCACAAATGATTCTTCAATTCTGATATTTTGTTTATATTTTCAGACCTGCGTCTTCTCGTGGGAGTTCCTTCGTTTCTGTGTTCCATCATTGAGCAGCTGACATCCAGCCTTATCTGTGACCACTGTGGGAGGTAAATGAACATGAAGCAACTTATTGAAAATGGACAGCATATGTTAATGTTCTGTTAGTCCATGTCTATTTCTGCATTGCAGACTTGGCCTAGTTGTTCCAACACTAAGTATAGTGTGTCTCTTCCAATGAATCATGTTATGCCATAAAATTAACTTAAAACTTTATGACACTAAAGACGTGCTTCACTTGAGTCCATTTTCAGGACCTCATGGTTTTTCTTTTTTTCAGGGGCAGAGTTTGAACAGGTTAGAACTGTTCACCTCTCAAATCTAAACTATAAACCTAACAGATAGGACTGCCCTAAAAGTAAGGTACAAAAAGAAAAATACTTCAAAGCACTGCTTAGGTATAGACTGTTGAAACATAAATATGTAAATGCATTCAGTTTTTCAAACATGCATGACGCCTGGAAGGTAAGCTAATGGGTGGTATGCAGGCCCATCCAGAATATCCTTTTGCTTATCTTCTCTAACAAAACTCACAACCCTGTTTGTCACAAGCCATCTTATCTGTCAGATAATTGATGCTTCCTGTTGACGTTCAGGCTTTTCAAACTTCTGTCAGTTATCATACACCAAAGCAAAATACACGTGGTGATGGCTGGAAGCTTTAGAATTAATCTTAACCTCTGGCATTGCTCTCGGGAACCCTCCATACCATTGTTTCTTGCCTGCCAGCTATCGCCTCTTTGTTTTTGAGCTATCATACACCACCATTGTTCAGATGTGGTTATTGCCATTGATAGATAGTTGAGCAAACACATTTGTGAAATGCTGCATTATCACCCACTATATACATATATAATCTATAAAAATATTCAGTGAAAAAACTTTGTTAAAGGGACGTTATGTTTAATTTGCGGTACTAAAAACCTATTAAATTCAGTGAAAAAAACTTTGTTACAGGGATGTTATGGTTCCAAGTAAAACCGTAAACCCCCTGAAATTCACCAGTTATGGTCAACTAAGGAACCATAACTCGTGCTACAGCCGTGCACTGCAAGGACTAACACCCAGGACATCAAAGATAAAATCACAAATGTCATTGATGACATCACTGATGACATCACATGTATGGCTCCCTCTTTTTTCCTTTACTGACATATGTAGGCCAGTAACAGTCAGGAACTAAACATTCAAAAAGTACTATATTTATAGACTTATACTTCAAATATGTTCTTACAGTAATTCATTTGGAGTTCACTCACAGCATATGAAACATATATTTAGGGGAAAACACAGACTTGGAAGACAGCAATGCTTTCTATGTATGAAGATGAGCAGTAAGGTTATGAACACTTTTATTTTATAGTTCTGCTGTTTCTTTATTACTGTACTTTCCCTGAATTTGCTCATATTTGTATACATTGTACTCACACTACTTTCCTTAGGATCTAATCACATTATGTGATACTTATAGATAGGGAAGTAGTATCTTTGAAGCAGAGCAATCATTTCTGTGGATGAAGAAAATCAGTTAGGTTATGAAGATTGTCTGGTAATTCTGCTGTTTTTTTGTTTACTTCATTTTCCCTGTATATGCTCATATTTGTATGTATTGTTCTCTGTTTGTGTTTTGTTTGCAATAATGCAATTATGTAGTAAGTGGGTTTTATAAGATACTTATTAAATGTTTCACAGTAAGCAAAACTCTAATAAGAAAGCATTTATCATTTTACTATTGAACATGGCAAGTTAATATTGTACCTCCATCATGTATGCTGCACACAATGCCTATGTTTCTACAAGAGTAGCGTAGTATACTGGAAAGAACTTCATAATAGAAAGCTCTTTGTATCAATGCATTGCTTAATGCACTACGTACCTCATGATATTTATTCCAATGATCCTTAACACTTTTTTTTTATCAACATTACAATAAGAATCCCTTGTACAGACTTTTCATGAATAGTAAATGCACATGTGATGTCATCAGTGATGTCATCAACGACATTTGTGATGGTATCTTTGATGTCCTGGGTGTTAGCCCTTGCAGTGCACGGTGGTAGCGCGAGTTATGGTTGCTTAGCTTACCATAACTGGCAAATTTCAGTTTTTTTTTTTCGGTTTCACTTGGAACCATAACATCCCTGTAACAACGTTTTTTTCACTGAATTTCATAGGCGTTAGTAGCGCAACTTAACCATAACAGCACACCTAGGCAGCAGTAACAGCAAAACTTAGCAAGAAACTACTAAGTACACTACATTTATTTTATATATTTATAAACTGTCTGTATTAGATACATTAAAATTCATTATCTTTTTTTTTACACAGAAATGTCTAGTACTTTGGTATAAGCGGAAGAAAATTTTCCTCGGGATGAAATGAGTGAAAACAGTGATACTAATGGTAGACACTACACTTCTCTATATAAACCAATTAATAACCATTACTTTATGTTATGTGTGCTTAACAAATTTGTTTTTAACAGACCACAAGACATTAAAAATAATACAGAAACAGAGACCTTAGAAAATCATCTGCAGTGAATGGAGCAAAAAATAGATCTATTAAAAGAATAGTATGCTCAGAAATATTATTGTCCCAAGGTTTCGGCATGTGTTTTTAAGCATACGTTGATCGATCGTACAAACATTTTCTATGCACATTACCGTAATTTTCCTCTTTTTTACACATGCAAAATCAAGCAGCAGGGTGTGGACATTTTGTGATAATCGTATCCGTTGCCGCATCCTCAAGGTGGACTGCCCTGTCGGCACTACTTCATATGCCCCGCACCTGAGGCTGACATCACCAAACCTAGTGATATTCTCCGCCTATCTCCAGGACTTACTGTGCAGCGTAGCCAAACATGCCCAGTCATCACCTATGTGTTACTGTTAGTTGACACAGAACCCAGAATATCAACACACATCATCTCACAACGCAGCGCGCCCCAGTTTTGAATATAAAACTATACTTTTAAAAGAAATAGCAAAACTGTACAAGTTGAAAAGTACTTTCATTTCACAATAAACGCTCCAAGAACGTCCGGCGATTGCCATATTCAAGCAAATGGGTAATTTTTTTCTTTGTACGCGATCCACAAATGTTTATCGTGAGTCACGCAGTTTTCCTTTTGAGTATAAGAAGCGCATTGGGCGCACCGTGAATCGCAAGGCTTGGGCATCAGCTTGGCGCTAGGCCACCGTAAACTATGTCAGATTGCTCCTTATGGCTGGTACCGCGTAAGGGCATATCAGCCCATGACCATCATCCCAAAAGATCGTCATTGTGATGCAGCCATTCACATGTATCTGCAGCTGCCGATTAAAGAACCCGTCAGTTGGTATCTGGAATCGATGACAATCGCAGAAAGGCAGGATGTAGCTATTTGAAAACCATAACAGAAATGTGTCTCAGTAGCCGATCTTTATTACAATTTATCATTTTACCCATTAATTCGGCCCTGTGTTAAAACCAAGGATGAACACACCCATGAAACAATTTGCTTCAGAGGTTAGTGCCATGAAATATGTGTAGCGCGAAATGGGATGCGAAGGCTAATGCTACAATCAGGGAGCAAGTCAAGTGCAAGAAGAACACATAGATGGAATTTTAATTAAATATTAGCGTTGAATTACGCGTTTGTGGAATGTCGGGGAACCCACAAGTGGACTACACGCATCTCGATACTGAACTGCCCATGTGGGCGAGACAAAGGCCACTACACACACACACAGCATTTGCGTGTCGTTGCAATAGGACTGAAACAACAACCAAGTACAATGTAAGGCAGCAATAATGGTCGGCAAATGATAAGTTCACTTGTTGGTGTATAAAATCGTCAAAAGTAAAACGTACATAATATATGGCATTTCCATTCTCTTGATGTAAAGCTGATACTCCGTTCAGGGCAGCACATTTTTATAAAGTGAAATTACATGTTGCTTTGTCTAGTTTTGGAATGGTGAGCCTTATCATACTTGACAGTGTTACGTCCCTCCCTTCATGCATTCCTTGTCGAATGTTAGCTTTGGTTCAAGGTAAAAAAACAATTGAACCTTATGCTGTGTAGCGTGCATGGGTTTCCTCAGCTCGGAAGCAAAAATTCAATGCTGCTGACCTTCACTCACAATGGCAGCAAATAGTCCTCTACAACGTAGTGCATTAGAAATATTTTTTTTAAAGATATGATTTTTTTCCTACCATTCACCAATGCGGCTGACATTTCTATGGATTTACTTTGTTCCTATGGAGAACTTCACACTCTCCCAGAGACTCCCACAGGCAGGCCAGACCACCTTTCATCTCAGCCATCTGCTCTTCACACGCCAAATCATGTGAACATTTTTCACAAGCAGCAAATCTGGAGCCCACGTGTGTTTGTACTATCCCACTTTGTGTCACTAGCGAGGTGAACGGTGGGGGGGTCTTGCCACCTTACAAATTCAGACACATAGTAAATACGTAATAGCAATGTCTGCATTCCCCTAGAAACTTTGGGTAGGACCCAAAGTTACGTAAATATGCAAATAACAAGGGGGGTCCACGGAGTCTCTCTTCCAGACAGTAGTCCTGGGTGCGAGAGCCTTACCCAGATTCTTTAGCTCACTATCTTTCACAGAGGAGAAATATCTCAATCATATCACTCTTTGCCCTGTGCAGGGGCAGACCAGCACCGAAAAGCTAGGCAATTGTACTCTGAACTAGAGTACCAACTGCAACCCCAGACATGTGTTTCGATCTGGTTGCACCTAATAAGTAAGGTGGAGCGGTGCCTCTATAATAATAGTGACCAAGGGCTCAACGTTGCGATTGCCCTAGTAACTTACGGTGACACCCAAAGTCCCAAAGTTACTTAAATATGCAAAAAACAAAGGATGTCCTGGGATTTCTATTGGTACTCTTCTTCAGAGGAAAATTGGACTCACAAACACCACAGCATAACACACCCACTCAAGAAAACACCTGATCATACACCGCAATCCAAAATGTTTGCTTCCATGGGTATCTTATGCTGCAGCGCTTGTTGCCAAAAACTACAATCTTGACGGCATGGCCTGGCTAAAATTCTTCATACAGCCTCACCAAAAGAAACACCAAGTATATCATAATTAAACTCACCACCACCACTACATAACACAGCCATGAAAAATGAACACCTCACCAATAAATACAATCCAAAATGCCTAGAGTTTCAATACCAACATTCTTAACACAATGCAATAAACAAACTAAGACACATCATCTCACTGTCCTATAAACAGTATTACACTACTACCAATCAGTACACACATTTTAAAAAACATATCCCTTAAGCAGCCCACATACCACAGTCAAAATCTTTGGTAACATGGATGTGTCATACTGCGGTGGTTGTGGCCAGGGCCTAGAGTCTTGGGTTAACCCAAGACTCTAGGCCCTGGCCACAACCACCGCAGCATATCACACCCATAGAAACAAGCACCTACCAAAAGACCACAACCCAAAAACATAATACATCCACTTCAAAACCCCACTTCAATTAACATTTTAGAAAGTAATTATAACCATCGTAGAAACTCTTCAATACATACCCTCTAAACGCAATGCTCTTCTAACGACCCAAAACCAACATCATAGTAAACTTATGCTGCAGCGCTTGTTGCCAAACACTACAATCTTGACTGCATGGCCTGGCCAAAACTCTTCATACGCCCTCACCAAAAGAAACACTAAGTATATAATAATTGAACTCACCACTACCACAACATAACACTGCCATGCAAACGAACACCTCACCAATAAATACAAACCAAAATGCCTAGAGTCTTCAATAACAACACTCTGAACATAATGCAACAAACAAACTAAGACACATCATCTCACTGTCCTATAAATAGTATCACACTACTGCCAATCAGTACACACATTTTAAAAAACATATCCCCTAAGCAGCCCACATACCAGAGTCAAAATCTTTGGTACCATGGATGTGTTATGATGCGGTAGTTGTAGCCAGGGCCTAGAGTCTTGGGTGCATGGCCGAAGGCCTACGGCACTTCGGCCATGCACCCAAGACTCTAGGCCTTGGCCACAACCACCGCGGCATAACAAACCCATAGAAACAAACACCTACCAAATGACCACAACCCAAAAACATAATACATCCACCTCAAAACCTACCCACTTCAATTAAAATTCTAAAAAATAATTACAACCAACGTCGAAACTCTTCAATACATACCCTCTTCACCCAATGCTCTTGTAACGACCCAAAACCAACATCATGGTAAACTAAAATAGGCAATAGTGCGCCCAGTGTTCATTATGTCCCCGGACACCACAAACACATCACAGCCTTTTCCCACCTAAACAAATACAGCATTTGACCCATCTCTTACTCCCCCACCCTCTACAAGCACTCATACACACCAACACACTCCCCAAAATTGGATTTATGCTCACTTCCAGCGCATTTCAGCGCATCCAATATGGCGGGCTCATCGAAACAATTTGACGCACCTCACGCCTCGTCCCAGCCAATCAGAGAACACGTCGAATGTACGCGGACACGACGCAAGCCGATTATCAAATCGGTGTCCTGTCTGCGCAGCGAACAGGGAAGTGTGTCTGCGAAGTGTACATAGATAACACTAATTTTTTTGCCTTACCTCCTGCCGCAGATTTGGTGAAAATCCGTCCAGCGGTCTGGGCAGTAGGCACAACAGACATTTTTTCACATTATGTCTATGGGAAAGAAAGACATTTTGGGACCGCCCCTATAACTTTGCCCCCCCTTGACCAAACCTCACCAAACTTTGCAAAAAAATTCAGAGTGGGCCATATACTTTTTGCAAAGTTTGGTGAGGATTCGTCCAGGGGGAGCGAAGTTATAAGCCGCCCAAAAAGTGCTCTTGCTATGGGTTTAGCAACTTAACCATAACTACATGGCTGCTAGCGCAGGCCATGTAATATATATGAAAGTTGGTTCCAAGTAAAAACAATACATTTCATATTTGGCTCCTCTTATTTGATATGCAGCAGAAGTGGTCTCCAAAAGATGAGTGAAGAACAAAACAAGTGAGGACACGCAGGAATCCATCATTTGCTTGAATAATAGCTTCTGATTTAGCAGAAGTAAGAACATGTCTACACCTACAGGAAAAACCAAGGATCCAAAACAGAGGTCAATACTTGATCTATTGCCTCAAAAACCAAGAGGAGCTGACACTGTGACTGGCTCTGATTCCAGCATGTCGAAAGAGGTCTTCTGATGATACTTCGAGTGGCAGTTCAAGCACAGCTGTACATGTTGTCCAACCATCGGCCAGCACATAAACTCTTGCTGGCAGCAGAGATGCTTCTTCAGGTGCAGACATTCCATCAGCATCTAGCTGACATTGGTCCGAGATCTTCACATGCTGACACTTTGCCTGGAGCTCCACCTTCCATGGCTGACATACCTCCTCCTTCATTTGTAGTGGACACTGAAGTCTCTTGTTCACGTGCAGAGATTAGCATGATGGTTTCACGTGATGCTGACCTAAGCAATACTTAATCTTTCCTGGATAACGCTGAATGTTCTTTGAATCTGATTTTGAGGAGTTTTCTTCCTGTGTTGGCGTGTTTGAGGATCCCCCCTCTGTTGCTTGTTCTTCCAATATTTAATTCCTCTGGGATAGCACAGGTAGCTAGCTCTTGGTTGTAGAGTGATGAAAGTATGCAGATGCGTCAAGCTGAGCAGGGCATACAGAGAAGATCTCCAGCTCCCAATTTCGATGACAGTGTGGTGAATGCTCTGTCACCAAATCAATAGATCGAACCTGTACAGCCAGAACTTCTTACATACCTTGTAACTGCTTCCTGTAAGTTTAATAGAGACTACACAAGTAGTGTACAATTCTGAAAGATAAAGTATACTGCTTTGCATGCAGACATTTTGGTTCTACTTCTAGAGGAAAGGGGGCATGTGCATGCCAATGTTCCATTTGTTGACACTGGCTTCAGTAAATGGGAAAAGATAGGTCATGGTGTAAAGAAACACTCAGATTCTGGGAAGCATAAATCTTCGTTTGTAGCTTGGACACACTTTAAGCGAGCACAACAGACTACAGTCCTTCAACAGTCCATTGTTTCCATGCTAGAAAAGGTTGGAGACCAAGAGATGGAAAAGAATCGTCAACATGTGCTGCAGTTGCTAAAGGTTGTATGTCTCTTGGGCCGGCAATGGCTTGCTTTCCAAGCCACGGACGAATCGTAACATTCCCACTATAAGAGAAACTTCAAAGAAATCTTACATTTTCTATCTGATAAAAACTAACTTCTTAAAGTCAAAATGGCTAGAAGAAGATATGGGCACTACAAATCTCCCAAGTATCAAAATGACATGATCTCAGTTGTGGCAAATCTTGTATGTCAGAATATCGTTAGGAAAGTGACAAAGCACTTTGCAGTGTTGGTTGATGAAAACAAATACATTTCACATAAATAACAGCTAAGCTTTGTGATCCGGTTTGTACATAAAAATGGGAACATTAAGGAAAAAGCTGAAGTGGGAGAATGGAAAAACAGGCTCCAGTCCTTCACCTCTCGCGCCTGGCCTAAAGGATCACGGCCCAGACACCCGCCACGAGAAGAGTTTGCCCATCTACCAGACGACCAAATACCCTGGTACAGGAACATACGGATGTGTCCATCTGCCTGCCCAGCAGCCCGCCCTGCCCATGCCGATACCTGTGGCACGGATCAACTAGACTAAAACCTACACGTCGTTAGAGATGCCATGACGACCTAGCCAACGGTCAGCACACCTGTGCCAATATACACACTGGACACTCCCGCACCAATCTACACGAAGAATATACCCAGTGCTATGACGTAGGCGACAGACATACTCACGGACGTGCATCTTTATTATTTTCCACATAGGCTCTCAAAATGCAGAAACGCAAGACGCATCATGAACTCATCTAAAGAGCTTGCTTACGCTTCTCCTAAACCCAGGTGCCATAATGAGAAATATAACGAAGACACAATACTGGTCATAAGACAATATGATACTATAACCTAAAGCGCCTGTGCACCAAACGGTTCCACCTATACACCAGGCCTAAGTAGGCCGCATGCAAGAGCTCCCATGGACGTTAAAAGAACAAAAGTCAGGTTGCTGATCCTGCAGAATGAGCCTGGCGAAAGCAGACAGCCAAGGTCGTAATGTTGCAAACCCACATTCCAAAAGCAGACCATCAAGGGCATGATGTTGCAACCTCGCACGCCGCGCACCAACGTTAAAAGTCGCACCTGCAAATTAAACCAGGCACACAGTGGAAAAACAATATTAATTGTGCAGAATTCTGCCTCAAACACGGTCCCACCTCACGTGACCAAGCCGAACCTGACAGGATGCCAAGCCCAGGAGAAAGAAGGCGTCTGGATCCCTCGTTACAAGACACAGGCAGATACACTTAAAAGGGTCAATGGACATCTGCGACAGTGGGAGTAGTCGGCTTTCCAGCTCATGAATAAGTCCTCACATTGTCTGCATGTACTCATAGTGAAACATTGTTGCAAATGACAGGTACACCGAGAGCTGGGAACAGCGATGGTCCCAGGCTGGGAAGCTCGCGGGCGCACCAATCAGAACATGGGGCTCTTATCACTGACGCCATTAACATTAACCAATCATCAGGAGTCTTCATGTAATAATTCTCATGTATCTAATTGTAGGGACAACCCAGATATATCACCTGACTAACCCTTGTCCACTAATATTGTTCTCTATACGTATGCTATACTAACCCTACCACTCGAGCAACCAATTAAGAGTGGCGATAGGTTTTTTGCTAACTTTCTAAAGGTGACGCAAGTAGCGCGTCATACTAAGGTAAAAAGGGCCTGCGAGCCCCACGATTGTGTGTGTGTCAGGACGGACGCGTACGATCCTTGACCCATCCCTGCCGTTTTTGTATAATAAACAGCAGAGTCACCTTGCTTCTTGTGTGTGTCTCATACTCTATCTCTTCTGGGATATACGGGAGGAGTTGGGGCCTCCCTGCCCGGAGGTCTGCAGACGGCCCGGCCGACCCCGGCAGAATTTTCCCCCCGACAAGTTGGAGGCACTGCTGAGATCTGTTTAAGATCCGCCTTTTTTATTTTTGCTTTTTCCAGGCACTCCAGTTGCGAGGAGGCCCGCGGCGCGGCCCCCTCTGCCGTCGCCCCCTTCTGAGGACTACAGGACCATCGCGGAGCTGCGAGAAGACCGGACAGCGCAATCCGGATATTGGCCCTCGGGAGCCGGTTGAGAAGTATCCCGCCCGGGGTTGGCGAGTGTCCAGACGTGGTCCAGACGAGGGGAGGTGACGAGCCACTTGGAGGGGTGCACGCAGTCGAGCGGCCCCGCATCAAGAGAACTTGGTGAGCATGCCACGCACAACAAGCAATGTGAAATTGTGAGGGAGGGGGGAGGAATTAAATACGGGAGGTGGGAGGTGTTACACAGGTGCGCGGCGAAGGTTTGACAATTTAGTGTTGGAAATGGAATGAATGGTAGCCGAACAAGTGCGAGGGCAGTCGGCTACATTACGCGAAGGGAGAGGGCGGAGCACGAAAACATCACGTGCGGCCGCTCGTAGACACTGATTGGCCTAGGTCGCGACTACGTGTAAGGGTGTGTGTGTGTGTATGGTTTCCTACGATTTGGCATTTATTGATCAATGAGTAGATGAGGATCCCTATTGTTCGAGCAAGACACTCGATAGGTAGATGACGTTTCCCTGTAGGCGGTAGCTAGTTAGTTGCCCAATACGGAAGATAATTGGCTGGTTAAGCCCTCCTGTCGAGGGGCGTATCACAGCGAGGCGACGCAGCGTGCGCAGTCCGATTATATTATTGATTTGATTGCCTTGTTCCAGGAGTGACAGGAAGACAGCTGTAAGGGTAACGGGGGTAGATTGCAAGTGTATTTTGAACTTAAAGAATATATGAAGAACTTACCAGTAGCTCGAAGAGGTCGGTGACGTCACCAGTAGGGCTTTCATAGGATATCGCGAACACAAGGCATCTCCGTTTTGAGAGTGATGGGAAAGAGAAGTGTGGTAAGGGAGTGGAAACGGAGATAAATGGTAACTGAGTTGATCGGGGAAAGGCGAAACAGGGAACATGGCTGCGCACGGAGAACGCCGGCCACGGCAAGTGTAGAAGGGGGAGGAGCACGTGAAATTAGGACGACTGTATAAGAACGTCATAAGGGGTACGCAGCCGCAGGGGGCTACGTGCGCCTCGGCCGCAGGGGGCCGTAAGGGTGTTGTATAAAGAAAGAAAGACAGGAGAAAATATACAAATGTAACATACTATATTTTTTATATAATTTTCCTTAGCGGACTATCGTAAGTCCCCAAACTTACGGGGCCAGGTAACGATATAAGGCTGTATATTGTAAACTACTAGTGAGATAAACTGCTACCAGATAGGGGAAGGGTAGCAAGTGGAGCGCTACTATGTCATACGGGACAAGATCGGGAGGGTGGGGGAACACCCTCACTACCCCACTACAACACATATGCACAACACTGCCACCCCATAGGGAGAAACTGATTAAGTATAGCGTAGAATGGACCCAGGGGACGGATAACAAAATGCTGACACCGTGGCCGCCTAATGGTAGCTTCGATCCATATGTCCAACATTCATTATTAAACCATCTGCACAATACATTTAAAGGGAAGAAGTTGGCAAACCACGTGGAGGTGTTTAACTTATGGAGGATGTTCCAGGGGTCCCGACCAGGACCAAATGGAATGTTCACTATGGGGGAAATACCGGAAGACAAAGAGATTAAGGAGGAAGGAGAGGATGGGAAACAGGGGAGTGAGGACCAAAAGAACACGGGAAACAGAGGAGAGGGAGGAGAAAAGAATAATAAAACAGATGAAATAAAACAGGAACCGAGCAACGATATACCCCTAGCAAAGGGAGTGAAAACAGAGGGAAGGGGGTTGTACCCTTTAAGAGAATTAGGAGAAATAGAAAGAGGACAGTTAAGGGCGGCTGAGGGATACTCGAACCCGGCATACAGCCCTCCACCATATGTAGCTCATAGGAAGGTGCCAGCAGGGGAGGGGTGGACCGGAGAAGACCAGACTGTGGAAATAGGAAATGATGAGTGGGTAGCTGCACAGATATTATTAAAATTACGAGGTTCATTAACAGGAGAAGAGAAGGAGGTAGTAAAGAAAACAGACAAGGATAATGCCAGGGAGAGTGAAATGAGGGGGGAAGAGCTGTTAAGACAAAAGGAAGAGATTTTGGAGGAACGACTAGCAAAATTAAGGGATGAGCAGAATGAATTGATCAAGCAGCTCGAGAGGGAAGAGAGAGCGAGGAAAAGGAAAGAAGGTAAGAACGAATTGGAAAAAATAATGGAACGAACTGAGGAGCAAAGGAGAGAAGCTGAAAGGGTAAAAGCAGCAGCAGAAAGGGTATCAAGAGTAGTGCTGCGAGAAAAGAAAAGGGAAGAAGAAGAAAAAGAAAAAGAAATGGCAATGTGGAAGAGGAGGCTACTATCAGAAACAACTAAGAAATACGAAGAAGGGAGGGTGTTAGAGAGTATAGTAGAAAGAGAAAGGGTGAAATGGGAAAGGAAGAAAGAGGATGAAAAAATATTGGAACAGATGAGAAGTGAAGTGATGGAGGAATTAAAAAGGAAAAGGGAGGAAAATAGTAGGGAGATGGAGGAGAGAAATGAAGGAGAAAGAGAAGATAGGAGAAGGGAGAGTAGAGCATGGGGGGATGTATGTAGAAACACAGAAGTAGCAACAACATCAGCACAAAGGGGAGCGGTTGATGAAGGAGGAAAAGGAGAACTGGACCTAATAGACTTACAAACAGTAACGATCAAGGGGAAAAAGACCGAGTGGGGGGTGCCGTTTACGACTAGCTTTTGTAGTGAGGAAGAAGAAGGAGCGGAAAAGGAAGGAAGAAACAGTGAAAGGGAAAGCTTAGATAAACTATACATCACCCGGACCAACACAGACTCACCATGGATCAGTAGGAGAAAGGAAGAGCTGGGGAGAAGTGAGGAGGGAGAGCAAGGAATAGCGGAAAGACAGGCACATAAGGCCGCACCATCCCCATCACGCCCTCCCCCATCGCACCCTACATGTTCAACCACCTCACGCTCGTTACGCAAAATAAAACTCGCGCCCTTCACAGACGAACTGACACCCTATGCATGTCGGCTTAGAGACCTCCCTAGTCGCAGGCAGGAAAGACGAATACACATGCCCACACTAAATACAGGAAATGATGGAAGAAGGGAAAAAGATGGAGAGGAAAGAGTTACGAGCAGGGGAAATATGGACGAAGTTGAAGATGTAGAAGAAAGAGAAGAGGAGGAAGGGTGTGAGGACTCGATATTATGGAACACAAAGGGTGAAACAAGACAAAACACACCGCAGGACAGAAACTGGCAGTAGGAGATGTAAAGGGCCTTTTAATATCAATATTAGGGGATAGAGCGGATGACATTTGGAAGAGAGCGGGATTCCATGGGGTAACAATAACAAACACATCGCATGATGGGGCACCATTCGCAAACTGCAGACATGCACTATGGCAGGCACTGAGGGTACAGTACCCAGACACATCAGACATAGGAGCAATTACCTCCCGCAAGATGCGTGAGAACGAAGATCCTGTTGATTATATCCAGGAAATCCAAGAGAAATGGCGCATGGAAACTAGAGAACAATGGGATAAAACACCAGCAATATTTTACCATATACTGGTACAAGGGCTCCCAGAAGGAGTTCAGAAACAACTAAAGAAAGTAGTGGGAATGGAAGCAAAACCATGGCCAGAAATACAACTGACTATAGTGCATCATTTCAGGACATGGCAAGGAAAAATGAAACAAAAGGAAGAGGACAGGAAAACGGAAGAGGCTAAACTAGTACAGAAAAAGCTTACTAAATATACAATGGAAGGGGCACTAATAACTACACCTACAACAATGACCCAAAGCCCCACACAAGTAGTGGCTGCACAAGATTCCTCCCAAATGCCACCTTCACCGGCTTTAACACAACAAGCGCCGCCAATCCAACCATATACGACCAACATGGGGGGAGGACATACAATGGCAGGAGCAGGGTATTATAATTATAACAGGGGGAGAGGAGGAATTATGAGAGGGAGAGGATACGGATATAGCACCCAACAGCAGGTGGGAGGACTTAGAAATTCCTACCCCACAGGGCAACCAGTATACCAGGACAACACAGGGAGCTTTCCATGGCAGAGTAGGGAACCACTGGTGTGTTGGAGCTGTGGACTATTAGGGCACATGTCACGCACGTGTAGAGTTAGACCAGGAACACCATCATGGAGTGATCAGGGACAACCAAGGCCCTCACAGGAACAGCAGGGCCTACCACAACAGCAGACGTTGCAACAGGGAAATGAACAACAACAACAATTAACACAACAACAGCCACAAACATATTCACTGCCACAACAACAGGTAGCGATGACACAAGAACCCCAAGCACCACAAACACAACTGGGTAGGGTGACGGTTTTGGGACACAACCCTTATACCGGAAATGGCCAGTCGTTGTACCCTCAATAGGACAGCCCACAGACGGCCTTGGTGTGTCCCATCCTGTCAGTAACACCTAATAGTGCGGAGGAACCACGCATAGAGGTAACGATAGGTGACAAAAAATGATCATTCCTTGTTGACACCGGGGCGATCCGGTCTTGCATAAGGGAAGGTAAATTCAAGATGTCAGGCGAAGCCATGAACACCCAAGGATTCTCTGGGGCTAGAGGGTTGGTTCCCTTTACTGATAACATTCCCTTATCTATTGGAGATTATGATCTGTCAGTTCCACCTCTATATTATAGTGCCTCACCAGTAAATATACTGGGGAGAGACATAATGAACAGGTTGAATATGACGATCTCCTTTACTGAGGATGGCATAATTTGCTCTACTCCAGGGATTAACATGCTCACAGCACGACAGATTATGCAAGCATACTGCGGACAGACAGCGATTAGGGCGGAGCCAGTAGATGGCGAACTATTTCAGTATGGAACAGATATGGCAATTGCATGGATGCCAGGGATAGAATGGAAAATATGGAGGAGGCCAGCAGCCTATCTGTTCAGACCAGAAACACCTGTTAATGAACCAGAAGGAAAGGTGGTTCTAATGGACATTGAGAGCATTATTGCAACAGCTGATTACATTGCTGTACATGCCCAAGACAGAGAAGGAAGAGCATGGAGGGCCGTGATAGCATTAGCAGAAGGATGTAGGCTCACCCAGGTGTCAGATGAGGAGCTGTTCTCAGATGAAAAGGAGGAAGGTGAAATGGTGTTTATGATGAGTGTGGAAATATGGCTAAGAGTGGCTTACAAACAAGTAGCACAGAAAATTGCAATGGCACTTGAGGCACCCGCATGCACCCCAGTCTCCTTCTTTAAGGAGGATATGTCAAAGGTACCCAAATCATTGTGGACTACTGGCCCCTATGACGAGGGGTGCATAAAAAGTATGGGGGGAGTAAGAATAAAATTGAAAAAAGGTGCAATACTCCCCAGAGTAAAACAGTACCCACCATCAAAAGAGGCAGATGAGGGCATATATGAAACCATAACAGCCCTTATAAATAATGGTATATTGGTCCCCTCAGAATCACCATGTAACACGGCTGTGTACCCAGTGCGCAAGGCTAAAGGGGGGTCTTGGCGCTTCATACAGGATCTCAGGCCCTTGAACAACATAGTAGAAGCGGAATATCCCGTAGCAGCAAACCCGGCCACATTATTGTGTGGCATTCCAGCAGAAGCATCACGATTTACAGTGATCGACCTTAAAAATGCTTTTTTCTCAATACCACTACACCCAGACTCACAAGATCTGACGAGCTTCACTTACAGAAACACAAAGTGGAAGCACACCAGATTGCCACAAGGGTATTGCGAATCACCCTCAATTTTCAATAGAGTCATACAGATGGATTTGGGTAACATTGAAGTGGAAAGCACAGTGTTGCAGTATGTGGATAACATAATAATTTGCAGTACAAACGAAAGAACATGCAGAGAGGACTCCTTAAAGATGTTGACAATATTGGCTGAAAAAGGTTACAAGGTAGACATGGAAAAGATACAGTACTGTCAAGAACAGGTACTTTACATTGGTCAACTTATATCCCAACATGGAAGAAAGATTGCACCACAAAGAGCACAGGCCATTTCAAACACTCCAATGCCACAAACTGTGAGGGAACTGCAGCAGTTCCTGGGGCTGTGCAACTACTGTAGAGCATGGGTATTTGATTACAGCTCGTACATAGGACCCCTGCTTGAGGCGTTAAGGGAAGCTAATAAAGGGGAGAAAAAGTTGGGGTGGACGATGGAAATGAAAGAGGCTTTTGATGAATTGAAAGATGCGATATCAACTGCTCCGGTACTGGCATCCCCAGACTATGAGCGACAATTTTTTATATTCTCACATTGCGATTCAGCAGTAATGAAAGCAGTGTTGGCTCAAAAAACAAGCATGGGCTACAAACCAGTAGCATTTTACAGCGGCCACTTAGATCCTGTGATGTTAGGCCACTTCCCTTGCGAACAAGGTCTCGCCGCAGCTGCTTTTGCGGTGGAAAAAGCATCAGCAATCACCATGGGGTGCCCAACTACACTATTTGTGGAACATGCACTATTTGCGATATTGAATAAACCTAAATCCACCCTAACCACGCAAAGAGCATCAGGTTATGAGATCATTTTATCCAGAGCTGAACTATCAATTGTTAGATGTAGCACGGTCAACCCTGCAAGGTTCCTAGCAGAAGTAATTGAGGAGGGAGATTATGCCCATGACTGTACGCAAATAACTGAAATGTACTCATGTACTAGAAAGGTTGAAGAAAACGCACTAGAGGGAGGTGAGCTCTTGTTTATTGATGGGTCATCAACTATCGATCAAAGAGATGGTGTAAGGAGGACTGGGGCTGCAGTGGTAAAAATGATGGAGGTACCGGTGTGTGTGGCAATGAAATGTGTACAATTACCACAGCATTACTCTGCTCAAGCAGCGGAATTAGTTGCACTGATCTTGGCGTTGAAGGAAAGCTTTGACAAACGGGTGACCATATACTCCGACAGCGCACATGTTACATCTACTGTCCACTCAGGGCTGTCGAAATGGAGAAGAAGAGGGTTTAGGAGAGCTGATGGCACTCCCGTGCAACATGCCCTCTTATTGGCTGAACTAATTGAAGTAATAAATGACCCCCAAGAATTAGCTTTAGTAAAATGCACCGCACACACCAATGGTGAGGACCACGTCTCGAAGGGGAATGCAGCAGCAGACGCACATGCGAAGTATGCTGCATACTTTGGTGAGATATGGAACCCCCCAGAGTCACAGAGAGGGAGAGGGAGGGGAATGGCTAAGGAGATGTTGATAAGAGAAGGGTACACCCATCTCCCAGCCACACAGATTATGGAGCTACAAGCGGCTGCACAAATGGCCGAAAAAGAAATAAGGTTAAAAAGAGGATGTACAATGTCACCGACCGACGCACTATGGCGCCAGGGTGGCACTGGAAAGGTTGTAATACCATTGGCACTTTTGAACACCGCCCTGAGCCAACTACATCATCCAGCCCACACAGGCAAGGAAGTAATTGCAGCACGAATTAGGGAAGACTGGTTCTGCCCCGAGTTAAATTCTCATGTGTCAAATTTTATCAGTAATTGTCTCACATGCCAACAGTTTACGGCCGGCCATACTCTAAAGGTGATAAGAGGTACTATACCCTGGCCAGAGGGACCTTTCCGGCATCTCCATATTGACATATGTTGATATGATCAACATATGTCAAGGAAATAGGTATATGTTTGTAGTAGTATGCCCATTCTCTAGGTGGGTTGAGGCAGGGCCCTGTTCACACCCAGATGCATTTAGAGCAGCTAAATTCCTAGTGAGGGAGGTCTTCCCCAGGTGGGGAGTGTGCGAGGTGTTAAGGTCAGACAATGGCCCACATTTCGCAAACGAAATGTTCCAGCACATCACATCCTTGCTGAACATCAAGCATAAATTTGCATGTGCATACCACCCACAGGCCAACGGTGTATGTGAACGCCTGAATGGCCTATTAAAGGAGGCAATTGCAAAGATACAGCAAACAACAAAGAAGAGTTGGTTATATTGCCTTCCATTAGCCCTATTTGAGCTAAGGAATAGACCAGGGTCTGACCACCACCTCACCCCTCACGAGGTGGTTACCGGACGTCAAATGCGCCTTCCCCTAACGCCAACGTCAAGAGCATTTACCGACCACGAAAGCACAGCGAGTGTTCTTGGTGATGAAATGTACCAATATGTATCTTCTTTGATTACTAGTGTAGTGTTTGTGTCTCAACAGCTCGAGCGCACACGGGGCGGGTCTAACAGCAATCAACAAGAAGACGCGGATAAAGAACTGGAAAATGAAGGACTGTGTAAAATTGCTAAAGGTGACCACGTACTACTTCGCAATTTCAACAGGAAGTGGAATAGTCCACGATTCACTGGCCCCCATCTGGTAGAGGAGGTATCAACGAGAGCAGTAAAGCTACAGGACAAGCGTGCCTGGAACCACCTACACGATGTAAAGATCTACAAACCACAGACCCGCCCCAGCGCCACCGACAGGTCCATTGGGAGAACAGCAACAACATCACCAACGGAGGAAGAAAGTTCTACCACAGCCAACGGCCCAAGTGTTCCCATACCCTGTCACTCCCCAGACTCCCCAGAGACAATAACTGAAGAAGAAAGGGGTGATCCCCATACTGCCCACCCCATGGTCACACACTCAAAGAGTAAAGATACTTCCGCCAGTTGAGCCCAAACCCCCTGCCCACCACCCACTGACCCTACCCCCATTGCAGTAATACCTGAATTGAAGGACATTGTCTTGCACACGTACACATGTAAACACGTGAATGCTCTCTTTTCTTTTCTCTCGCACATGCAGGAACTGCGTATTATTGTACTGCTAAGAAAATAGATAACTAACAAATTCACTGCCCAGGAGTAGATGGTACCCTCAGACGATAACTACCCAGAAGAATTGTCACACCAATTTGTATATGAAATAAAAAGGCCAACGTACCTGAAAAGGAAAAGGGTACGTGTCTACTACACAGCATTCCTCTTGGCCATAGAATACTCAATGCCCCACCTCCACCCATACTTGCCTGCCCTAAGAGATAGATCGCTTACATTAGCGTGGGAACAGCTCTTCGCCTGGGCACTGAATGACTATTTGATAGGGAGAGCTTAAAAAACAACAACTAACATTTAATAACCAGCATATTGAGAATTTTCAGGGGGCAACTCTAACGTCGCAAGAATACGTTGCCGGACTGCAGCAAGGTAAGAGCAAAATGCCGGTGAAATTAGCATGTGTAATAAAAATAATAGGGATTTTCATGATCACCGGGTTCTTGGCTGCCTCTGTATGGCAGTACAGCTGTGCTATCAATATTATTGCTGTACCCAAACCTAATCCACCCCCATCCCCAGCTGCAACAGGTGTTACGTCAGGTGATACTAGTAAAATTGCGCACAAACAAAATAGAGTTCAACGCAGCACATACTCAGATAATAAAGGTATTGACAATTATATACAAGATTCAGCACACGTCTCAAACAACATATGGTACCAACACATGACCCGCATTGGTAAGCAGACAACAGAAGACAGCTGCTACGTTTGCTCATTAATGCCATATGCCATGAGCGCTTCTCGAACATTTGTTGCCACAGAAATAGATGAAAAGACAGCACGATGCATAATATACTTGGCACTGTTCCAAACGAAAGGAAGATTTCAAGCGACAGTGGTGCATATGGTGTGGAAAACACGAGACTCATACCCATACGAAAACAACTTCCTCAAGACTTATTTGAGTTACCACAAGAGCAGTTTACATGCTGAAGCATTCAGATACATAACAAGTGGTCCTGCAAAAGGGGAAACAAAGAAAGTAACACTGCAGTATTTACCATGTGATTGGTACGCCACTGAAGTTCCTGGTAAACCAGGATGCTGGGAGAGGTCACTGGTGACGATAACGGGGAAGGTGTACTTGGACAACAAATGGGAGATAGGAGTGATTGGCAGCAACATGGTAACAAAAGAAACTATTTCAACTATCGATGCACACAACCACAGATGTTGGACGACTTGGATCAAGTACGTGCCCATGCTCACGTGGATAGAGACGGATGAAGACCCAATAACAATACTGCCGCTGACTGCGCCTAAGGTATGCTACCAACATAAAGGAGAGGTGGACGTAGGATACAACACCAACTGTGCAAGCGTGATGGAGTTACCTGAGGGGGGAGCAGGAACAGCAGTAATAATGGACCATTACTGGGCCTGTGGAGAAAAGGCATACCCCACACTGCCCCCTCTGTGGAATGGTGTATGCACGATGGTGCATGTCAATGTACCATCACTAGTGGTACCCCAGAAGCATGTGAATGTGGCGAACTTTCCCAAAATGGATGAAGGGGACAAGAGAAAGAAGAGATCTGCACCACCTCAGGAGGAGCCAGGAAACAGGACCAACAGCAATAATACTGTCCTAAATAGAAGGAAAAGACAAGGAGAACCTCTGACAGGAAATAACCTATGGGGAAGGTCGGAAACAGCACTCACTTCAATTCCGCCAGAACACAGACTATTCAGCAGAGCAGCAATGTTCTTCTCCTCAATAATCCATCCGGGACTGCAGGCTTACGCAAACGCAAAATGGCTCCAGATAACTAGATGGGAACTAATGATGACCATCAATTCTACAGTAAATGGATTCAACGCAATAAAAGAGGAGCTGCGAGCTATAAGGATGGTAGCACTTCAGAACAGATATGTATTGGACCTCCTCACAGCCATGGAAGGAGGAGTCTGCGCAAAGATAGGACAATCATGCTGCACGTTCATTCCTGCCAACGATGCTGACAACGGTACACTGACAGTAGCAGTTTCACAATTGGCCCAGATGCACTCCAAAATGATGGATGAAAGTAAAGGCGTGAAAAAGGATGAGAGCTGGTTTTCGCTATTATGGTCATGGATGCCATCTTGGCTGTCAGATGGACTGAAAATTATAGTTGGTTGTACTATTTTGGCTGGAGCTACACTGATCATAATAAGATTTTGGAAGGCCGGGAAGGCACGCACCACTGACGAGTTGCTTGAAATGGTCGGTATGCACCCATTGATGCCAGCAGATGACGGCCAGCACACAGGCATAATAATACAAGAGAGAGAGAAATTGCGCAACCAGATCATCACCAACCACCTGGACCCACCATCGGTGAAGACCGAGAACCCAAGAAATCCCAGGAGTTACATAGGGAAATGGGTATACTGTACTCCTGGAGGAACATGTGAATATATGTATTGGTCATTTGAAGATCATGTTAACCACTATGGACATTTAGGAGGAATAACTAAGATATGGAGAGTAAGAGGACATAACGAAAAGGATATGTTTGTGGTCGACAAGTCGACCAGAGGGGGGACTGAAGAGGGAGAATGGAAAAAGAGGCTCCAGTCCTTCCCCTCTCGCGCCTGGCCTAAAGGATCACGGCGCAGACACCCGCCACGAGAAGAGTTTGCCCATCTACCAGATGGCCAAATACCCTGGTACAGGAACATACGGATGTGTCCATCTGCCTGCCCAGCAGCCCGCCCTGCCCATGCCGATACCTGCGTCACGGATCAACTAGACTAAAACCTACACGTCGTTAGAGATGCCATGACGACCTAGCCAACGGTCAGCACACCTGTGCCAATATACACACTGGACACTCCCGCGCCAATCTACACGAAGAATATACCCAGTGCTATGACGTAGGCGACAGACATACTCACGGACGTGCATCTTTATTATTTTCCACATAGGCTCTCAAAATGCAGAAACGCAAGACGCATCATGAACTCATCTAAAGAGCTTGCTTACGCTTCTCCTAAACCCAGGTGCCATAATGAGAAATATAATGAAGACACCATACTGGTCATAAGACAATATGATACTATAACCTAAAGCGCCTGTGCACCAAACGGTTCCACCTATACACCAGGCCTAAGTAGGCCGCAAGCAAGAGCTCCCATGGACGTTAAAAGAACAAAAGTCAGGTTGCTGATCCTGCAGAATGAGCCTGGCGAAAGCAGACAGCCAAGGTCGTAATGTTGCAAACCCACATTCCAAAAGTAGACCACAAAGGGCACGATGTTGCAACCTCGCACGCCGCGCACCAACGTTAAAAGTCGCACCTGCAAATTAAACCAGGCACACAGTGGAAAAACAATATTAATTGTGCAGAATTCTGCCTCAAACACGGTCCCACCTCACGTGACCAAGCCGAACCTGACAGGATGCCAAGCCCAGGAGAAAGAAGGCGTCTGGATCCCTCGTTACAAGACACAGGCAGATACACTTAAAAGGGTCAATGGACATCTGCGACAGTGGGAGTAGTCGGCTTTCCAGCTCATGAATAAGTCCTCACATTGTCTGCACGTACTCATAGTGAAACATTGTTGCAAATGACAGGTACACCGAGAGCTGGGAACAGCGATGGTCCCAGGCTGGGAAGCTCGCGGGCGCACCAATCAGAACATGGGGCTCTTATCACTGACGCCATTAACATTAACCAATCATCAGGAGTCTTCATGTAACAATTCTCATGTATCTAATTGTAGGGACAACCCAGATATATCACCTGACTAACCCTTGTCCACTAATATTGTTCTCTATACGTATGCTATACTAACCCTACCACTCGAGCAACCAATTAAGAGTGGCGATAGGTTTTTTGCTAACTTTCTAAAGGTGACGCAAGTAGCGCGTCATACTAAGGTAAAAAGGGCCTGCGAGCCCCACGATTGTGTGTGTGTCAGGACGGACGCGTACGATCCTTGACCCATCCCTGCCGTTTTTGTATAATAAACAGCAGATTCACCTTGCTTCTTGTGTGTGTCTCATACTCTATCTCTTCTGGGATATACAGGAGGAGTTGGGGCCTCCCTGCCCGGAGGTCTGCGGACGGCCCGGCCGACCCCGGCAGAATTTTCCCCCCGACAAAGCCATGGGATGTTACCACATGGAGTAGTTGGATACCTCCAGTTTAGCTGCATCCATTGACGATTCTGTACGCAAAGCCGGCCTTAACTGGAAGAACTGTGTGACACAATGCTATGATGGGGCATTGGTTATGAGTGGCTGTTTGAATGGAGTGCCAGCTAAAATCAAACAAATTGCTCCATATGTTATTTATATTCACTGTCATCCACATTGTCTAAACCGCACTTTAATGCAAACTATCACTAACATACAAACAGTAAAAGATTTTTTCTCAACTTTGCAGGCTGTTTATGTGTTCCTTTCACAAAGTTCTCCTCAACACAAACTCTTTGTCAACGCTCTAAAAGAAAGTGGTCTGATAGTATACAAATTAGAAAAACTTGCTGGCACTAGATGGTTTTATTGGTACGCTAGTATTATAAAAAATACAGATTCTATTTGAGACCATTGTTGTTGTTCTCAATGCAATGGAATCACATCAACGAATCACATCAACGGGACACGCAATCTAGTTCAGAAGCCAGAGAACTTCTCTGAAATATTCAGAGCTTTGAGTTTTTACTAACTTTGCTAAGTAAGGAAGCAATTCTGCAAAAGACTGTGTGTTATCTGAAGAACTGTAGAGAAAGGATTGTGATTTGGCAAAGGCAAATAAACTAATTCAAGTGGTCAGAACTGATCTTGTCAACCTTCGACAAGAATGCAATTGGATGCAAATCGTCAATGACGCAACGGGATTGGCAGAAAAATGTGCCATTGAAACAGTTGAAGACCACAAACGAAGAGCTTTACCATTAAGGCAGCACCAACCTAGCAGCAAACTAGCTATACTTTGTTGGTACTACTGTAGGGAAGAGGCCTGGCCATTATGAACACTCTGAGGATAGAATGCCACTGACTGAACGGTTAAACCAAGAGTTGTTTTTCTCCACCTTAGATAGGTTTGTAAGTGAATTGGATGCCGGCATCTTCAATACAAGGGCTTTCTTGGAATCCTCATCTGCAGATGTCCTGGCTGAGCACGGCCTAGGGGCCCAAGTAAATTACGCTAGCTTGCATGCAGGCCTTGCCACTACAAGGAGCTTTTTATTTGACAAGACTGGGGCAGGTATTCACTCTGGCAGGTACCATCTCTGTACATCATCAGAAGGATTTACTGAGGTCCTAAACCTGTTGAATCTGGTCCTTGCATTGCCGCGTAGAACTGCAACAAATGAGAGGTTGGTCTCCTGTTTTAAGAGTTAAAAACTATTTGCAAAATAGATGTGCAGACAAGAGACTTAGTGATTTGTTGGTAATGGCATGTGAACCTATGGAGGTTGATGAGATCAATTTGAGTGACGTCATTGACAGATTTGCTGGCATGCGGAACACAGTAGGTATCCTCTGTAAAGATGAACCATTATCTTCTTTGACACTGTGCTAGGTTATAGCTCACTTTCAAGTTACACCCTTCTTTTCAAGTCACACAGACCTAATCACACCACATACAGTCTTTAGAACAATCTGCCACCATGCTACACTACCAGCCTCTTCTCATCATGAAGTCAGCCCTGCTACATTGCAGATGCACTACAACAATGTTTGTGTCTGCCTTCAAAACACTGTCTGCTATGCTGTTGAGTTTTGTCAGCATCCTATCGTTTACCAGTGAGCTAAGCAACAATGGACCATTACATCAGAATAATCTCAAGTGGGAAAGGAACCATATAGACTTACAGTCTGCCATGTGTGCCCTCAAAATGGCAGCATCTGCCACACTGCCGGTCTCCTACTGTTTTTCAGTCCAAGCAACACTGAGACATCCAATCAGTGTTTTCCAGTGAAAGCAGACAGGCACTACTAGCAGCACAGCCAAAAGCATCTGCCAAATTGCCAGTCTCTTTATTTCCAGACACCCAAGCAATGAGTAGTCTCCATCAGCATCTTCTTGCCAAGTCAGCCATAAGCTGCACCACAGCCAGCAGTTAGTGTTATGAAAACATTTGCTATCCTGCCTGGCTCTTCTTGATTTCCAATCAATAAATCAAGGATGGACCATCCAAGCAGCATCTCCCTTTTAAGCCAGTCACCAGCTTCCCCACAGCCAGGGTTCTGTCATTAAAATAGTATGTGCCATGCTGTCAGCACCATCTTGATTTGTAGTCAACCAAGCAAGATCCGACACACCCAATCAGTGTCTTTCGTTAAAACCAGCCAGGCACCATCCGCATCACAGCCAGTGTTCTATGACATTAAAACAGCATCTGGCATACTGGCAGCCTCTTTTCTGCCAAACAACTACAGCTCCACCTACTGTTTCTTGATCTGTTGCCATTGAACACTCACAGCCTTCCAACGTGGTTTCTGGTCACTTAAGCAAACACCTGCCTTCCAGTCAGAATCTTCACCTTACATTAAGACAATCATGCACCATTTATGCCACAGCTCAACTCTTTCCATTGAAACAGCAGCACTGGACAAGTCTGTCAAGCCATTGTTCTGCTCAATCTGGTAAGAAACTACATTTTAAGTCTTATGATCGGAACAGTGAAGGAAGAGCAACTGTTAAGCATTAGCCCCTGCAACAAAATCGACCACTAGGCCATCATTATAAAGGCTAAATAAGGGGGTGGGGGCATGACACATCCTTGTCCTTGTCTCACCCGCTCTCTAATGGCAATTTTTCTGTTGATTCATCATTTAGGCCAAATCTCACTGAAGCTGTTTTGGATGTAAATAATAATAATTAATAGCATCAATCATGTTACTGTGGATGCCTTTTGCTTTTAAAACGTACCTAAACTTGCTCTTGTTGACCGCATCACAGCCAACACAAGCCATTAATAATCTGCTCTTTTTCAGATGCACCTATTTCTGTGGAACTAGGAACAGATGAAGACATTGATTGACTGTGCCTTTGGCCTTTCTAAACCCTGCCTGTGACTGTGAGAGATTCCATTCTATGATTACGTCCTATGCTTTGGCTAGAATTAACATGCCCGAGTTTTTCCCAAGGCTATCCAGAAGGGAGATAGGCCTGTAGTTGGCAGGTTGTTTCTCTCTCGCTTCTTAAAAATTGCTATAATAAGGGTCGATTTCCAGTATTCGGGAATTTCTGCTGTCTCCAAAATTGCCAAGAATACCTCATATATTAGTGTTCCCTAGATATTCAGATCATCTTTAAACAAGTCTCCTGGTATACTATCTGGCGCAGGGACCTTGTTAGACTTTTGCAATTTGATTGCTTCCTTTACCTCTTCGAGGGCAATAATAATGTGTGACATTACTCTAGATTTTGCCCTACCTTTTAAGAGCTTCTGTGTTAAACGATACAAACAATTCCTCAGCTTGCATAGTCATTGGATGTAGGGTAGAGAAATAGTTGAAGCAAGTATTACTACTGACACAGTTTGATGTGATTTAAATAGCCCCTGATGATTCAAGTGTTTGATTAATAAAGTGCCAGAACCCTCTAGTGTCACCTTTATCTATAAGTAGCTGTAATTCCTCCCACCTTTTCAGAAATAAATCTTTTTTTTTCTTCAATATGAATTGTTTATATTGGCTTTTAAGATTTTTTACTTCAGTATCTATGGGGTTTTGATTTTTCCTGATAGCTTTACAAAGATGTATCTTATTCACCTTAGATTCATTATCAACAAAGGTTGTTTTTGGAGCATGGCCCATTCTCCATTTCTAATTATGTCTGGTAAACAAAGGACAAATTCAAAAGGATCCCACAATACAGCTTCCTTCCCTTGCTGTTGAGAGTGAGTCACCCTAGATGCATATACAATTACTCATGCTCGCCTCTTAACCAAAAAGGGGCGAAAAACCATGTACTTATCAAAAATATACTCATATTTTAATGTTTATCAAAAAACACATCACATTCACAATACATTTTTTAAAAAACACATCATTGTGGTCCAAACTCATTGTGAACCACATATATCTGTACATACATTTTCCACTCTTGGCATAGAAGCTGACACTTCAAAACCTTATCTATGCCTAAATATGGGGTATTTATATATTTCAAAAACCACTGTTAATCATGCCCTCCCTGATTTCTGTGGGCAAAAAGGCTGTGCCGACACTTCAAGAATGTGTTTCTAGAATCAACATAGATCTTAAACATACGAATATACATAGAAATATATCCACTCTGTATATCCTGTTGGTGCTATCTTCAGGGCACTCAGTCTTTATATATGTTCAGGTTTTCACGCGTGTCATCACGTGTCAGTTTGCCACAATTTCAACATTTCTACAAAACAAACAAAACATTGAATCTTAAAAACATGGTTTCTTTTCTTTTGTGCATAACACGTCGTACATCACATCTATACCAACTTCACCTCCATTATCAATACAAACAGCAGGGTTCATTTCTTACTGGTCTTATTACTTTCCCAGCTTTACTCAATATTTACACATTTTGCATATTCTCATTTTTTATTTCAAGGAGGCACTATCCCATTTTTTATCGCCTCTTACCACACTTTATGTTAATTCTATCGTAGATCTTGTTTGTCTCTGTCTGTCTCTCTAAGATTTTCTCTGATCTATACATTTATTTACTGTCTCAATGTTAGAGTCTATACAAGTAGGTTCTATTGTTTCCAACCAGATAACATCTACTGGCCCTCCACATGTCTGCACTATATGAGGGCTTACCTATTAGAAGCAGGGCAATAGTTTCCCACTGCTATCCTTCCTTCAAAAGGTATGGACTGTACTTTTGCTGCAGGTCGCTGCGGCGCAACAATCTGTTTGGATACCTACACCAAAGATCTATAAAAAAATATATATAGAGATCCATGTTGTAAAAAAGTTTACTCTTTGAAAAATGAAACGTGTTTCCTCTCTACCTCGTGCTGCTTACCTATTTTACTTCGCACCACGATCTTCTTCTCTGGAGAAAGATTAGTGGTTTTCCACCACATTCACATTGTATTCTTGCTACGAAATCTAAATGGCCAAACACAACCAAAGGCACTTATTAGGTTTCCCTTGTGGTGGTGCATCAGTAAATCTTCACACAACCCGCATCCTTCTTACCTAATAACCTCTGTGCTGGTCTCCCGTATAACTTGCGTTCGCTAGTCTCCTCTCGGAACGCTGGAGCGGATAGTTCGTCCCAGCTGCCGTCTCAAATAACCGGCAGATCTATCTCACGTGAGACGTACGTCATCGCGTGCGTTTCTCGCTCACGTGACCGACACCATCTTGCTTAGGTTCCCTCATCCGCCATGATGGAGCGGGTGCATAAGCTCGGTACTTGCTTCGGACATATTTGTATGTATATAGATTAACCATGGAACGCAAAAGATATAGGGTATCAATCTGCACCACTACCTATGTATTTTCCAAGTGTGGTCAAATATCTTTTACGTTTTTCATTTTTTATGGTGGATGAATAGGGACCATTCAATCGAAATGTTTAGCCCATCTTTTTACACTGTCTAGGGAATAGATCCATTTCTGTTCCACCTGTCTTAATTTCAAATCTCTGTTGCCCCCTCTAGGTTGGGGGGGTATCATCTCAATGATGAACCAGTGAATATCATCCACTCCATGTCGGGCGCTCTTAAAGTGTGCTACCAATGGTTTCTCCGGTACCTGGTTCTTCACACAGGATCTGTGCTCACAGATCCTCTGACGAATCGGTCTCTTGGTTTTCCCAATATACAGTAAACCACATGGGCATCTGATGCCATAGACTACCCACTTAGAATTACAATTCGTGAAGTGTTTTAATTCCCATTTTCTTCCTTGAAGGTCGACTGCTCTCATATTAGATGTTAACTTGCAAACCGAGCAATGCCCACAGGTGTAATGACCCACTACCGGTGGTAAATTCCACAATATCGGTTGGGTCATAGACCTTTCTTCTGTGGAAGCTGTGTAAGTATGCACCAGTTTGTCTCTGAGATTAGGCATACGCCGAAATGCAAAACGTGGTTTACTGATGGAAAAATCATCAGTATTGATAGTGTTCCAATTTTTCAAGATGCACCGGCGTAGCTCATTACTAACCGGTGAAAATGTGGATACACACGTAATCTTGTCTTCTGTAACTCTTGGTTGTGGTGTAAGACAATCTTGCCTTTGGGTGTTTTTCGCTCTTTTCATGGACCTACGTACGATAAAAGGTGGGTAACCTCTAGCTTTAAGTCTAGTTGATAGATCTTTACTGTTCTTCTCAAAATCCTCTTTATGGGTACAATTTCTTCTTACGCGTAGGAACTGTCCAAACGGCAAATTTTGCCGCAGAGATTGTGGATGAAAGCTTTCGAACAATAGTAATGTGTTTTTACCCGTGGCTTTTCTAAACAAAGTCGTGCCAAACTTGTTGTTAGCATCTTTATAGATCTCAAGATCTAAAAATGAGATCTTTTTGTCACTAAAACTCATAGTGAAATTAATACATTGTTCTTGGTTGTTGACCCAAGTAAGAAACGAGTCAAGTTCTACAGAGGTACCTACCCACAGCATAAACACATCGTCGATGTAATGGACTCAGACTTTCATCAGGTGTTTAAATGGGTTATGTTCCGCATAGACTAAGTCTCAAGATCGTCCATGAAAAGGTTCGCAAGATCTGGTGCGAAGCTTGAGCCCATACTTGTTCCATGTTGTTGCAAGTAGAACGTATTTTGTTCAATGAAGAAATTGTTAGTTAAGGCGAGTCTAATGCATTCCAAAATGAATGCTGATGGAACCGTCTGATCTTCCCTCTTTTCAAGATACTTGCCCATTATGTTAACACATTTCATCTGCGGGATACTGGTATACAACGATTCAACATCTAAGGTGACTAGAATATCCTCAGTTCCCACATCTATCGTATCTAACACTCTGATCATCTGTGTCGTGTCCTGAATGAAAGAGCGCATCATTTTCACGAAAGGCCTTAGGAAAAAATCGGTGTAGACCGATAAAGGCTCTTAAATGGAGCCAATGGCTGCCACAATAGGCCGTCCAGGTGGCACCTCATTGTTTTTATGAATCTTAGGTAAACAGTAAAAGGCAGGTGTAACTGGATGTTGTTGTATCAAAAACGCTTTTTCATCAGTATCAATCCACCCTTCACTTTCTGCGTGGTTCATGAGACTTTCAATTTCTTCTCGAATTCTAGGTGTTGGGTCACAGGGCAAGGGTTTGTAAAAAGTGACTCTATCCAGTTGTTTCTTAACTTCGGTTCGATACTCCTCCATACCCCATAGGACAACACCTCCACCCTTGTCTGCGGGTTTAATAACAAAAAGAGTATTTTTAGCTAGATCTTTCATGGCTGCTCTTTCTTCTTTAGATAAATTATCCTTATGTGTATTCTTAGTTTGGACCGGTTAGTAATGAGCTACGCCGGTGCATCTTGAAAAATTGGAACACTATCAATACTGATGAGTTTTCCATCAGTAAACCACGTTTTGCATTTCGGCGTATGCCTAATCTCAGAGACAAACTGGTGCATACTTACACAGCTCCCACAGAAGAAAGGTCTATGACCCAACTGACATTGTGGAATTTACCACCGGTAGTGGGTCATTACACCTGTGGACATTGCTCGGTTTGCAAGTTAACATCTAATATGAGAGCAGTCGAGCTTAAAGGAAGAAAATGGGAATTAAAACACTTCACGAATTGTAATTCTAAGTGGGTAGTCTATGGCATCAGATGCCCATGTGGTTTACTGTATATTGGGAAAACCAAGAGACCGATTCGTCAGAGGATCTGTGAGCACAGATCCTGTGTGAAGAACCAGGTACCGGAGAAACCATTGGTAGCACACTTTAAGAGCGCCCGACATGGAGGAGATGATATTCACTGGTTCATCATTGAGATGATACCCCCCAACCTAGAGGGGGCAACAGAGATTTGAAATTAAGACAGGCGGAACAGAAATGGATCTATTCCCTAGACAGTGTGAAAAATGGGCTAAACATTTTGATTGAATGGTCCCTATTCATCCACCATAAAAAATGAAAAACGTAAAAGATATTTGACCACACTTGGAAAATACATAGGTAGTGGTGCAGATTGATACCCTATATCTTTTGTGTTCCATGGTTAATCTATATACATACAAATATGTCCGAAGCAAGTACCGAGCTTATGCACCCGCTCCATCATGGCGGATGAGGGAACCTAAGCAAGATGGTGTCGGTCACGTGAGCGAGAAACGCACACGATGACGTACGTCTCACGTGAGATAGATCTGCCGGTTATTTGAGACGGCAGCTGGGACGAACTATCCGCTCCAGCGTTCCGAGAGGAGACTAGCGAACGCGAGTTATACGGGAGACCAGCACAGAGGTTATTAGGTAAGAAGGATGCGGGTTGTGTGAAGATTTACTGATACACCACCACAAGGGAAACCTAATAAGTGCCTTTGGTTGTGTTTGGCCATTTAGATTTCGTAGCAAGAGTACAATGCCGAATGTGGTGGAAAACCACTAATCTTTCTCCAGAGAAGAAGATCGTGGTGCGAAGTAAAATAGGTAAGCAGCACGAGGTAGAGAGGAAACACGTTTCATCGTTCAAAGAGTAAACTTTTTTACAACATGGATCTCTATATATATTTTTTTATACATCTTTGGTGTAGGTATCCAAACAGATTGTTGTGCTGCAGCGACCTGCAGCAAACGTACAGTCCATACCTTTTGAAGGAAGGATAGCAGTGGGAAACTATTGCCCTGCTTCTAATAGGTAAGCCCTCATATAGTGCAGACATGTGGAGGGCCAGTAGATGTTATCTGGTTGGAAACAATAGAACCTACTTGTATAGACTGTAACATTGAGACAGTAAATAAATGTATAGATCAGAGAAAATCTTAGAGAGACAGACAGAGACAAACAAGATCTACGATAGAATTAACATAAAGTGTGGTAAGAGGCGATAAAAAATGGGATAGTGCCTCCTTGAAATAAAAAATGAGAATATGCCAAATATGTAAATATTGAGTAAAGCTGGGAAAGTAATAAGACCAGTAAGAAATGAACCCTGCTGTTTGTATTGATAATGGAGGTGAAGTTGGTATAGATGTGATGTACGACGTGTTATGCACAAAAGAAAAGAAATCATGTTTTTAAGATTCAATGTTTTGTTTGTTTTGTAGAAATGTTGAAATTGTGGCAAACTGACACGTGATGACACGCATGAAAACCAGAACATATATAAAGACTGAGTGCCCTGAAGATAGCACCAACAGGATATACAGAGTGGATATATTTCTATGTATATTCGTATGTTTAAGATCTATGTTGGTTCTAGAAACACATTCTTGAAGTGTCGGCACAGCCTTTTTGCCCACAGAAATCAGGGAGGGCATGAGTAACAGTGGTGTTTGAAATATATAAATACCCCATATTTAGGCATAGATAAGGTTTTGAAGTGTCAGCTTCTATGCCAAGAGTGGAAAATGTATGTACAGATATATGTGGTTCACAATGAGTTTGGACCACAATGATGTGTTTTTTTAAAGATTTATTGTGAATGTGATGTGTTTTTTGATAAACATTAAAATATGAGTATATTTTTGATAAGTACATGGTTTTTCGCCCCTTTTTGGTTAAGAGGCGAGCATGAGTAATTGTATATGCATCTAGGGTGACTCACTCTGAACAGCAAGGGAAGGAAGCTGTATTGTGGGATCCTTTTGAATTTGTACTTTATTGTCCTCACCCACACAGCCCCTAAAAAGAGGACATTCTTAGCTCATCAGAATTGATGGTAAACAAAGGAGCAATTTTGTTAATCAGCAACGTATATTGTTCCATAATTGCACTCGCTTCCATATGCTCATCTAAAATCATTTCGATTTGCAGCAATCCAGCTAGGAAGGTGCTCCTTACACCATGATTAGAATGGCAGCAACTGGGACAAGTTACTCAATATCTTAGAATCACATGACAAACTGTTTTGTGTGTTATAGAAGTTAAACAGAAAAATGCACTGCATTCCCAGGGCACATAGGCTAATGCATTGAAGATTATGATCATTTGTTTCAATACTTTTAGTACTGTATTGCAGCCTGGTGTCTATCCAAGTCATCAGCCCACCTTTGTTTTGACCTTTAGATGAGGGAAGAGCAGGTACACAGGAAGTGGCATACCTGGGTTTGCCCCACGAAGGTCTGCCAATCTATATCAATCAATTTGGATCGTATGCTAGCTATGTTCCAAGATAGTAATTCTACAATGTGTAGGTCATTGGTGATTGGGTTGACGCTCGTTGGGGAAATATATCAAGAATGATTGTGGTCTATATATTCACTCATGGCCTTGCCAGTTTTACAAGTTGATTGATTAGCATTAGCAAAAGGATGATTGTGATGCTGAAAATGCCTTTTGACGAGACGGGGCCTCCTAGTCCTTGTCCTACCACTTCTCTGTATGTGTTTTCTTTATGTTTTCTGCCACTAACGCCCAGCAGTGATACCCTTATGGCACCCATGGGCGGGGGTACAGCCTTGTAACCCTTATGTGTGTTTTGGGGCACCTGTGTGTTGTCCCCCAGAGCAGGATATTGGCTGGTGGCAGCTATATGCTGACTTAGCACGACTCTGAGTGTCCTCTATTTTTGGGACACCCAGACCCTCCCATTGGAATCACTAGCATTCCTGAGGAATGACATGACGGCTACTGTGGCCTCTTGGTTTCCATTGCCTTTTACCTTGTTTCCCAAAGTCCTGGGAAGCCCTGACTCTGTCCCTTCCCCCTGACTTGCTTTTGGTTGGAAATACCATATATGGCTCTGGGGATGGCTGCTGTCAGACTGACTGGAGCCTTCCCAAGGACTGTGTGTTGTGGGTACATCCTTGGGGTGGGACCTGTGTGAATGGAGTCTGAAGTGAACTCAAATTCTGTGTTATGGGTGTCTGGTTTCTGTGTGTGACACAATGCCTGAAACAGCCCTGACTGAAACTGGCATGCATGCAGTGGAGAGTGCTGAATGGCTGGGTGTTTACCCCAATCCACATTCTTTGTTATTGGTGTCTGTGTGGAGTTAATGGCCGGAATGCTTCTGAGCCTGATTGGCTGCCTGTCTGCATGAATGCGCTTTTGCGTGATTGGTTGACTGAGCCTAGCTCATCCTGAATGAATGAGGAGCAATGTGGGGTGCATTTAAGGCCCTAAACAGAAATTGCCATCCACCTGAAACATCGCATTTAAACCCTGTCCCCAAAAACAGCGTGCTTTGCTTTCCCTGCCACATGAGTGGCAAGCATTTGAACACTGCATGCAAAAACGGCCCTGCTTTGCTTTTATTCCATCTGAATGACAAGAAGTTAAACATTGCACCAACAATGGCCCTGCTTTGCCTATTATTTAATCTTAATAACAAGAAGTTAAACACTGCATCAAAACATGGCTTTGCTTTACTTTTATTTTACACAAGGGGCAAGAATTTCAACACTCCAACCAGAAATGGCTTTGTTTTCCCTTTCATTTGAACAGCCGCCCTTTACACAAAGCAGATGAAAAACGGCTTGGCTTTTTCTTTTGTCCATGTCAAACCAAAGAACCATGTGGAAGGGGGGCTACCCCTCATCGTCAATGGACCAATAGCAAATGCAAACTCACATAAAAGAATCCGGTGACCTGCAAAGATAGGATGTTAAATATTTTTAGCAAAAATCCCGCACATGTGTGAAACGAAAGAAAAACGGCTTTAAAAGCTATAGTGAAAAGATAGAGCTGCTCCACAGAAAATGTCAGGGAAACATGTTGTGGGGCGGCGGGGGTCAGGGGGCTTTTGACTAAAGCAATGTACATTATGTTTCCACCCACAAGACTTCAATCACCTTTGGAGAGACAATTCAGGAAAAACCTATTTTTGGCTGGAGACAGGAACTTCACAAGGACAAGCTTCACTTGCAGCTGGAGATCACACCTCCCAGCTAATCACACTGCAGTAAAATTAGATGCTGAGGGTGTTATAATTCCTTGCTCTGTCAGACTTGAAGGCAAGAGCTCAGATGGTTCAAAAAAGCCAAAGTGTGGCTGCAGCATGACCAGGGGGTGTGAGTTCCTCCTGCACCCACTACTAAGGACACACTGGCAACTTCAAAGAGGGTAATCAAAATCTCTGGTCACCGGCTTTGGGAGATAAAGTGCCCCTCCCACAGAATGGGACAGATCCTCTAAATTGACATTAAATGACTGAGTCCATTTTTAGGCATTTCTGTAACAATTAGAATGAGAAATGATTTTGTTTAAGCTATGTTTTTAGGTAATTTCCAGGCAGTTTTTAAGAGCTATAGTGTATTTTCCTAGGACTTTGGGGATTGAAATTGCCATTTAAGACTAGTTTCTGGCTGCTCGGAAGATGTGACAAGTATGAGATTTGATGGAAAGATGGAAGGTAGAATTAGGAATATGCTTGATCATTTGCAAAGTCATAACTATTATATATTTTAAGAAAACGAGAAAAATGTGCCAAATGTCAATGTTACCTCATACAGAGTTGGCAGTCAGATTACCTTATTCCCTATGACCCCATAAAACCGCATATCTAATGCATATGTCAGGGGCTAGTAGAAATTTGAAGTTATGAGACATACTGGGTTTTTGTCAAAAAGTGGCCAAGAGAACAAAGAAGGGTAATTAAATGCCAATAGACAGATGATTCTCTCTTCTCTGGGACCAATCATGCCAGGGGACGGAGAGAGGAATTGTAAACTGTCCTATCCGAAGGGTAGGGGTAATTATTGAGTACTCCCCATAGATTGTAAATTGAGTGATGTCATTTGGGCTATATAAGGGAGACTGTACTAGGTCAGAGGACACACAAGAATCCGGGGAGACAGGAGAAGGAGCACGGAGAGGAGGCCGCTGATCCATACCGTCCTTGAGAGTGCAGTGACCAGACCCCTTGCCTAGTTGTCCAGAGTGTCCTGAGGTCCAGATGGCTGTCCACAATCCCAAACCAAGGAGAGGGCAGTGACCAGACCCCTTGCCTAGCTGTCCAGAGGGTCTTGAGATCCAGCTGAATTTCCAGAATCCCAAACCAAGGCTTACTTTGTAAGTAGCAAATAACCCCAGCCCTAAATTGCATAAGCCCTTTGTTTTGTAGCAGTGCACCCATTGAAATCCCAATTGAAAACCCAATTGAAAACCTCATTGACAACCTCACATTGCTAGTGTAATTCTGTAATTCAGTCACCTTCTCATAGAAGAAACTGTGTTTAGTCTGTGTATGTTCGCATATTCCCTTTGGTAAACCTCTCAGTGTCTGTGTAAACCCTTAGCATATCAATTAATTCCCCATTGAAATTCACGGTACAAGTTGGTTAAAACTTGTAATTAACCCCCCTGTCCCTAGTGTCTTTCTTTAATAAATATAGTCATTAAAGTATTGCCTCAAAATAATTAGTCTCCTTGTAACTAACTGAAAACCGAATTTGCCCATGTATTGTGTGCATTACTCCACCACCAATTCCTATTTGCATCTGTCCTATAAAAATCCCAAACCATAGTCCCATTGTGAGCAATACCTTTTGCCCACTAACCTGTCTGTTATGTGTCTCGGTCTGTGTCAATGAAAACCGATTTTCCTATTGTGAGCTATACCCCTTCCCGGAGCTGCCTGTCATTGTAAATCCTGTGTAAAACAAATTTCCATTGCGTTTGTATTTTTCCTTATGCATTTGCTTTCTCCCCAAAATGGATTTTCCTGTTTTATTTCTACATTGCCCTGGTGTGCTGATTAGTAGCCTCTAATCTTCCCTATCCCCTCAAGTGTAACAATCAGAATTTCCTTTCATTCTGTCCCATAATAGTTGTGAGTAGCCATGTGAGTGATGATCAAAATCCAATTCTGCCGTTTTGCTCCAAACTTCACTTTCTTTGCTGACTTCCCATCTGGGGGTGGTGGGCTTTACTCAAAATCCGAATTTCTCTCTCTATCCCTACTCCTTTGTTTGTTTGTTTGTTTATTTTATTTCTATAGCGCTCCGGACCCGGGAGTAAAAGGGCGCTTATTACAAGTTACAGGACATAGTACATGGTAAGCAACAGTTATATACAAGATATACAGGCAGTGGAGGTGATAGCAATCAGACATGACATAGATGAGGCAAGTGCAATAAGTACAGTTTATCGCTAAGTATAACTTCAAGGTTGACCTTTTGTCAGAAGCCACCCGATGGAAAGTTTCCTGAACGACTGGAAGGATTTGGATGACTTAATATTCAGTGGCAGGGCGTTCCAGAGTTGGGAGGCAAGGACGGTGAAGCTCGATCCTCCAGCTCTTTTGGCGGTAAATCTAGGTACTGTGAGACATAAGGTATTGGAGGATCTCGTGGTTCTCATGGAAGATTTCATGGTGAATTTGTTAGTCGGGTAGGGGGGGGGGCTAGATAGTTGAGAGCTTTGTAAGTGAGGCAGAGTGTTTTTAGATCGATTTTATATTGGATGGTGAGCCATTTGCATGTGGTTCTAGTGGCCGAGATGTGCTCACGGCTGGGAATGTTTAGCACTGCCCTTAGAGCATTATTTTGAAGGACTTGGAGTTTACTAATTATCGCTTGGTTGGCGCCTAAGTAGAGGCTGTTGCAGTAGTCTAACTTAGATTGTATAAGAGCTCTAGCTAGCGTGAGGCTACTGTTAGGGGAAAGAAAAGGTCTACAGGCTCTGATTAGTTTTCCAGTGTAGGCAGTGGCAGAAGCGGTTGAGTTGACTTGCTTAGTGAAGTTAATGTTAGCATCCAGATAGAAACCAAGTGTTTTCACGTTTTTGGCGTCCGGGATGGAGTTGCCATCAATTGTGATGTTGGAATAGTTGGGACTTAGTTTTTGTAAGTTGTTCGGTGAGCCAACAATGAGCAGTTCAGTCTTCTCGTCATTCAGGCAGAGACCGTGGGTGGCCATCCATGCTTGAATGACGGAGAAGATTTCATTGATCCTAGCTACATCAGTATTATAATTGCCCGAAATGGTGAGGAGTATCTGGGTGTCATCTGCGTAGTTTGTGTAGGTGACACCCAGACGATCCAGTTTATCAAAGAGGGCCTTTGTAAAGATATTGTATAGGGTGGGTGAAACACATGAGCCTTGTGAGACACCAAAGATGATAGGGATAGGGTCTGCTGCTGCCATAGGAGAGAAGACTCTCATGGTTCTATTGGCCAGGAAGGACTGTATCCACATGACAGCAGAGGGGGAAAAGTGGGCGGCAGAGGAGAGGTGGTTGCAGAGTATTTTATGGTCGACCAAGTCGAAGGCTGCTGAGAGATCTAAGAGGAGTAGGATGGCAGCCTTGCCCTTATCTTTGATTTCGTCAATCTGACTTTTAAGATCAACAAGGGCAGTTTCTGTTCCATGTTGAGGCCGGAAGCCAGACTGATGCAATCCGAGTAGTTGGTTGGACTCTGGGTAATGTTGAATTTGCAAGTACGCAACTCTGTCAAGGATTCTTAACAGGAAGCGAACGGTTGTGATAGGCCTGTAATTTGTGGGGATGGTTGGGTCCAAGGTCTGTTTCTTTAGTAGCGGGAGGACCCATGACTGTTTCAAGTTGTTGGGTACCGAATTAGTGGAGAATGACGCATTTATGAGCTTAGAAATGAAGGGGGCAAGGTCTCTTGCTGCATCTTTTATGATCTGTGCGGGGCAGCTGTCCCCTTTGCAGTTTGATGGTTTGAGGGATGTTATAATTTTTTGCACTTCAAGTACGGTTACTTTTTTGAAGGTGAAGCCAAGGTTAGTGATAGGGGTGGTGGATAGGCTGGGGGTAGGGGGGCTGGGGCTACTTTTAGACAGCTGTAGTCTTTTATTTTCAATTTTAGTTTGTAGGCCAGTGATTTTGTTCGCAAGGGCATCTTGGATACTAGTGCACCAGAGTTGGTCCTTCACGGACAAGTCCGTAGGTGGATTGGGGTTTTCAAACGCCTTCAGGGTGGTGAATAATTCTATAGTACTGGAACTAGCATTGCTTATTCTTATATTATAGGCTTTCATTTTAGTGCGAATTATTTCTTTTTTATAAAGGGAGGATGCATTTGTGAGATTGATTTTGTGTTCCTCTGATGGATTCATTTTCCAAAGGGTTTCCATTTTGGACGTTTTATTTCTTAGTATTTTAAGTTCTGGTGTGTACCAGGAGTTAATATGTGCTTTGGGTTTGCCTTTGCCTAGTTTTAGAGGGGCAACAAGGTCAATAGCTTTGGTCATGGCATTATTGTAGGTGTCTACTAGTAAGTTGAGGTCCGATGTGTTGCGGATCATGTTTAGGGTAGGTAGAACCAGTGGTATGAGGGCTTCAGCAGTGATGTCAGCTTATTTCTAGTCAGACATGCTGGTGCAGGTGGACACTGTGTGTGGTGTGGGTTATTAGTGCTAATGTTGAATGAGAGTAGAAAGTGGTCGGTCCATATAAGTGGTTGGGGGTCTTTGCAGATAATGTTACAGTTGTGGGAAGCGAGCCAGTCTAAGGTTCTGCCTTTCTGATGTGTAGGTAAGGTGTTGAGTTGAATGTAGTTGTGTTCGCAGAGTCCATTAGCAAGGGAAGATGCTGGAGTGTCGTGGGGGTCATTGTATTTCAGGTTAAAGTCACCTAGAATAATATTCTGTGATAGAGGTTTAGATTTTTCAGCTATGAGGGAAGTTATATCTTCCTCGAAGGAACCTATGGGACCAGGGGGTCTGTATATTAGTTCCAGGGTGATAGTGTTCTTAGGGGTGGTTTGAATTTTAATGGATAGGTGTTCACAGGAATTTAGGGGAAGGGAGGTAACAGATCTAATGTCAAGCGAGGACTTGAATATAAGTGCTACGCCTCCTCCACAGGCATTGGGTCTGTCGGCCCTGAGGATGGAGTAGTTGTCTGGAACCGCGAGGGTTAGAGAGGGACCTGCTGCGGCATGAAGCCAGGTTTCAGTGGTGGCGAGGAAATCCAGGTCTGCTGAACGAATGATATCGGCAATTTCCGTAGGGTGGGCCACAAGGGATCTAACATTGAGTTAGGCTCCTTTGAATGGCACAAGGTTTGCAATGGTGTTTTTATTCGTAATTTTAGTTGTAGGATTGTTGGTCATTTTGCTAAGTAAGGCGGGGAGTCTACAACCTAGTCTGTCATTACGGGACATGAGGTTAGGGTAGGCTGAAGGGCGATGTGCAAGCATATTGCGTGAGTACTGGGTGTTGTCAGGGTGGTCATCTATGGTGAGGGTAGGTGGAAGGTTACCTAAAGTAACGCTAATTTTAGTACTATGGTCTGTAGGTGCACTATGGGGGAAAGGAGGTAGGGAGGGCAGGCAGGGTATAGGGCAGGGAATGGGGTGGTGTCTAGGACAGCCAAGCTTGGCAAGTCAATTACTGAATGGGATATAGCTATTTCTGCTACATGGCATACAATCGGACATAATGCAGAAAGGGAACATGATGAATAATAGCCAGGCTGGCATAGTTCAGATATAGATTCAGGTAGTGACTAGCTAGCAACTGTAAGGCACCACACACATCAAATATGGTCTGTTAGCGACCATAAGGCACAACACAAATCAAATGTGGTCTGTTAGCGACCATAAGGCACAACACAAATCAAATGTGGTCTGTTAGCGACCATAAGGCATAACACAAATCAAATGTGGTCTGTTAGCGACCATAAGGCACAACGCAAATCAAATATGGTCTGTTAGTGACCATAAGGCACAACACAAATCAAATGTGGTCTGTTAGCGACCATAAGGCACAACACAAATCAAATGTGGTCTGTTAGCGACCATAAGGCACAACACAAATCAAATGTGGTCTGTTAGCGACCATAAGGCACAACACAAATCAAATGATGTCTGTTAGCGACCATAAGGCACAACACAAATCAAATGTGGTCTGTTAGCGACCATAAGGCACAATACCTGATGCAGTGTGGCAGCATCTAAGTACAGAATAGAACATAAGCTGAAGAGGAGTTGGGCAACACCTGGGTTTGGGTAGGACACTTAAGCTAATAATGCAGTAGGGCAGCAATTGAGGTAGTGAATTGGCTAAATTGGGTCAAAAATCACCTAAATGCAAAAATCAGATAGCAGCTAGGAACACTGGCTTGCGGTGGCTAGATACACTTACAGTAAAGACTTAGATTGGAGAATAGATAGGCAGCTGAAAACACACTGGGTTGGTAAGGGTTGGCAGATAGTATTGCAGTAGACTGTGGGGAGCGCTAGGAGCCTACTATAGAATGCAGCAGATTGTACATTAGAAATGCAGCAGGAGGTATACTTTTTCAGGATTCTTGGTGGCGGGCGGATATAGTTTCGAAAGTCATACCGCTAATGCAAATTGTACCTTTTGATAGTTTGTGAGGATGGCAACACGGTGTGGAACAGTAGAAGTGTCAAGTGAGCTGGGAGTTACCTTGCCTTGGTCAGAGTTGGCTCGCTCTGTGTGGGTGCTTACTGAGTGTTCTTCGTTCATGCGGCAGCTGGCCTTATCGGTAAAGGCAGACGGATTAGGCAGGGTGTAGTAGGCTTAAGGCAGTAAAATGGGCCCTGCGGCCGTGACAGGCCAAGACAGGCCCAGACAGGCGCTGCCCTTAGTGTAGGCCCTTGGGGTGGATGGCTCGGCTTGCCACTGCCTTCTATTCAAAGGAATTAAGTTAGCTAATGTTTGGGGGTGAGTGTTGCAGGGGGAGTGCTAAACCATTGGTGTCATCTCTTTCTAAAAAGTGCTCTTTTTCTGCGTTGTCATTAAAGATTGTGAGAATTGTAAACACAATATCTTCACTGAATTGTTTTGTAGAGATTAGTGCAATTGTGTACCACAGCAGAAGTGGCTCTAGAATTGTTTGCTTTTCCTTTTCCATTAAATAATAAAATAATAAATATCTAATTGATACACACCGGCCTGATTCCTGGTCCATTGTGACTCAGGGTGTTTGTGAAGGTTGGGTGCGAGACGGGTTGGAGGCCTACTCAAACAAAAAATTCTGTGACTTATTAAAAATAAAAAGCACTTTATTGTATGCCACATTCATTGTCGGGGAAGGAGTCCCTGGCTGGAGTGTGTCTTGTAATAAAACCGTGACAAAGTAGGGGCTTGTTCCGTGATTGAGGTTAGAGTTTTCACCATGACAGTGCAACACAGCAGGCTAACCCATTGAAGGTAGTGTTACTTTTAGTGGCTAGAAAACTTTGTTACACTGTAAAGGCACAATCCAAAAACCTGTACCCTAGGTATCAGGCCTATGTCTCAAAATAAAATACTGTAACCATAAACTAGGCAGAGCAGGGTGGAGATTGTGTCTTTGCATAGATAACCCACCAGCAGTAGAACATTCTTCATAATGAGCACCATGGAAATGAACATGGCTAGGCAGCACCTTCTGTCCAAAATATTCATTAGAGGGGAACGGGCGGAACAAGAACATGTTGCCTGGCTATCTAGTATGATGCAACAGGTGACCTCTATAAGTATGGATGTATGGCAGGACAGTGGCCTGCTACATCAAGCCCTGACCAGGTTCTACATGATGCAGAACATTAAAGATGAACAAATTAAAATGGTCCAACTCACTGCGTACATGTACTTCCGCATGATAATTATGGAAGAAAGGTACCAGGAAAGTGTGACCTCTGTGCAAAATCAGTCTGAGCTTTTAAATCAAACACAGAGTGAGTTAAGGCAGGTAGAGGAGAAAATGCGAGAGAGACACAATTCGGAGTTAGAATTAGGAAATCTCATCAAGCAGCTAAAGGACGAGTTGGCAGTTCAGCAACAAACTAACTCAGAACAGGAGGCCCAATTGTCTGCACTAAAAGAGGAGTGCCAAGAAAGGGTTGACTCCCTGGAAAAGAGTCAGCTAAAATTGAGTCAACAGGTGATGTACAATAGAATTTGCTTAGAAGATATATGCACTTCGCAAAATCAGATTAAGCAATTAAAAGAGGAGAATAACCAGTGGATTATTAAAGAGGTCCATTCCCAAACAGATTTTGACCAAGAGCGCCAGAAGTCAAGCGCTATGAAACAGCAGAGAGATTAACTTTAGTGAAATGAATTGCACACTGTATCAGGAAAAAGATGCCCTATGCCAGGAAGTGTGAAGATTAAAAACAGACCTGGAGAAAAATGAGTCATGTTTTCAGGAATTGACTAACATAAAATTAGAGAATGAAAAATAAATGGGGCACATAAGACAAATAGAAGAGGATCTTGGGCAGACAACACAGACCAAAAATGCACAGAGTGAAGAGATGGATCTCCTGCAACTGAAATGGTCTGAGTACTCCCAGACAATACAAGAAGCACAGAAAGAAAATGATGCCCTTTGTGATGAGAACAGGGGACTCCAGATCCAACTAGTAGCACAAGGGAAGGTCATAGAGGTCAACCAAGCCCTGACATAAGAGCACAAGGCTCAGGCCTTCGCATACTATCAAGAAATATGGGCTGAGAAAGAGAAATTTGAGAGGGTATAAAAAGAGTGTACTTGATTTAATAAAGACTTGAGGAACCCCAAACAGTTAGAGAGTGGCAGGGTAACCACTGATCATGGTGTGATGCCCTCTATACCAAGGGCCTCAAGCCAATTTACCTCCCTATATGCACAAGGCACTGCCAACTTCATGTCTACAAGTGCACAAGAACCAGAAACCATGAGGCAGCCGGACTCAATTAGGCCTAGAAGGATTGAGCCGGCAGGCCAGCGTCCATCAGAGATTGATGGACGTGAATCCCTGTTTAGGTTCAAAAATATTGTAGCCGATGTATCTGACCAGATAGACTCCTATGAAGAGAAAATCAGGGAATTACACTGGCAGAAACATCAGTTAAAAAGGAAACACCTGCTCCACTTTGCAGATTAAAGGAGTCTGGGTTTAGGCCACAAAAGAGCATCTTGAATATCTCCGCCCAATCAGGGAGGTGGGGGGAGTTCTCCACCAACCCCGGAAGAAGGGAGGAGTCAGATTAGTACTCCCCTCTGCGAAAGAGGGAGTGCAGGGGGAGTGACCCAGAGAGCCCACAATAAAACAGGGGAGACGAGACTAGGCCCCGTCATTCTGGGAGAGGCTCAAAGAACCAGGGAGCACCTAGAGTATTGGCATAGGACTTCAAATAGCAGCAGCTCTGAGTCTGAGGGCGAATGGACTCAGGTGCAGCGGAAAAAGAAGGCTGCCAAACAAAACAGAACTTTGGTAAAAGACCCCATTAGACAAAGAAAAGCCATTAGAAACTTCATGACCATGTACCATAAAAATGCCAAGTACTCAGTCTGGGAGCATCTGGAGCTGCATGACCAGATAATGACGTCATTTGGCACTAAAAATGATCAGAATTCTATGGAGTTTGCAAAATGGACATTTCCCCAAGAATACCCCAGCTTCTTTGCTGGGCTGGAGGATCAGAATCACTCTCGGTGGTCTACCTATAAAGAGGCCATCTTGAAGCACTTTTCTGTGCACCGAAACCCCCGGGAGGCTCGTCAGGCGCCCTTTAACCTGCAGTGCGGAGAGCATCAGGCCGAGGGAATTTGTCCAAGAACTAAAGCAGGCAATTGCACAACCCACTAGGCAGGTGCACAGGAACAGTAGGGCGTTCATCAATACCTATTTCCATGCACACCCTGAGTATATTATGATGCAAACTGGTTATTGGACCCTGGACTGGGTAATAGAGCAAGCTACTCGGATCTATGAGGTCCAAAAGCTGGTTGAAAACAAGAATTCACCCAGAAATCTCAAATTAACCAAAACCCCCGCTGCTGCCAAGGTGGCAGAGGTGAAGGTTACCCCCATTTTGGACCTAGACATGAGGGGGCCTAAAAATACACCTCCTCCTAACCAAACAAACGAGAGGCAAAGTCGTCCCTCTGAACAGTCCCAAGCAAGTGGTAGCCAGGCATGGTACCCCACAAATGCGTCACCTGCCTCTGCCACCTACATCAACCCGAGGTACAAGGGGAATAGACCCATCTTGGGGTACATCTGGACTCCCCCAGCCCAGGGGGGTGGATCAAACCAGGTAAGTACGGCCCCAGTAAATCTTCCTCCCCACTTCCCTCCAAACTTCCCTCCAAACTTCCCTCAGGAGGGCAGTAATCTTCCACCCTCTAGTTTAAGTTTCTTCCCCAGGGAGAAGGGAGACCAAGAATGCAGGGCTACAAGGAAAGCCCTCCATATCAAAGTTACTCTGGGAGAAGGGAGTAAAAAAGATTTAACCCAAGACCCCTGTATCAGCCAGAGAGGGTGTCACAACTGGAGCGCCAGGTCCAGAGCATGACAAAAAACCTAAGTCACATTTTGAGTGCTCAGTAGAACCCTCAGATGAACATGTCTGCTCAGAACAGCTCAAACCAAGGGTCTGGCACCCTGGAACAATGACAGGGCGAGAACCCTGACAACCAGCAGGTTCCAGAGGAGGAGGCTCGGGAGAAAGGGGGATGCAAAGCCATAGAGGAAGCTTCCTTTCTTCACCCGTGAACAGCCTCTAGAAACCTCTGAACCTGAACCCAAATCTAATCCCGAAAAACTGCAATCTAGGGAACAGAGGGTAAGTAGGAGAAACCAAGGGCCAAAGAAGACCCATTTTGTGGAGGAAGTCCATGTCCTCCAGTTTGAAGGGGAAGAATCCTTGGAGGATTCTGGGGAGAGGGTTTTCTCTTTCAAGGATGCGGGGATTCCTCCCAAAGAAAAATGGGTCCCAAAAGACCTTAACTCAGGCTGGGTAGATATAATAATGGGAACTGACCTAGAACCCCCTATCCCTGAACCCCAGAAATGTCATCCTGAGAACTCTGCAATAAATGAGGAATCCGCCCCCCAAACCGGTTCAAGTGACTGTCTCCTCTCCTTCTCCCAGAAGCTCACTGTCTCCAGAGCTCTGGTTCTCTCTAGGCTGGACTATTGCAACAGCCTCTTTCTAAATCTGCCTGCTTCTCCTCTCCGCCCTCTGCAACTCATCCAGAACAGGACTGCGAGACTTGTCCTTGGCCTCAAGCCAAGGGATCGTATCTCTCCAGGAATGAAATCTCTGCACTGGCTCCCAGTGCCTGCAAGGATTAAGTTCAAGGCTTTCTGGGGCCTGGGGCCACAATACCTTCAGCTCTCTCTTCCTAAATATCTTCCTTCTCAAGATCTTCGCTCATCCGCCTCCAACTCGATCAGGGTCTGTCACTTATCCAAGCAACGAGTTGGTGGTAGATCTCTTTCCTTGGCTGGGGCCTCCCTCTGGAACAGCCTCCCTGGCTCCCTGAAGCTTGAGGAGAATCATCTCGGTTCCAGAAGCACCCCAAAACCTTCCTCTTTGCTTATACTTTTTCTCCTCCTCTTCCCTGCTGACTTCCTGGCTGAAACTGAAACTGCACTGGTTACCTGGCCACTCCATGATCTCGGGCCCAGGTCCCCTGCCCCGCCAGTCGCACATCTGCACTGCCTTCCTAGCAACCCCTGCACTTAGGGAATGTTTCTGTATCCCTACAGTTCCACTACCAGCACCTGATGTCTGCACCTACCCTTGCACTTGCCACCAGCTGCCCATACTTTACTTATTGTTTATTATTCTTTATCCCATGTACTGCACTTCTCCCCCTCCCCCTTCCCATGAACTTGCACGATCTGAATGACACCTGGCCTAATAGGATCGTTCTCTGTCTTCTCCCTCCCTTGCCTCGTCACGCCTTGAAACACTTGTGTATACGCACATTATAAATGCCAATATCATATCATATCAAAAGGGGGACAGCACAGAATCAGAGGAAAAAGGGTATTCCCAAATCCCCCAAACCGATTCAAGTGACTATCTCCAGGAAAAGGAGGACAGCACAGAATCAGGGGAAAAGGGGGATTCCAAAATTCACCAAATATCAGAATGGCAAAATTTATTTACAGATTCCCGAACTCCGACACAGAAAATTGCCCAAGATCCCACGGTGTCTGAGTGCAAAATAAAGAAATTAAATGCCCAGCTGGCCCAAAATGCCCATTTCTTTTGCCCACTGGAGGAGAAAGAAGGTAGGTTTTATGCCCCAGCCCGGGTACAAAGGCAGGGTGAATTTCCAGCACTGGTAGATATGGGATCCCAAGCCACCCTCTTGTCTAAAAAGGCATTTGAGCAAATCAATTCAGGAAGGGGGGTGAGTCACCAAATTACCCTCACACCTCTTCCTGGACAACTCCAGAACTTCGATGGGGGGACTGCGGATCTGGAGATCAAAATTGGGTGACACAAGGTGAAACACCCAGTCATAGTCGTTATTCCAGAGGGAACCCCATGTCTCTTAGGGAATGACCTCCTTTGGAGGTTGTCACCACTAATAGACTGTGTGAACAAGGTCCTCTGGATCCAGACTAACCAGCCAATAAAAATAAAACAGAGCACCAACTATGACAGCCTAAATGGCACATGCCACATGGCTGAACAGCAGTCTGACAAAATTGAGTTCCATTTCAGGAACAATCAAGTCCCCGACATCACTGTAATTGATGTAGGACAACAAACTGGTGATGGGAACCCTTCTCCATTCCTGAAAATCAACCTTCCTTCCAGTTCCAAGTGGCATTCCAAGCTGGAAGGAAATACCCTGAAATTGTATACTGATCCAGAATTTGAAAACCCAAATCCTGTGATAAAAAGTTATGAAAAATTAGCTCAAAGTTGGGACGATTTTCAGAAAAAGGATGAATAGCTGTTCCTCCCGATTCAGGTAAATAAGGGAGGGGGGGCTGTTCTCGCCAGAGTAGGACTGAATACTGGCAAAAGTTTATCAGTGAAGAATTATTCAGGAAACTCCCAAAAGATCAGACCACTCACACAGTTGAGTTGTTTTGTCAGTGGGTATGGGGTCTGGAAATTCCCTATTCCAAACATCTCCTGCTTAGCTAGCAGATGCATGCTGAAAATGTCTATTTGTGGTAAAAGCATGGAGCTTAATTGTTGGGTCGTGCCAGATGTCCCCTCTGCCTTCTACTTAGGCAGTGACATTCTCAATCGACTCGCAATTAATTTGGACCTCATTAATTGCCAAGTCTGGTTCCCAACTTGAGGGTATCACCAGGGGCTTTTCTGAAAAAGCATTGCGGTCAGCTCCATTGCTAGCATAGGCAGTAGAAGTAAAAAAATGGAGAAGAGGTCACCATCCCAGGACTGGCACCATGATTCACCATCCCCCTAAAAATTAAGAGAACAGGACTTGTGGCTGGTTGAAGAGCCCCGTGAGGGTAGAGCCCAGGGATCCTACAAAGAATACAGGTAAGAAACTAGAACTCGGATGGAGAAAATCATATATATATATTCACTAACAAAAAACATTGTTAAAGGGATGTTCTGGTTAAGTTGTGCTACTAAAATAAACTATGAAATTCAATGGAAAAACATTGCTACAGGGATATTATGGTTACAGGTAAAACCGAAAACCCCCAGAAAGGTACGCAACCATAACTTGCGCTGCCACTGTGCACTACAAGGACTAACACCCATGACCTCAAAGATGACATCACAAATGTCATCACATATATGGCCCCTATTTTCTTGTTCACTGACATATATAGGGCAGGTGGTTTTCTTCACTGACAGGCAGGAAGTGAACATTCAAAAGGTACTATATTTGTAGACCTTACCCTTCTCATATCTCCTTATACTCTTTTCCTAAGGGTTCATTCACATCATGTGATACATGTACATAGCTGAAGAAGCAGGCCTGAAACACAGCAATCATTTCAGTGCATGAAGATAACCAGGTAGGGTATGAACACTTTCTGGTAATACTGCTGATTTTTTGCTTATTTTACTTTCCCGGTACATGGGCATATTTGTGTGTGTTGTGGTCTCTTTATGGTTTGTGTGTAGTAGTACAAATATGCAGTCAGTGAGGGGGTATTTGGTACTTATTACATGTTTCACAGTACGCGAAACTCTGAAAATAAAGCATTCATCATTATACTAAATAGCATGGCAAGAATCTGAATTTTGGACCTTTATGGTGCGTGCTGCAGGCAATGCTTACGTTTCTGCATGAGGTGGTTACTATACTGGAAAGAAGTCTGTAGTGCAATGGTGTTTTTAGCCATGGATTTTGTGCTGAATTATGTATTTCATGATAGTTCTCTCAATGACCTTGGATAGTTTTGTGGCAACATTATATTGACAATCCCTTGTGGAGCCTTGTTATTAAAACTAAAGGCACATGTGATGGCATCAGTGATGTCATCAATGACATTTGTGATATCATCTTTGAGGTCATTGGTGTTAGTCCTTGGAGTACACAGTGGTAGCGCAAGTTATGGTTGCGTACCTTACCATAACTGGCGAATTTCAGAGGGGGTTTTCGGCTTTACCTGTAACCATAACGTCCTTGTAGCAACGTTTTTCCATTGAATTTCATAGGTTTTTTAGTAGTGCAACTTAACCATAACGTCCCTTTAACAAAGTTTTTTGTTAGTGAATTTCATAGGTTTTTAGTAGGGCACTTTAACCATAACTTTGCTTTAGGCTAGTTTTTTCAATAAAGGGGAAATGTTTTTAGTAGCGCAACTTAACCATAACGTCCCTTTAACAATGTTTTTTGTTGGTGAATTCTCTAGGTTTTTAGTAGGGCGCTTTAACCTTAACGTTGTTTTATCACAGTGTTTTCAGGAAAGGTGATAGGGTTTTAGTAGCGGAACTGACCCATAGCGTCCCTTTAAGAATGTTTCTTTCACTAAATTCCATTACTTTTTAACAAGATACGCTTAGTTTTTATAGATGTACTGTACAGCATACTGAAGCCGGTGGCTCTATACTAATAGCCACAGTGGTTGGGAACACTGCATCTTTTTGCGGACATTGGGTGGAATCCAACATGCAGAGAAAGGGAGGCGTGGTCATAAAACGTGGTAACATTCAGCAAATACAAAAAACATATAGAAACAGCAAGTGTGTGAATGGGAAGGGAAAATGCAGTAGCTGTACAAAGTCTGTACCTTCGCAACAAAGAGCGCAAAGGCATAAGGTATGTAGCATAATCGAAAGCACCAACAACAGAAGTGACGTTTGCTTTCATCAATGTTACCGCACACCTGATTCACAATTGAACAAAGGACGAAGAGGCAGAGGTTGAGACGTCCACTACTGAGAATAGAACGTCACTGCAACGTGGTGAGTACACAAAACTTTATGTTGTAATTGCAGAGGCCCGGTAGTGTACAATAGTAGGAAAGCATGATGCTTTCTGTTTGTGCACAGCAATGGCTACCACACTAGAATGGCTGGAGGAGAATTTTCCTCATGAAGAAATGAGTGAGGACAATAGCCCCATTGGTAGCCACCGCACTGTGAGAAGGGAAATAATTACTGCAAGGGCAATCACCCTAGAACAGCTGGAGGAGAATTTCCCACATGACGAAATGAGTGAGCGTAGTGACCCCATAGGTAGGGGACGCAGTGGCAAGAGTAAGACAATTACAATGTAGTGCTTCATGTAAATGAACCACATTTGTTGTCCTTTAACAGAACATACAGGAATACAAAGGACAAAGTATTTCTCCACACTTCAAAAACTGCGCCACACTATAGTATTCCTGAATAAGGATTATTATTTATTATATTGCCCTTTGGATAACACGTGTTTCGACACACAAGTGTCCTTTTCAAATCAGGGCTAATGATAACACTTTTGTTTCACAATTCACAATTAGTTCACAAATCAAGTGTGTATATATATCAAAAGAAATAAAAAAGAAAATAATATGTGGACACATGAAAACAAACATTACATTATTGATATTGGTGTTGATCAATCACAGAAAGTACAGGAGGGGCGGAAGGGTGGGAGGTTTGAGGTAAATGAACAAAAGAAAATACAATACAAAGAGAAAAAAATGCAAAGAGAAACAGAGTATTAATGAATATGTCACTATCAAAAAATACAAGTCAAATAAGATATTATCAATCCTTAAAATAAATTATAAGGTTTGATTTGCACCCATGGTTGCCTTACCTATGTTCCCATAACATATAGTTCCAATTAGTTGACGCACAATATCCCGGGTTTAATCCCCCTATACAAAATCAGGTCAAAAAATCTCGGATTAGGTAATACATTCATGCAGTGATACATATATGTATCACTACTTAAGATGCATTGATTTAGCAAACTACAGAATTGTTGGTGTGATCAAGTTAAGTTGAGCAATGATAGACAAGGGCACAAGTGAATCTCAACAGAAAGACTGATTCCTATACGAGCGTACGTGAATAATGCTACTGGTACACGGAAATAATAACAATAATACTTCTGAGCGAACATTGGTGCCGTGGTGCTAATATCACAACTTATAGCGTCATTGTTGGAACGACAAGTATCCGTGACTGATGTTTGTTTTAAAATTAGACGAGCTACGCGTCAGTTAAACTCCACGTGTTGACTAAATCAGTATGCAAAAATGCATGGAGGGCGTTCTGGTACACTAATATAGTGTTAGTGACGATCGAGCGTAAATGCTGCGGTGTTGATCAGTGGCTGAGAATCTACTCAGTCAACTGTACCTAGGCTTACCTGCAGAGCGCATAAAAATGTCCTGCCGTCTGTTGCGAGAAAGCGGGCTCACTTCCTGAGTTTACATGGGTTGTCGTAGCAACCCAGTCCTACTACTATTTCGATGGATGTCCCATTCTGTGTGTATGTGCAAGAAAGCTGGACGCCATGTTTGAAGTACAATACTCGTATCAAAATTCATTACAGTCCGGAAACAGACTGCAGGTTTCCATGGGTTTAAGAATTATAATTTGATTTGAAGTTTTAAGGGATAACGAGGCAACATAACTCTCAAATCTGGCCATTACATTATTATTTACGATTAGTACGCAATAAATTACCCTGCATAATAAAGTAGGTGGTGCTAGACATGAGTACATTTTACAAAGTGGTGCAAAAACCACATTGTGAGACATAAATGGTTGCAATTGTAATTCAAGGACAAAATAGCCTATGACAAGTATAGTCCAGCGTATACAAGCAATCAATGAGTTTGTGGTACATGTACAAACAGGCATGGAGTGACATTAGGATTCCTCTTATTCATTGAACATCATATTCAGAGAAAGTATGCCATCTCATGATCTTGATTCAAGCCAAATTCCGTTGCTCTAAATTTGTAAATAAGACGGGCTTCCATCTGGCGAAGGAGAATTTCTCTATTCCCACCTCTCTCGCCCAGAGAAGCCTGTTGGAGCCCGATGAACCTTAAATTCATTTTGTCATCTAATTGATGCTTTGTATGCCAATGGAGTGCAAGTGGCAATGTGGAATCCGGTTTGCTCATGGCATAGACATGTTCCCGTATTCTGAACCTGAGTTCTCGTATAGTACTTCCAATACATATGCGTTCACATGTGCATATGATAGCATAAATTATGTATTTACTGCGACAATTTATAGTGTCCTTAATGGAGATACTTGTTCCTCTTGTATCTGAAAAAGTCTTGGTATTGGGGTGTGCTAGTTTGCACATGCCACATGATCCGCACTTTCTGAATCCTGATGGTAAGCTTGGTAACCATTGTTCTGGTTGCTGTGTTAGTAGTTTGGGGAGTAGCGATGGGCTAAGGCTTGTTCTCAAAGTTCTGGCTTCAGTGAAAATTAAATCTGGTTTGTCATCAATGATGTCTTTAAGGTGTTCATCGAGTTTGAGCAAATGCACATTTTTATTCAATATTTTTCTAAATTCAAAATTGTAGTCGGAAAAAGTTGTAACGAAGCTCACTTTATTTTGTTCCTCTCTTGATTTATTAGGGATTTTAGGTGTAAGGGTTACATCCCTATTCATTGCATTGACTTTTTTATATGCCACATCTATATAATTTTTGTTGTAGCCTTGTTGGTGAAATCTGTTTTTCAATAGATCACATTCCTGTAGAAAATCAATTGTATTAGTACAGTTTCTTCTGGCTCTTGTAAATTCTCCCTTTGGTATGTTGCTTATTACTGGTTTCTGATGACAACTAGTTGCGAACAAGGTTGAATTGGCCTCAGTCGGTTTCCGAAATGTTTTGGTCCAAAGTTTGCCGTCCATGATATATATTGTAAGATCTAAAAAATCTATACTGGTAGTACTGATGGTCCTGTAAAACAAATCCCTTCTTCATTGGTATTTAGACGATCTTGAAATTCAGTTAATTCTGTATCGTTACCATTCCAAATTAGTAGAATGTCATCAATGAATCTGGTCCACATCACAATCTTGTCTCGTGCATTTAGGTCTGTGTAAACATACTCATTCTCGAATTTACTCATGAAGAGATTTGCAAGAGCCGGTGCGTATTTAACGCCCATGGCTACTCCCTGTTTCTGCTTGAAGTATCTTTTATCGAACAGAAAAATGTTATTTTCCAAAGTTGTTGTCAACATTTCTTTTAGCATAGTTACATAATGGTAGTGTGATGCAGTTTCCCCACGAAAAATATACTCAATGGTTGCAATAGCTGCCTCATGCTTGATCGAAGTATACAGGGCTCGGACATCCCAGGTAACAAGTTTGTAGGTGTCCTTCCAGTGTACAGTTTGAAGTTTCTTAATAACATCAGTAGAGTCTTTGCAGAAGGCTCTGATTTCAGGTACGCGTGTGCTTAGTATATTGTCAATGAATTCACTTATTTTCTCAGTGACCCAACCAATACCAATGACGATTGGTCTCCCTTGCGGAATCTTGGTGAATGTCTTGTGCACTTTAGGTAGGAAGTAAATGGTTGGGACTACAGGGTTTGAGACAGATATATATGCTCTTTCGTCTTCAGTGATTAGGCCTTTCCTTTCCCAAGCCTGGATCTTCTCCATTATCTGTTTCTGGATCTCTCTTTTAGGGTTAGTTCGAAGTTCTTCATAGCAAAGGGGGGTTTGTAAATGATTCTCAGCCATCTTGATATAATCTGTGCGATCCATGATAATGATTTTACCCCCTTTATCAGCTTCCTTGATGACTATGGACTGATCCATTCGTAGATTTTTTAGGGCTTTGTTATCTTCCGAGGTTAAATTGTAATTTTTAGTCTTATATCTATTCCTTGCCTTGTTCTTGCGTTCAAAGAGGTTATTGATATCCATTTGACCCACTTTGTGAAAGGCATCAATCATATTGTCTTGTGCAAATTGTGGTGTGAATTTGGATTTAATTTTCAATTGTTTTGTAGAAATGCCAATCGGTTGTATTCTTAAATCATGAAAAGTTTGATGCAGCTCCAAGTCTTTTTCTTCAATAGTTCGTAAGAGTTGAATGTTCTCAATATCCTGTATGGACAATATACTAGGTACTGGTCTCTCCTGTCTTGGTTGGTATTGCTGAACTTGGGTTGCAAAGAGCTTCTTTAGTTTCAATTTTCTTGTAAATTTAAATAGATCAATTTGTGTTTGTATACGATTATATCTGTACGTTGGGGCAAAGGAAAGGCCCTTGTTGAGTAATTTAATTTCGCCGTCGACAGCTCTTTAGATGAAATATTCATCACAAGGTCATTGTCGGTTGTGTTCCTGTGGCTAGCCGAGCCCTGGCTCTTGTCAAACGTCTGTGATCTTCCAGAGCATCTGGATTTCCGCTGTCTTGTACCCCCCTCCTTCCTCTCCTCCTGATACAGCAGGTTGGGGGTTGGTTAATGGAGTTTTCTGAAAACGGACTTGCTTGGTATTAGGTAGTCTACTGCCCTTTTTAAAACGTCTAATCTGGTTGAGGAAACCTGATCCTTCAGTGTTGCGTTCTGCTTCCCTTGATTCCTCTTTATCAGTCTCTGAATCAACATCAGAACTAACTGGTGAGGTGTTGGGTGTGCTTTCTTTAGATGTTGGTTTGGATAATTTGTTATATTTTTCTTGAAAAGTATATACTTTGTCTTTACGATAGTCACGTTCGTCTCTGTAGAATTTACGCATTTTGCGTATCTTAATCTCATCCTGGTACTCATTAAGAATTTCATGCATTTTGTTTAAGTTTTTTTCCTTGGTTGCTTCCAATGCTTGTGTCTCCTTTATTTCTTTTGTAATGACATCTATTTGTTCTTTAGCACGTTTTTGTTCTCTTGTAGCGGGTTCAATAAGTATTTAAAGCATTTTGGTGGAACTTACGTTTATGGACACTATAAATTGTCGCAGTAAATACATAATTTATGCTATCATATGCACATGTGAACGCATATATATTGGAAGTACCATACGAGAACTCAGGTTCAGAATACGGGAACATGTCTATGCCATGAGCAAACCGGATTCCACATTGCCACTTGCACTACATTGGCATACAAAGCATCAATTAGATGACAAATTAATTTAAGGTTCATCAGGCTCCAACCGGCTTCTCTGGGCGAGAGAGGTGGGAATAGAGAAATTTTCCTTCGCCAGATGGAAGCCCGTCTTATTTGCAAATTTAGAGCAACGGAATTTGGCTTGAATCAAGATCATGAGATGGCGTACTTTCTCTGAATATGATGTCCAATGAATAAGAGGAATCCTAATGTCACTCCATGCCTGTTTGTACATGTACCACAAACTCATTGATTGCTTGTATACGCTGGACTATACTTGTCATAGGCTATTTTGTCCTTGAATTACAATTGCAACCATTTATGTCTCACAACGTGGTTTTTGCCCCACTTTGTAAAATGTACTCGTGTCTAGCACCACCTACTTTATTATGCAGGGTAATTTATCGCGTACTAATTGTAAATAATAATGTAATGGCCAGATTTGAGAGTTATGTTGTCTCGTTATCCCTTAAAACTTTAAATCAAATTATAATTCTTAAACCCATGGAAACCTGCAGTCTGTTTCCGGACTGTAATGACTATTGATACGAGTAAACTCAGGAAGTGAGCCCGCTTTCTCGCAACAGACGGCAGGACATTTTTATGCGCTCTGCAGGTAAGCCTAGGTATAGTTGACTGAGTAGATTCTCAGCCACTGATCAACACCGCAGCATTTACGCTCGATCGTCACTAACACTATATTAGTGTACCAGAACGCCCTCCATGCATTTTTGCATACTGATTTAGTCAACACGTGGAGTTTAACTGACGCGTAGCTCGTCTAATTTTAAAACAAACATCAGTCACGGATACTTGTCGTTCCAACAATGACGCTATAAATTGTGATATTAGCACCACGGCACCAATGTTCGCCCAGAAGTATTATTGTTATTATTTCCGTGTACCAGTAGCATTATTCACGTACGCTCGTATAGGAATCAGTCTTTCTGTTGAGATTCACTCGTGCTCTTGTCTATCATTGCTCAACTTAACTTGATCACACCAAAAATGCTGCAGTTTGCTAAATCAATGCATCTTAAGTAGTGATACATATATGTATCACTGCATGAATGTATTACCTAATCCGAGATTTTTTGACCTGATTTTGTATAGGGGGATTAAACCCGGGATATTGTGCGTCAACTAATTGGAACTATATGTTATGGGAACATAGGTAAGGCAACCATGGATGCAAATCAAACCTTATCATTTATTTTAAGGATTGATAATATCTTTTTGACTTGTATTTTTTGATAGTGACATATTCATTAATACTCTGTTTCTCTTTGCATTTTTTTCTCTTTGTATTGTATTTTTTTTGTTCATTTACCTCAAACCTCCCACCCTTCCGCCCCTTCTGTACTTTCTGTGATTGATCAACACCAATATCAATGATGTAATGTTTGTTTTCATGTGTCCACATATTATTTTCTTTTTTATCTCTTTTGATATATATACACACTTGATTTGTGAACTAATTGTGAATTGTGAAACAACAGTGTTATCATTAGCCCTGATTTGAAAAGGACACTTGTGTGTAGAAACACGTGTTATCCAAAGGGCAATATAATAAATAATAATCCTTATTCAGGAATACCATAGTGTGGCGCAGTTTTTGAAGTGTGGAGAAATACTTTGTACTGTGTTTCCAAGGGGTCGGGGTCAAAGCCCCTTACTTGCCCCACACCAACAGCGACACTAAATTGTATATCTATCATGGCGGATGGGAACTGTAGAGTTGGTACGGATCAAAACCCTGGAATTGTGTTACAGGAATACAAAGGAGTACACCAGAAGTGGCACCTTTTGCACAGCAACATACGGCCACCGAAACTGAAGTAAACGCTGGACATATAAAAGTAGACCGTCTGGACGCCAAAATGGATGAATTGCTCCTCCAATGTGCCGCCTTGAAAATGTTTGTAGAAGAACATAGTATTGGGAAAATAAGGTATCACTGCCCAACTTGCACATGCCCACCTTCCCCATTTCCCAGCACCCCATCCCTGCAAATTGTGTGTCATGAGAGACGCTTCGATGAGACCTCAATCCCATCTTCCCCTCACCAGCAGCTTGTTGAAATGGCAAAATCCCCAGCATATGTATCTGTTTCTGGTCCCCCTTCTATTTCCGAATAGTGGCTATGAATGTCTGCTAATAAACATTGATATGTTAATGTGTACTGATTCTATATGTGCCTTTTCCTTTGTTTTAAGAAGGCCATTGTAAGTGTGAAGGGCACAGCAATAGTGGGGATGATTGCAAGTTTGGAAAATGGAGGAGTCGTACGACTGCCGCACCTGGCTGCCAGCAATGAAAGCATCCCTAGGATGCCAGTATGAGCCGCATGTTTGCATGCACAGAACCGCCTGTAAATAGTTGCATGACCATATGTTTCTCAGTCGCACAACTGCACACATGCGTATCTCGTCCTGTGACGCCTAGTAACACCATCCCTGGTCATGATATGCAAAGAAACGTGTGATGTAGTTGTAGTATGTGGAAGCACACACCCACGTCCTGCGAGTACCTTTGCACGTAAACATTTCACATACTGTATCGTGCTCACACCAAGCTTATGTAGAAATGTTCAATGCACATGTGCCATACATTTAAGTAGTCCGGGGATGGCAAGAGTATCCGTAGGGGAGCTATGCATGTGGTCACAAAGTATTACGGCCAGTATATGTCCCGCAGACAGGCGTCCAAATGGAGAACAATGGCGATGTCACCATGGTAGCTGGTAACGGAACAACGCTTATCGTGATCCCTTATTTGGCAGATCTGTGCACATCGAAAGAGGACAATTTTCTGCAACGTATGGAGAGTTACAGTGAGAATGCACCCTTAAGAGATCCTACACCCTTCCTTCTGCATGTAGGTATTGTAGGAAAACACATAGGCCCCCTTTGCGGTGGCATGTGCTTCACAACACTCCTATAAAAGAGCACACCCCACAAGTGCACTGCAATCCCTGTTTGCCTTTCCAGAGAAGAGCAGCAGTGCACATTGGTTCATGCAGAAATTGCTTTCTCACGAATTGTGTGCCTCCAAAGTACCTCTCCAAGTAATGGCCACCAGAGATTCGGCTACTACCTCTGACTCAGGAGCACCCACACCCTCACCACCAATGCCTCCTTCTGAAGGTCCTGAGCAAGGGAACAGGCATCATAATGTGGAAGGCCATCGAAAAGGAAACTATAATAAAGTAGAAGGAATCCCCATTGCCTGCAGCCAGCGTGAGTCGTGGGTGTGGAAACAAATTAGGACTGTTGGAGATGTGCCAAAATCTTGTGCAAACTAGGTACAATGTACTGAGTGCAACAAAGTACTCAGTTGTGGAACACCTTGCTTGTAGAGCTACGGCACCACCATGCAGCGGCACCTGAAAGCGAACCACCAGGCAGCTATTCGGATGGTTGTCCCCTTCCAAGCAGGCAGTAGGGTATTATCCTCTACAGCATCCTCTGCATCTGCTCCTGCCACCACTAGAGCACTCCAGTGGGCCACCACGTCCCGCAAGAAGCCTTGGAGGATATACGCACTGCAACAGACCCGTACCTTTCAAAGGTCACTGTATTGTGCATATACTGCGCCGTGGTACTGTGTAGAGGGGAACATTTCAAATTGCTTTTGAGGATTTGGTCTGGGAGCATGACAAAGAGTGCCCCCTACCCAAGTGAGGTGCACCCCACATCTTCTACTCTCCATGTATGATTTCTTACCCCTGTGATTGATATCCTATGCCAAATCTCCCTTCCATTGCTGGCTTTTGTGACGTGTTTTATAACAACAGGAAAAATGCTACAGAACCAGAACGGGGTATCATGATCCATAGAACGTGTCCCTTTTGGACTTCCTGGTCTCTGTCACAACGGGGCTTGCACTCCTTGGTACTTCCAACATGGCCGTCTAACGTGGTACGCTCTCTACCAGCCTCCACGTCAGACGTAGCTCATTCTACAAAGAGACCACGCCCCTGCGGCCCGCGCCTCTCAACGCTACCGCTTGCAGTGGCTAGACGGGTTCTCCATAGTTCGCTGTAACTAATCTCTTGGTTCTTGGTTCCCGGACCCTCGATTTTCCCCTCTTCCCTTCCTCCCTCCTTACTCTGCCTTGATTCCCGGATCTCGTGTACTGCCTCCGAGTACACCTCCCACGTTTCCTGGACTTCCCAGAGACTCCGAGTGCCCCTGGACGCTGAACGTATGCTGGAACCAGAAGAGGTTCGCGCAGGCTTCTACAAAACCCGATCCGTACGCAAGAAGGCTCCTTCCAAGAATTCCTGCAAGGATCGAACTCAGGTGAGAAAGGGGGAAATCCGTGACACGGGGGGGGGACAAAAAGGCTTTTATCAGAGCCACCTTGCACCATTGAAAAATAGAGGTTGAAAGAAAGCATGCAGGCAGTGGCGCAGCCTATGAGCGCCACATACAGAGATGGCAACAATGGGCGGCAGGACTCTGGCAAAAGCATTGTACGCATTTGCAAAACGAAGTGGTGTCTCTGAAAAGAGCCTTTTGTGCTGTTTGTGTTTGCAACGTTGGAAGTGGTGAACAACCACAGGGGAAATGCTTGCTAGACTTGCAGGAAGCGCTGCACTGCATTTTGGATATTATGCAGAAACAGCTCATTGCCAGCATCAGTCAGGTGAACTCCATCTGAACGAAAAATGTTGGTACTAAGAAACGTAATGTTTTCATTGTGGAAGGAGAACATGCCAACGTCGTGCAAAAAGCACAAACAGTCTTGTTCAAATTGCGCCGCGATTTCTCCATTTGTGGCTCACACAAGGGAGAACGCAGCCACATCTGTCTTTGGGCAATGCGAAAAAAAATGATGTGCGAATTTGGAAACGGTTCCATGAGTTGCTGAAATGTCTCCTTCATTGCAAACTGCAGTGAAATGCCGCTAACATGCACACAACTATTCCCTACACAATGAATAATAGTAATGTTTGGATGAGTGAGCGTCACCAAACTTGCACAAAGAGACCCACATGGACCCACTTCATCCCACAGATTCCGTGCCAGTGCATGTCGAAATTATGGAACCCAAGGTGTGTTGCCAGTGCACAGCGTTCTGCGTAAACTTGTACCCAATGTATCCAGGAGTCGCCCAAAAGCCATATAGTCCGCCTACTGAACGGCAAAACCATACCCATAGCCATCTCCACTCCTATTTGCAAACACACGTTCTGGCACAATCTGTTGCTACACACCACACCCAGGAAATCATATTGACCAATGCCAAATCCTGCACAGTCCCATTTCCATTGCAGCCACAATGAAAAGACCCGGATATAGCACATGCGCATCTCTAAATGGCGCGGCTTTCGCAAACATATAGCCCTGTGTGGGGGGCTGCACAAACACATTTTAAGCGTCATAGAAAATGGGCATCTTGGTGGAAGTTGTGAAAAGTGTTTTGTTATAATTTAGCTAGAACGACATGTAAAGAAACACCTTTTTGTGGGCTCCTTGTTAGGGATTGCTCTCTGCTTTCCCTCCTTACATTACTATGCGAGTGTCTGTAGCATACATTGTAGATAGTACAACAGATTACTAATTTCAATAGGGGAAAAAAATCAATGCCACTGACAACTGTCACACTAGAAGGACTACGGTTCTCATGGGCACAGAAGAACATCCTAGCATGGAACAGAAACACATATATACACCGGAATCGATAATCCGTAGCCCATTTCCATGACAAGCACATTAAGAAGGACAGCATGCAGCACGTGCACTTTGCCCAACTACCACTAGGGCCGTGCCCCAAGAAAGCTGAGACAGTCCTTCTTCCCTTTCCAGTACTCTTTTACCAGCACTCCCTGATTGGCTACTGTTAAACGATTACTTACGCTTCCACCAATTACATCCAAGAATTGTGCATGTAATGCTAGCACATCTATTGAATATTCGATACCAACCGTTAAACACGCAGAGGTTAAATGTCCTGTAAATCAAAAGCACCTGCCCGGGAAAGTACTGTAAAATGATCTACAAGTTCTGCACATACATCAGCATCGCTACCCACCACCACGCCTAGTAGTTATTACTATTTTTTGTACAGTACGGTGGCAACGGTATTAAAAGTTGGTAGCAACAGGGTACCTAGCAGTGACTCTCCATAGCATATTCAAAATTCGTACTGTTATTTCTCCCATCACCTACCATTAAATGGCTCCTACAGTTCTAGGTGGTGGCAAAGTTGCCATTTGCCCATAACAGCCATTGGTATATGGAAACAGTTCCTCTGTTCTTTTGTTCTGTCAATTTTACAGTGCTCTCCCCGATTAACACACCTCCTATTAAATTTGCAAAAATCGCACACAAAATGATCAGGCAGCATTTCCCACCAAGCTAAGCCAAGTACATACATTGCAAGCATAACGACAGTTTCTTGCCGCACGTCATAGATAACAACAGTAGTTAAGCAATAAAGAAAATGTATGTGTACATTCACAACAGTAACATTCATAAATATATCTAAGGAAAAAAGCCCAAAAGCAATGCCTGCACTCATATATGCAGAGAAGTACATGCAAATGCACACACAAAAACATTGTGCTTTGCACTCTGTACATCTTTCCACACCTTTTTGTCATCCTTTCACAATGCAAACTACTGCATTTTGAAAGTAAATAGGCCTACACTAATACACACACGAGTTTCTTAACAAGTCATACAATAGACTCCCAAATAACCCACCTACCCCCTTAACAAACATACTTATGCTCCCAAGTGCCCATTCATATAGTAAGTCTTCCATTTATACACACACACTTCCTGTTCCTGCCAAGACATCCCCCTATAGTTTTGAAGAATGTATTGCACAAATGTAAGCATTATGCCTTTAGCCAACATATTTTGTTATCATCTTCTTATACAGGTGCAGTACACACCTCTCTCCAGAAAGCCACTGGAGTGTGCACTTCAAAATACAGCCTGCAATAAACCTACTCTCAGCAAGAAACAAAGTAAGTACAATTACATCATACTGTTGTATGTCTTACTAGAAGAGTACCCTATTGTTGTATTGTAGCAGATAGATGTGCGGCCATCCACCAGTATGTACTTCATTGTTACTGATGACACCTGTACATGTGCTCAGTGTTTGTTATGTCGCCACCATTAGACTAATCCCCACATAGTCAGATGCTTTCCCCAGCCGAATGTTAGACACCACTGTACAGTGACACACTTCCAGTTAAATGCCTACCCTCCTATTGACCCACTCATGCACATTGCACACATATACATTTCAATTTTTGTAAACCCACGCTTCCCTTTCTTCACCAACAGCTACACCACAATGCCTACCAAACTGTTTCTCCATAGAAAGCAACACAGAGAGAGAGCCACGTAACCTAGAAACACAGAAAGTAGCCATGCACTGCAAGCTGAACGTTAACAGAAAGTTGAAGGAGAAGAGGTAATTCAGTCATTAAGGAAAACAGATGCATCTCTCAGCAAAGACAGTGTAGTTGATCTGTCAAAATGTGAGAATGAAAAGAAAACCCCTAAGTACAGTGCAGCACACACTACTGCTAAGAGAGCAAGTACAAATGGTAATGTAACCACAAGCAAGCATTCTAAAAAGTAACTTTACAAAACAATTTCCACCACAGAGTCCTTCAGAACCTTATTTATAGAGGGCAGAAATCATACTCAACCCTCAAAACCTACCACAGAAAAGTCATCCTAGAAGCTCTTGTAGACAGTGCAATGAACGTGAAACAGAAATTGTTTATAGTAATTTTGAACAGAATGAAACCACTAACAAGATTAATTGGTAAATTAATACTACTTCGAAACAAACGCAATGTCAGCATAGATACCTTTGGCCACATCTGTACAGGTGAGTTGAGTCACACCACCAACACAGAGCCATACTTCAATGAAGAATCATACAAACAAGAACAAACAAACCAAATTGCCTTACATCAGAGTGGACGAGTGTATGAAAAGATACACAGTACCATAATGGAGGAGGAAACACTGCTTTCAGAAATATCTCCATCAAACTTAGATGGCACTCTCCATTCCGCCAAAGCAACACGCCTCACCTACAAATGGCCTTGCATATCAATGTGTAACATTCACCAATGCTTAATCAAATCTTTGCAGCAATTCCTCAATCAGTATGTCAAAGGCAACGACAAAAGAAAAAGAAAAATACTACAAACTATGGACTCCTGTCCAGTGCGCAACTATACTGGAATACAATGACATTCCTTAGCCTGTAGTTCTGGACCTGCTTGCAAAAGCACTTTCCACCATATCAAAATGTTAGCAACCCACCATTCAACGGTCAGAAATCTAGTTTACAAACTGTACTATGCAAAAAGTCCAGCTTTAGCATTCCAACATTTAAATGATATTCTCCTACACGGTACAGCCAAACAAGTGCTTGATGAAATAGAGCACATCCAAAGGTAATATTGTGGAACTGAAGAGCACTTACAAAACTCCAGCATTTTCAGACAACAGTACTGACAACAGTGCAGCTATGAACTTTTTATATCACATATACAGAAAAGAAATATAAAAGTTCAAAAGCACATCTGCTGAAATGCCAAACCAAGTATGTGTGTGTTGTCGTAGAACTTTCTATAGAAAGAGCACCAAAACTATTGATATAATGCAGAAAATAGAAGGCAATGAGGAATCCCAATGGTTTCAATTAGCTCTGTAACTTATAGCTGAAAACAAATACGAAATTACGAACACCTTCATACTGTGCACATACTGCACTGCACAACTTGGCAATAAACAATGGCCTTCATGGGGGGCGTGGCCAGCAGCCGAGCGATGAGGACGTGAGCTCGCTTCGCTCCCGGGCCGCCAGCCAAATCCTGAAACAATCCTGTTTACCTGCAAGACTACAAGTACCCAAAAGTGCCTACTCGATGTGGGAACCTCTACTGGACGTCCCTACCTGTTCCTGGTGAAAATCGGTGCCGCAGATCCCACTTGGCGAGACATTCAAGAAAGCAAGCGTGCGCGCCACAGAGCACACAAAATGAACGCTGCGGACCGCGGATGAACGGAGGCCACCGTGTGTCACCATCGAACCCTGCCCGAATACCGGCGGCTGGTGAGTGCGGTGCTGTGCTGGACCGCACGACAGGCAAAGGACCCTAAATCAGAACCAAGCGAACCCCGGTGCCCCTCCCGGACTGCAGGGAGCGGGACCCTGCTGGGTGCCTCCTGCCGGTGAAACTCGTGGAACCGTGGAAATCACCCTCCAACGGCAAATCGCGAGGCGGAGGGTATACACCCTTGGAAGCGGCGTCAGCGGTTATCATTCACAGGCAGTCAAATCCGCACCAACGTAGCGACGTACGCGCCCGTATACTGCTCCTGCCTGCTGGCACCATCGGAGCGTCCGGAACCGTTGGGGCTCCTCGGACGTTCCACTTAGCGCTGAGCGCCCACCAGACTCCTGAGGTGGCTCCCGTTCGCTATCGGACAGCTACTGCCTCTATCCTGCGGTAAGGAGAAGGGGGGACGGGAAAGCAGGAACTTGCGTGTCTCCCCCTCGCCGCCGGTGGGCCCGCTACAGGGACTCTCCCAACTGCCCCTCCATAACGAAACAGATCCGCCATATTGAGACACACAGATTCCCTGGGATCAACCTACATCCTCACCCCCCCCCCGCTGCCCGGGAGAACACTCGGCAGAACACGGTGGCACACGGTGAAACTGTCTCACGACGCACCTGCCTACGTGGGAACACCGTTACAGCTATGCCAAAGAAGTGCTGGAGGGTGCGGTGTGAAACGCTGTGCAATCCCAAAGCAAAAACTAACTGCGCACTAAACCCTAACACAGTATCCGGCAGATTGCACCCGGACTAGGGGGGAAAGAAGCTCTACGACGGAACAATTGCCTCGGACGTTACCGATTAACGTTATAGACCATGCCAGCTGCTATGGGGAAAGACAAAGTGAAAAAATTGACAAGTCAAAGCAAAATGGACCAATTCACCACGGCCGCAGCAAGCGCACAAGCGGACCATGAACAATCAAACACCATGTTAGAAACAGAACAAGACATATCCCTGAAGGATATCATGGCTGCTATAACAAACTCCAGAACCTCCATGGAACAAAAGATGGATAGCATCAGCACAGACGTCTCGCTCCTCCGTCACGATCTCCAGAAACTGTCCTCCCGCACAGGAGAAGCGGAACAGCGGATTTCTGGGACTGAAGACGGGCTACGCACCATGGAACAAAGGATGGCCGGGGTAGTGGCACGTCTGAAAACACTGGAGGAGAAAGCAGAGGACAGTGAAGGCCGATCAAGACGAAATAACGTTCGCATCCTGGGCGTACCGGAGAAAACGGAAGGCACTTCCATGGAACTGTTCCTTGAACAATGGATAACTGACATGTTTGAACCCCAGACATTCTCGAAGTTCTTTTCAATCGAACGAGCGCACCGTGTGCCCACTGGAAGACCGATACCCGGCGCACCTCCATGCACCATAGTTGCAAAACTGCTGAACTATAGAGATAGAGATGCGTTACTCCAGACGGCGCGAGCCAAAGGCACACTGACCTTCAATGGATCCAAGGTAACATTCTTCCCTGACTACACAAGGGAGGTCCAGAGAGCCAGGCAATCTTTTGATCAGCTCAAGAGACAACTCCAGTCCCTACACGTAAAATACGGCCTGCTCTTTCCGGCCCAGCTCAAGATCTACCACGGCGGGACAACAGTATGCTTCACAGACCCAAAAGAAGCGTGGAACTGGGCAGAGAAACACATTGAAGGCGACTGGAAACTTGCAAACAACAGAACCAGAAACAGAAACCGATGTGAGCCACTAGACAGAAGGCGTCCAGCTCCACAACCTCCGATGCAGGAACCACCACAACAAGAGGAAATGGGCTGAAACAGTGGCACCAACAAGAAATGCTACTCCACCGCGGCCCATTTAACGAACTATCATACCACACTGATGTAAAAAAGGCACGCGGCCCGTGAGGCACGGGAGCACTCACTGCATTGGCCAAAGCCACGCCCTCAGCTCAAGACTTGAGACTCGGAACACCAGACTTGCCTAAGAACAGTAAGTCGAGAGAAAGGTGTAAACAGTTCACATTAAGTTAATCTGGCGGTATAGTTGTTTGACGCCAGTAGAGTTAGGGCGACAGATACTTCATGTTGGGGAGGAGTATAGGGAGGGGGGGCAGGGATTTGTTTCATGTTAGTTATGTTCCAAGACACCACACCATCTATAATGTCAAAAAGCACACCATCCCTAGCACACCAATTGTCACTCCGATCTTGCCAGCAGACCACACAACACAGATGGAAACGCATGTCCTGACAGAAAACCAGCCTGCCCTTAACCTTGGCAGATATTACCATAGCATGAAACACCACAATGCTATCGAGGGCCCGACGCAGACTGTTGTCATCCACACACGTGTCAAATGGCAGGAATCACTAACGTGAACAAAAACAGGACAGTCCGAGTGATGACTTGGAATGTAAATGGGCTTGGCAATTGTATCAAAAGACGTCTAGTACTGCAAACACTGAATAGACATTCCCCGGATGTGGCATTCCGGACGGAGACACATCTAGCCGGTACCAACTGCTCATTCTTTAGACGCACCAACTACAGACTGGCATTCCACGCCGGTTTTACCATGGGGTCACGAGGGGTACTGATCCTAATACATAAAAGACTCCCCTTTGTGCCCGCATCCATTACGCAAGACACGGGAGGGAGGTTTGTACTCACGACAGGTACAATTGGAGAACGCTCGGTGACCATGATGGCGGTGTATGCACCTCCTTAACTACTGACCCCCCTGACTAATGACATTACGCCTCTAATTATGAATAATCTTGCAGACCTTACATTGATTGGGGGAGACTTTAATGAGGTAATGGACGTGGACCTTGATAGAACACATAGAAGATCCAGAAATCCGAACACACGTACAAAACTTGCCACATTCACTAGCGCACTGGGACTGCAAGATGTATGGAGAACGCTGCACCCTGCCACAAGGGAATATTCATACCATTCTGGCGCACATGCCTCGCTGTCTAGGCTGGACGATCTCCTACTGCCACTGAATAACATGCACGAAGTACGTGAGGCACAATTTCTCCCCAGAGGTATATCAGATCATTCCCCACTTGTAATAACACTTAATACCAACAGGTCGATCCCACCACCCAGCTGGCGATTGAACAGCTACTACCTAGGCTTCCCAGAGCTCGTTGAACATATCCAAAAGACCACTGAAGAATATTTTGAGAGGAATACCAACTCAGTGGATAACCCGGTAACACTATGGGAGGCATTCAAGACAGTACTCAGAGGGGAAATAATAGCCTGGACCACAGCCCATAAAAAGAAACAAGCAGAAGCAATACGCCATGCCGAAGCGAAAGTGCGAAAAGCAGAAACCGATCACCTAACCCATGACAACTCGGAAACGCACCGCACACTACAACTGGCGCAGGCGCAACTCCAACACATAGCCCTATACAATGCAAAACAGGCGCACACTACAATGCGCGCAAAGATATACGAAACAGGGGATAAAGCCGGGAAAATGCTGGCATGGCTGGAACGTAGAGACCTGGGCTTCAGCCAAGTCAGGCAACTAACAACAGGAGAATCAGAACCATTAGTGACAGACGTAGACATAGCGGAGGGTTTTGCAAAATACTACACTGAGCTATACAAAGCACCAACCTCACCACCCGTAATGAACATCCTAGAGGAAATTACTCTCCCCACCCTAAACACAGAGCAGTCTACTCTACTAGAACAGGTAATCACTGTAGAGGAATTAACCCAAGCCATGTCAGAACTCCAATCGGGCAAGACCCCGGGCCCGAACGGCTTCCCCATTGAAACATGGAAAAAAATAGGAGCAAATGTAATTTCCCCACACTTACTTCGCTTACTACAACACTCACACTCACAGGGCTGTCTCCCCCCTGACTTAAGGAAAGCCACAATTATAGTCCTGCCCAAAGCAGATAAGCCACCCGACAAATGCAGCTCCTACAGGCCCATTTCTCTCATAAACTGGAGGCCAAAATATTGGCAAAGGTACTAGCCAACCGCCTCCAACAAGTCATACACACACTTATACATCCCGACCAGTGTGGATTCATGCCACAGAGATCCACTAGACAAAACATATATAGGCTGCACACAGCACTGGAGAAGCTATCTGAGATACAGGACCCTCTGGCTTTACTCGCCATAGACTTCGAGAAGGCATTCGACTCAGTCTACTGGGAGGCAATATGGACCATTATGCAACGCATGGGCATAGGACCGCGCTTCATGAGCTGGGTCAAACTACTTTACAAACACCCCGAAGCAGCCACAAAGGTAAATGGACACGTCTCCAATCCCTTCCATCTAGGCAAGGGCACGAGACAGGGTTGTCCCCTGTCCTCCCTAATCTTTGCAATAGCAATTGAGCCCCTAGCAATTCTATTAAGATCTACACAATGATGGAGCGGCTTCAGATGGGCAGACGACTGGGAGGACAGGGTATCCTTATACGCAGACGACTTGTTAGTATATCTGAAAGACCCACGCAAATCCTGCCCCATAGTGACGCGATTATTAATAAAATACGGTGCATTCAGCGGCCTTCGCGTCAACTGGACTAAATACATACTATTCCCACTGAAACAAATAGACAACGCAGTGCCAGATGAGTGCCCATACTATGTGGAAAAGGAGAAATTCAGATACCTAGGCATCCAAATCACAAACAACCTGACAGACTATGTACCCAATAACCTGTACCCAATAATGACGAGATTTAAAGAAGACGTCCGGCACTAACACTACTAGGCAGAGCCGCACTCTTCAAGATGCTGGCGCTCCCCCGCTTCCATTATATACTTCAAAACGCAGCACTATCTATAGCGCCCAACGAATTCCATAAAATAGACCAGACGCTCAGAAAACTGCTATGGAATGGAGGTCACCCTCGCTTAGCATTAACCACACTACAAAGATCTGTATGGGAAGGCGGAATCGGACTGCCCCGATTGCAAACCTATTCCTGGGCTAGTCAGATGGCAATAGTGAACGACAGACTCCACGCGGACATGACATTACCACACAACAGAGAACCAGATCCTAACCGAAATTAATGACCCATACTTAGGTACCTCTACCGGAAAAAAGAACGAGCTACTACCCCATCCATGCTGTCACACATATCCCTAACATGGACAAACATCCACAAATACTTAGGCTGGGACAATAAGCTGACCCCAGCTCAACCGTTGTGGGATAACAAACTACTCCCGGAAGTCAATAAACTTCCAAAATGGCACTCTTGGACCCAAGCGGGCACACTAAAATTGGCGACATAATAAAAGGTAATGAAATAATACCATTTGCGGACCTAATCACCACCTCTGATCTGACGATAAATGAGCAATATCGATACACACAACTCAAACACGCACTACAGACCCATCTCCCTGAGATGATCGACATGCCTGAGTACACCCCTTTAGAACGTAACCTATTCCCGGACATGATTAAACACAAAGTCACATCTACCATGTATAGTGCCATAACATCCTTTGCCACCGGAGAACTAGCGAGCCTGAAAGCTAAATGGGAGGGGGACGTAGGTGATATACTCCCAGAGGAAAGGGTAACTGCCTTGATGTTCCCCAGAGAAACAGCGATCTCCTCCAGGCTAAGATTGATCCAACTTAAAGTACTGCATAGAATATATTACCCGAGGGTGGCACTTTTCAAATGGGGTAAGATCTCCTCTTCAACCTGTTTGAGATGCAAACGAGACGAGGGCACATACTATCACATACTATGGGACTGTACCATAATCCGACAGTACTGGCAGCAGTGCTGCGATGATCTCTCAAGAGTACTGGGTAGAACGATCCATAGAAATGCAAAACTGTTACTACTGGGGATAGATGATGAGGTCGAACTGTCACGCTACGAAAAAGTGCTATTATTCACGACCACTGCGTTAATCAAGAGAAACATAGCGCAACTCTGGGGCTCTGAAACGGCACCAAGCTATGAACAATGGACCACGGACGTGGACATTTGTGTCGCAATGGAAAAGAGAGTCTACACGGCCAGGGGATGTCCTGAGAAAGGCCCAAAAATATGGAATGGCACCCAAGGACATGAACAGAAATTGTAAAATCATACACTACTGGCATAACAAAGACAATTGACAGTGCTAAGAAGCTCTATTGTAATGGGTACGCGGAATGCATTTGTTGGTGGGTGGGGTAGGGACACAACTTTTATCTCGCTGCGCGAGACGTATGTTTTCTTTATGTAAAAAACAATAAAAAATGTTGTATTAAAAAAAAAAAACAATGGCCTTCATGGGCAATTAGTAATAATTTTGAACTATTTCCACTACCAAAAACACTGCATCATCTTAATTTCTATGAGACCATTGTAATCCAAACAGTGCACCCATTTCAAGCAATAATACGACTTCAACCAAAAACTGCAAAATTGCCTCCCACCCAATTACTGAGAGGCATTCATGGGAAAGTAGTTTATTTACCATTAGATCTCAAAGAGAATGTAGACACTCTACGAGTGTAAAGGCCAATACAAGAATCTTTGATTATCTTGGTAAATGGTGTACCTACAAAAGACAAAAAAATGTGGCAGCAACTAGTGGACTTAACCAAAGTTAGGGAAGTATTGCAATACCTTAAAGAAAACAATTAATACTACAAGGAAATAATTGTTCAAGAAAACCTGAGAGAAACAACCGAAATAATTCAGGACTCCTCAACAACTGGCCAATTTGAACGTCTAGATCCTAGTACAGACTCCAATATTTTAGACCACTGTACAATTCACCCACTGCACTCCAAAGACACCATAGACGATATACTAGAAACATATCAAATGCGGCAAGCCAAAGCAGAGCCAATCAGTATATGGGAAAAAAGTGTGGAAGCACTAGCCTTTCCTCTACTCTTACCAACTGGAAAAGGTGGAAGATATGATGAAAGAGGCATATAAATATCAGCATCAGAATACCGCTGTTTATGAATGTATTCTGAAGACCCTAGATTTAGACAAACGTGGAGTACATATCTCACCTGCTCTTTGAAAGTGAACTGGCAACGCTATGTTATGGAGTTGCCCACAAATTAAAAACAGGTTCCCATTTTCAAAACATGTCTGCTACACAGCTACTTCAAAAGGTGCAAGAGAAGGACGAAGTTTTACAGTCAAGTATTACAAATCTCTTGGCAAACATGCGTGGTATGAAAGAGTACTGGTTCTGACAGCACGCAGATGTACGGTGTATGCTACGCAACCTTGGGCCACCAAGATGGTTTGTCACTTTAAGTTGTGCAGAGTATGCATGGGAAGACTTGCACATTTTCCTACGCATAGCAAACAAAAACAAAATAGGTGTAGACATGAAAACACCAGGAGAGCTTTGCTCTCTCGATCCAGTAGATCTTTCACGCTACTTTCATCATCGCTTGCTTGCCATTATGCACTTCATTTGCAATAAAGCACTTCTTCTCCTCGGAGAAGTGGAACACTTCTTTTGGAGAAAAGAATATCAAGCCAGAGGAGCACCACACATCCACATGCTTTTGTGGATTAAAAATGCTCCTACATTTGGTGAGGAGAGTTATGAAACTGTTTTGCAGTTCATTCACAAATATGTCACTTGCAAAATCCCTTTGGGAAGTATACAAAGTGACCTACGAGCACACATTTTGCAATTCCAAAGGCACAAATGTGGCAAGTATTGTCGACGCAAATATGAGAACAGAGGAAAATACTACACCAAATGCTGCTTTGGTTTCCCTAGACCAGTTTCAACAACAGGCCAAGTAAACAGCTTCATGTCTTCGGTTCGACACAGTGTGAAAGGAAAAATCTCCTAAGAACAAATACTGCATAAAAAGGAGCGATGCATCAAGGTACATCAATGATTACAATGCAATTATTGCCCTCCTATGGAATGCCAATGTTGATGTACAGTATATTGCAGACAATTCCACTGCAGTTGCACGATATGTCACCGCCTACTTAACCAAAGCAGAGAAAACAGAGCTCAAAGACCTCTGGATGACATATCCTCTGACAAACCACTGGCACAGAAATTGTACAAATTTGGCATTAAGGAGAATATGGCAGTTACAAAGCCGCTGACCGTTTAACCGGCACCGCCTAATATGGGAAATCTGACAATATAGCGTGGCTAAGCCTTGGCCCTGCTGCATCCAGAGAAAGTGTACTTAAATCGTACAAAGACATACAAACAATAGCCAAAAGCGATCCCAACAGCCAGGCCATTTTGAAGAACAACTTATTGGACACATACTACCTGAACAGGAGTATTACTTTAGAAGCATTGTGCCTGTACCAGATAGCCCAAAACTTTGCATACAAAAACAACATTAAACCAAATGAGGAAAAAGGTACATACAGAGTGGAAAGTCGTGAAGGCAGCGTGGTGAAACTTACCAAACGCAGCCTAATTAATCATATGAAATTGTCAATAAAAGCTCCTCAACACAAAGAACGGTACTACATGGTTCTACTGCAACTTTTCAAACCATGTAGAAAGGAAGAAGATGTATTTGCCACCTACACCTCCTATGAAGATGCTTTCAATGCCACTGAAAGTACAATTACAGATAAAAACTTTACACGGTACAAAACCATATTGGATGGTGAATGCCAACAAGAAGAAGAACTTCAAGCACAACTAAATGTAGACACTTCTGAGAGCAGTGAACCTTCTAAAACAGGTAGCCACGAACCACTTGGACAGCCAGCCACTCATAGCAAATGAGGCAGAGTTAGCCATGACAGAAGTAACCTCCACTATGTTTCAGTATGAGCACTGTACATAAGAGTTGGCAGTACTGAAATCCCAACTAAACAATGAACAGCGTACCATTTTTGTAAAAGTAAGTGAAACCATTGAACATGGTTACAACACGAAAGTAAAACTTGCACCTGTGACAACTACAAACCTGTACTGCTGTATGTAAGTGGCGAAGCTAGGTCAGGTAAAACATTATTAATAAGAATTATCAGTAAATACCTCCAACAATTAACAAACAACACCTTTCTGCTGTTGTAAACGCCCCTACAGGTTTGGCTGCGTACAACATAGGTAGAGTCACTCTACACCGATTGCTACTCCTTCCAGTAGAACACCAAAACCAATTAGAGTACTATAAACCTTCAGCAGAATCTGCTATGGAGCTACGCAGAGTTCTGAAACAAATGAAAATGCTCCTAATAGATGAAGTGAGCATGGTCTGCAACCTAAGGGTGGCTTTGATTCACCTCTGATTGCAAGAGGTCCTCAAAACAGACTACAAAGAACTCTTTGGAGGAAAACATGTGATTGTTTTCAGAGATCTCCTTCAATTAACACCAGTCAAATGTGAACCTATCTTCAAAACCTTCAGACACAAAGAGTGCCGTAAAAGTCTTGGAAGCATCGGGAATGTAAATCTCTGGCAACATTTAAAATACAGAGAACTAACTCAAAACATGCATCAGTCTGCAGACCTTACCTATGCCAACATATTCAAAAATATATGGATTGGTGTACTATCAATGGAGGTTCAGTCTACCTTCAATACTAGACGCATCCATGAGCTGTACGGGTGTAACACATGTGCTACTGATGTCATGGAACAATTAGCTCAGAAAAAAAATATCAGCTGCATGTCCTTAATGCCAACTCTAGCAAGCTGTGGACAATTTAATGCAACAATGCTACAAAAACAACCACTAGTGGAAATTCATTCCACAGACACACTTGACGTACACGGTATGACAATACCCATGTGTCAACAAGGCATAGCACGACTACAAACCTTAGAGAACTCTATCTCCAACACAGCTGGTTTGGAGAAAATGTCAACATTATGTGTCAACTGTAGAGTAATGTTAAAGCGTGACATTGACGTAGTGCAAGTTAATGGAGCACTTGGTACAGTTGTTGGCTTCCAGATATACCCACAGGACAACATCATTCAGTTTGTAAACATGAAGTTTGACAAACTCTCAGAAGTCAAAAATATAGGACGCACAACAGCACAATTCCTTCTTTTCAAAGACATGTATATACGCAGAGAACAGTTTTCTCTGTCACTAGCTTTTGCAGTAACTATTCATAAATCACAAGGTCTAATCTTAGAGCAAGCATTGATTGAAATTGGCAGCACAGTCTTTGAAGAAGGCATGAGTTACATAGCACTGTCATGGCTACGTACACTGAAAGGACTGTATCTAATGAATTTTGATGCAACTGCAGTCAGTGCAGACATTCCTTGCATAATTGTGTACAATAGACTATATGCACTGTACACACCCCATCTGAAAATGTACCCTATTACTCAGAAACTGAAAGGTTTGAAACGAAGGCTCATTCAATCAGAAGTTGTACATGATTTGGCAATAGTACCATCAAATAAATTGAAAGCAACTCATACTACATCAACTATCAAAAGCACATACAAAAGGAGTCAAAAAGACAAACCATACCCAACTCCACTCACAAAAGAAGGCTTTTGCAAAGAAACCTCACACCCTTCTATCAAAGTGCTCAGACACAGAAGTACCTGGACCATTAAAATTTTCCAATACAACAGGTGTTAATTGTTATGCAAACGTAACAATGAATGTTCTATTCAAATGCTCGTCCTTCACAGAAATGCAGTGTCATGATCTCTGCTTCCAAAAGGCCAGGACTTACCCAAATCCCTTGGAAGCAGACCCATAACCCAGGTTCCGAGTGCCAGCCTGTCCCAATTGGGACCTTTTGGACCCTGTCCTTGCGCCAGTGGCGCCAGGCTCATAAATATGCCCAGTCCCAGCGCTGCAAGCGCCGGGCTCATAATGCTTGGGTGGACTTACCTGCAGCAGACCATGCTGCTTACTTACCTGCCAGTTGAACCCCTGATCCTCTTCTGTTTGGGACTACTTTTCCTGTTGGGTGGGACAGGAGCCACTCCCTAGGTTCAGAACACTGGAACTCTTCTGGAAAGCAGGAACTCTTTTCTTACCTAGGCGTGGCAGTGGAAGGAGACACCTAAGCACTACAGGAGGCTATTTAAACCACACCCGATGGATGAATCTTGCTTTGCGTTATTCTGCATCGTCTGCAGCAGAACGCTCATCGTGTCTTCTGCATCTGATCCTGGGCCTAAAGGAAAAAGGCTTACCATCCTGAATCCAGTCTTCAGCAACATCTATAAAGACAAGAAAGAACAGGTTAGCACTACGGTCTTCAGTGACAGCGCATCTCTTACCTGGTCCATCGGCTGTCATCAACGCCTCGCGCAGCATTCCTGCATCTGAAAGACAAAGGCTTACCTACTCTTTACGCGCTCCGGAGGTCATCGCACTGCATTCCGGCATCTGAAAGACAAAAGCTTACCAACTCTTCGCACGCTCCGGAGGCCTTCGGCGCTGCATCCCGCATCTGTAAGACAAAAGAAGGTGCGTTTAAAGACATTGGGTAACGTTAAATACTCACGTGCCATTACTCCATCCACGCCGAACTCAGTGGGCATTCCGGCATCCTTCAGCAGCTCCGAACTGGTACCTGCAAAATAAAAGGACAGTTAGTGCGCATCGTGAAGCAAGCAACAAGCGCTTACTTACGCGCTTCCAGGCGCTTCTATTCCGCATACGGGTCCATCCTCAACTCACTTCAGCCAGTCAACCGCCATCGCCGGAACCCTGCAAAATAAGAGACAGCATTACAAAAGACTTTTAAAGACATTTGAAATATTCGGAACTCACCGTTCGTGAAGTAAACGACGGACAGCAGTCCTCTGAAGTCAAGAGGCCTGCGCTACCTATCCAGTGAAGAAACTGGTTACAGCACCCTGCCCCGAGGCAGATGGAGAGCTCGGCGTTCACTTACCTAAGGTGAGAGCGTTAACCTTTGGGGTTCTACAGGAGAGGAGAAAAGGAAAGAGATAGGGACACCCCAATAACCCCAGTTCAATAATCCCATATTTTCTATCTGCAGACATCTTACTCTTCGAGTCAGGCATACAGTGCACAGAGGTCCAGCCCAAAGAGCCAACCGGGTGCTACACATCACTTTTGAAGATACGGTAGTCGCCCAGTCAAGACCGGCGCCTCTGCGAGAATCAGGTGAGCGTTACAGAACGCAAAGCCTACCGCAAAACTCTCGCCCAGGCGCTATGGAAACCTCGGATACCGACCACCTAGCCCGGTTACTGGGGGAACTAAGGGCAGAAGTGCATGCAGCTCGTCAGGAAACGAATGCTCTAAGAAGGGAACTAATTATTTCCAAGGAGCGAACAGACGATCTTGCTAGACAATTGCTACAGTCACAAGCCGGACAGACCCCGTTACCCGCATCAGGGGCAAATCTTCCTTCAACATCCCCTATGAATCCAGTGCAGATCAACCTACCTGGGAATGTACCTCTGGCTCCGCCCGAACGATTTTCTGGTGACCCAAAGAGGTTTGCAGTATTTATCAATCAGTGCCGGTTGCATTTTTTATGCCGGCCAGCAGCCTTTCCAACTGATCAAGCTAAAGTAGCTTTTGTGCTTTCGTACCTTAGTGGCAATGCGGCAGACTGGTCGATCCCTCTAGTTAATCAAGATGATCCGGTTCTCCATGATTTTAAAGCCTTTCAGCTTAGTATGGAAAAACTGTTTGCAAGACATTCACAGGGGCAGGCCTTGGACAATGAGCTTCTTTCATTGCGACAGGGTAATCAAGACCTTTTGGCTTATATTGCATCTTTCAACAGACTAATAGTGGAAACTCAATTGCCTGAGGACAAAAGGATTACGCTGTTTTATAGAGGTCTACGTGGAGAGCTCAAAGACGTTTTAGCCCAAGTAGTGAATCCCCCACAAGACTGTTCAGATTATATAGACTTAGTCGTTCAAATAGATCACAGACTGCAGAACAGGAAGGCCGATTGTTCCTAGTTTGATGCTCGAGTATTTTCCAAACCACCAACTCCTTCCAAAGGAGTAGACTCCGGGGAACCCATGCAAATAGGGGGCCTGAAAGGACCACTAACACAAAAGGAGCGGGAAAGGAGAAAACAGTTGCAATTATGCCTCTATTGCGGAAACTCAGGGCACTTTCTTCGAGACTGTCCGGTGAAACCAGCCAAGAAGGCGGTAGGAGCTGCAGTTACCAAGGTCACAAACTCTGAGCTGGGAAACAACCTCGCCCGACAAGAATAGAGGTCCTCTTGCCGAGCGTTAAAACCAGTTCCGTGACCTCGCATTTCGTGATACCTATGGTCCTCATTAACCCTGATCATCCCGATCGATTACATGGGATTGAAGCTTACGTCGACAGCGGTGCCATCGGCAATTATGTGGATCAGGAAATGGTTTTGAGGATGAATCTAACTCTTTGTCCCAAGGCTGTAAAGGACGTCATTACTACGGTGGATGGTACGGAGATAGCCTCCGGACCAGTAACGCATACCACTCAAGAAGTGACGCTAGTAAGTCAAGATGGACACCATGAGAAGATCGTGTTCGATGTGATCAAGGCCCCTCAGTTCCAGATTATTCTAGGGATACCTTGGTTAGAGAAACACAATCCTCGGATCGATTGGCGAGCAAGAATGGTTCAGTTCCCAGAATGTGTCTCTACTTGTCACCCTCCACCTGGTGTTGCTCTAGCAGCAATTTCTTCGGAGACTCCCCAGTTACCTCCCGAATACCTAGAATTCCAAGATGTTTTCCGGAAGGATCAGGCTAACTCTCTACCTCCTCATAGGTCCTATGACTGCCAGATAGACCTGATACCTGGATCTACTCCTCCGTGTAGCAGAATTTATGCCCTCACCGAGCCTGAGAACCTTCACCTCCGACAATACCTGGATCAATACCTAGCGAATGGGTTTATTCGTCCTTCTAAGTCCCCTGCTTCTTCAGCTTTGTTCTTCGTTCCAAAAAAAGAAGGGGACTGGCCACCAGGGGGCGCACGGATGGATCCTCCCTCTGTGTGAGCTCCGACACCGTAGGTCCATAAGGCGGATTGAGCCCCCTCCTTGGGACCCCCCCCCACGAACAAAATAGTGGAGCAGTAGTCGGAGGATCACCCCCCCATGCCGGCAAAAAATCCGATCCAAAACGGAGCTCGGAAGGCTGAGATAAGTGCCTTTCAACGCGTGCGACGTGTGACGGCCCCGCGGCGCTCCAGTACCCTGGGCAGCAACGAGTGGCAGGCCTCGGACCTCCGGGACTGGTGGAGCCTCCTCTGCCTATCCCCCTGAGACAGCAGCTTTCTACCCGGGAGGGGCCAGCGGAGACGCCGACGCCACGGGTGCCCGCGCTGAAGGAGGCGACCACTGGGTCACGGGGCGAGCCCGCCTAAGGGAGAAAGGTACGCGGCCGTCCCCCCCCTCCCTACACCCCCTGTGAACAGTGATCACCCCGTGCCCCCCTTCACCCCAGCGGTCGCGGGAAGCTGGAGCTACGCGCCGCCTCTCCTCTCCTCGAGGAACCGCGTATCACGCGAGAGGCCCTGCGGGCGCGGCTCCAGAAACCCGCCAGAGACTCACGCTCGGGGAGGAGTACGCGGAACGAAGAAGAGATCCGCCCACGGACCCATCCACCCCTCAACACTCACCTGACTGTGTGGAAACAGCGCAATCCCCCCAAATAAAGGAAAGGGGAGAGGGGAGAGGGGAGAGGAAAGGAGATAATAAAACACATAGGCCTCAATCATTGGGGCCCCACATACCCACGATTGAATGGATACCCCACCTATAAGACACTGGGCATCAAGGCCATCAATGAGCATATGACCCTCCCCAACGCTTTCCCTTGATTCCTGCCACACCACGAAACACCCAGAAGCGCCGTCAAGGGCTGTCACCCTTATTGCACCGTTACCTCCACCAGCCTTCATCTGCTATTAACCCTGCAACAAGCACCCAAATCAGACGAAGACACCCTTTTGGGGGATACTCCCACCCAAGACGTTGCCGGATACACCACGCCCAGCGCTCGCCTCGCGGAATACCAACAAAGTGGATTGTCCCCTGTGCCTTGGACTTTCAACCTGCTAGGTGGGCACCCACGCTCCGACAAAGAGGGTAAGGCCCCCGACTACGGGGCGTGTGCCTCCTCTGATCTGGGACCCACCCCATGAGCGCAAAAAGTAGGCTCGCCAAATACACCTACGCCCCATCCTCCCCGAATCCTCGACAGAAAGCAACAATGTCAACAGACGCCGCGGAAGCGGGAGCCGCTGCCACCAAAGGGGACATTGCTGCATTGCTAAGTGAGATAAAGTCACTCGGAGCCAACCTAGGCGGTAAAATCGACAGGATCACCCAGAGAATGGACAATTTCGAGGAAAGGTTAGAAGGTGTGGAGAACAATCAGGCCTCGATTGACACCCTTGAAGCCCAAATGGACATGAGGATCCGTAACATCGAACGAAGGGAAGAGGAGATACGCCTCAAAATGGATGATTTGGAAAACAGAGAGAGAAGGAGCAACCTCCGCTTTTTCGGAATTCCGGAATCCGAGGGGGAAACGGAGGACTCACTCAAAACCACAATACACAACATCATAAAGATCTTAATGGCAGACAAGGAGATAGATGAACCTAAAACGGAGCGGATACACAGGGCTGGTGGGCCCCCTGGTGGACCACGCTCTGTCCTAGCAAGGTTTCATCGGTATCAGGACAGGAACAGGATCCTGATGAAGGCCAGATCCGGGGACTCGCTTACACTGGGAGGTGCGCAAATCACCATCTTCCAGGACCTATCCTCACTTACACTGGCACTGAGGCGCCTCTGCAGCCCCCTGACGAAGTGGCTCAAGGAACAGGGCACAAGATACAGGTGGGGATATCCTTTCTCCCTCACATTTGAACACGGTAGCTCGAAGATTGTCCTTCGTTCAGAGCAAGAGATCAAGGACTGCATTGCGGACATCCTCGGAACGGCCCCTAGAGGAGGTGAAAGGGACGGGCATGAACAAGCGGTAATGCAATGGGAACTTCAGGGTCCTAGAAGTAGAAGAAAAAGAGTGAAAGGATCAAGGAAATTCATGCGACCAAACAATACGCCCGAAAATGGAAAATGAAAGAGAATCTCAAGAACCTTGCAAGCTAACTGACTGCAACCCACGCCTGCAAATGTTCGGAAACGATCATCCATCGTCACAGAGGGAGGAGCTCACTTGCTGGACGACGACGCTCGGCCGCAAAACCCCCTCCTGAAGTAGGAGGGAAATGAGCTTCGGAAGAAAAGAGCCGGAGTGCACACGTATCGTTACACCTTTGTTTCCCCTTTTCTTAATGTTATTGTTGAATTAAAGTATGATGGGGGGTGGGGGGACTGGGGGATAAGGGGGCTCAATGGTATGTTATGGTAGTATATCCGAATCGGACCGTGATGTAACGGTCTCCACTGGTGGTCCAATACTGGACTGAACATTTCCACCAAGTCCGAATTGGACGCCGTCAAAGCGCCTAAAATGGCACACTTTCAGTTCTTGGGTTCACTTGAACACCATCAACTCAGGGAGAGGGGGGGAAGGGGGGGAAGGGAAAAGAGGAACTTGAGAACAGTAGCACCAACATCTGAACGAATTTGCTTTACCACCAAAGGCATGGGATGGAAGAATCAAACACCGGTCTGGCCACCTGAAGTGAGCGATCCTCTAAAAGTACCCAACAATGGCGACATCTGATGAACACATGGTGAGAGACTCACTCAGGGTCGGGACTATCAATGTGAAAGGCTTGAACTCCCCGACTAAAAGATCCTTGGTCCTTAGGGAATTTCGTAGATCCAATATTGACATACTCCTCCTGCAGGAGACCAAGTATGCTAGGGGCGAGGAGCGGAGCAACCTGGGGAAGCGAGGAGGCCTCGAGTTTTGGGGTTCGGGCCCACTCAGAAGAGGCGGTGTTGGAATTCTACTCAAGAAAGGAATCAACTTTGAAGTGGATAAAACATGGTCCGACGTCGGGGGCCGTGCCCTGCTCATAACGGGCAAAATAGCAAAATCTCAGGTGACTATTGCCACCGTATACGCACCCAACACTGGTCAGGTTGCATTCCTTGAGAAAACGATCCCTAAAATAATGCTAGAAGCCACAGGGCATATCATCCTGGGAGGAGACTTTAATCAATGGGCTGACCCGCACAAGGATTGGAAGCCAGGCAGACCTGAAGCGAGACAACAAAACAAGAGGGAGCCCACCGAATTGGCTGCAATGATGGCTCTATACGACATGAAGGACGTGTGGAGACTCATGCACCCCACCGAAAGCGGATATACCTTCTACTCAAACCCCCATCACACATTTACACGGATTGACTATATATATCTCTCAAGTGCTCTCACAACCACGACACAGCAATCCGACATAGTCCCAATAACCTGGTCCGACCACGACATGGTTCTGACCGATATCAATTGGGCGGACCTACCTGTCAACGGAGGAAAGTGGCGATGTAACGAGTCTCTTTGGAAAGATCAGGTCTTCAAAACCACCATGGAGACCGAAATTGACGAATATTTTAAAATAAATAATAATGGGGAGGTCTCCAAACAAATGGTATGGGAGGCAGGGAAGGCCACATGGAGAGGCATTCTGATCCGAGAGGGGTCCTCCAAAAAAAGGGAGCGGAAGATTATAGAACATAGGCTACGGACCGAAATATGTCAATTGGAGGGTGAGATAAGGGAAGACCCAGAGGTAGACCCAGACAGAATGAAAATAGCCCAACAGAAAAGGGAAGAACTTAGGCTGTTAGAGCGCGACCAAGTAGTACGCAAACTGCAGTTTTTAAAACAGAAATTTTACGAAAAAGGAGACAAGGCCGATGCTCTATTAGCTGCCAGGCTCAGAGAACAAAGGACAGAGCGCAGGGTGACCAAAATACTGGATGACTCTGTCCCCCTTTCCCAGACCCCCCAGACTATCCCGGAATCCTTTGCCAATTTTTATGAGAAACTCTACACCTCCGAAATAACCCCTGGCCAGTTAGACATAACCGCTTACTTATCCCCGATCACTATGCCTACAATAACGCATGCTGACACCGATCTCCTCGACTCCCCCATTAGTGAACAGGAGATCCATGATGCAATTAAAAGGTTTACGCTCGGCAAGTCCCCAGGGGAGGATGGTTACACTGCTGGGTTTTATAAAACTTTCAGCAACCAACTAACACCCTTCCTAACGGAACTATTTAATGAAATCATAGAAACAGGTGTGGCTCCAGCCTCCTTTAAAAGAGCACTTATAACAGTGATCCCCAAGGAAGGGAGAGACCCCAAGTGCTGTGGATCATACCGTCCCATTTCCCTCCTCAATCTCGACGCCAAAATCTATGCTCGGGTAATAGCTGCCAGACTGGAAACGCTAATGCCCCGCCTGATCCACCCGGACCAGGTCGGGTTTATACTGGGGAGACAGGGAGCTGATTCTATGCGCAAAACACTACACCTCATACACACGGCCCATGACCTCCCTGGCGACCCTGTCCTACTATCGATTGATGCCGAGAAGGCCTTTGATAGAGTGGAGTGGGATTTTCTGGGAGCGGTCCTGCAGAAAGTGGGAATAGGCCCGAGAACTAGAAAGGGAATACGAGCATTATACACATCCCCCATGGCAGCGATATTCGTTAACGGGGAATACTCCAGGTGGTTCGAACTGCATCGCGGGACTAGACAGGGATGCCCCCTCTCCGCAATTCTGTTTGCACTCTCACTAGAACCCCTGGCACAAAAGATGAGAGCGGACCCTTTCATAGAGGGGATGCGGCTAGGGCCAACAGAGTACAAAGCCGCCCTCTATGCAGATGACATTCTCCTCCACATAACTAACCCCACAGAGTCCATCCCTCATGCCCTCAAATTAATGGATGAATATGGCCAATTCGCTGGGTTTAAGGTAAATAGGACCAAGTCCATTTTGTTCCCCCTTCAGGGAACCGCAGAAGTTAATGACGCCAAGTTCCTCCCGTTTGGCCTCAAGCTCGAACATGCCACACTACAATATCTGGGCATACAGATCACCAAAACCCTGGACGATCTTTTCAAAGCCAATTTTCCTCCGCTCCTCCAGCGATTCGCAGCCGACCTCAAAAAATGGGAGAAGCTCACGATCTCCTTGCTTGGACGAATCAATGCAGTTAAGATGGTATGCCTTCCCCGTTTCCTGTACCCATTCCAAATGCTACCGGTTGAGATACCCAAAGAGTTTTTTATTGAAACCAAAAAGATCATGGTAAGATTCATATGGCAGGGGAAGAAACCAAGAATCCCATACAACACACTAACGCTCCCCAAGGACAAGGGAGGAGTCGGGCTTCCTGACCTGAGAACCTACTACAAAGCTGCTCAGCTGCGTGTCCTGATCCCACACCTTAGAGACCATACTAACCTCCAATGGGTCCAAATGGACAATCATTATCTGTCTCCTGCCACAGTATCGGAATGGCTCTGGACCCCGCACAAAAGGGTTCAACGGAAAACCAAGGGCCACCCTATCCTAAGCACTATATGGAGTATTTGGCGCATAGGCAAAGAAATGCGCAAAATCACCACCTGGCCATCCCCGCTCAGCCACTTATGGTCGTCTGGCATAAACAACCATATACCTGATGTGGGCAGATTCCAAACATGGTACGAGGTAGGCCTGGAGAAAGTAGGACAGCTACAGAAAAAAGACGCGTTTATCACTTTACCAGATCTAACGGAAGCGCTGGGTATAGGCACCCTATCTACATTCCAGTAAATCCAACTGAACGGGGTCTTAACGAAGGCAGAATGGAGAGACAAACTAAACAGAGATCTCACCCCATTTGAGAAAATCCTGGACTCTAAATCCGAGATGAAAGGCCTCATATCCGCAATGTACCAAGAATTAATAGCGGCGGGAAACGGTTCAACGGAACCCCTGCGGAAGAGATGGGAAAAAGACTTTGGGGAAGAAATGCATTCCAACCTATGGGAAACAATGTGTAAGGCAGCCTCCAAAACGTCCATATCAAGTCAATACAAGCTTCATGCCATCAAACTGCTACACAGATGGCAATACGACCCCCTTGGACTTTCCAAAATGTCCCAAACAATGAGTCCAACATGTTGGAGGGAATGCGGAGAAATAGCCAATTACTGGCACATGTGGTGGGGCTGCCAACACATCAAAGTATTCTGGAACGAGGTCCTGGGGTGGATTAAAGAAATAGAAGGTATCCAAAGAGACCCCGATCCCTACCTAATACTGTTTGGCCTCGAAAAAGATGAAGATGAATGGACCAGAGTGAAAGGCTTGACCCCCTATTTACTGCTCGCAGCCAGGGCCCTCTTAGTGATTAAATGGAAATCAGCAAAGTCACCTGGTAAGAGGGAATGGATCGCCCTAGCCACAAACATCTATTTAATGGAGACAATAACCGCCTCCCTGCACGGCAAAGCCGCCCAATGCGAAGCTCTATGGATGGACTTTAAAAATAAATATCTCATAATAGACTCTGGGCTCCAAGCGGAGGAATCTATCGGACCCTGATGAAAGGGCAACACTCGACAGAAAACAATGGAAGAGACTCTGCAATAAGAAGCACCTGACCGACCACGCAATGGACCTCTGAATAAAACACTTTGGAAATCCCCATGCCTTCACAAACTTCAATGGATGTGTGCTCAATCAAGAAAGGGAGGAGGGAGAAGGGTAGGGTTCATTAGACTAAGATGGATATACTCTGAGGTACCCAATGTAACATATGCTGCATAACCATGCTTGTTCTTCTTTTAACAACAAATATATCTTCCTTGTTCTGCAAACATATGCTTACTATGGTGAAACACGTAACATGTATTCCATCTTGTTTGTTCCTTTGTTAAAACCAATAAAACCAAATTTAAAAAAAAAAAAAAAAAAAGGGACCTTAGAACTTGTATAGATTACCGCGCCTTGAACCAGATCACCGTTAAGAATAGATATCCGTTACCTTTAATCCCTGAACTCCTGGACCAAGTCAGAAGAGCATGCATATATACAAAGCTGGATCTTAGAGGAGCCTACCACTTGGTACGAGTAAAAGAGGGCGATGAATGGAAGACGGCCTTCCGCACCAAGTATGGGCTATTTGAATATCAGGTCATGCCCTTCAGACTTTGCAATGCCCCGGCCGCCTTTCAATATTTTATGAACGATGTCCTCAGAGAACTCATAGATGTATGTGTTGTCGTTTACATTGACGACATCTTCGTTTATTCTTCATCGGAATCTGAACATCGGAAACACGTGAAAATGGTCCTCGAGAGGTTGCGTCAACACAGACTTTTCGCTAAGTTGGAAAAATGTGTTTTCAACGTGACTGAAGTTGAATTCTTGGGATTCATATTATCACCTAGCGGAGTGCGTATGGATTCAAGGAAGGTCGATGCAATTCTCAAATGGCCATCACCATCCTCGGTAAAAGGGGTTCAAAGCATGTTAGGCTTCGCCAACTTTTACCGCAGGTTTATCCCCGAATTCTCTCGAATAGTCCAGCCCATCACCGCCTTGTTAAAGAAAAACAAACGTTTTGAATGGTCTACCGAGGCGGAACAAGCTTTCCAGAATTTGAAGACAAAATTTATCTCTGCACCAATTCTAAAACATCCTCGCCCCGAACTCCCCTACATCGTTGAAACGGATGCTTCGAGCCTTGCCATGGGGGCAGTTCTATCACAGAAGGACCCAGTAACCAATCAGTTACATCCCGTGGCATTCTGGTCTCGCAAATTCTCGCCTCCTGAGATCAATTACACTATTACTGATAAGGAACTTCTGGCTATCAAGTCTGCCTTTAAGGCTTGGCGGCATTATCTTCTGGGGGCCCGACACACCGTTACTGTGATTACGGATCACCGAAACCTGCAATATTTGAAAACCGCAAAAGCCCAATCCTCTAGACAACTCCGTTGGGCACTATTCTTTGCCGAGTTTGACTTCACAATTACCTATCGACCTGGTACAAAAAACGGTAAAGCTGATGCCCTTTCTCGGATGGGAGTGGAGGAACACTTGACCAACCCTAAACCTGTACCTATCATTCCCGAACAAAGAATTCTGGGTGTAATAACCACACAATCTATAGAGGAAATTAAGGATAAAACCAGGCAACTTATAACTCCAGCAGAAATACAGAATTGGCATCTGCAGGGAAAGGACTTTGCAGTAAAGGACAACTTATTGTATTTCCAAGAACGATTATACCTGCCCAGCACAGATTTACAGAAAAAGGTGATCTCTTGTTATCACGAGTCTTTAATGGAAGGACATCCCGGTATGGCCAAAACCTCAGAAAAGATCAAGCGCTACTTCTGGTGCCCGTCTTGGAAAAAAGATATCAGAGACTTTATAATGTCCTGAGGAGTATGCGCCCAAAACAAGAGTCAAAAGGAAAGACCAGCCGGCCTCTTACGCCCTATTGACATCCCACCTCGCCCTTGGCATACGCTTTCTATGGACTTCATCACCGACCTACCTCCATGCTCCGGATACAATACGATCCTGGTAATCGTGGACTTAGTCTCCAAGATGGCGCATTTCATTCCACTCAAAGGCTTGCCAACAGCAACAACTCTGGCCCGAGAATTTCTCGAAAACATCGTCCGACTGCACGGTTTTCCTTCAGTGCTAATTTCGGATCGAGGTAGTCAATTTATTTCTCATTTTTGGCGAAGTTGTTGTCGGTCGGCTCAAATTGATGTGAGATTATCGACCAGTCACCACCCTCAAACCGACGGACAAACCGAGAGGACCAATCAAACTCTGGAACAGTATTTACGCTGCATGCTGCAACAAACTGAAAAAACTTGGAAAGATATCCTTTGGATAGCCGAATATGCCTACAACAACTCTGTCCACTCAGGAACTGGGAAAACCCCGTTTTTTCTTTTATACGGCTGTCACCCTCGAACCTCAGAGTTGGATCCACCCCAAGATCTTGGAACACCAGCAGTAGACTACCTGCACTCTACAATCACCCAAGCTTTTAAGGAAGCCGTTTCTCACCTTCAAAGGGCTAAGGAACAATACAAGAAAGGAGCAGATCAACATCGGAAGGAAGCCCCCCAATATCAAGTAGGAGATCAAGTCTGGTTATCCACCAAATATCTACCTCTAAAAGGACCACGCACATTCAACCCAAGATACCTTGGTCCCTATTCCATCACTACCATAGTAAACCCAGTAGCGGTCAAGTTGGACTTGCCCCCTCACATGAAGATACATCCGGTCTTCCACGTCTCTCTTTTAAAACCCGTGCAACCTCAAACCCGACTAACTAAATCCCCAAAACCTATCCTAATTGATGGAGAACTCGAGTTTGAAGTCAAAAGCATCCTGGACTCCAAGATCTCCAAATCTAAGCTATTTTACCTAATTGACTGGAAAGGCTACGGCCCTCAAGAAAGATCCTGGGAACCTGCAGAATATGTCCACGCTCCTCGTCTAATCAAAAGATTTCATCAAACATTTCCTGACAAGCCAAAACCCCTGGGGAAGCCCGGTTTGGGAGGGGCCTTGAGGGGGGGTACTGTCATGATCTCTGCTTCCAAAAGGCCAGGACTTACCCAACTCCCTTGGAAGCAGACCCATAACCCAGGTTCCGAGTGCCAGCCGGTCCCAATTGGGACCTTTTGGACCCTGTCCTGGCGCCAGTGGCGCCAGGCTCATAAATATGCCCAGTCCCAGCGCTGCAAGCGCCGGGCTCATAATGCTTGGGTGGACTTACCTGCAGCAGACCATGCTGCTTACTTACCTGCCAGTTGAACCCCTGATCCTTTTCTGTTGGGGACTACTTTTCCTGTTGGGTGGGGCAGGAGCCACTCCCTAGGTTCCGAACACTGGAACTCTTCTGGAAAGCAGGAACTCTTTTCTTACCTAGGCGTGGCTGTGGAAGGAGACACCTAAGCACTACAGGAGGCTATTTAAACCACACCCGATGGATGAATCTTGCTTTGCGTTATTCTGCATCCTCTGCAGCAGAACGCACATCGTGTCTTCTGCATCTGATCCTGGGCCTAAAGGAAAAAGGCTTACCATCCTGAATCCAGTCTTCAGCAACATCTATAAAGACAAGAAAGAACAGGTTAGCACTACTGTCTTCAGTGACAGCACATCTCTTACCTGGTCCATCGGCTGTCATCAACGCCTCGCACAGCATTCCTGCATCTGAAAGACAAAGGCTTACCTACTCTTTACGCGCTCCGGAGGTCAACGCACTGCATTCCGGCATCTGAAAGACAAAAGCTTACCAACTCTTCGCACGCTCCGGAGGCCTTCGGCGCTGCATCCCGCATCTGTAAGACAAAAGAAGGTGCGTTTAAAGACATTGGGTAACGTTAAATACTCACGTGCCATTACTCCATCCACGCCGAACTCAGTGGGCATTCCGGCATCCTTCAGCAGCTCCGAACTGGTACCTGCAAAATAAAAGGACAGTTAGTGCGCATCGTGAAGCAAGCAACAAGCGCTTACTTACGCGCTTCCAGGCGCTTCTATTCCGCATACGGGTCCATCCTCAACTCACTTCAGCCAGTCAACCGCCATCGCCGGAACCCTGCAAAATAAGAGACAGCATTACAAAAGACTTTTAAAGACATTTGAAATATTCGGAACTCACCGTTCGTGAAGTAAACGACGGACAGCAGTCCTCTGAAGTCAAGAGGCCTGCGCTACCTATCCAGTGAAGAAACTGGTTACAGCACCCTGCCCTGAGGCAGATGGAGAGCTCGGCGTTCACTTACCTAAGGTGAGAGCGTTAACCTTTGGGGTTCTACAGGAGAGGAGAAAAGGAAAGAGATAGGGACACCCCAATAACCCCAGTTCATTAATCCCATATTTTCTATCTGCAGACATCTTACTCTTCGAGTCAGGCATACAGTGCACAGAGGTCCAGCCCAAAGAGCCAACCGGGTGCTACACATCACTTTTGAAGATACGGTAGTCGCCCAGTCAAGACCGGTGCCTCTGCGAGAATCAGGTGAGCGTTACATGCACTAAGTAATCCTGACACCATTTACAGTGTCTCAGGAATAAGGCAAGAAGGCAAGAATTGGACTACAGTGCTGGAATGGTGAAATTCACTTTAAACCAACAAGAAGATCCACAGGAATTTCTAATGTATTTACTACAAATACTGGAAAGGAAAAACATACTCATAAATGAAATCTTTCACATTTTCTACATGTGGAAACATACATGCACTCTGTGCAACCATGTCATTCAGGAACAAGTCCCTAACAAATGCTTCGTGTATGTATCAATACCTAACTGTGACTCCATTCCATTTCAACAACTGGTGGAAAATGCAAACCATAGCATGTTGTGTACGTTGTGCAATTCTGATAATCGTTCGACGCTACATATACACTAACATAGCCAATATGTAATATTAATGCTCTTAAAATACAATGCCTATGGAATCAAAAAACAGCTGCAATCTTGCTGCCTTCACACCAGGACAGGTATCACTTGCCAAGAAAACATTCACAACAGTAGCCATAATCTACCACGCAGGCAACTCAATCAATGGAGGCCACTATACTGCATACATTAGAAAGCAATGATCATGGTGGGAGTGCAATGATACTTCCATCAGTCCAAAGCAGAGATTACCTGCAAATCTTGCAAATGTCTACCTAATATTCTTGAAGTCAAAATGTACTCATTAATGGGCAAACCTACTATATCTTACTCCCCAGCACCAACCAGTATCTTTGTAAGTGGACAAAAAAATGTTTCCCTTCCACACTGTCGACCTAAAGCAACTAAGCATACTACAAGCATTGACTAAATGCACAAAAGTGTGTGTTGGGCATTTCTATCCCCAATGAACCCAATGAATACACTCACACAAACAATACATGTACACAAATCACAGTAGCAGTATTTTCCACAGGATACGTAGAGAGGAAAGTGCTAAGCATGAGTGTTCAATACTATCCTCAATAACCTCTGAAACCACCACATACACAAATCAGTCACCAGCTCTCCAAGAATAGTCATACAACTTCAAGACATATGTATGGACCTATCATCACGTAACTCCATAATGGTACACTACCACTTCAGAATGTACACAGATGTCCAAGTAGCAACAGGAATGCACAACCTTCTAAACGTACCCTTTGCAAATGAGACACTGTAAACAGTTAGAATACACCACCTGGTATCTAACTGCAACCAGAATACAAAAATGTTATTTGCAGCACTCATACAACCCAACTCAATCTTCAAAGACTATTGTGCTACAAACATATTGTAAAACACTTCCAAAGCATGAGCAGTTACAGTACGAACCTACTATCAGAATTCTGCACTAGAACAATACAATGCCACAATGCTTGCAAACCACCAACAGCAAACAAACGCATACAGAAACAGTGGTACAAAAAGGAAGCAGGTAAAGATTTACAAAATACCGCCTGCTATACAACACCACCCATCCTACCAACATTTATAGGCCACAAATCGTAAACCCTTACATTTCCTCCTACTTCAAGAGTACATTTTAACTGTTGTAACCACTCCAAATATGACTATCATTCATTGTGCACCATAGTAGCAAAGACATTTGAAAGTTTTTTTTTAATCCAGCATGGATGTTTTTCCCTCATAGACCCAATGATTATGCAAAGGAACACAGGAACTGCGCTCATTGCACAGTACACTGGTTCAAAGAATAGTACTTAGGAAGTACTAGTTATGAGGGTCCACAAAGTAAAACATGTATGCTATGTAGTGGACTGCAAACCAACGAACTAACTGTTCTAACATGTTCTGTTCTCTTTTCCCACAGATAATGCAGCAACCAGGACCACAACATTTCACACTCGATACACAAAACACAGTACAGGCCCTCCTCAATCCAAACAGTAAGTCTGCAACGATTGCTATTATTCTTCTCTACAGTGCAATGTGTGCATTTATTTCTGCTATACACATAGCAATACCACCATTTGCGATGCACACCTATATTACACTATGCAGCTTGCGCCTACACCCTACAGACTTCATTACACCCTGTACAGTGTAGGGCCTCCAGCCATGCACTCAACATTCTATACCCTGCCAACAATTTCCGCTGCACTGTACAACTATGCATACAAAAATCTATCCACGTACCACTAACCCCACACATAAGACACCCACCTACCCCTTAGCAACTGCAGTTGACATTAGCTGCCATTTCTTCCACACAATACAAAAGCGGTTTCCTACACTGGTCGCCTAAGCCTATAATAAGTGAACACACTGAATGCACAACACTACAGTAACCTACCTGACAATCGGCACAATCACAACCATACAACTTGATGAATGCATCCATACATCTTACGTAACTGTCGTAACTGCTGCAACATTAGGCTCCTTGCTTTCCACTGGCACCGTGTAGACCATTAGGTCATTTTCATTGTTAGGTAAACCATTTCAAAAAAAGGTATCCAGCACATATTTCAGTGCAGCGCATAGGTCATAGCTCGGCAACCATGTTGCAACCATTGCGTTACTGCTGAAGTTTTCAAACTTCTGTTTCCCTTTCTTATTGTGTAAAGGAAACACCATTTGAACACCATAACCCCCTTACACTGTTTGATGACCGTACAAATTAACTAATTTTCCTTGCTGAATGGCAGCCCCAAACAGGTTCGTGCTGCACAACACCAAACTGCGTATGATGTGCCACCCACCCACGTATTCCGAGGCAGCGAACACACAGTCTGCCATCGTCCACCGTTGCCTCGTAACACACTGCACATATAACTGGTACTTAGGCACTGTAAAAGCATATTTAATGTATGTTGCCATCTGTGCATTCACAGCACCATGTGTACGGCACCATCATCTCTACTTGTACGTCGTACTACCTTAATGACACTGCCAACATTCGTAAATGCATGCTACAATCGAAACACGTTGCTGGCTGATTCCTTTTTTTCCCAGCATCATCTCCGGAAAGAGAAACATAACATACCTCTCCTGGAACAGGACACATGCTCATTGTAAAACAGCCTTGAGGGGAAATCATGTTTAGCTCCAAGGTCAGATATATTATGGAAGTATAGCAGAAAAGGAAACAAAGCTTACACTGCAGTTGCTCTGCCCATGGAGGATAGCCCAGTGGCAACGTGCTCGCCTTGGAAGCAAGGCGACACGAAGCAACACAGGTTTGATCCCTGGGTCCGCGCTTAGAAACCCCTGGGTATTTAAGCACGTTATAAATATGCAACTAAGACAACAACAACAAAAAAAATATTTTCTAACAGTGCCTCGATGCCTCTGGGCTGTGTGAGCACTTTAAAAATGCAAATAAATAAAATAAATAAATGTGCCCCAAAGGCAGTCTGCAACGATCCCATACTTCGTACACTGCCATTTCTTGCCCACCCAATACAAGCTTGGAATTTGCCAAAGCTATGTAAGTACAACTTTACATCACATGTGTATTACGAATAAAAAGTATTAAGCTGCTCTTCTGTATGCATATTTATAAATTTACTCTACCGCACACTTTCTCTCTGTACTTTTTACGGAACTTTGTGACAGCAGTAAGGACGTGCCATTACAGTGCCATGTGTCCACCATTCCCCGTAAATTGCAACTGTGATTGTACTTCCGTTTGCTACCATTCTGCCCCAACCGTGCAAATGCAGACATAAAGGGCAAGACGAAAAGGGAAAGCAAGTTGTGCACTAAAACAACACGCTTTCTGCCCACTCGTGCAGTGCTACATTCCCTATTTTGCCCTTTCTATGCCCTTTGACACAATTACTAGGTCTACGCAACGTCAGTGTACTGAACGTTATAACAGCCACAGGTGCATGCAGTGGTCAACCGGCACACAAACATCGACAGCTCACATTTCATTGACGCACTTCTTAGCAAAGCAACTCCTTCATTCTCCAGAAATCCGAGGTGACCCCCATGAGAGTTCTTGTTTTCTTACTTTCTTAGCAGACAGACAGACACATTGTGCCGGGGGTCGAACAACACTCGCTACCACTGTATGTTTTGTGAAAAGGAACCACAACAAAAGAGCATCTGGTGTCAACGTTTCCAAGTTTATTTTACTTGTGTGGAGCCGTACAATCACAGTATCACCTACAAAACAGAGAGCAAGACAGTAGGGTAACATATGACGCTACTCACTAACACACAGTACATGGTCCATGAGGCAGCCAACTATCATGACATCCTTCCCACAAACTCTTGCCCTGTACGCTGCCACTAATACCGGCTACTTACATCTACTCTTATTCCTCTTTCTTCTCAGATATCTTGCACCTTACTGCGCGTGCCACTCCTTCCACATTCCAATAGACGGGTGGTGGACAAAGCACTGTGAGATTACCATAAGCGATTTCTTTTCCGTCGTCATTAGCTAGGCCAACCGATATGGGCCGGTATGTCCATTTGCGGTTCCTGCAATACGAACCAACCTGCAAATCTTTATGCTGTAAGGCATCCCAGAGGCACCAGCTGCTACCTTGTCTACCTTTCAAAGAAAATGTGTTGTTCCACACGGCCCACCAAGCACCACTAAGTACTCCTTTTCCCACTTACCTAGACGAGAACAGAAGTACAGAAGTACACAAATGGCATTGGTCACTGAATTTTGTTGGCAAAATAAAAGAGGGGTGAATGCAGCCACCTTACACGTTGTCGTTAACATTCTGTAGCAAAATAAAGCACTTCCAACAATTCACTGTGGTGTTACTAAAATATGGGAATGTTCTGGAACCGTATGCTCTGTGTGCGCATGTCTGCTTTTGCTTTTGTTTATGTTGTTCCTTTCCGGAGCTAGGTGCTCACATGACAGAGTGCGCTACGCTTGGCACGCCCATAAAGAAAATACCTGGAGTGCACTCCGTGAGGAACGACTGTCCACAAATGAAGTCAGTGACGCCAGTGACTGCTGCAATGGTGTATTCCGCACACACGTATAGGTAATGGAAGCGATGGACACATTACAATTTTACACAGTAGAAACGCCAACCGCGTTCGTTAGCCATCTCAACAAGTACGCAAAACAAAGCTAACAGTCAGATGGCCTGCTGTCCTGTATTTGGCTGCACTTAACGTCGTTGATAATGTTGTTGGATGCAAATGTATGTGGGTTGGCCTATACATTATTCATACTTTACATGTGTAATGCTTATTAACTTGTGTCATGTCGCAATATATTCCTTCACTCTCAAAGCACAGGGTATTATGAGAGGCACACCATATGAAACATACATGGTGGCAACTCAGTCCCTGAATGGCAACAAGGCCAATGGCGCACACCATAGGCAAGTGCAGGCACTTCAAGCTACCTCTACTGGTGTACCAACTGCAAAATGTCCTCCACAACCATACTGCAATAGTGAGCACCCACAGGAGACATACATATTTCCAAGAGTGTACGCTGGAGTTACATATCAGTACAAGAACGGACCTGAAGAAGGCAACATTCTAAAACCTACTTCCAACCACTGGCCAGCCTGTTAGGTCCAAGGGCCCAAGCTATGCACACAAGCCAGTAGGGTTTTTGGAGGCACAACACAACATAGCGCACCGACTGGAAATATCCTCATATTGTCTGCAATGCACTGCCCATCCCCAATGGAGTCTGCCTGCACTTACCAAAAAAGGATAGTCGCCTCTACAGCTGCCGCCAATTAAGTATATGTGAGTACCTGCGTGAAAAGTCCATATCGCAAAACTGTGATGGTAGAAAATGTGTTCCATGTGCCAATGTCTGCCTGGCCTCCCTGAAGCATGGCTGTGGCCAAGCCCTAGGCTCCAGGGTACATGCGGAGGCTGACGGCCTCTGCCCATGCACCCAAGAGCCTACTCCTTCAACACACCCACTGCACACAAGCCAGTAGGTTTTTGAGTACCTGCGTAAAAAGTCTGTATCGCAAAACTGTGATGGTATAAAATTCCTTCCATGTGTCAATGTCTGCCTGGCCTCCCTGAAGAAAGGCTGTGGCCAAGCCCTAGGCTGCTGGATACATGCAGAGGCCTATGGCCTCTGCCCACGCACCCAAGAGCCTACTCCTTCAACACACCCACTAGAAGCCAAGAGAGGCGTGCATGCTACCATGTGGCCATGTAGCTTTCCTGACTACCGGTACGTAAGGGTACACTAACAGACTCAAACAAGGCAACATTCTCCAACCTACTTCCAAACAGTGGCCACACTGTTAGGTGCAAGGGCCCTAGCCATGCACATAAGCCAGTATGCCTTTGCAGGCACAACACAGCATAATACATCGACTGCAAATACCCTCATATTGCCTCCAATGCACTCCCCATCCCCAATGGAGTCTACCTGCACTCACCAAAAAATGATAGCTGCATGTGCAGGTACCCACCAATGAAGTATAAGTGAGTAGCTGCGTAAAAGGTTCATATCGCAAAACTGTGATGGTAAAAAATCCTATTGCCCTCCCTGAAGCAAGGCTGTGGCCAAGCCCTAGCCTCTTGGGTTCATGCGGCGGCCTACGGCCTCCGTCCATGCCTCCAAGTGCCTAGTCCTAGTAAACACCCACTGCACGGCAACAGAGGCATGCATGGGAACACGTGGCAACAGAGCCTTCCTGACTACAGGTATGTATGGGTACACTGACGGACCCAAACAAGACGACATTCTCACACCTACTTCCAACCAGTGCCCACACTGTTAGGGCCAAGGGCCGTAGCCATGCAAACAAGCCAGTAAGGGCTTTGCAATCAAAACACAACATAGTACACCGACGGCAAATATCCTCATATTATCTCCAATGCACTCCCCATCCCCAATGAAGTCTCCCTGCACTGACCAAAATAATATAGTTTCCTGTGCACTATAACCACCAATGCAGTATAGGTCAGTAGCTGCGTGAATGGTCCATATGGCAAAAGTGTGCTGGTAAAAAATCCTTCTAGGTCTCCGCCAATGTACCCAAAAGCCTAGTCCTTGCACATCCACTAGAAGGCAATAGCGCGTACACTACCGGATCGACACATGACAACTTCCTCACACCTACTTCCATATGAGTACACTAACAGACCCACATATCACAACTTCCTCACACCAACTTCCAACCACTGCCTGCACTGTTAGGTGCAAGGCCCCTAACCATGCACACAAGCCAGTAGGGACTTTGCAGGCACAACACAACATAGTACACTAAATGGAAATGTCCTCATAGTATATCCAATGCACTCCCCATCCTCACTGCAGCATGCCTGCACTGACCAAAATATGATAGTCGCCTGTGCAAGCACCCGCCAGTAAAGTATATGCGAGTAGCTGCGTGCATGGAAGCATTGCATTGCGGGGGTGGTGCCCAAGCCCTAGGCTCTTGGGTACAAGGGGAGGTCGGCTGCCTCTGCTCAGGCACTGAAAAGCCTACGGCTTACCCACAACCACTACAAGGCAAGACAGCCAAGCATGGGAACATTTCACCACAAGCCCACCGCCATAAAACAATGCAAACAAACAAAGTCACCATAACGACCGGCAGCCCTAGGCTACAGCACAAAACATGGGCAATTTCTTCGCTTTGCCCTCTTTCACACCACCCGAGCCTGCAAACCATTTTTTGCAACCCCTTCTGGCACAGCACTATCCACCGATAAACCATTTCCCAAAACCTTTGACGCACAGCATGCTTCCCTCCTGCCAACCACCAGTCGTGTCCAATGTTTGCGGACACCACGGCGTATCGCAGGCCAAAGAGAATTAGGTCTGCGGAGCGAACATGGAAATGGGTCCACGGAGCGGACTCAGATATCACTAATTTTTTGGGACGTACATTTCAGTTCTATGCAACAAAAGTACTGGTCCGATTTCCACCAAACGCACAAAAGCACGCTTTATTACCGAAGCCCCTGCTCCTGCCGCAAATTTGGTGCAAATCTGTCCAGCCGTTATGGCTGTAGCCATGCGCAACGTTTTTGCCCATTCAGTCTATGGAAAAATAAAATTGGGACCCCCCTATAACTTTGCCCCCCCCGCACAAATCCTCAATCAACTTGACGAAAAAATTCTGAGCCGGCCATATATTTTTTTGCAAAGTTTGGTGAGGATTCCTCCAGGGGGAGCGAAGTTATGAGCTGCCGAAAAAGTGCTCTTCCTATGAGTTTAGCAACTTAACCATAACTACACGCCCGCTACCGTGGGCCGTGTAATACAACAGGGAGTAATTTACTTGGTGATGTTGTAAAATTAAAAAAAAATAAAAAGAAAATGTGTTGTCGTATACACATTGCAAGTTGTTGTTGTTGTAAATTCTTTGTAAATCTTTTGGGAAAAATGTCTATAAAAAGTACTGAAACTTGTTTTTTTTTTAATCTTCTATTAGAGAGATAACATTGTTAAATTCCAGCCTGGAGAGGACCCCGAGGACCTGGAAGGGAAGGAAGAAAGGGGGTGCTGTGCCACACTCTCCAATGCAAAAATGCAAGGGGATACCAGAGTGCCTGCTCCCAAAAGAAGGAAGGAAAGGGGTGCCATACCATACCCCCCAACACAGAGATAGAAGGGGATACTGGAGAGCCCACTCCATGAGGAAGGAAAATTACGCAGAAGGAAACCCCACTCTGCCCTACTCTTCCTCAACAAAAAGTCATGGAAGAGCAGGGGGGATCTGTGGAGTGCATTAAAGGTCCTGAACAGAAATCCGCTCCACCTGAAACATCGCATTTAAACCCTGTCACCATAAATGGCTGTGCTTTGCTTTCCCTGCCGCATGAATGGCAAGCATTTGAACACTGCATCCAAAAACGGATCTGCTTTGCTTTTATTCCATCTGAATGACAAGAAGTTAAACATTGCACCAAAAATGTCCCTGCTTTGCTTTTATTTCATCTGAATAACAAGAAGTTAAACACTGCATAAAAAATGTACCTGCTTTGCTTTTATTTCATCTGGATAACAAGAAGTTAAACACTGCATAATAAAATGGCTTTGCTTTACTTTTATTTCACATAAGGAGCAAGAATTTCAACACTCTAACGAGAAACGGCTTTGTTTTCCCTTTCATTTGAACAACAGTCCTTTACACACTGCAAATGAAAAACAGCTTAGCTTTTTTTTTTGTCCATGACAAACAAAAGAACCATGCGGAAGGGGGCCTACCCCTCATCGTCAATGGACCAACAGCAAATGCAAACTCACATAAAAGAATCCAGTGACCTGCAAAGATAAGATGTTAAACATTTTAAGCAAAGAGCTCGCACATGTGTGAAAAGAAAAAAAATGGCTTTAAAAGCCACAGTGCAAAGATAGCACTGCTCGCACAGAAAATATGTTGTGTGTGGGGGGGGGTTGACTAAAGCAATATACATTATGTTTCCACCCATAAGACTTCAATCACCTTTGGAGAGACAATTCAGGAAAAACCTTTCAGGCTAGAGGCAGGAACTTCACAAGGAGAAGCTTCACTTGCAGCTGGAGATGCACCTCTCAGCTAATTGCACTGCAGTAAAATGAGATGCTGAGGGCGTCATAAATCCCTGCTCTGCCAGACTTGAAAGCAGGAGCTCAGAAAATTCAAAGAAGCCAAAGGGGTGCTGCAGCATGACCAGGGGGTGTGAGTTCCTCCTGCACCCACTACTAAGGACAAACTGACAACTTCAAAGGGGGTAATCAAAATCTCTGGTCACCGGCTGTGGGGGATAAAGTGCCCCTCCCACAGAGTGGGACAAATGCTCCAAATTGACATTAAAGGACTGAGTCCATTTTTAGGCATTTTTGTAACAATTAGAATGAGAAATAATTTTGTTTTATGCTATGTTTTATGTAATCCCCAGGCGGTTTTTAAGAGCTATAATGCATTTTCCTAGGACTTTGGGGACTGAAATGGCCAGTTAAGACGAGTTCCGGGCTGCTCGGAAGATGTGGCAAGTATGAGATTTGATGGAAAGATGGAAGATGAAATTAGGAATATGCATGATCATTTGCAAAGTCATACCTATTATATATTTTAAGAAAATGTGCCAAAGGGCCATGCTACCTCATATAGAGTTGGCGATCGGCTTACCTAATTCCCTATGCCCCCTCCCCAAACCGCATATCTAATGCATATGTCAGGGGCTTATAGAAATATGAAGTTATGAGACATAACTGGGGTTTTGTCAAAAAGTGTCCAAGAGAAGCAAGAACGGTAATTAAATGCCAATAGACAGATGGTGCTCTCTTCCCTGGGACCAATTATGCCAGGGGCGGAGAGAGAAATGGTAAACTGTCCTATCGGAAGGGTAGGTGTAATTATAGAGTACTTCCCCTAGATTGTAAAGTGTGATGTTATTTGGGATATATAAGGGGGACTGTTCTAGGTCAGAGGACACACAAGAATCTGGGGAGACAGGAGAATGAGGACAGAGAGGAGGCTGCTTATCCATACCATCCTTGAGAGTGCAGTGACCAGACCCCTTGCATAGCTGTCCAGAGTGTCCTGAGATCCAGCTGGCTATACAAAATCCCAAACCAAGTGACCAGACCCCTTACCAAGCTGTCCAGAGGGGCCTGAGATCCAGCTGACTTCCCAGAATCCCAAACCAAGGCTTACTTTGTAAGTAGCAAATAACCCAGCCCTAAATTGCATAAGCCCTTCCTTTTGTAGCATTGCACCCATTGAAAACCCAAATTGAAAACCACATTGGCAACCTCACATTGCTAGTGTAATTCCCACCTTAGCCTGTGTATGTTTGCATATTCCCTTTGGTAAACCTCTTAGTGTTGGTGTAAATCCTTAGCTTATTCTTAAATAAATCAATTAATTCCCCATTGAAATTCACAGTACAAGTTGGTTAAAATTCGAAATTAACCCTCTTTTTCTTAGTGTTTTTCTTTAATAAATATAGTCATTAAAGTATTGCCTCAAAAGAATTTGTCTCCTTGTAACTGAAAACTGAAATGTCCTGTGTATTGTGTACATTACTCCACGAATTTCTATGTGCATCTGTCATATAAAAACCCCAAACCGTAGTCCCAATGAGAGCAATCTCTTTTGTCCACAAGCCTGTCTGTTATGTGTCTCTGTCTGGGTCAATGAAACCCGATTTTCCTATTCTGAGCTTTACCCCTTCCCTGAGCTGCCTGTCATTGTAAATCCTGTGTAAAACAAATTTCCATTTGCGTTTGTATTTTTCCTTATGCATTTGCTTTCTCCCCAAAATCGATTTTCTTGTTTTATTTCTACATTGCCCTGCTGTGCTGATTAGTAGTCTCTAAGCTTGCCTATCTCCTCAAGTGTACCAACACGAATTTCCTTTAATTCTGTCCCATAGCAGTTGTGAGTAGCCATGTGAGTAATAATCAAAATCCAATTCTGCCGTTTTGCTCCAAACTTCACTTTCGTTGCTGACTTCCCATCTAGGGGGGGTGGGCTTTACTCAAAATCTGAATTTCTCTCTCTATCCTTACTCCTTGCCACTGCCTTACATTCAAAGGAATCAAGTTAGCTAATGCTTGGGGGTGAGTGTTGCAGGGGCGAATGCTAAACCATTGGTGTCATCTCTTTCTAAAAAGTGCTCTTTTTCTGTGTTGTCATTAAAGATTGTGAGAATTGTAAACAGTATATCTTCACTGAATTGTTTTGTAGAGATTAGTGCAATTGTGTACCACAACAGTAGTAGCTGTAAAATTGTTGATTTTCCTTTTCCATTAAATAATAAATTAATAAATATCTTATTGAAACACACTGGCCTGAATCCTGGCCCATTGCGACACAGGGTGTTTGTAGAGGATGGATGCGAAGCGGGTTGGAGGTCTAATCAATCAAAAGAAACTGTGACTTATTAAAAATAATAATCACTTTATTGTATGCCACATTCATTGTGAGGGAAGGAGTCTCTGGCTGGAGTGTACCCTGTAATAAAACTGTGACAGCAAATGTGTATAACTAGGGTCCCTGCACTAACCAATGTGTTCAGAAGCTGATCTGGAAATTAAAGCTGAAGTCAAAACCGAAGCTGATCCCTGGAGTCCAGCTGGAGGAAGAAGATAGAGGCTGATACTCTTCATCGAAATCCAAAAGCTGCTGTGCCGCTTCATGCGTTCTCCTGTAGCCCTAATCACTATCCAAATTGATGACAAGACAGCAAAGCTTCCTGTCCTGGTTCAGGACAATGTACCTGTCAATATTCTGTTGGGGAATGACTTAGAGATGGGGTTAATTTCTGATCGGTTACCCCTGACTGCTGCTGTCATTAAGTCACAGGTGACACAGGGTCTGACTGACAGTCAGTTATCCAAGCCTAAAGGGGAAACCCAAGGCTAAGAGCAAGAGTAAGAACACCACCTCTGTGAAGGGGATGCCTTCTATCACAACTGTTTCAGCAGCACCCACTGTGTTCCGATCTCCTGAGGTACTAGGCCCAGTGGTGACCCTAGACTCAACTCCTGAGGAAAAAGAGCCAGAGGACCCTTCTCAGGGAGAGGTACTCACCGCAGAGGATCACCCAGATCTCCAGTGCTTGTTAGCTGAAGGTTGGCCTGCTAGGGTGGATTTCTGAGAGAGTGCCACTCTCTTAAGGGTCTAAGGAAACAGGCCCATACCTAGGCACAAGGTGAAGTGTTTGGGCCCTTGAAGATTTGTTGGGAGGATGAGCTCCTTTACAGTGTTCCCACTCAGCCTGAACGTGGTGCAATCAAGGGGTTGGTTGCACCCACGGTATACAGGCCCTTCCTTTTGCAGTTGGCACATGAGGTGCTCTTAGCTGGTTATCTTGGCACTAAGAAGACCGGGTAAAGGCTCTCAGACCACTGCTATTAGCCCAGGATGGGAGTAGATGTGGAAGGTCACTGCAAGACCCGTACCACTTGTCAGTTGTCTGGAGGCAGTGTCATTGGCCCACTGCAGCTTTTGACAGTAGTTGGCACAGCATTTGATAGGGTGGGCATTGACATTGTTGGTTCACTAGACCCTCCCACACCAGGTGAACACAGATTCATCCTGGTACTGGTAGATCATACCACCAGGTACCCCGAGGCTATACCCTTCGGACTATAACTACCGTAGTGGTTGCCAGGGCTTTCCTGTGCATTTTTACCAGGATGGGTTTTCCTAAAGAGGTGATCTCTGACAGAGGAACCAGCTTCATGTCTACTTATATACAAGAGATGTGGAAGGAATGTGGTGTAATTTATATGTTCTCCACCTCCTATCATTCTCAGACCATTGGTCTGGTTGAGAGATCTAAGAAAACTTTCAAGGGCATGTTGGGTGCTTTGGAAGCACCGCTAAGGAGGAAATGGGATCTCCTACCATGCCTGTTGTTTTCCTATAGAGTGGTCCCCCAAGAGGGTATTGGTTTCAGCCCATTTGAGCTCCTCTTTGGACATTCGGTGAGGGGGTCATTTGCCTTAGTACAATAAGGTTTGGAAGCCACTCCTCCAGGTCCTGCCAAGCAATTGGGGGACTATGTGTTAGGGCTGGAGGAGGATGGCACAGATGATAGGCCGGGCAACAGCAAACCTTAAGGCAAGCCAAGAATTGAACAGGTACTACTTTCCCTCTTCCCTTCAGTTTAATTGCTCTACTTACTGTTTTGTTGAACTGGTTCTTAATTGTAAATTGCTTCTACTGTTTATTGTTATAATGTTAATCTTATATGTAGCCTGTTGTTAAAATGTACAGCATTTTGGAGTAAAGCGCTACATAAACATAATAAATACAAATACAAATACAAATACTGACATGGCGTTACGGTTGCACAAGTGGAGTGGACTCTGGTCAGGAGATCCTTGTTATGGAGCCTACCAAGCCTCGAGCTTTGGCAGATAAGTGGACTGGACCCTTCAGGATAATCTTCAGGATGTGTGAGCTCAACTATCTGGTAGACATGAGTGTTCCTGGGGTAACCCCTCAAGTCTTCCATGTCAATAGGCTCAGCCTTTCCACAGGAGAGGAGAAGTCTCATGCCTCTTGCTTGCTAGAGCAAGAAGACAATGATAGTGAGCCCCTTCTTGATTTGCTTCATAGCAACCCTCAGGATGGCTCAGTGGAGGGGGTGCAACTCTCTGTAGATCTGACACCAGAACAGCAGAGGACCTGCAGGGCTTTGCACCAGCAGTATGTCCCTCTGTACTCACTGACACCAGGCCTCACCGCATGGTGTAGGCATGATATTGACACTGTTGACAGTATATCTATCAAAAGCAGTTCCTACACGATGTCCGACACTGTTAAGAACCACATCCAGGCCGAGGTCCCCAAGATGTTGGACTTGGGTGTCATTGAACCCTCAACCAGTCCATGGTCCAGCCCAGTGGTCCTTGTTCCCAAGGCAAGTTCCCAGGCAGGTACAAACGATTGGAGGTTCTGTGTGGATGACAGAGGAATCAATGTAGTCACCAAGACTGATACACACCCATTGCCCAGGGCTTATGAGCTTGTGGCCAAGTTTGTGAGCACCTTTGACCTCCCATGACTGACCAAGCCAGGGAGAAAACAGTTTTCTCAATACCAGAAAGGTTTTACCAGTTTAGGGTTGAAGAATGCCCCTGCTACCTTCCAAAGGTTAGTCAATCATGCTCTCAGTGGACTGGAGGACCTTTGTGTGGCCTATCTGAACAGCATTGCTGTCTATAGTTTTGTCTATAGTTCTACCTGGGAAGAGCATTTGACCCACTTGGATAAGGTGTTGCAGGCCATGAAAAGGTCCAACCTAACTATCAAGGCAACCACATGCCAGATAGGGCATATGTGATTCTGGAAATGCGTTTTGGAGGGACAGGTTGTAGAAACGTAATATGGCAAGCAGGTAAGACACGACGTGGTGCTTTTCAGTGCGTTTATTTTCTCTTCATGTAAGTTGGTATGATTGAGAGACACTGGCAGCACCCCACTCGGCAGGCATTTGATCTGCTCCAACCGTCAACCGACAGAGCACACGCAGGTCACCCAGCCTCACACATCAACGTTCCAATCTCCAGAAAGCACGCTTGCACACCCCACCACATACATTACTCTTAAGATACAACACTTCTCACCCCGACAAATTCTTCAAAAGACCCAACGAGGACAAATCCAATTCAAGATATACAACATGTGGCCACCATGTGATGCACTCAAACTACAATAGAGAAAACTCAATCCGCCCCATTACTCATAATAACCCACAGGACAGAACGCTGTAACGGAACACTACAATTAGAACAACAGAGCGCCTAAACGCCCCTGACGCTTATCAACGTACCCAGATAGTACAACCTTTCAAGTTTCACCATTCCTATTCACCATATGCAGTGGCAACAAAACCCACCAGCCAACTGCAACCAACCAATGGAATGAAAAGAACCAACAACCACAAGAATCTGGTTTTCAGAAAAACAGCAAACTAGCAGAACCCGCAAAATACCATCCTACTTCTCAAACCCCAATGGGACCAGAACTCTTGAGAACAAAAACAAAAAAAACTATGCACTACCACCAAACCCTGAGCTGTCCCTCGGAGATCAGGCCTCCCACACCTGACACACCCTGAATAGCAAAGCTAACAAATCCGAAAACCATCCGTGCACCCTTACACCGCCCGCCCCAGGCTGCCCCCCAGGGCCTCCAGCCTGCCACACCAGAGCACTAACCAACCGGCCAATGGACCCGCCCAGCCGTCCACGGCCCACAACAAGCACAACACACAGGCCCCGTGATCCACCAAAAATGGCAATAGAAACCACTAGACAGAAAACCAAGAGAGATGCTAGACACTCCCTTACCAGCTGAAAAAAAAGCATCTACCCAATAACCTATACCCGCAGGAAACACCCCAAACTCGCCACGCACTCCTCTAACACCAACCACTTTCCACTAACCAGGCACTGTAGCCACAACGAACACGCACTGCCCCCAACGACAAATACCCGTCAACTTAAACACATAACTATACAAACGTGCGAGAACTGACAGGAACCATAAAAACCAGAGAAAAACTCACTAGGGATGCCCAATTGCTGCAATAGATCCACCCGGCCATCTACAGCAACACAGCTGTGTAATCACCTATGGCACTAGCGCTTCTCACACTAGAGCTAAATCATCATAAAAACACAGGGATACCCGTGAAACCCAAAGGATACGAGTAACTACAACAAAAGATTGAAGGCATCAACCGCCCAACCTAATCCACACAAACTAGTCCGAATCCACCCGGCATTCAGAAATACTAGACCCAAAAACCTCAAAACGCAGGTATAAATAAGCGCACCACCCTGCACTCATAACCGCATGCAACCACCTGACACAAACAGGCACCCAAATAGCCACGCACGTCTCTACAAATTTCACATGCAGGCACTACAATACGTGAAAATGGCACGATCATAAACTCCCTAAAAAGTGAACTCGTAACATGCAACATGGAAGTTAAAGAATCCACCCACGAGTCCGTGGCACATCACCCTCAAGTCCAGGCCAAATGTCCCAAGGTCAAGGAAAACCATAAAATATGCATAGAATTATAAATATCCTTGTTATAGGAAGGTTCCATCCCGAAACCACCTCCCTCGAGTCCGACCCATTCCCAAGGGTAAAGACAAAATTAGAAGGACCGGAGGTATAAGGGGTTGAATCCCCACTGCACCTGAAAGGAAAACTCACGTAATTAGTCAACAACATCATATCCTTTCAAGAAACAAACTAATACTATGACAATGGGCCACGACATAAACAGTCATACAGCACTCACACCCACACGACCCGATGCATTACAACCAGGAAAGGCCACAACATGAAATATAACACGCTCTTACATGCTGGCCTGCAACGACACCAAACAGTTAAACCTCAGCTATTGCAAGATTATTAATTCCCATATAAAATTCGTAGATCTCTTCATCCAGTTCCTTAAGAGCTCGAAGACGATCGTGGCATGAAGCACACAAGGACTTGTGAAGGTATCCATCCTCTTCACACACAATGCACCGATGAAAACACTCTTAGAGTGAAGCACCGAAGAATGTCCATCCCCGTGCTTCTTCTTTCTGGAACTCGAACTCCCTCCACTCATATAACCGTAGGGAGACTCCCTGAACTGGGCACGCGGTCCGCAAACACTCAGTGCTTGAAACTGGGTCACCACTACCAATAGCACACTCGATTCTTTGGTTGCTGTGCCCCCTGGATGCACCAACCCTGCGTTCCACTGCAGGGCATGCTTTGCGCTCCACTCGAGCACCTGAGCCTTGGTTGTCCTCCCTAAGGAAACAGCGGGGGCCATGGTCATGTTCCGAGTCTACTGGACAGACTTCAAAAGCAGTCACACAGCTCACTCCACGCAAATAGTGTCCCTCTGATGGTGACGTGGCCATAATTAGCTTGTTTTAACGACCACGCCAGTTGCGGAGAAGAGTTGGTACACCACTGGGCCCCCACAACACCCACTGCAGACACCAGGTGAATTCGCTCACCAAAGGGCAACCACTGGAACCCCACCGAAGACCATTGGGCTCCGCTGCACACTGTGGCCCTGGACCCGAAGGCTACCGCTGCCCCCGCTGCAGGTCACCGGAGTACCGCCAGCCCCGCAGCAGACTAGTCCAAACCTTTGTTAACAGCACTGGGCACTGTGTGCTGCACTGGACCACCAGACTCTGCCATCGGTTCTGGACCCAGGGGCTCTTGCTAGCCCCCGCTGGCACCGCACTCCACTGGACAGTCCGGCTCTGGACTCTCCGGCTCTGGACCCAGGGGCTCTCGATAACCCTCGCTGCAGACCACGGTACTCCGCTCACTGGCAGTTCCCTCTCTAGACTCGCTCACTTAAGTCCTACCATCAGGCCTCCAAGTACTGGACACAAAAGCTCATGCACTGGACCCCTGCTGGAGACAGCAAGTGTCACCCTCGACGGCACTGTGGACTACACTCACAGTCGTCTGACTGGCCCAGCGCCCTGCCGGGTGGGATGACTACGCTGGAGGGCAGTGTCATCATTCATTCTGCTGCCCCCTCTGCAGCAGCATGAATCCTCGTCGCCAGTGTAGAAACGTAAGATGGCAACCAAGTAAGACACGACGTGGTGCTTTTCAGTGCGTTTATTTTCTCTCCATGTAAGTTGGTATCATTTGAGAGACACTGGCAGCACCCCACCCGGCAGGCATTAGATCTGCTCCAACCATCAACCGACAGAGCACACGCACGTCACCCAGCCTCACACACCAAAATTCCAATCTTCAGGAAGCGCGCGTGCACACCCCACCACATACATTACTCTTAAGATACAACACAGGGCCTCCTAGTCCTTGTCCTTCCAATTCTATGGTGGTTGCTTTCTGCTTTCTGCCACTGAGGTCCAGCAGAGATCTCTGGCATTGCAGCTCTTCAAGTTCTCCTCTTGGTGTTACAACACCCATGGGATACCCTTATGGCACTGATGCGTGTGGGAATACCCTTGTAACCCTTATGTGTGTTGCTGGGCACCTGTGTGTGGCCCCCAGAGCAGGATATGGGATGGTGGCAGTTACATGCTGACTTAGAAGTGGTTCTGAGTGTCCTCCATTTCAGGGACACCCAGGCCCTGCCATAGAAATCACTAGGATTCCTGAAGAAAGGCAAGATGGCCACTGTGGCCTCTCAGTTTCTATTGCCTTTTAACTTGTTTCCCAAAGTCCTGGGAAGCCCTGACTCTGTCCCTTCCCCCTGACTGGCTGTTGAATGGAGATACCATATATGGCTCTGGGGTTGCCTCCTGTCAGATGAACTGGAGCCTTCCCAGGGACTGTGTGTTGTGGGTATACCCTTGGGGTGGGACCCGTGTGAATGGAGTCTGAAGTGAACCCACATTCTGTGCTATGGGTGCCTGGTTTCTGTGTGTGACACATATCTGAGTCAGCCCTGACTGAAACTGACCTGCATGCAGTGTATGAAAGGCTATGTGCTTACCCCAATCCACATTCTTTCTTATTGGTGTCTGGGTGGAGTGGATGGCCTGAATGCCTCTGAGCCTTATTGGCTGCCTGCCTGCATGAATGCCCTTATGCGTGATTGATTGACTGGGCCTGGCTCAGCCTGAGTGAATGGTGAACAAATGTGTATAACTAGGGTCCCTGCACTCACCAATTTGTTCTGAAGCTAATTTGGAAACTGAAGCTGTTCAGAAGCTGAAGTCAAAACCAAAGCTGATCCCTGGAGGACAGCTGGAGGAAGACGATCACGGCTGCTATTCTTCATGGAAATCCTAAAGCTGCTGTGCCGCTCCAAGGACTGATCCAAGAGAGGACCTGCAAAAGAGACCTGTCCCCGAGCTACGAGGGACCGTCGTGCAACCTGCTGCTCTTCATCCTAAGTATCCTGGAAGCCAGTCCTGTGTGTCTGCCGTCCAGAAAAGGGGTCTTCGTGAGTCCTGAAGAGGAATGCCTGTACGTCTCATGTCAAAGAAGTCCATTGATGTCACCCAGGGTCCAGGAGAGCGTTCATGAGTGCTGGAAGCCTGTTGCTGTCTACCTCCCAGAAGAGGGGGTACCCTGGCATAGTGCTGCTTAACACTCAGAGATGCAAATGTTCCAAACTGCTAAATAATACTTCCAGGAACATCTTTGCCATCCTCACTGACCACTTTTTTCCACCAGAGAAGGTCCAGGGTCATTGAGTGCAGAGGAAGGTCCGCCGGTGGGTTTCCCAACACCAGAATCCAACAAAGATGTCCAGAGGGTCCAAACCTAGTGAGAGTCCATTGTCCACTCCAGTGGTTTAGTCCAGGTTTCCAGAAGCCATCCAGGCATCCATACTGTGGCTGCAGCACCAAAGAACCGAAAGTTGGAAAACCACAATATTCCTAAACCAAATGTGACCTTGGCACATGTCACCGACAGAAGTCATCAAAGGTCCCTACTGGTCTTATTCTTACCTGCCAAACCTTTAAGGAGCCCAAAGCAAGTTTCATCTTCTCAGGAGTTCTACAGTCATAGAAATCATCAACCAACGGAGAGCACCGCTAAGAGCAAAACTTCTGCTCTTCAGAAAGAATTTGGTTCCATGTTTCTTCTTGGACTCAGCATCCCAGTGGTTCCTTCTTCCAAGGGGAGTTCATCCTCAAGGGGACTTGTCGAGTGAAACCGAGAAACTCTGTCCCTTTGCCTGCCAAGGCATTGAAGGTATTGTGGCGCAGAAGAGCATCTTCTAGCCTCAGGAGTCATCCAGGAGTCCCAGATTCATCTTGGATCCTGTTCTCCAGTGCCCTCCTGGGTACTTTGGGGTGGTAGGACCTTTAAAAGACAAGATAAGTCACTCCCTAAGTGTTCCATTACAGATTGCCCAGGTGCGGGGATCCTCACACAGAATGATTTATCTAGTCTAAAGAAAGTATTCTGCCACCGTTCATAACTAACCTGCCTTTCTTCCCTAATCTATGCTGTTATACCTCACTTAAGAATTCACAAGCCTGTTAGAAACTGTCTGTAGTTGGTGTATTTGTTACTGAATTTAAGTATTGTGTGGTACCACATAGAGTATATATATTTGCCATTCTTGAATAGAACTGCCTCAGTACACAGTGTTATTATTTATATGTATATATATTACTGAACCTTATTTTATATAAAGAAGCTGCGTTGTCACCTAACATAGTGTGTGGACATTCCTTTGTGGGGGCTTGGGGACTGATTGTACTTAAAAACCTGCCTCCATCACCTCCTGAGTGCTTAAGCCTTGGTTGCTCATCCTAGCTACCATCTAGAGAACCTTGGCTGGGGTGCTCTGTGCCTTTGTCCTAACCATATAGTGGACAGAAGTACAGATACCCCTGTCGGGTCTTTACAATGATGATTAGGAAGGTTAGAAATAGTGTGTGTAGCTAAAGTGTTAAATTATGACATTGAACTTCTACCACCTGGTGATGATGAAGGGGATGAAGAAGATGTGGCTGCACATCATCGCGGTGCCGATGCACAAGAGGGACGTGCTGTGCGTCAGCGATTGCACAATATTTCTGACACACATGGCTGCAGGGGCTGACATGATAGTTGGACAGAGGGCACTGGGTGTGGGAGTACATGTACACTATGCACTGTATATGAATAAATGACACATGCGCAATGAGGAATGTCCACTCAAGATATTTCTTTCACACAACGGGTGTATTCAACTGTTCAATAAAGATGAAAGTGCTCTAACCCTCAACCACACACAACCCCCCTCCGTCTCCCCCCACAACTCCCCCACACACCCTAACCCCCCTCCCCCCACAACTCCCCCACACACCCTCACCCCTCTCCCACTCCCCCCACAACTCCCCCACACACCCTCACCCCCTCCCCCTGCCCCCACAACTCCCCCACACACCCTCACTCCCCTCCCCCTCCCCCCACAACTCCCCCACACATGGTGTCCAAACAATTGTCTATTGCCTTCATCAGGCTGGCCAGTCTACATCCTGCCACTCCCTGCACCTGGTGGCGGCATGTCCGGGCGGCGCAGGATGCGCACCGACCTGCATAGTGGGCTGGTCTGCGTAGAGCTCAAGGAAGATGGGGTGGCTGTCTGCTCCATTTGGGGGGCCGGACGCTCAGCCTCCATTGCATCTGTGATGCGGCTGAGGACTTGCCGCAGGGCAGACACCTCTTCGCTATCCGCAATGATCTTCCCCACGGAGGCAGTGTTCTCACGCCACTCCTGCTTTGCTTGGGCTTTGTCAGTGACAAACTGTTTTACCAGGGCAGTTATCTCCTCCTGCCACTGCGAAGCGTGCCTTGCCTTCTGCACCCCCGCCGGTACACCAGTGGAGGTGGAGGATGCTTGTGTGTCATACTCAATTTCAATTGGGTCCTCTATGGGACTCATGCTACCATGGATGTACTCCCTCCCAGACTGCTCCGGGGTGGTGCCGTGGCCAGAGTCGACCGATGTGAGCTGGGGCGATGGTGCCGGACTTGGTGTGCCAGGCAGGTCAGAGGAGTCATCCTCCACGGGCACACACACCTGTTCCCGCACCTTGTCATCAGTCAGGGGTGCTGTAGCTGGCGCCTCCCCGACAAAACTGTTCTCTGCTGAGAGTGCACCTTCAACTGTCTCCTGTGCCAATGTCACTGGAGTTGTTGACGGGCCTTGACGGCACCAGTGCCTTGGCATCCGGAGGTGGTTTGCTCTTCGGTGCCTGCCGTGGCTTGTGTTGGGCTTTGGAGGTGGAAGGCCTATTGCCTTCAGCCCGGGCCCTCTCCCGGGGTGTGGTCAGCTGTGGGAGTGAGTCCCGTGCCTCGCTGTCAGGATCTGAGCCTGTGGGGGTCGAAGAGAGGAACAGCATGATGGATGGTTTGAGAAGCATCATGCATACATTTGTATAATTGCTCATCTACACAATTGAGGTGAATAGATAGTGGAGTTTGGATGATCACGTTGCTTGCTATATGGGTGGGTAATATAGGCATCCATCGGGGTCACTCATGTTGGGGCGGACGTATGCTATGTGACATGCATATCTGTTGTGGCCTGCATGCAGTGTGACGTATGCCATTAACATCTTAGTGTGGTTTGTGTAAGGTCTGGCATTGCCTTACTGCAGGCATCTGCATGTGTCTGTGCTGCGGACAACAACTAGGCTGGGAATGTGTGTATATTGGGGCATGGCTTGCCTCTTTAGTCAGACATATTGGTGGACTATCATCAGACTTTGCATTACAGTGTTTTCTTAGGACACTCAACTCCTTCCGCCGATGAGGTTGCGCCACACTGCATGTCATCCACACCTTCAATGGCTTCTGTGCCGATCGTGCTGGCACCGGGACAGCTTTATCGGTGAACTTGCTCCTCCGCCAGTTGCCATGGCCTGGCTCCTGTTTGCGGCCAGGATATTCCTGACGCGCAAGCGGAGGTCATCCCACCTCTTCCTGACATCCTTAGTTGTGCGTGGGGTGTTGCCAACTGCGCTGACTCGTTGCGCAACTATTGCCCAGATCTCCTTCTTCTTGATGACTGCCTCCCTCTTGAGGCTCTGAGCAAATACAACATCGGAATACTCAGCCAGGGTCTCTGCCAGCATGGTGAGCTCTTCTTCATTAAAGTGCTCCTTGCGCAGGCGGGAGGTGCCTTTTTTCACTGCCTTGGGCATTATATAGCTGTTGTGGGTTGATGTAGGTACACAGTAAAATACTCCAGGTCCTGGGTGCTGAGGATGGCAATGGATTGGGTTTATAAAGATGGCCGCCGTGCTCTTTCCCCTCCCTGTGCGATGACGCTACTTCCGGTTCTGCTTGTTTACGGTGACCGTTATTAGCGGTCACAGCTGATAGCGGTCACCGCTAATGCCATCTTGATTCATGCCGGTTAGTGCTGTCTGCGCTTTACATGATGCCGCTAAGGACCATTTTGGGACTTTAAAGGCATAGCAGTAATGTCATTACCGGCATGGCGCAAAGCTTGTGCACGCATACTCGTAATAGCCCCCTATTAGCGGGCTCTTGACTACACAGACACAGTATTTGCTCCATGCCGTTAAGGACGGTTACTTACCTCCAAACTCGGAATGACTCCCAGTGACTCACCCCTGAAGTGTGCCTGAAATAAACATGTAATGAATCTAGCAATTATTGTATAGAATTCCAGAATGACAAATTAGTTGTTATTCCTATTCTTTCTTATTTAGGGTCACTGCTCAACTTTTTACACTTGTGGAACCCTCTACTTTAAAAAAAAAGAAGTCTGAACAAGAAAGCCAGCCACTGCAGAAACAAAGAGCCACATAGCACTGGCCACAGCCCAGGAGCTTTAATTTAAATGTAAAAGATTTTTTTTTTTTTTTTGCGTTTTCAAGCGCGACCACAGGGGCAGCAAGAAAGACTATCCCAGGTTTACGGACCAGATAAAAAATACCTACAGCAGGTGGGAATAAGAGCACGGAGAGGAGGGAACTACACTGTAAGCCCGTGGGAATGAGCCCAGGGCAAGGGGATTGTTCCCCTTGGCATTTTGTGGAGAACCAACCTCTTCCAGTGGAACCTATAGGTTAAAGCCCACAACGCTGTAGGCAAGCAGCCAAGAGACTCTTTATTTAACACTGTGAGTAGATTTTGTAGCATTTAGAGTGTGAGGGTATGATTAGGGTTTGGATGCAGGACAGTGAACATTAATTTAGACATCTTGACACTGGACGGACTCACTCGTTTTGTTGAGGTAGAGAAACCCCTCAAAGAGTTAAGGCTAGTGAGGCATTTTTCCAACCCCTTTTATTATTTGAATAAAAGCATTTGGACAAGCAAACATCCTTGTGTCTGTCTCCTTAACTCCAACCCCTCACACCAGGTAGGAAGAAGAGGGAGCAATTCTGAGATGTAGTCATTTTTACAGTGATTCACATGTCTAAGGGCAAATGGTGTGGGCTATTTTTAACATATTTTTGTATACTCTCAATAAACCACCTCATTTTTGGGTGCATCTTCCTCACAAAAGTCTGACTACTCAAGGGGCTAAACAACAGTTATGAAGGGCCAGAAACATAATGTACCCCGGTTTCTGTGATAAAGAGAACTTTCATATCTGAATCTATTGTGAATGTCTGAAGATCAATGGCAGGGGCCACTGCTGATCTTGCTCTGTGGGTGCTCCATTTAGGGTTCCTTTATGTGCATTGGTTTCCTTGTCTAGATATGGATGCTGATTTAAGAACGCTCTCCAAATTCACCATGAGGCCCGTTGAGCTGAACCCTGACATATTTGAGGGTACCATTATGCTGGCAGGTTCGCACATTGGCCCACGTTACTAGTTCGGCTGTGTGGTACAAAACCGCAGTAATGTAGTGGTAACACAGTTGACACTGCATTACCACCACATTACCACACCTCCAAACTACAGGTTTGGAGGAAAGGCAGAGGAAACACCTCCAGCAAAATGTGGGAGGTAATTCTTCTGCCTTACCACCCAAAACCGGCCAAATTGGCAGTATTATTGCAAGTGGTAATACCGCAGTTGGTAATAACGTCAAAATCCCCATGGAGGCCTATGGACTCCAATTAATAGAGACTAACACCGCCTACCACCATTTGTAATCCAGTGTTGATACCGCTGTTGGTAATACCGCAAGACCAAGTGATGGTAACTGTAATACAGTTTGGGGATATCTCAATGGTATTGCCGCTGATCTACCACCAAACTCATTATGAGGTGATTGAGTAGTTCGTGATTAGCAGCACCATGGAATATTTGAGTAGCATCCTGATATTACTGACCGCTGCCTGGATTGTTTTTCAACAATCAGACCTTGTCACATATTGCATGCAATGTTGATAGTATTTCATAGTCTGGCAATTCTCTTTGGATTTTATGAATTAAAACAGGAACAAGAATGTGCATTACCTCTCAAAGCACACTACTTAGTATCGTTGTGATCGCTGCTGGTACTGGGCCACTGTATCAACCTGTGCTGCAAGTACTTGTCTACTCTTTATCCTCCAGTGTTTGTGGTAACTCCTCCAGCTACACTCATTGGAATGGAAAGATGTGCACAGAGACAGCCGTTTGGGCTGTTTGTATCCCCACATTCGCAGCCTCTTATGACCTAAGACGCCTGCTTGACTGACGCCCGACATTAGTAAGTTATGCTTAATGTTGTTTAGATAAAAACCTGCCCTATTGGGTGCGGCAGTTATTATTGAGACTCCCAGTGCCAGTGTGTGATTTTGTCCGCTCTCCTTTAATGAGCTATAGAATCCTTCACCAGCTTGGACATCGTCAGGCCCATGTCTTGTGCCTGTTAACATATGGTGCAGAGATTGGTGTGCTGTGTTGCTAATGTTTCTCAGGTGTTCTTCGGGCGGAGGCCTTTTCACTCATATGCTACAACAGCAGAGCTAGTGAGCCCGTCGAGGGTGCTAACAAAGTCCACTCAACACTCCAGGAAGGAGGTGCTGCCATTACATATCGCACATTCATCTCTAGTTGCTGTCCAGAGGCACATAGATGATTTGAACATCAGCATTCCACACTTCCATTGTCTCCCACGTGCAATAATCATTTACAATGCCAGTACCATCCTTTGTAAAATATTGCCTTCTTCTAGACTTCTGTACCTTTGTAAGGAACAGTGATGAGTGGGAGAGATACAAGGCTGCCTCGTTGTCCTCTGCACACTCCCACAAAGACAAGGAGGCCGCAGTTGGTTCTAACCCATGGAACATCCCACATCACTGGACCCCTGTGGCTTTACAGGGGGCCCCAGTGCCAGAATGTGATGTCACTGTCATGCTTGAAACCTAGGGACTCCAATGGGAACTATGGAAAGAGACATTGGATACGTTCATTGCGACTTGAGAAACTAATGACACTGCCATGAAATCCATGTTGCTCTTCTTTGCTGAGAGGCAGTACACAAAATGTACAAAACCCTGCCTACACGGGATGACACCTACAACGCGACGAAGCATGCTCTCAAAGACTATTTCAGTCCCCTTGTCAATGATGATTGTGAGAGGTTTCTATGGTAAGAAGCCAAGGCCCTCAGAAGTCATTACATGCATTCCACGCTCACCTGGGACAACTAGAATGATCATGTGCCCTACTGACAAAAAGAAAATGAAGAATGAGAACAAATAATTCAACAATGCTTCTCTTCACAACTCCACTAACAAATATTGAGGGATCCAGGTATATCACTCCAGCATATTGACGAGGATGTTCAGGACATCTTCATCTCAGCCATCTACCAAAGACACAAGGGTAGAAGGCAATAACTCAGATTTACAGTAACTGTCCAATTGAAACATGTCCCAGTCTTAATTGACAGAGGGGCATCGGTCACCAAGGCTGGCACATGCCAAGGTGTGAATTTTCACGTATGGAGGTACCACCCACACTACTGGAAGTTGCGTTCAACACTAGAGTATCCCATGATCAGGAAACTGTAACTGCTACTTTTTATATGATGCCAGAAGCCAAAGACACCTTGCTAAGCAGTGACACCACAGAGGAGCTGGGAAAATCTTGAATCCAAACAATATTCAAAAAAGAAACATGGTGGATCCGCCTTCTCATACATTGCAACGAAATTCTGGAACTCAGTCACCATAGAAATACCCACAACAGAGGAATATCTAAGCTTCAGGAAATCACTAAAAACCTGGCTCTTTGATTTGGCATTCTAAAAACCGAAAAAGCTGTGTAAAACTTCAGTACAAAGAGGTACTGTACGAATTATGGGGTAACTTTGTGGGACTCCAAGGCGAAGTCAACCAAGATAACCACGGCAATACAAAATCTAATATTGCCAAACACTGCACAATGTATTTCAGAATAACTTCAAAACTCCCCATACTTCTAGATCACACCACACAGCAACCAAATACAATACGAACACACAACTATCACTACTTTAAAATCAAACATCAAATCTCTACCTAGAACTCACACAATCACAACGTGCTCAACTGCTGCCACACAAAAACATGTACAGGCTCCCACACCCAAATGGCCACCAACCCATATCACCTTGAAGCAAACCCAACAGACAGTGAACAGGTTTTGGAAACTCAAACTACCAATAGAACAGCAAACAGCACTCTCGCCTTCACCCTACCCTCCACAACACCAAGAACCAAACCCAACACACAGTGAACGGTTTCTCCAAACTGAAGCTACCCACAGAACAGCAAAAGCACTTGTCAGTTATCGCTCTCCACCCACTAAGAAATCCTCCCCTTGCTCTTTTTTTCTGATCCACCAGAGCGTGTGGAAACCATGAAAATGGAAGTGGTGTGCGGTATAAACCACATTGACATTGACATAATGTAGTACACTTCCCTTTTGGGGTATAACAGGATGAAATGGCCTATCACATACAACAATATGGTGACTACTTCTATGGCATTAGTTGTCATAAAAATCAAGTAGTACGTTGATACATAGATGTGAAGGTGCAACCAGTGGCATCTCAGAAACCGGTTCCACATGAGAATGTTAGTTGAACCAGGCCATGGTTCCCCCAAATATTATTGCACCCTAGCCCAAGCAACTGGGACGCTGCTGTTATAATGATTGGGATCAGGCTGTCCAACAGGGCCATTCTAAATAAAGGCCTCCAAACTCTGGTACTGCACAATATCCCTGTGGAACTGCAGGGGTCCACATTCTTATCACCAGTAGACCACAAGGCATGGTAACACCAAGTACCCTTGCGCAAAATGTCTAGCGCCATAACAACGCTCTTCTCTCATGTCGGGCTGCTAGTTATATCCATCTCAGCTTTGGGGTCTCGTCAGCTGCCGAAGTGCTCAAACATACAATATGCAGGTGTGCTGAACATGACCAACGGCATATACACGTTGACGGAAAAGGAGCATCTGGTCAAATTGGCAGCAGTGATCAGCTGTCTCTGAGAGCATGAACTCACACTAAACAAAAAAGAAATGTGGATTCCTTCAAAAGAGAATGGCGTTTTTTTAATGTGTGTTCTTAGGGAATGGCATATCGGATAATCTCAAAAAGCCAGCCGACATCAAGGTTGCTCCTCCTTCCACCTCCCAGTTGGATGTGCGGAACTGCTTCAACCCTGACTGAAGTATTGAGACTGCTGATCAAGTATGACAAACCATTGGCATGGGGAACCAAAGAGTTCAAGGCGTTCGATGAAATAAAACACACCTTAGTTGCCAACGCCACTATGGCATTTTCTTTTCCCACAAGGTCGCCAAAGACTTTAATGGTTGTGAGCATGGTAGCACTGGGGGTGGTTTTGTTACATGTGGATCGAGTGGTGACTAGATAGCCAATCGTGTACACCAGCAGATCCCTCACACTCAGAGAGCAATGTTTTTCGTGAAATGAGTGAAAATTGCTAGTTGTCCTGTGGAACTGTCACCATTTTTACTTTTATGTTTTTGGACATCCCATTACTGTGGTCACAGACCACAAACCCCTAATACCTATGCTGCCCCTCTGTTTTCTTTATACATTAACAGGTTATACCCTGCTCTGACAAAGATGGGCGTTGATGTCCCAACAGCTGGAAAGACCACCCTCCCACTTTAAGCCTGTGCAGATGACACAGTGCTTATTGCCGTACCCCACAGGAACTGCAACGATTAATCACGGCTTCCTGCAATTCTATGAACGATCTTAATCTGCAAATCAATGTGGGAAAATCTGCAGTGATGATATGCCAGGAAGCAAAGCACTTGCTCAAGATGCCCTCAATGAGTTGTAACAATAAAATCACCCAGCTAGTTAAGGAACTTGACTACATGGGTATTAGATTGTCCTCCAAATTGTCAGGAAAACCGCATTTAGTAAAACAGACAGCTAGATTTAAACAAGCCGATGTATTAGAATGTCTAGATGCCAATAGTCGGGTTTGATAAGGAAGGTGTATAACAGTACAGTGGTGTCAGTTGCAAAGTATGAGGCCACTCTGCAGAGATTCGCTAACTCAAAAGATATGATAGAAAATCCTTTCTTTAAAAGCGTTCAGGGGCTACCACGCCCAGCTCCCAACATTGGGACCCACGTGGAACTAGGGATATTGTTTCTGGAAGACAGCATAATGGCTCTACCACCTTTGCATTGGTCAAGAATCTGGAGCAATCCAAAAGCTGGGTTATCGCAACTAATTATATCTGAACTTGGCGCAGACCAACATTTCACTTACACCTCTTTGTTGACGTCCGTTGTGGCGAGACAACAGAAATTGCAGCTTATCTTACACACAACTGAGTGAAGGGAAGCAATTGAATTAACACAGGGGACCAATCGATACCTAACCATCATATCAGAACCATCGATGCAAAGGTATTTGGTCTGTGTTAATAGCCCCAATGAGAGGGTTATAATTTCCAGACAGAGATTTAATTGCCTCCCTCTCAGAACGACTTCCGCTTTATGAAAGGGTTGACCCAATATGCATCATTGCATGTAATGCCAATCTTCTAATAAATATCGTTTACATTTCCTACTTTTTTGCACGGCCAATTCTTCATTCCGGGCTCGGACTTTAAAACCAATATGACTTGATCAGGGTTTCACACAAGACAGTCCAGCGTTGACGTACTTGCTGTGCGCTAACACTCCTGGGCATTGTCCTTTTTAAAATCTGCACTGAACACAAGGCGCAAATTAATGATGACACATTCCAATGTCTCACTTAATGAAATACAAACATTATTCCATGCCTTGTATGCCTTCTATGACGGTAGCATAATATTGATTAAGAGATATTTAATCCTTTTGACCCCCGTTAGAATTTAAATATGCCTATTTTAAAGCTATTCTAGCTACAATATATTTTTGATACTAGGTACTTTGTCCATCCGAGGAGTGTAGAACGTATTTTAATTAGTATATTTATGGTTGATTTTAATGTTTTAAAACTTCTTTCATGCTTAATTAAGACGTGGAAATGAATTGTCCTTGTAATTCGATGTTTGCGTTCTTATTTTGTGTATATGTTATCATGGAACTTTTTTGTTTTGTTTTGAAATAAACTTGAAATGATGATGTTTGTTTCTTTGTTTGGTTTAATGTTTGCTTGTTAGGCGCTTATACAGTAAGTCAATTCCGTTTCAAAGCGCCCACAGGGCAACAGGTGGGGAACATGGGAAAGAAGTACAATTAAAAGTTAAAAATAATAATACAGTGGGAGAGGGGACGACCGAACCTACTATGCCTTCAGAACGTGCAAGTGCAGCAAGGAAGGGGGAAATGGGGTAGGTGCTGAGGTGCGAGTGCTTGAGGGTGAGTCATAGCTGAAGTGCAAAGGTAAGTGCTATGGGAAGGTGTGAGTCTCCAGTGCGGAGGGTGTGCCAAGGCAAGTACTGAAAGTGTATAGAAGCTGGAGAGATTTGGTATAAGTGGTCAGGGGCCCTGAGGATAATTACGGGTCCAATAAACCAATGATAGCAACTGTGCGATTTAGCAGAGGAGGGAAGAAGGGAAGGAGGAGGAAAGTAGGAAAGTCTTGAGGAGCTTTCAGAACTTAAGGACATCCTGATCAAGACACAGATGGAGGGAGAGGCTGTTCCATTGGAGTGATCCAGCTGAGGAATGGGTATTAGGTAATAATGTCCCCATACATAACGTCCCCATGCATAATGTTGGTGGGAAAAATCCATTGGCGACATTATGTGTGGTGACATTATGTATGGGGACGGGTTGCGGGGATGTCCCTGGGTCCCCTTGTAAAAAATGTTTTTAAAACAGGCGTTGCCGGGGTGTCCCCTGCATGTTCAATGTAATAATGTCTCCGAAAAACACGGTGACGTTTTTGTCAGGAGACATTTTTGAGAGGACATTATTGCATGGAACCGAGGAAAGTGAAGGACCTCCTGCTCTCTGTTTAGTGAAGCGCTTTACACACATTGTGCGTGAGGAACAAAGTGGTCTAGAAGTAGAGTATTTTGTAAGAGAGAGTTGCAGATAGAGTGGTCCCTGGCTCCAGACAGCCTTGTGGATGATGCAGAAGGATTTGAATTTGATCTATGCAGCAACCAGGAGCCATAGGAGACATTTTAGGGCAGGAGAGATGCAGTCCCTGGGCTTAAGGTCAAGGATAATTCTTGCTGCTCTGTTTTGGATTAGCGGAAGGGGTCACAGAGTGGAAAAAGGTACATTGAGGAGGAGGCTGTTGCAATAGTCAAGCCTAGAGAGAACCAGGGCTCGGGAAAGATTGAGCTTCTGCGGGAAGCTGAGAAAAGGGAGAATTCCCTTGAGAAGGAAGAGTTGAAAGTGTGACTTCGTTTCAATGTCCTGAGTGTGAGGGGGGATGGAAAAAGAGGAGTCAAAGATGACTCCAAGATTTCTAGCTTCAGAGGAAGGAGCAGGGGGAGAGCCCAAGTTGGGAGGCCAGAGAGATGGGAAGAAGGACAGAGCAGGGGTCCCAATCAGGAGGATTTCAGTTTTGCTTGCATTGAGGCAGAGGTCTTTGGAGGTGCACAAGCCTGAATGGCAGATAGGCAGTCAGGGATGAAGGAAGGTGCGAGTGGGTCAGCAGGAAGTCTGAAAAAGAGTTGAGTGTCATCTGCATAACACTGGAAGTTGGGGGAGAAGGTGGAGATGAGGAGTGCCAGCTGATTAAAGTTAATATTAAAGATCTGGTGGGGAGGATAGATCCCTGGGGGACATCACAGGTGGAGATGGAGAAAGGAGAGAAGAAGGTACCCAAGATGACTTGGAAGGTGTGGTCAGTTAGGAAAGAGGTCAGCCATTCCAGTGCCCACTCTGAGCTACCAAGGGTATTGTGGAGCCTTTGTATGACTGTGGAATGGTTGACAATGTCAAAGGCAGAGGAGAGATCCAGTAGGATGAGGGCAGCTGGGGAGTTGGAGTCAAGGGATCTGCACAGTTCTTCATGGGTGTTCAGAAGAGCAGTTTCCGTGCCTCTGGCTGCTCGCAATACAGATTGATGATCATGAAGACCGCCAACAAGTTCAGTGTGCGGGTTGAGTTGAGGCAGGGCCAGCTTCTACAGGAGTTTCACCATAAAGAGGGTAACTGAAATAGGGCAGTATTTGGATGGACAGGTAAGTTTTGTTGAAGGTTTTTTCAAGGAGCCGGTGCACGAGAGAGTGCTTGAGGATGGAATGGAAAGAACTGTCAGTGAAGGAGTGGTTCCACAAATCTGCGAGTGCGGGGGCATAAGAGCCAATGTTGTCCTTGATGGTTCTGGACGCGCAGGGGGGCACCTTTTTGGAAGAAGCCTTCATAGAGCAGACAACTCTGGTAACTTCTTCAGGTGTGACAGGGGTGAAGGAGGAGAAGGCAGAAAGAGGAGGGCGAGTGGCCAAAGGAGGCAAGGGGGTGTGGGATGGGTTTGGCGGGTGAGTAACAAGGGTATTCAGGATCTCCTGAGTTTTGGTGGCAAAGTGTGTGGCCAGTGCCTTGCAGAGGGCCTGGGAAGGAAGACAGGGGAGGAGTCTGCACAGGGGTTGGCTAACTCCATGCAGATTCTGAACAGTTCATCTGTGTTATTGGATGCATCAGATACCCGTGCCTGAATCTGGGCCCTTTTCTTGGCATGGATGGTGAGTCTGTATTGCCTTTGGAGCAGGCAGCAGGCCAGTTTGTCAGAGCATGCGCCTGAGATTTACCACTTCCGTTCCGCTGCTCTGCACTTTCATTTCAGGGCTGCACGTTCGGAGTCATACCAGGTGTTATGCTTAGAGGCGGGTTTCAGGTGGATCCTCATGACTGGGGCAAAGATGTCAAGACTATTGGTGATGGCTGAGTGTAGGTTGTTGAGAGCAGTGTCTGTTGTAGAGTCTGAGGTGGGGGGAAGGAGAGATGAAGGTAGAAGCAAAGGCAGCAGCTGACACTTGTTTCATCGGATGGATGTTCGAGAACAAGGTTGCAAGGGCTTTTGAGGTTGGGGTAGGAGGGACAAAGGGGTCTAGGTGAGAGGAGAGAATGGTCTGACCAAGAGAGAGAGGTCACCAGATGGTGAGCGAGAGAGAGGTCTGAGTGGATGATGACGTCCAGTGTGTGTCCAGCCGTGTGGGTTGGATCGGAGGGGAGAATGGAGAGGGAAATAGATGCACAGAGGTCAACGAAGAGAGTGGATGCTGAGGCAAGGGAGTCCAGTTGGATGTTGAAGTCACCCAAGAGGAGAAGGTTGGAGGTGGAAGAGAGTAAGGACCAGCAAAAATTAGCCCATTCAGAGAGGAACCGGGTGGTAGTGCCTGGAGGCCAGTAAATGGTGGCAATGGTCAGAGTGGAGGAGGGAGGGATAACCAATTTGCAAACTAGGCTCTTAAAGGAAGAATAGGGTTGGGTGGGTATGGTGGAAGAAGGAACCCACTCAGGATAGATTAAGGCGACCCCACAGCCAGCATGGTGAGGTTGAGGCTTGGAAATGATCTTGAAGCCATGGGAGAGGAGAAAGTTAGAAGTAGTGACTGAGCTGGCATTGAACCATGTATCGGTAAGAGCGAGAATGTCGAGGTCAGAAGGAGGCAGATGTCAGCAGAGTGTTTGTTGGCTGCGCAGGCGTTATGAGTCACCAGGTGGAGGAGGTCTCTGCCTTTAAAGGTTTTCTGAGGAGGAGTAGAAGGGCATGGTACTTTGGTAAGAAGTGAAGGGACAGTTAGAGAGGTGGGGGAAAGGCAGCAGAAGGAAGGAAGTTAATGAGTGAAGGCAGGATCGGGTCAAAGAAAAGGAGATTGGGTTGAGGACCCTGGACCAAGATAGTGCCTGTGTGGTAGACATTAACGATGCAACGTGAGGATGAGAAGCCAGCCAAGAGGACTTCCTACCTGGTGCCACCGTTAATGGGAGAGGAAGTGAAAGGGGAGAGAGTAGAGATGAGATGAGGAGTCTGTTTGTCTGGAGAGGGTACAGAGAAAAGGATATCTGTGAAGACCTCTCTGGAGTTTGCGCTGACATAGGTGTCTGCAATAGGAAGGCCAGGGTTTGTACGCAGGATGTCTTTTTTGTGATTGTTCATACCAGACTTTGTGGGGGAGGTAGGATAGGAAATAGAGAAGTAATTAGAGAAGATTGGAGAGATGGTGAGTGGCGTTAGGGACGCAGAGTGAAGTTGAAAGAAAAAGGGTGACGGGTGACAGGTGACTGTAATGCACAGTTCTGGCCTAATCTCACCGATGGCGTAGTAGTGACAAATGGAGAGAAAAAGCAGTGCACATTTGAGCGCAGGATGAAAGAGCCACAACATGCAGTGAAGTTAGGGTGCAAGATGTAAAAATACACAAAGCTAAATTCAGTTTTCAAGAAAAGCCACAAAATATAATGAAGTTAGGGTGCAAGATGTAAAAATACACACAGCTAAATTCGGTTTTCTAGAAAAGCCACACAATGGAGTGAAGTTAGGGTGCAAGATGTAAAACTATACACAGCTAAATTCAGGTTAGTGCATTGGGCAAGCAGTAAGAGGGAACGTGAGTGAGATAAGTACAGACATAGATCAGGGTGCTAGTGAAGGGGGCAAAAAGGAAGAGATCAGCCATCACTCACTGGAGGCTCAACAGTTTGAATGGGTGCTGATGCCCAGGCTCATGTGGGAGCAAAATGTAGTCAGAAGGCTGCAGCATAGTTTTGTGGTGGGGATGGAAGGGTTGGGGCTCTGCCGGCCTTCCTCAGCCCAGACAGGCTCAGACAGGAGCTTTGGAAAAGGGCCTTGGGAGGCAGGCCAGCCTTCTCTTGCCGGCTTGCCTGATTGGGCCTCAGATGGGAAATGGGCCCAAGTAGCGCTAAGCTTCCCACAGCAGGGAAGGCCCTCCAAGAACTACAAATGCAGCAGGGGCCATGATGTAGAGATGTCCCAATGCTGGACCACAATTAAAGTTAAGGCACACAGCAGCACTGGAATGCTGCAACCGTGTTTTCCAGTCAAAAGTCTTTTCAAATTAAATATGTTTTTTGATGTGACTGGGTCAAAACGTATGTGCGCCCATGATGATACTGATCATGCTGGGTTCTGGTCTGAGACAACCCAATTTGTTTGGAGGGCTGGCTTTTGCAAGTACAAGCCTATCAAGTGTCCTTGCAATTCACAGCAGGTGCGTACAACCCTCCTGACTTCCTGTCACATCACCCGCCGGCTATACCAGCTCAACTAGAAAAGGTGGAGAGAGAAAGACAAGTTGGTATAGATGAGTAGTAGAAAGAGCCCCCTTTTGTCTCAAGTTAAATTATGACAGGCGGACATGCCCCCTGTTTCCGGTCTTAGTCCTGCACCCTTTTGGTGTGCTTTGATATAAACTTAATATAAATTTGATATAGAAATTATATAAAAAAAATGTATGATATCGATTTTATGTCAAATATATTTATTATAGGAAGTGTTTTCTATTTTATATCAGGTTTGATATAAGTGAATATACATTTTATATCAAATCTATATAAAGATGGGAGCAGTGCGCGACAATGTTGCTCGGTCGAGCACGGAGAGTGAGTGAGCTCTCAAGATGGGGACTGTGAATCTAGGGTTTTTCAGAGTGATGCATTTCTAACTCACAGAGGGGTTCCGACCCAGGGTGATAAGAAGCAGATATTAATTTCATATCAAATTCATAAACATCCCAAAGTTTTTGAAAGCAATTTTATTGAACCCCAATATTTTGCATATACATTTTATATATTTTAAGAATCCCAAGAATGTTTGATAGAACTATTGATCTAAAGGGACGGCCCTAAGGCTATGATGGCATAGGAGAGGGCCTTACAGCCTTTCCTGCTTTCCAGGGGCTATTCAGGAAATGACAATTATGAACAGCTACAGTTACGACAAGGGGAAAATAGCCCCAAGAACCACTGGTGTCTCTGAGGATAGTTATACCCTGTATTGTCTAATGGGGGGTGATGAGCTGGAAGATGCGCTGGGCTTGACGGTGGGATGCGAGGCTGGGGATCTCTGTGAGAACATGTATACACTCTCTGTCGGCAGCGATCCGCCACTCACTGTTACGGTCGTGGGGCGGTCTGTTGGAGATTGCATTTGAAACATTCAGGAGCATATGCCTGTAACAGTTGCTAATCTGTAAATTGTGATCTGGAATGGCAATAAGGTAGTTCTGGAGTAGCCGTTTAGTGTGGTACCTCACTAGACAGTGGCGTAACACAAACTTTGGGGGGCCCCCTGCGGGCCATGCTGATATTTCTGTATCAGAAATAATTTCTTTATGAAGGCAGAGTGACTAAAAAAATAAAACATTGATTTATTTTTAGTCCAAGTAGCACCGCTCCCAGGATATGTGTTGGCACCCCCCCCCCCTCCTCCTGTTACGGTAGTGTCGCTAGACTGATGTTTTGGTGTAGCGGCCTGTGTATTTTTTACTGTAGCCTGACTTTTTATTAACTGAGAATCTATGATGGATCAAGCATGATAACTGTTCATATGGGTCTACACTGGTTTATATTGGAACCATTTTGGCCAGGTTTTCATATTGGGACATGTCACTTTTAATGACTAAACCAACAGGAGTATGTTCTTACGTAGGAGTACTGGCATATATTGGCAGAGCCAGTTTTGTGCCCTGTGCCAATAATGATACTATATAAAAACATCTTAAAGCGAACATGAGTATGGTTTTATATGTGGAGTCAGCATGGAAATGTATGGGCACAACCAGCATACAAACATTTTTTATACTGGCATATACTGTAGGGACCAGTATGATAATGCATTGGGAAATGCCCTTTGCACTTTTGGTGACTTGCATCTATTGTACATTTTTTTATGATTTACCCTACACCCTACAAAACTGATTGTTTGCCTTTTACCCACATTTATGGCCTTTTAACCAAAGTTTCCCAGAAAGTGTTCTGTGTAATGCACCATTTAACCCATTATTCAAAACATTTTCTCTGGGAGGGAGAAGAATCCCTCTGATCGTGTCCCTCAACCCATTTTCCTTAGTGCAGGCTCCCTCACTACGCTCAGTCATAATCACATACTTGTGGCAAATATTTACACCCTCCAAAAAACAACTCACCAGCCACCAATGGTGGCTGGTCTATTTGTGGACCAGACAGCACTCGCTTCTTTCTATCTTATGTTAAACATTTAAGCTTTGATTGGAAAACACATTTGCTTCTTTCACTTGCAGTAGTACATGCCTGCAGCAGCATAATCATCATGGACATTGTGCACATGTGGTGGTCCGGACCGGCCTGGGGTGTGGCGTGCTGTGTGCTTTGTTAAGGAGCTTGGGGGGTCCCCCACAGCATGTGTCACAGGGGTGCTGACACATTTTGTGCTATGCCATTGGGCGCCACTGGGTCTGACAAAGGGGTATTGTGCAGTACGCGCCTTGAAATCTGCCAGTGAGTCCCCCGTTTTGAAGCAACTTGTGGGTGTTTTCAATTTAAAATAACTGTGTGGTGCCATGGCTTTATGTGTGCAGCAATTATATTACATTACATCGTGGGGGGTTTTAAGTCTTCTGGCACCCAGTATTACGCTTAGAAACTTTGCCAGGTATTTTACTCCAGCAAAGATAACATCATCAGGTTCACTCTCCTGTCTGCACACAGACCAGTGTAATAGGTTTCTTCTTTCGCAGTGGTAGCAGACTCATAGATACATTTATAATCAGGGACTTGTGTTGATACTAAATCCTGGTCAATTATTTAATTTTACGGCAGCATTTTTCTCCTGGGTAAACAGAAGCGCACGCCTCCGCGCGCCAGTGCTTTTTTGGCTTGTTTAACACATCACGCCACAGATAGCACACACTTCTCTATCCTTTGATCTATAGACGTTTCATACACTAGCTGTAGCCTGTGTTAGAGATTTCAGTTACCCCGTTACAAATACTGCATTATGTATGTTTTACAAATAGCCCCCACGTCGAATCTGGAAAATGACATTCGCCTAATGTGTAATCGTGGACAAATCATGCCTCCCTCTGTGCCTCAGTTCATATATCTGGCTTAAATGAGAGCCCCTGGCAAAACGGCTACTAGACGCATCTGAATAATCTGAAGGTCGTTTGCCGTCACTTCCTGCGATGTCACTTGTGGGTGAGGTCAAATTACACCACTTCCTGTGATGTCAGCAGGGGGTCAAGGGTCGTGTGATGTCACTTCTGCTACCCTAGGCATTTTGGTGAAATTACATCCCTGGGTACTGGGGGGACCATCCGCAGCCGATGTGGGTTCCGAAGACAGTGGAAATTAATCTATGGTTCTGCAGGCGGCCATGATGCCGGGGACTGACTTCGCCCCAATGGAGCAGCGGGAAAAACAGGGGTCCAAGCATCCTGGCTATCGGGCGGCCTGTTACCTGATGGGTATATTTTAAAGTGAGCGTTTTTATTTTTTAGGGTGTAAGAACTAGCTATAGTTAAAACCAAAAGTGGACGGTGCTGAAGAGAAGCAAGCTGTACCAGAAACTATCACTATTTATTGTGTTTTCTGCTCAAACAAATTGAAAACTCAGGGCAGTGCGATAAGAGCCTGTGCAAGGCCTGCATTTCGCTAATGGAGACCGGTAGCATTAAAGATGATTCAGTCATATCAGCTGTGAGCTGGAGTGACATTGTGGCCATTCAGGGTTTTACCGCCATTGTGGTGAAAACGTGTTTAAAACAACACTATCATAGATGGTGCTCAGGACATAAAATTGATGATCACTGACAGGATCCTCACAAGTGTTTTGGATAATTTGCCACGTAAAATATGTCAAATGTTGACCTCTAAATACCTTGTACAAATGGTGTGAGTGATACAGTCGCTAACACAGTTAAGGGGTGGCATACAGACTGAACGGTGCGTATCAAAAAATTGTGGGCTATACAATCGGCGAATAACCCCTTTCTGAAAATCAAGCAGTTTAGACAGGGGTCTCCGATGTATTTTATAAATAACGTTGAGAAAACAGTTTGCAAGTGTGGGGATAAAATATATCAAAGACAGCATGGTAGAGCAACGTGCATGGGGCCCCGTAAACTGACCTACGACTGTAGATATTTTCATATGTATTTGTGCTTATTTGCAGAAAATAAAAAATGAACACCTATTGGAAAGCAATACATTTAATGTGAAATCGACCGTTGGATGTGTGCAACGATAACTGATGGATTTACTCAAAGAACATCTGAGTACTATTGGTCCACAGCTGTTGTGCTATCTGGAAACACCAACTGAGATATACAGAAGGGAATGTAACAATCTTTTATGTATCGCAAACATATGCGTCAACACCAGCCACCCACTAATGGACAACTACTGGCAAAAGCACCACGAAGGAGGTTTTTGCAATTTAAGGTCGCCAGTCGGCTCCTCATTGTGATTGAAGGCGGCCAACCTGCAACAGATTTTGTGCTGCGTTAAAGGACAGTGGCTGTTTGACAGAGAACTTTATGCATTTTGGGAACCGTTTCTCGATTATCTGTGTTTGCTTATCGATGCAGTGAAAATCTGATTGAAAATCACTGTTTTAAATGTTAATTAAAATGTGTTGTTTATATACATAGTTGCATCTTCAATGGTTATGGGAGTGAATATGAAGTTGTTGGAAATATGTTAAGACAAAGAGACTTTGACAGGTAAGGAAGTATGGTTGGAGTTTGTAGCATCATCTGAGAAAATAAAAAAAATTGCATCTGGAACAACCATAGAGGTCTACTCTGTGTCTTAACTTACAACGTGTGATTAAAAATTGTTGACCCTGTCACAATCCAGTGTTAAACCTCTGAATAAAATAACATTTTTAAAAAATCAACAAGCGTGTGTTATACATAATAAACAGGAACACGTAATAAAGAACCAGACTGTTTTATGAATTGTAATAATATGTTATTCATAAAAAAGATATATGTAGTACAGAAAGGAAATAATTATGTACAATCAGTTCACTGCAGAGCAGAAAAGTTTTAATGCATAGGAAAAATAAACATGCACATTCAAACAACCAACTCTCAGACACTTAGCTAGGATGGGTGCAGCGCCTCTGTGGCCTAGATGATTTAGAGGTCGAGAAATGGCAGGGGCGATGTGGAATAGTTAGTTGGTGGGTAAGAGATTAACGCCAAACTATTTAATAGCCATAGGGGTTCGTCAATCCACCTGATGCTAGCATTCTTTTATTAAAAACAACACAGAGCGTCTTTTGTAGAGTAACGGTGCTAATTTCCCACTGTTTTTTATTGCGCACTTTACACGGGTGTGTAATGATGATAGAATGTGGGGTGTTACACACGGTTTCCTGTACAAAGGATTGCACCAAATCTTTCAAACTGTCAAAATGTATAGCGGCAGTGTTGCTAACATTCAGCGTTATACCTTTCACCTTCATATTGATGGTCCCTAGAGATGGAAGATATGCATAGGTTTTGGGGCCTGTGGATACAAACTCCACAATGTATTTGCCGGGAGCTAACTCCGAAGTTAAATCCTCTAAATAATCGCTGGTGGATTGACATGATGACAAAAATAATGCCAGCTTTTTACCTAATCCTGAACTCCCCCTTCCCCTTTACTCGCCAGCAATTTGACACTGCAACACCACTTTACTGCTTGTTATTATGTATGCTAATTGCCACTTGGTTAATGTACCTGTGTTACCCATGATATTGTATGTCGGAACTATGTCTGTATGACACTAGCTTGACGAGTAGTCTTGTACCTGTAACAGTGCCTCAATGCCTTCGGGTTGTATGCGTGCTATACAAATGAAATAAGTAAATAATAAATAAGTCTCTGCAAATTCTCCATAAATTGCAAACACCAAAAGTATCATGAGGGGATCGCCTTGTAAACAAGGGTCTATTTAAACTCTCAGCCTCCAATCTATTTACCAAAATCATTCGGCCTGACAGTTTCCAAAATCTGGCGAACCTGTGTTTCCACAGCCTCTGCCAGATTCATGAATCTGAACTCCTCCTAATGCTCCACGGCAGAGAATGTTTTATAACTCTGTTGATAGGTCCGCACCCTCTCCAAATAAATCATGGCCTCCGGTGTCTGGGGGGTTGGTGTTGGCGGTGTGCTAGGTCGCCCGCGTCGGGATTTAAGCAAGCAGGTCTTTTTTAAGATTTTAAATGTTCAATGCCTCTGAGCTCAGGACCTGGCACATTTTAATTTTTGAGCTGGATCTTTGGGGCTCCACCAAAACAGATATCCGCCCCGTGCTGAACAATCACTTTGTCTTTGACAATGTCTGTGAAAATGGTTGTGTTTTTTATTTCAAACAGCGCCCATAGGGCATTGGGGGATGTGTGCTCGGTCAAGATTTGTTTTATGTTTGCTAATAATGCTGGTTTGAAGGGTGTCATTGCTTACAAATCATAACCCTTTGCACTCGTCTGATATGTTTGCTATTTGGAATATTCCCTGAGCAGGTACTGACATGGAAGTAGCTGAGTTAGAACCCACTGTCACTGTAGTGGGAACAGAAGTTAACTGGGGGTTATCAGATGCGGTATGATTGTGAGAATTCATGGGGTCTTCGGGGGCTAGTGTTCTGCTGTCAATCTGTGGAGATGTGTCTAGTGCAGTGGTAGGCTGTGCCCCTGTGGATGTTTCACAAGATGCATTACAAGACAAACCTGTGACTGGTGTGTAGGGCTCAACAACTGCACTGTTGGCTAGTGGGGTATCGGGCAATGAACGTATGGCTGTCCACAATTTCCTGATGATAAGGCGATATTATCAGCCCTCAAATGTTTTATTAGTGTAAAAACTGCCCTTTCCACATCTTCAAAAGCGCTCCAAACCGTAGATTGCACAAGCTCCTTCTTTAAACATTTGACAAGGGCGTGCATTTTGTTGTAACTCTGTTTTAAAGTGGGTTCTTTTTTTTCTTGTTCTTTTGAATAACCAACACACGCCTACATGTAAACGTAGTAAAATTATCGGGGTTGGCAGCATTTGAAATGTTAATTTCACCGGCATTGTGACCTGTCCATGCATTACGAGCACCGCCATTCAGAGTATCTGCATTGCCACCCTTACATATGCCTGTTTCACTCCCCGTGTTACTAACCCCCGGCTTATGAACATCAAAAACAGACACTGTCACATAACGCTGTTGTTCATTTGTACCAACAGTATCACTATCACTAATTGTGAGGGGGCATTAGGATGCATTTCAATGGCTGTATCGCTGCTAGTCTGCACTGTTGCTGCAAGCTCAAGAGGGGCATCGGCCTGTGTTTGAATACTTACCACCTGGTCATTTGCGATGTTAACAACCCCAACGCTGTGTTCCTCCCCATCATTGTGCACACTCCCATCTTGAATACCAACAGATGCAATATTAACAACCCCAACGCTGTGTTCCTCCCCATCATTGTGCACACTCCCATCTTGAATACCAACAGATGCAATATTAACAACCCCAACACTGTATTCCTCCCCATCATTGTGCACACTCCACTCTTGATTACCAAAAGACGCAATATTAACAACTCGAACACTGTGTTCCTCACTATCCCAGTGCACACGGCCCTCTTGAGCACTAGCAGGAGTAATATTAATAATGTCTGCATAGTGAATGTCAACAGTATCGATACATACATCTTTTTCACTGCCAATGTTGACAATGCCAGCATCCTTTAGCAACGTATCAAGGGCTGAATAACAATTAGTAGACAGAGGGCCTCATTATGAGGTCGGTGGTAACCCGCCAACCTCGAAAAACTGAATCCGCCGCCTGACTTCCTGGTGCCACCGGGACATTACAAGTCCAACCGGAGCGGGAAGTCAGGTGGGGGATTCGGTAGGTCCCCATTCCCGTGGAGTCCAATAGAAATACTTAACATATTTCTATGTTTAGAAAAGATGGTTTGAAAAGTGCACAAACCATAGTAAGTTACACATACAAATATATAAATGCTTACATACATTTACATATTTGTTTGCATACGTTGCTATGGTTTTTGTACTTTTCAGGCCATGCCGATCATGAAAACCATGCCCCCAAATGAGGGCTCCCCTCAATTTCTTACCCCACTTAAAGCATTGCGTAAGCTGAACACAGGACAGACTTGTTCAAATATAGCCAAACAAGGAAAGAAAGACAGCAATGACTCCCATGGAGAAGACATGTGTCTTCCACCTGAAATTAAAAAGGAAATTCCAACAACAAAGCAATGCGCTGAGGAAAAGAATGGCGCATTCAAACATCTACAGACCATGACCAAGCAGCACATAGATATGCCAGTAGTGAGAACCAAAGACCTCTGCTGAAACCAGGAGGCTACCCCTTGATGGACTAAGACACTGATAACAACAAGAAGTTTTACTTTAGTTTAGGAGAGATGTTATGACATTTTAGATGAGGGTGACAGGGGCAGGTGGCAGCACAGCAATCCCTGCCACTGACACTTGCATCAAAGGCCCCACTCCCATCCGGATGGATGGGGGACAAAGGGGCCTTTGATACTTCAATGGGGGGTCTAACTGCCCTCAGGCCAATTTTGGCCTATATCTGAGGGGGGCAAGGTAGCCCCTAGCCATCTTTTCCCTTGTCTCCAGCACTTGCAGGAACAGTGCCTACAGCCGCCCTCACAGCGAGTGGCAAAACTCATCCAAAAAAAGGGGTGTATATCGGGAAGCTGCAGGAAGAAAAGGTAGGCTGAGGGATGTATGCCGCATCCTGAGGCAAGCGCTTTCTGCAACGACGAGGCGGAAACAGAAACCTTTAAATCAGTTGATAATAGCTCAGCAGTGCCGACATCACGGAGCGGCCATGGCTTTTTTCAGTACTGCAGGACTGCAGGCGTGTCGTCCAATGAATAGCGTAGAAGACGGAGGAAATCGAAGTAACTGTTGTACTGACTCCGGGCCAACCTTGCCAACACTGCAGGACAATCCGACCGTTGGCCGGTGGGGAGCGGGAATGCTGCAGAGGAACACCCGCTAAGTGGAGCTGGCAAAAGAGACAAAGCGGAATAACACCATCCAAGAGTGGCTGGGAAAAAACCCCAGCACTCAAAAAGACACAACACTGGCAGTGGCAGTGGCAGAATCCTGAAAGTAAAAAACCAGGCACCCTGTTATTTTTGAAACACAGGAAAGCAGGGCTGTGACTGAAGAGACTGCCCGTAACTGCTGTGATCTTCAAACCAGGCACCTCGGCAAGTACTGGTGTGCCTGGCGCTTACCGAGTGGCAGCAAGTGGAATGGGTCCCCTGGGCAATGTGGTCTCGCTACCCAGAACCAAGAAGACGCTGAAGCTGCAAATCGAAAACAGAGCAATAAATCAATTCTGCAAAGCCCAGCAGGCAGGATTCCACAGAGAAGGACCACCAGGGCCTGCACTACAGGTCTCCAAGGATTAGCTCAAACCCTGAAAGAAACAGAAGCAGCCCGTGGGACTGATCCTGTCTCAACCTACCCAGCACAGCAGGAAGCTCCTTCCCGTCGTCGCCCTTTGACAAACCAGATTTGTGCACAGGTTGGTGCACGGGCTCTAAGCAAGTGGTAAAACACTTATTGACATTTCTGCCATCTACGAAATTGCATTAAAAGAGTGCGCACATCCAGCGAAGCATGACAACGGAATTTCTGAGTGGTGAGTGCTGAGAAATGGGACGCCTTGAGAAGTGGTAAGGAGACTGTTGGGACCAAGGGATGTTTAGGGAGCAAGTTTGTTTCTTTATTTATTTAATTATTTCATTGTTGGGAAAATGAAAATTGTAATTGTTATTTGGTTGTTTAAATAGTTTGTTAGTTTGTAAGGCCAGCGAGCCAGGTAAGCGTTTATTTGTAAACTTTTGACCTGTCACATTAAAGCAACCTTTTCCACTCTAACGAGTCTGAGTTTTTGTGCAGTAAGTCAAAACAGCTGTTTGAAGCAGTTGAGTGGCTGCAATGAACTGTACCCGAAATGAGAAGCACGCTTGGGAAGCTCAGAACGTTTAGGTGTTTACGGCCCACGCAAACTAAGGCTGCGAGCAGGGCTTCTGAGCTTTGGAACAAGGTGAAGTTGACCCTGCCCCAGCCTCTGTGGCAGCTCCACAAACTGGCGAGTGAATCGGCAAACGAAACAGCTACTGCAGCGGGGGCACAATGGTCCCCGTCCCATGTGTGGCAAACACATTAACAAATTCCAACCAGTCTGGTGGCTAATTAAAGGATGAGTGCGTCAAGGACTTAACTTCCCTGGCATAACAAGCACGGAAGTGGATAATTGGATGCTCAAAACAAACTAAGTTTGTAAAAGCGAAAGAAGCGGCTTGACACAAGGATCGGAAATGTGTAAGTGCAGCGTGAAGGCAGCCTGTGTTAAACACTGCGCAAAGGCAGCCGGTGTAAAAGCTGCACGAAGGCAGCCTGTGTTGAACGCTGCTTGAAGGCAGCTTGTGTCAAGTGCTGCCTGAAGGCAGCTTGAGTTATACGCTGCATGAAGGTAGCCTGTATTGGGGCAAACTTGAAGGAGAGGGCTCCTAGCATGGATACATGTAAGCCAGCAGCGGGATACTACCAGCAAGTACACTACACAGCACAGTAAGATATCCGACGTGCAGGAGAACATGCTGTCATCGGCCCCGAAGGGTACACTGCATAACAGAAAGAGGTGAGGCCTCCAAAGCGACAAGTGGCAGCTGCAGGGAGATTGAAGGTGAAACATGCCACTACGAGGTCGATCAAGTAGTCACATTTGTAGTTGGGTAAGTAGTGAAAGGACATATCAAGGGAATTTGGGAAGTTTTAAATAAGTAGTTTCCCTTTTAAAAGGGTTCGGGAATTACCTGTTTTTCAACGTCCTACGGGTATATTAGCAGGGTACAGGGAGCATGAAAAGCTTCGTTAGGGGGCGCACGGTGCCAGATAAGCTCGGCAGAAGTGCGCCACGATAGCCACCAGGCCAGTGTGCAAGTTAGAACAACTTAAGTAGCTTGCGCCGGTGGCATGCAGGTGATAGAGTTCTCATGTGAGAAAGCAATGGGGTGAAGGAATTCCTGTTTAATTTTTGTACGGGACTGCAGGGGTGTTGCTAGGTCTAGAAAAGATCAGGGGCTATGCTGATGTCGGTACTGTCGGGACTCGGGGCTAGGTAGCCTTTTTGTTGTAGTCTCGGAGATTCTATCCGGAGCTACAACCAAAAGACCCGGGGCAATAGCCCCCTAAGCCTCCCCCTAGCAACGCCCCTGCGGGACGGTGATGCATTATTGTTCCCACCCAGCCCATTTTCCTAAACTACTTCCCTGATGCACACGTAAAACCAACACAGTCTTTGCCTACTTGCCGGAAAAAGGGGGCATGGCATTCACAAGGGTTTGCAAGCACGCAGCAGGGTATTTTGGCATATTCCTAAGGACAAGGAACACGCATCCCGGTTACCCAGCAAAAGGGAATAAGGGGATATGGGTCCGCTGGGCTGTTTGTTTTAAATGCATTCCCCGTTTTGGCTATTACACACAATAAGGTGTGTTGCATTCCGGTAAACACAACACAGGTTGAAGGATTAAAACTATGGAGGCAGGTGAAAGTACAATCGAGGGACAGATGGGGGACAAAGGTGCTTTTGATACTTCAAAGGGGGCTACCTGCCCTCAGGCCAATTTCCCCCTATACCTGAGGGGGCAAGGTAGCCCCTAGCCATCTTTTCCCCTGTCCACAGCACTTGCAGGAGCAGTGCCTACGTCCGCCCTCGCGGCGAGAGGCAAAATTCATTCAAAAATCTCCCTCCCTCTAAGTAGACATACTACCGACACATGAATAGTGGATAAATAGGTCAGGCACCAATTAACAAATATAAAATTCACAGAATAGAGCAGGCACCAGTTAAAAAGGTATTAAGTTTACCGGAATACCCAAAGAAAGAAGTTACCATATGCCTCAATGGAATTAAGTAAATATCCAAACCACACGGGCAGGTTGCCAAACTTGAGGTAAAGTTTGATGAAAGCTGAAGCCCAGTAAATACCTCACTGGAATTAATTAAGTAACCAAACCACATCGGCAGGTTGCCAAACCTGAGGTAAAGTCAGATGAAAGCTGAAGCCCAGTAAATACCTCACTGGAATTAATTAAGTAACCAAACCACATCGGCAGGTTGCCAAACCTGAGGTAAAGTCAGATGAAAGCTGAAGCCCAATGAATACATCCTGGAGTTAATTAAATAACCAAACCACGTGGGCAGGTTGACAAACTTGAGGTAAAGTTTAATGAAAGCTGAAGCCCAGTAAATACCTCACTGGAGTTAATTAAATAATCAAACCACAGGGGCCGGTTGCCAAACTTGAGGTAAAGTTTGATGAAAGCTGAAGCCCAGTAAATACCTCACTGGAATTAATTAGTAACCAAACCACATCGGCAGGTTGCCAAACCTGAGGTAAAGTCAGATGAAAGCTGAAGCCCAATGAATACATCCTGGAGTTAATTAAATAACCAAACCACGTGGGCAGGTTGACAAACTTGAGGTAAAGTTTAATGAAAGCTGAAGCCCAGTAAATGCCTCACTCGAATTAATTAAATAACCAAACCACATGGGCGGGTTGCCAAACTTGAGGTAAAGTTTGATTAAATCTGCAGCCTAAGAAATGCCCCATCAGAATTAATTAAATAACCAAACCAAATGGGCTGGTTGCCAAACTTGAGGTAAAGTTGGATGTAAACTGAAGCCCAGTAAAATACCTCACTGGAGTTAAATAAATAACCAAACCACATGGGCAGGTTGCCAAACCTGAGGTAAAGTTGGATGAAAGATGAAGCTCAGTAAATGCCCCACTGGAGTTCATTAAATAACCAAAGTACATGGGCAGGTTGCCAAATTTGAGGTAGAGTTTGATGAAAGCTGAAGCCCAGGAAATGCCTCTTCAGAGTAAATTAAATAACCAAACCACATGGACAGGTTGCCAAACTTGAGGTAAGGTTTGATGAAAGCTGAAGCTCAGTAAATGCCAAACTGGAGTTAATTAAACAACCAAACCACATGGGCAGGTTGCCAAACTTGAGGTAAAGTTGGGTGTAAGCTGAAGCCCAGTTATCCACCAATAAGGAGGAAAATGCATAAATAACCAAAAAGGCAAACGCCTCACAAAGCAGAAAAATATGAATACAAGGTAAACTGGCCAGGGTGAGGAAGCCAGTCGGTAAATATTAACTAGCTACTAACGCCTCGCAAGAGGCAAATTAAAAGAAAACATCAAGCAAATGAAGAAAACAGACCAAGAAACTGGAAATATCTACAACGCCTCTCAAGGGGCCAATCCTAAAATAGTATAACAATTATGATATACTCCTCAAAATGAGGAAATGTGCATAAAATCGGGGTAAAGGCAAAATGCTTCTCCAGGATGCATGGAAAAATAATACAGCCCCTCAAGGGGACAATCCCAAAAAAGTGATGAGATATCAGAAGAAAGGCTAATAATGCCATCACCAAAAAGGTGTAAAACACAGAAAGGGAAAAGGCAAATGCCCCACCAGGGCGAGAAATTGAAAGAAACTTTGAAGGAAGATGAATGACGAGGGCAAAGCAACAAAGTAATCTCTTAAATAAAGACTGCATTTGAGAATGTAACTCAAAAACAAGGAAGATAAACCTGTCACGGTTCACACGTTGAGTCCACAGAATGTCACAAGCTTTTGGGCGGCAGCGATCAGCCTCGAGTTGCCCCTACGTGGGAGTAGGGACCCGCTCACCTGATCCCTTGTTCCCCAAAATATTTGTTTTGTTTTCATTATGTTTTGTTGGTTGGTTTTCTTTCCACATAAGCTCATGTTACAATAAAGCTTGTGGCCAAAGTTTGTGCACCTTATCCACTTGTCAGGCCTCATCATTATGGTACTGTCATTAATGTCAGTTATTACACCTTGCACCCTTCCCTGCACTAAAACACTTCCAGGCTTAAGGGCGCAAGCAGAGCTGAAGTCCCATGATACGTGTCGTGTAACATTATTTGAATAAAGAAGCCCACCCCGTTGGGTACTTCAGTTAACAGCCAGGCGACAGTGTCAGCGTGTGATTTCGTGTGCTCTCTTTTAACTGAGCCAGGACATACTTCACCAGCTGGGACATGGTCAGGCCCATGCTTCGGGCCTGTTACACAGACATCAGACCGAGGGAGGGGGAAAGGTAGCAGTCGGGAATGCGTATCCAAAACACAGACATTTCGGATGCAGTGGTGCAACAATTAACTAAGGGCTAAGGTTTGAAAGGTTTACCGTCCTTCTTATATTAAATGACTCAATCAGTGTTCCCCTGTCTTAACATTTCCTTCATATTTCCTGTTTCCTCTTCTCCTTTCGCATTGTTTTCTGGCTTGCTCAATCTGTTCCTTAGCAACACAGGTGTATGCTCATAAAACCCATCGCTGCTAGCCAGCGAATGCCATGTGACAATTGCTAGGAATATTAGCTACGAATCAAAGAACTTTGTGTAATATTCCTGCAGAAAAAATGGCAAATCCGTAGGACTTCCCGCTTGACGGTGGACTGGAAGTTTTGCTGCTGAGTCAGCACTGCGGGGCTTGTCTGCTCTTTGAGGCGGTAATGAGAAGAGGCGTAGGCACCACATGCGCCCGGCCCTCTGTTTATAGACGCTGCTTAACAACCGTGATGTCATGCCTGTCTTCGTTCACTGCCTGACATTCTTGGGACACTGAAGAGCTGGGTTGGCCTCCAGTCAAATGGCCTCTTGTAAAACACGGCAGACTGGAGCCGTTCTTGCACCAAGCTTGTGTGAAGAGTCTTCAAATAAATGTAAAGTGCGAACCGAGATAACAGACCACACACACTACGAACCTTAATGAAAAGAGACTCTGCAAGAGTAACTTGACACAAGGGACTCCCGAGTACATGAAAAAAAGCTGCGTGTGGCGCTTTTACAGGACTACAATTATTATGTTAAATAGACAACGTTAGTCAGAATTTTTAAAAGGTAACGAGTGGTAGTGAATACCCCAATAAATTACTGGTAATCTTCATTAGCCCAGTCCTATTCTTCCTCGTCCCAGTAACTGCGATCATTTTATGGACGAGGAAGGATGACATGGAGATCAAGTCCTGATTACTTGTCAGTAATCTTCAGTATGTCTAGCGCTACACACCCCCAACCCAGTAATTACTTGCTTTACTGGAATGAGGAAGAAGGACATTGGGATAATAATTGCCGGATTATTTACTGCTAATCTTCATTACGCCTAGTCCTACTCTTCCTCCTCACAGTACTATGCGCAACTACGAAGAAGAGTGATGTGGGGGGTATACAGCTTTATTGACTTGGATACAGCACACGTTTGACCATTGCAACTTGAGCGTGGGGGGAGAAAAGGAGGAAGACCAGGAAAGTCAGCCTTAAAAAAAATGTGGAAGGGGCAGAAGCATTTTTATTTATTTCATTTGACATTAGTATAGCGCGCCAAGCCCAGGAGCATGTGGGTGCTTATTACTTAATCAGGTTGGTTACAGTAGTAGCTTGCAGAGACATTGCTTACATATAATAAAGTCGTTAGTTACAGTAATAAATTACATCATTCAAGGAGCTAACATATTGCATGATAGGCTTACACACATGACATGTTTAGATATTTCACATGCATAGTCATATTTTGTCGTGGTTCTAAGTCAGGTACAGGGAGGTGGCTCTGACTGGTTCGATCAAAGTTGGTGGTAAGGGGTGAGTGCAGGGAAGAAGTAGGATATATGGTCGAGATACTGCTAGGAGTCTGAGAGAAGAGCCAGGTTTTGAAGCCTTTGTGGAAGGACCAGAGCTAATTCCAGTGTTTGGCTGCGGGCAACGGGAAGCTGCAACCTCCAACGTTTTGCCTTATACATCTTGGGATGGCTAGCTAGCAGGAGTAGGCTAAGCGGGTGGGTCTGCTGGACTGCACTTTGGGGATTTGTCTAGCTAGATAGGGGCGCTGTTAGATAGGGATTTGTAGGTTAATGATAAGATTTTGAATTCGAGCAATCTTCAGGGAAAGATCAAAGCAAAAAGCCCTCTTTCTTTTCGATATGAAGAGGTGGGAGAACATTACGAAATGTAATTGAACAAGATGGTCCAGATTAAAAATTGAGATGACTGAGATTTTGGAAGGTAGTGTGAGGGATAAAATGCAAAGAAGGACATTTATCAATCTGACACACACTTCCTGCTAATTTTCTAAAATGCAAAGGAAGTGGCGGAGGTCATTTCCTACGTGCCCATAATATACTCCCGCCTCCCGACCCGCCCAATCCCCCTCCCATTGGTTCTCCCCACTGGTCTTAACTGGCCCTCCCAGGGCAGCCCTCTGCCCAGCAGACCCACTCGGCTAAGGACCCTAAGGGAAAGGACGGCTCCACCAAAGACGACTCCAGACAGTATCTGCAGGTATCCGCAGGAGAAGCAAGAAGCCAGCACCTGCCAGAAAGTAAGTGTGGCAAGGGCAGGGACTGAAGCAATTACTTCACTCCATACTAACCTACCACTCATTCCTACAAGCCCTACTCTTGTAATCTCTTGCAGCTAAACTCTACTCCCAACAACTTGAGCTCGATTTGTTCCAATAGCTGAATTTACAAATTGCGGTATAGTGGAACTTAGAAACTGTGGTATAGTTGAACTAAGAAACTGTGAATCATCTCACCCTGTGGTATAGCTTAATTTAGAAACTGCGGGATAGTTGAATTTAGAAAGTGTGAATAATCTCACCCTGTGGTATAGTTGTACTTAGAAACTGTGAATAATCTCACCCTGTGGTATAGCTGAATTTAGAAACTGTGGTATAGCTGAATTTAGAAATTGTGAATAATCTCACCCTGTGCTATAGTTGTATTTAGAAAGTGTGAATAATCTCACCCTGTGGTATAGCTGAATGTAGAAACTTTGAATACTATCACCCTGGGGTATAGCTGAACTTAGAAAGTGTGAATAGTCTCACCCTGAGGTACAGCTGAATTTAGAAACTGTGGTATAGTTGAATTCAGAAAGTTTGAATAATCTCACCCTGTGTTATAGCTGAATTTAGAAACTATGGTATAGTTGAATTTAGAAATTGTGAACAATCTCACCCTGTGGTATAGTTGACATTAGAAACTGTGAATAATCTCAGCCTGTGGTATATCTGAATTTAGAAACTGTGAATACTATTCACCCTGTGGTATAGCTGAATTTAGAAACTGCGGGATAGTTGAATTTAGAAAGTGTGAATAATCTCACCCTGTGGTATAGCTGAATTTAGAAACTGCGGGATAGTTGAATTTAGAAAGTGTGAATAATCTCACCCTGTGGTATAGTTGTACTTAGAAACTGTGAATAATCTCACCCTGTGGTATAACTGAATTTAGAAATTGTGAACAATCTCACCCTGTGGTATAGTTGACATTAGAAACTATGGATAATCTCAGCCTGTGGTATATCTGAATTTAGAAACTTTGAATACTATCACCCTGTGGTATAGTTGAACCTAGAAACCATGAATACTATCACCCTGTGGTAAAGTTGAACTTAGAAACTGTGAATACTATCACCCTGTGGTATAGCTGAATTTAGAAAGTGTGAATAGTCTCACCCTGTGGTACAGCTGAATTTAGAAACTGTGGTATAGTTGAATTCAGAAAGTGTGAATAATCTCATCCCGTGTTATAGGTGAATTTAGGAACTATGGTATAGTTGAATTTAGAAATTGTGAACAATCTCACCCTGTGGTATAGTTGACATTAGAAACTGTGAATAATCTCAGCCTGTGGTATATCTGAATTTAGAAACTGTGAATACTATTCACCCTGTGGTATAGCGGAATTTACAAACTGTGAATAATCTCAGCCTGTGGTATATCTGAATTTAGAAACTGTGAATACTATTCACCCTGTGGTATAGCTGAACTTAGAAAGTGTGAATAGTCTCACCCTGTGGTATAGCTGAATTTAAAAACTATGGTATAGTTGAATTTAGAAATTGTAAACAATCTCACCCTGTGGTATAGTTGACATTAGAAACTGTGAATAATCTCAGCCTGTGGTATATCTGAATTTAGAAACTGTGAATACTATTCACCCTGTGGTATAGCTGAATTTACAAACTGTGAATAATCTCACCCTGTGGTATAGCTGAATTTAGAAACTGCGGGATAGTTGAATTTAGAAAGTGTGAATAATCTCACCCTGTGGTATAGTTGTACTTAGAAACTGTGAATAATCTCACCCTGTGGTATAGCTGAATTTAGAAACTGTGGTATAGCTGAATTTAGAAAGTGTGAATAATCTCACACTGTGCTATAGTTGTATTTAGATAGTGTGAATAATCTCACCCTGTGGTATAGCTGAATGTAGAAACTTTGAATACTATCACCCTGTGGTATAGTTGAACCTAGAAACCGTGAATACTATCACTCTGTGGTATAGTTGAACTTAGAAACCGTGAATACTATCACTCTGTGGTATAGCTGAATTTAGAAAGTGTGAATAGTCTCACCCTGAGGTACAGCTGAATTTAGAAACTGTGGTATAGTTGAATTTAGAAAGTGTGAATAATCTCACCCTGTGTTATAGCTGAATTTAGAAACTATGGTATAGTTGAATTTAGAAATTGTGAACAATCTCACCCTGTGGTATAGTTGACATTAGAAACTGTGAATAATCTCAGCCTGTGGTATATCTGAATTTAGAAACTGTGAGTACTATTCACCCTATGGTATAGCAGAATTTACAAACTGTGAATAATCTCACCCTGTGGAATAGCTGAATTTAGAAACTGCGGGATAGTTGAATTTAGAAAGTGTGAATAATCTCACCCTCTGGTATAGTTGTGCTTACAAACTGTGAATAATCTCACCCTGTGGTATAACTGAATTTAGAAACTGTGGTATAGTTGAATTTAGAAACTGTGAATAATCTCACCCTATGGTATAGCTGAATTTAGAAAGTATGAATAATATCACCCTGTGGCATGGTTGAATTTAGAAACTGTGAATTATCTCACCCTATTGTATAGATGAAATTAAAAAGTGTGAATAATATCACCCTGTGGTATAATTAACTTAGAAACTGTGAATAATCGTTCCTGTGGTATAGCTGAACTTAGAATGTTTCCCTAACTGTGGTATAACCAAACTTAGAAACTGAATAATAGCATAACTGCGCTAGTTCAACTTGGAAAGTGTCCCCAATATCCTCATTGGGTCTAAGTTGCATCTAGAAAGTGCACCAATAGCATAGCGTTGGTCTAATTCAACTTATAGAGTGTATGAAATAGAACAACTGTTGTCTAGTTCCATTTAGAGAGTGTGCCTAAATAACCTCATTGTGTCTCAGCTGAATCTAGAAAATGTGTCTAATAACCCACAAAGTTTAACTTGAATCAAGAAAGTAGGCCAATAGTGTAACTGTGATCCAGTTAACCATAGAGAGAGTACCCAATAGCATAACTGTGACCTAGTTCATTCAAGAAAGTGTCTAATAGCCACAGTTGTGATACAACTGAACATAGAAATTCTAAATAATACCAACCAGTGCCACGGCCAAACTAGAAAGTGTGTCTAACTGCGGTATTATTAAAATCTGAAATGTGATTAATACCCTCCTATGTTTCAGTTGAACTTAGGAACCATCCGTAACTGTGGTTAAGATAAAGTTAGAGAGTGTGGATAGTATCATCCAGTGGCCCAGTTCAACTTAGAAACTGTCCATAACTGTGGTAAAGGCAAACCTAGAAAGAGAAAATAACATCTTTCTGCTGTGTCCATAACTGTGGTAAAGGCAAACCTAGAAAGATAAAATAACATCTAGCTGCTGTGGTTTAAGCTGAACCTAGACAATATCCCTAGCTGTAGTACAGTTAATCATAGAAAGTGTGAACAATTAACATCCAGTGGTATAGTTGAAGTAGGAAGGTGTAAATGAAATCATCCGACGGCAACTATAACACAGTTCAAACTTATCCAAACCATGAGTCCACCCAACCCACCAAGGCCTGCCAAAAACTACCCGCTAGCGCCCGCCTCCCTTCCCGCCCCCCCACCTCCCACCCGCCTTTCCCCAAACCACCCCGCCCTCCACCACATCCTCTGTCCATCCCCTGTCCATCTCCCAAACCAGAAGAACCATCCCAACCCACCCTACCCTCCACCTCATCCCCTATCCAAACACCAAGCCAGAGGAGCATGATGGCAAACCAACCATCCTAAGACCCCTGCTCCTCCCATCTCCTCCACCCACCTGCCCACTATCATACCCACGCTCCCCCGCACCCGCTTCTAACAGCCCGCCTAGCCTCCTAAACACACCCAACCCCACAACAATCCACCACGTTCCCCTCATCAACGCCCACCATCATCCCCCTCCGACCCCACCTCTTCCCCTCCCTAAAAACTGCATGCCTCGCCCTGGCGAGAACAGTAGCCACTTCCCTTTCACCCTGCGACCCCCCTACCGTCTTTCACACACCAACCACAACAAAAACACTGAAGAGAAAACGTACCTGGTCTCCCTCAATCTCCCAGTACTCCTCGCCACTCCTGTCTCGACCCACCACCTTAATCTCCCAATCTCGATCATCACCACCCTCCCCCCTGCCTCACCCTGCCTGAAACCCCTCTCCCTCGAATTCTCACCAACCACAACTGAAACTACAAACCCCCCAAAACCCCACCTTCAAATCCCCTGACCCAAATCCTACCAACCCGACACACCAGTCCAACCCCTCCCCCCAAACCCACCACCTCAACTGCCCGCCTACTCTTTCCATCGACCACCAATGACCCCCCTCTCTCTCACCCGAGACTCCACTCTCTCCCCTCACCCCCCACCTCTGCCACTCCCTCATCATCTTCCTGTACCGAAGTAAAGTGCATCCTTTTTAATGCCCGATCTGTTGCAAAAAACAGACACAGCATCTTTGACCTCCTTGCCTCTGACAAACCGGACCTGGTCTTTATCACAGAAACCTGGTTCTCTCGCCAATGAAGCCATCCCCCCAGACTACTCCCTCATCCCACTGAACCGACCCTCACACTTCTCTGCCTCAATCATCGACAACCAGCCAACCATTCCTTCCTGCGAATCACTAGAAATAAGAATTTGCTAGTCACCTTCTTGCACACCTTCAAATGTTGCTCGTAATGGGTAAATAATGTTCATAATACTAGATTCATTTGTCACAAAAAATTTAATAAACTGCAATTCATAATGTTTCACGTGTTTCACCAAATCAATTGGCTCATCAGGAGGGTTTCTAAGAAAAAACTTTTTTAATTTCATTGGTCAAATGCAATGTTTTATACGACATAAATGCCTAGAGAAAAACAAAAAAGTATGCTTTTGCAAGTTTGAGAAGCATATGCTATTGTGACAACATAAAATATAAACCAAAAATTCACTTTTAACGTAAAACAACCTTTAACGTGAATCTTTGTTTTCAATCTGAAGAGTACAGACAGCTGCTTACATTTCATGGCTAATTATGCTGGTAAATGAAATTCAACATATTGTTATCATTTAGCGTTGTAGTACTCTCGTAATGATATTAATCGTTTTCAGCGGTATTACCTTTTTAATGCTTTAGTTTATGAAAAATCCTTTTAGTCTAGGGCTGTGAATCAGTAGTGCCCCGTAATTTGTGCCGAGACTACTTTAAATTCAAAATTGTCATAGTGCAAGTTTCCTCAGTAGTTTCACTTTTGTTATGCTTTCGCAGCTAGTGATTCTGTAAAGGAGAGACAAGGTGCTTTTAGGTAAAGAACAGCTAGTTTTGTGAATTCAGCAATCTGCATGTGCAATCACAATAGATAAGCAAAAGGGAGAGCGATGGTTTTACCGTCAAGAGTCTTGCGATTGAGACTGCAATGATTATAGTGAGCGTCCTTTTTTCCAAGGTTTGTTGGGCACAAACTAACTTAGAAATGGCCGCTTGATATATGTGACGTGATGACGTGATGCCACTCGGGAACTAAGTTCCGAAAATGCCATTTTAGATCGGGCAAGTGACTATATTCTTGGCCAGAGGAATAAAAAATCGACCCTCCCAGGTCCAACTGGGCTCTTTCCTCTCTGACATCTTTTTCTCCACCTGTGGTGTCCCCCAGGGATCAAATCTCTCTCCCTGGCTTTTCAACCAGTATCTGGCACTCCTTGCCCACCGCATCACCGCTCTCTGCCCCAACTTCCTGTGCTACGCGGATGATACCCAGCTCATTTTCAGGCTACCCTCGGCCTCCTCCTCTGCTTCCCTCATCTCTGACTGTCTGTCTGCTATCCAGGAATGGTGTGCCGCCAATGACCTCTTCCTCAATGCCAGTAAGACTGAGATTCTACTCATCGGCACACTCACTCCGTCCTTCCCTGCAGCTCTCTGGCCGGCCTCTCTTGGCCCTCTTCCTGCTCCTACCTGCAAGGCAAAAAACCTCGGGGTCATCTTCGACTCCACACTCGCCTTCTCTCCTCATATATCTGACGTCTCTAAGAAATCACACTACCAGCTGCACCTCCTCAGAGGTATTCTTCCCTTCCTCTCCTTCCCCCAGAAGCTCACTGTCTCCCGAGCCCTGGTTCTCTCGAAGCTGGACTACTGTAACAGCCTCTATCTTAATCTGCCTGCCTCCACTCTCCGTCCTCTGCAACTCATCCAGAACAGAACTGCGAGACTTGTCCTTGGCCTCAAGCCCAGGGACCATGTCTCTCCAGGACTGAAATCTCTACACTGGCTCCCAGTGGCTGCGAGGATAAAGTTCAAAACCCTCTGCATTGTCCACAAGGCCTTCTGGGGCCTGTGGCCTAAATACCTTCAACTCTCTCTTCCTAAATATCTTCCTTCCCGAGCCCTTCGCTCATCCGCCTCCAACTCCCTCAGGGTCAGCCACTTCTCGAAGCAACGAGCTGGGGTTAGATCTCTCCTGCCTCCCTGAAACTTGAGGAGAACCATCTCCGGTTCCAGAAGCACCTCAAAACCTTCCTCTTTGCTTCTGCTTTCTCTCTCCCTCTCCCCTCCCCTGCTAAATTCTTCACTGAAACTGCACTGAATCTGCAACTGGGCCTCTCTCACCGACCTCGGTCCTGGGCCCAGCCACTCTCCACTTGTACTGCCTCCCTGGCAACCCCTGCACTGCGGGACTGTCTCTGTATCCCCACAGCCCCCCCTTCCCAGCACTTGTCTGCACTTACCTTGCACTTGCCACCAGCTGGCCCTATTTATTTATTTTATTCTACTTACTTGTACTGCACTTCCCCCCTCCCCTTCGCCAAGCACTTTCTCCCTTCCCCCTACCCCTGCACTTGCGCGATCTGAATGACACCTGGCCTAGTAGGATCGTTGTCTGTCTTCCCCTTGTTCCCCCCTCCCTGCCTCGTCGCGCCTTGAAACACTTGTGTATAGGCGCGTTACAAATGCCTTCATTTTTTGTTTTTTTGTAAATATTAACTCAAGGTGCATTGTTATACATGGTGAGCTGGTACCCTTGGATCAGTCGCCATTGCAAACATATGTTTTTAGTCGCAGACTAGCTGTCGAGTGACCACTTTTTATCTTGTAACAGTATGACGCTTCGAAACTAACGGGCGGAGACGCCATTTTTGATTGGGCAAATGATAGAGCTGAAGTTATAATGTGAGGTTCACAGAAGTTCTGGATGTTTACATTAAGATATGTTTACAATGTTGGCTCAAAATACATTATAATACATTTTAACCTGTGATAGGCTGATTCCCTTAATTAAGTCACAGTTACAAAAATAAGTGATCTAATAATTCAGAAAAGACCCTGGATATCATGGTCATGATAGTTGGATAATCTTGAGTAATGTATGAATACATTTTGAGTGGACCCATAATGCAGTTTAAAACCAACCTAGTGCATAACGATAATTATATATTTAGCAGAATGGATGATTAAATCCGAAATATGAGGGAACCCTAATTATAACCACTGGTTTAAAGAGGAAAAAATCTGATTGGCATGAACTGGTTATTTGTGGAGATCTAAACATGCTACTACTGTATATTTGATATGAATGATCATTTGCCCATAGTAATTAAATATCTGAAAAACACAACATGTAGAGATACACTTAGTCATATGACCGGTTGTTCGGCTAATATCACATAGGTGCAAATTTCTAGGATGATCCAAAATGCAATATATATTAGAGCTGAGATAATTATAGAAAATGTCCCAATTCTGAATCTGTATTTAGACCTGTGTTACAGCAGTCCAGAGAGCATATCCAAAATGCTTCCCTTTGTCTTAGTCTTTTTTCCATATTCCCTCCTCTTGGTGACATTGTTACTTTTTCAATTCCAAAGAATTTGATTTTGTCCATTTGTGTTTCCACATGATCAGTTAGAAAGTGTAAACCAAGGGGGAATCTGAGGTCCTTGTTGATAATTGTTTTTATGTGTTCATTAAATCATTTAAGTAGAAAGAAGGTACCGGGTAATTACTGGTACCTTCTTTCTACATAAATGATTTGGACTACAGATGTCTGTTTTTAGATAAACGCTCCCCATTACTATCAGGATTTATAGTCTCTCTTATCATTTTTTAGGATTGACATGAATATGCAAACCAAGATGGCACTTGAATCTTAAATTGAGAACAAATAAAGGCAAAAACAGGTGATTATATATAAAGAATTATCCACTCATGACAGACAGGAACGAATATAAATCATGATTATTAACACAATAATACTCTTTATTTATTTACTGTTTTATGTAGATATACTGAAAAAGAAAAGTTGGGTAGACGTCTTCTGAAGAAGGGGCTTCATTCTCCCCGAAACGCGTAACGAGCATTGTACTGTAAAGAATTCGGCACCTTAAAAACACTGAAAACAACACTTGCCACTGTGAAAGTGGGACTAAGAGTTGACACAAAGTGCAAATGGTCTACCCACATATATGCATTTTTGTTTGATGGATTGGTTTGTTTATACTATGAAATAATAGTTAGTACTCGAATTGTGCATTACAAATGACAAATTTGGTTTAGATTTGAAGATTATGTCATGAATTTATCTAAATATTAAGTTATACCATTGTTGTTTTTTCAACAAAACCTTATTGGGGTAGAGAACTTAATGATGACAAGTTCATCTTCTTATAAAATGTTATTTTAAAACATTATATGAGAATTTGGTTGTTTTTGCAACATTAGGGTGTGCAGGGGACGGGAGTGTTCCGCAAGTCTGTGGACACCTGCTGTTCTTACATAGTTTGGTACAACCCAGTTTCAGGGTTGATATTCTCCCCCGCACCCCACAAAGCATCTTAACAACTCTACCTAATATTAAATAGGTATGCTCTAGGCAACATAGTTTGCAGTTTCTGTAGTTCATAAGATCCCATGTAGAGATTAGCATAGGCAGGGGTAAATTTGGTGTCCATTGCTGTGCCTTCTTTTTGTCTGTATAATTATTTGTTAAACAGAAAGATGTTATTCATGAGAGTGAATTCTAACATTTTGCAGATCATCTCATTTTGCTTGAAGTAGGATATTGAATGTGTCTGTAAAAATGATCGAACAGTTTGAATGCCATTGTTATGAATAATGCTTGTATAAAGGGCTGTCACATCAAAAGTCACTAGCCTGAAGTCAGACTCCCAGTTAATAAAAGTTAGCTGCTGGATGACATCTTTTGTGTCTTTGATGAAAGAAGACAGATTCTGAACCAATGGTTGTAGATGAGTTTCTATGTAAGCTGATATTGGTTCTGTCATGGATCCTATGCTGTTTATTATTGGTCTAGTACTTGGCAAATTCTCAAAGTGTTTATACATTTTAGGAAGAAAATAGATGCTTGCAATGATTGGATATTGTTTGTTCATGAAATCAAATTCATCATCCATTAGAAGGCCAGCATTGTTCCATTCTTTACTCATGGAGGCCCACTCCTCAATGAGTTTAGGAATAGGATTGTCCTTTAGTTTCTCATAACAGTTCTCATCGTTTAGGTGTATTTCAGCTATTTTGAGGTAGTCCTTGGTATTAAGGAGGACAATTTTCCCTCCTTTGTCTGCTTGTTTTACTGTTAATTCCTCATCTTTTTTTAGTTCTTCTATGGCTTTTCTCTCTAAGAAAGTTAAATTGAATGTAAAGTTCAGACCCTGTTTGTTTCTTCTTCTGAGGTAATTTTTTCTTAGGTCATCCAATACAGCCTTTCGGAAGATATCCACTGTGTTGCCAGTTGGCAATTGAGGGTAGAACGATGATTTGTTCTTTAAAGAGGTGGTTTCTGCTAGATCGAGTTCTAAATCTAAATCCATAGCGAATTATTCAATTGTATGAGTGTCTTCTATTTCTTGAATGTTCAGTAATTGAACAGTGTTCAGTGAATGAGAAACACTTAGACTTGATAGAATTGTCTTTTCTACTGGTTTCTTGGTTGTATCTTTTGTCACAAAGAATTTTTTCAGTGTAAGAAGTCTCCCAAATTTGAAAACATCCACATGTTCTTGAAAATAGTCTGAATAGGAGAAGGGGCTGAATGATAGTCCTTTGTTCAATGCTGATTCTAATGCGCATTGTTTGTTTGAAAGATTGAGGGTTAAGCTTTCTTTTGCTGTTGGCTCTTTGCTCTTGCAGAGCCTCTTTGCTCTTTTCCTTCCTGTGAATCACTCCTCGTAAAACTATCCCTCCCCCTTCGTCCTCTCACAGTTTCCTATTCATCTACTGACCCCCTGGCTATGACAGACAATTCTCAAACAACCTCTGCGACTCGATACCCACCCTCCAACTAAACCATCCCACCCTCACCCTTCTAGGAAATTTCAATATATGGCTTGACATCCCCACCAACCCTATGACCCACTCTCTGGTCGACTGCCTAGATGTGATTAACCTCCATACTCACATAAACGGGCCAACTCACTATAAAGGACACACCCTTCATGCCGTCTTCAGCTCCCACAAACTTATACACCTAATCCCCCCAAACCCCATCATCTGGTCCGATCACTTAATTGTCTACTTCATCATTCGCTCAGCCAACCCGCTTCCCGTACCCGAACCAGAAACTCCAATTCTTCACAAATGCTGGAAGAAACTAAAAATCCTTCCCGACCTAGCCAATGCACTCCTTCACTCTCCTCCCCCTACCTACCCACCCAATGAACACCTAACCTCCGACGCCTTTGACTCATGGCTCAACACCTCATTAATCCCGCTCACCCGCTCTTGCAATCCATCAGCTCACCATGGCCCTTTTCCTAGATGGTTCACACCAGAACTGAAGACCACTAAAGAACTATATAAATCCCTAGAACGCAAATGGCGGAAAGACAAAACCGCCATGAGCAGATCCACCTTGGCTCGGCACCATCGCCTCTACAAAGCCGAAATCTGGAAAGCTAAAAAAGCCCATTACAACTCCTGAATCCTAGACTGTAAAAACCCCAGCAAAGAACTCCACAAAATCATCTCCGAATTCACCAAACCATCATGTACCACCACCCAATCGACCCCCTCACAATCACTCTGCGGCTCACTCTCTCTCCACTTCTACACCGCTGCTCTCGAAAGAACAAACACTCTAACCAACAAACTAGCCCTCCTACCACGCAATTCACCGACCCTACCTGCCATCCCACCACCTGCAACATGTACCCACCCGACTTTCGACTCCTTCACTCCAATATCAACTGACCAATTTCTCAAACTTCTCTCTGCCCGCAAACCATCCGGCTCCCCGCTTGACCCCTGCCCAGCCACAACCCTCAAAGAAATATTCACATCTACCTGTGCAGGAGAACATGCAAGAACCATCATAAACGACTCACTCTCCTCGGGAATTTTTCCCGATGCGTTCAAAACTGCTCATGTCAAGCCTCTTCTAAATAAAACCTTCCCTCAACCCTCTGAAGCCCAAAAACTACCGCCCCATCTCAACCACCAGGTTCCTTGCCAAACTCATTGACGGAACTGCCTACTCCCAAGACCCCGCTCAATCAGGTTTCAGAGCCCAACACGGAACCGAAACCACCCTAACCTCAATCTGGGATGACCTTAAAAACACTGCAGATTCTGCAGGATGCGCCGCATTAATCCTTCTTGACCTATCCGCTGCCTTCGACACAATCAACCACTCAATCCTCCTCGACCGCCTCCACTCCCTGGGAATCCGTGGAAACGCTCTCAAATGGATAGCATCCTTCCTGAGCAACAGGAACAAAATAAACCTACTCTCTGCCTATGCTTCCCACGCCCGACCGGTCAATACCGGAGTTCGACAAGGGCATACCTATCAGCCCTCCTGTTCAACCTCAACATGTCTACCCTCCCATGAATAATCCGCTCGCACAATATCCTGTGCTACAACTATGCCCATGACACACAACTAATGCTAAAACTCCTTAATTCAAAACCCAACTGCCAACCCAACCTCGCCGCCTACCCCTTGACATAGATCATTGGATGACCAGAAACCACCTCTTACCAAACCCCTCCAAAACCGAAATCATGGTATGTGGCAACACCAAACTTCTTCTGCACCCGCTACCCTGGCTATCTGCCATGAGCATCTCCCCGACACCCTCAATCTCAGTAAAAAACCTTGGATGCACCCTAGACTCTGACCTAACCCTCTTGCTTCAAGTCAACATCGTCTCTAAGTCCTGCCTCTACTACCTCAAAACTCTAAGGCGCATTTTTCCATACCTCTCCTTTCCCAAAAGACTCTCCATGGTCCAATCAATTGTTATGTCAAGGCTGGACTATGCTAACGCTCTCTACCTCGGAGTCCATGCATACCACCTGACTAAACTACAGAGAGCACAAAACGCTGCAGCCAAACAGTTACTAGCACTTGGGCCAAGAGATCATATCCCCCAAGCTCTCAAAACTCTGCACTGGCTTCCAGTCGCCCGAAGGTCGACCTTCAAAGCCTTATGCATCGCTCACTGAGCGATGCATAAAACTAGACCTCAATATCTGCAAGACAAACTAAAACCCTACCATCCTCCACGCACTCTTAGATCAAGCTCTGCCGGCCTCCTAGTTATACCAAAAACCAACTCAGTCAGGTTAGGTGGATCATCATTCTCAGCCCTGGCCCCCACTCTGTGGAACACTCTTCCACCCCACATCCGACTCACCGACGACCTCATGTCTTTACGCAAATTACTGAAAACGTGGCTCTTTCCCTAAAATCGACTCTTAAATCAAACAGGATAAGAACAATAAAGACTTTAGCCCAAGGTTGCTACATCAAATATAACAATCCAGCATCGAGACCTGAGCAAGAAAAATTGAAAGCCAAAATCTGCTAATGTGAATTAAAATGGATAAACTGAATAGAACGAATGAAGTGGACGAAAAAAATGAAGTGGACGAAAGGAATAGAGTAGATGAAAGGAATGAAGTGGACGAAAGGAATGAAGTAGATGAAAGGAATGAGGTGGACGAAAGGAATGAGGAGGATGGGACGGATAGAGTGCATGGGACAGATAGAGTGCATGTAACGGATAGAATGCATGGAACGGATAGGTTGCATTTAACGGATAGGGTGCATGGAACGGATAGGGTGCATGAAACGGATAGAGTGAATGGAACGGATAGAGTACATGGAACAGAAAGAATGCATGGAACGGATAGAGTGCATGGAAGGTATAGAGTGCATAGAACTGATAGTGTGTAGGACAGATGGAGTGCGTAGGACGGATGGAGTGCGTAGGATGGATGGAATGCGTAGGACGGACATGGTACGTGGGACGGATGGTATGCGTAGGACGGACGAAGTGCTTGGGACGGATGAAATGCATAGGACGGATGAAGTGCTGGGGACGGATGAAGTGCTTGGGACGGATGAAGTACTTGGGATGGATGAAGTGGGCGGAACGGATGAAGTGGGCGGATCAGATAAAACTCAAGGAGCGGATAAAACGCATGGAGCGGATAGAACGGATAGTGTAGTTGGAACGGATAGAATGGCTGGAACGGATAGAGTGGACAGAACAGACAGAATGGACGGACACAGATGGAGTGCATAGAATGGATGGAGTGCATAGAACAGAAGGAGTACATGGGATGGATGGAGTACATGGGATGGATGGAGTGCGTGGACGGATGGAGTGGGTGGGACGGATGAAGTGGGTGGAACGGATGAAGTGTGTGGAACGGATGAAGTGTGTGAGGAACGGATGAAGTGTGTGAGGAACGGATGAAGTGTGTGGAATTGTTGAAGTGTGTGAAACAGATGGAGACGGCTGAATGGACGAAATGCATGGAACTGATGGAATGCATGGAACCGATGGAATGCATGGAACTGATAGAAGACATGGAACTGATGGAATGTATGGAACTGATGGAATGCATAAAACCGATGGAGTGCATGGAATGGATGGAGTGGATGGAAAGGATAGAGTGGATGGAATGGGTGGAATGGATGGAACGGATGGAGTGCATGGAACGGATGGAGTGCATGGAACGGTTGGAGTGCATGGAGTGGTTGGAGTGCATGGACGGTTGGAGTGCATGGAATGGCAGTTGTTGACGTAACGGATGGAATGGACGTAACTTTTACAGCGGATGGAATGAATGTAACGGATGGAGTACATGGAATGGATGGAGTGCATCGAACGGATGTAGCGCATGGAATGGATGGAGTGCATGGAACAAATAAAGTGCATGAATGATAGAAACGAATGGAGTGGATGGAACGAATGGAGTGGATGGAATGAATGGAGTGGATGGAACGGATAGAGTGGATGGAATGGATAGAGTGGATGGAACAAATAGAGTGGATGGAACGAATATAGTTGATGAAACTGATGGAGTGGATGGAACTGATGGAGTGGATGGAACGGTTGGAGTGCATGGAATGGTTGGAGTGCATGGACAGTTGGAGTGCATGCAATGGCTGTTGTTGACGTAACGGATGGAGTGGACATAACTTTTACAGCGGATGGAATGCATGGAACGGATGGAGTACATGGAATGGATGGAGTGCATGGAACTGATGGAATGCATGGAACCGATGGAATGCATGGAACTGATAGAAGACATGGAACTGATGGAATGTATGGAACTGATGGAATGCATAAAACTGATGGAGTGCATGGAATGGATGGAGTGGATGGAAAGGATAGAGTGGATGGAACGGGTGGAATGAATGGAATGGATGGAGTGCATGGAACGGATGGAGTGCATGGAACGGTTGGAGTGCATGGAGTGGTTGGAGTGCATGGACGGTTGGAGTGCATGGAATGGCAGTTGTTGACGTAACGGATGGAATGGACGTAACTTTTACAGCGGATGGAATGAATGTAACGGATGGAGTACATGGAATGGATGGAGTGCATCGAACGGATGTAGCGCATGGAATGGATGGAGTGCATGGAACAAATAAAGTGCATGAATGATAGAAACGAATGGAGTGGATGGAACGAATGGAGTGGATGGAACGGTTGGAGTGCATGGAATGGTTGGAGTGCATGGACGGTTGGAGTGCATGCAATGGCTGTTGTTGACGTAACGGATGGAGTGGACATAACTTTTACAGCGGATGGAATGCATGGAACGGATGGAGTACATGGAATGGATGGAGTGCATGGAACGGATGGAGCGCATGGAACGGATGGAGTGCATGGAACGAATAAAGTGCATGAATGATAGAAACGAATGGAGTGGATATAACGAATGGAGTGGATGGAACGAATGGAGTGAATGGAACAGATAGAGTGGATGGAATGGATAGAGTGGATGGAACAAATAGAGTGGATGGAACGAATATAGTTGATGGAACTGATGGAGTGGATTGAACTGATGGAGTGGATGGAACGGATGGAGTGGATGGAACGGATAGAGTGGATGGAATGGAGAGAGTGGATGGAACAAATAAAGTGGATGGAACGAATATAGTTGATGGAACTGATGGAGTGGATGGAACTGATGGAGTGGATGGAACGGATGGAGTGGATGTTACGGATAGAACGGATGGAGTGCATAAAATGAAGGGAGTTCATGGAACAGATGGAGTGCATGGAACAAATAAAGTGCATGGAACTGATGGAGTGCATAGAATCGATGAAGTGCATGGGACAGATGAGTGCATGGGACGGATAGGGTGAATGGGACGGATGGAGCAGATGGAACATATAGAATGGATGGAAAGAGTGGAGTGGATGTAACAGATGGAGTAGATGTAATGGATGGAGAACATGAAACAGATAAAGGTCATGGAACCAATGTAGTGCATGGGACGGATGGGGTGCATGGGACGGATGAAGTAGATGGAAGGTATAGAATTAATGGAACAGGTGGAGTGGATGGAACAGATGGAGTGGATGGATCGAATGGAGTGGAAGGAACGGATGGAGTAGATGGAACGAATCGAGATGGCGGAACGAATGGAGTGGGGAGAACGGACAGAATGGGCAGTATGGATAGAGTGGGCAGAATCGGATGGAGAGGACAGATCAGTTTATGTGGATGAACGATCGAAGGATGGAATGAATGGAATGACTAGTAAACCAAATTAAGAACCAAGTGAAATGTATGTACGAACAGAGTGAATAAAACGGATAGAATAAATGGTTCAGATGTGCGCTCAATCTCAAGCACCTTACTGAAAACCACCATATCACATCACCATGCTCACTCTCCCTTATACACCACCACTCAACTAGAACACAGCGATACTATGACACATTCGGTATAGCTGTTCTCATATTAACACCCACCACATACTCCTCAACATCCTAATTAAACACAGCTGGCTCAGCACACCCGCTAGCCTATGCGTCTCCTCAGGACTAATGCAGCCAGAAATCAGTCTGGGTATCACCCCACCAGAATGAACACATACGCCTTATCTCCCAACCACCACACCTACCGCTAAGAAGCAGCTATCATGCGAGTGCCACACCAGCTGCACACATATCCGGTGCTCCCACGCACCTTATGACTCTCTCCATCTCTCTCTCTACTGACTTGAACTACGGCTCCCGAGGGCGTTCAACCTACCAGCGCCCTGAGATCATACCAATGATACATAAGGCACTATATAAATGAAAAGTAACATAACATAACATACAAAACGTGCGGAACACTGTTACATTTATCTGAACACCTTTATTTATGCTCTGAGCATTTTCATGATTTTTGGAGATGGATGGTGACTTGGGCACTGTAGAACCATTTCCAGCTCCATTTTCTGTTCTGCTCACAAACACCATTTGGTTTTACACAATCATGGTATTCTAATGCTGTCATAAAACCAATGGATTCCCATATATCTATCAACAGGCAGATTCAATAGAATTCCAGTGTGAATACTGCCTGCTAGGCATAAATGGCAAGAAGTGCAAAAAAACAAGGAGCCAAGGCGATTTCGGCTGTTTTTGCTCCTTTTTTGTACTTTGTGGTGCAGATGATGAAAATTGCACGTATAGGATATTTTTGCATGCAAATTCAAATTTAACAGGTCCAGTCCACTCCATGCAATTTAGGTATTACTTTTAAAATGACCTTTGCATGTACATTTAGCACATGCATCATTAGCGTGTGAACTAATTCCAATTGGGAAACTAACATAAGCAGACACAATTACAGGTTATTTTAATTACAAGTTAATTGTGAACACCTGAATCGTGAGCAATTATCACTATGAATTAGCATGGCACATAACTAGAGAGTAGCACATTAGGACACACTGAGGCCACACGTGCAGGCACGTACACACACACACACACACACACACACACTCTGCAATATGGAGTCATCATCAGCAAACCACACAGCCCTAAGGCACATTGCTCATCCAGTCCCGAATTGGACATTTTTATACCTGCCTTTTTGGTGCTACCAGACTCTTTCACTGCCCAGAAGTTGTGTGTCTCTCTTTAGGCTTTGCCTGTCAGATTTCTTGGGAGGATAGCCCAGGGGCAATGTGCTTGTTGGCAACACTGAGCAACACAGGTTCGATCCCCGAGTCAGCACTTAGAAACCTCCGGTTGTTAAGCGTGTTATAAATAACCTATCATATCATATGAATTAGAACAGCTGAGGGCTATGTTGGCTCAGAGATCATGTGATTGGTCTTGAAAGGAGGAGGGAAATGTCTCCCTAATTCGTAGTTTGGAATAGTCCTGTATGTGGAATGTTGTGTGTGGTGAGCTGACCTTCCCTAGGAAGCAGTGCATAGAAGAAAATTGACAAGAATCTCCCTCAGTACATGAGTATAGATAATTGCCGGGACAATTGTGTCACACTGTACAATAGTAAAGGAGCAAAATGGACAATAACCGGCATATTATGGAGTCAATATGAGAGTGAGAGGGCACATCGTAGGCAGGATTAGATGAAACATAGAAAACACTATGAGCAGTCTGTAGAAAATATCTACAGTAGAGGATTGTCTTGCAGACTTTACAACTGTTTACAGTGGGTTGGGGCAGGATTGGCATTAGGGGGCAGGGGAATACCACATGCCAGTTCACTCGTTCCTTCTAGAAAGGTGTGTTCATACAACGATTTTGTAACCTGACACTGTCGAGACAGACTGAATGTAACTGAGTGAAATGCAAGAAAAAGGCATATTTACTGGATATTGAGGAGGTTAAGCCTGATAGCTGAGCAGGCAGACAAGATGATTTGTAGTTTCAGTTTGCTTTTAAAGTGTACCCCCAAGTTGTGGGTGTGAGGAATTCTCATCTGGCAAGGGTTTCGGAGTCCTGTTTTACAAAAAAAATGTTCTTAATTAATAAAATGATGCAGGCAAATCTGCGGATCAGACTCCCCTTTCATAAGCTCCATGCCAAAGGCATAATGTGTGCTTGTGCCCTGCTGCATTAGCGTGGGGATTCAGACTGCCTGCTCTACCAGTGGCACAGAGCAGGTTCAGGGGTCACAGGTGCCTTCTTCATAGCTGCAGTGACAGCCAAGTCTCTGCTCCACAGGGCCTGCATTTAAGATATGCCCACATGTTCCAAAAACAGCATAACTCTGAGGATCCTGTTAAATATGAGCCATACCTGAGTTAGGGTATGGTGGCCAGCATCTCCCATAGTTATCCCAGCCACATTAACTTGATTTCACACATGTGTTGGCCCTGTGGGCCCAGTTCAGCTGTGGAAGGGTTATGTGTATTTGTTCCCCAGACACGCTTCCTCCTGCCTACTGGCAGGACTGTAGGCTTGGGGGGATTGCCTCTCTATGTTCCTTTGGAAGGGCAGGTAACACCTTTTCACCAGAGACAGTCACTCCACAGGAAGCTGGCGTGGGGACAGGGATCAAAGGGCACACCAATTCACAAAGGGCTAGACCTCACACACGGGTGCTGCATTTCTAAGGGCCTTTGGTTTTATTGAAAAGGGAAGGGGAGGGTTAGTGTAGCCAGGGAGATAGGGGAGACGTCTGTACAGTTTGCAGAAGATTTTATCATTTTGTTTCTCTCTGCCTCTCTCTATCCTTCTTGTTCCTCCCACTTTCTGTAGCACAAAGCATTTTGCGTGTGATGTCAGAAGGGCAATGTCCACTTTATTCAAGAGCAGGGATTGGACCCCTAACATAGGCTAGTTTGAGTCCAATCACCTGCAGGCTTTCACTTTTAAAAGAAGGGGTCTTACACTACTTCTTTGAATCATCCTTTGGACTGCATCCCTGAAAGAAGATTTCATTGGGCCCTGCTGGGAGAGCAGTCTGTGAGGTGAAGGCAGCTGTTCCAAGGCACAGGCGAGCTCTATCCCCTAACCATCCCCAGGGACCATTGGGGTGACCTCTGCTGTTGGCCTAAAAGCATATCTCTGCGCGCCACCCTGCTACCTGGGACCTCACCATATTGCAGGACCCCTGAAGGTGTGTGCCAGCCTCCCTCATGTTTGGGAGCCGAAGAAAGGACGTACCTTGGCCCTTCATACCCTGGAGTGTGATTCACAACACCTGAAAGCCAGAACAGCTGAGATCCCTGCTTTTGACATCAACCCGCTACGAGCCATGATTCAAACGTAATCTACCCTGTGCAAACTATCAAGACCCTTTGACACTGCCTTTGGCGTTCATTGTTCTTTGAACTGCCACTTGCCTGTTTGACTCTAATCGCTGTCTCACCATGCCCACTAAAGGGTGTTGTTGCTTCGGCTTGAACCAATGAAGTACTGTTGCCTCGCATTTCTCCAGTCACGGGTTCGAAACACCCACTGTCTTCATTGCCACTTCTGTAAATCGATCGACCTGACCCTGGTTTCTCCAGTAAAGCGAGTAATGCATCTGCATTGAATCAACTCACCTGCGCATTGTGGTACCAACTCACCGATGTTGAACCTCGACGGCTGACCAAACCTGGTGGCTGCCTGATCCGCACAGCTTCAGTAGATCCTTCGAGCCGGCAGCCACTTTCTGTTCAACCTTGACTCGACACCAGCTTCCCGCTGGACCACCATGACTGTCACATATTTGAACTGAAGAGAACTCGCGATCAAACCCGAAAAGCTTGGTTTGATGCTGTTGAACCACCTATAAATTTGCATACACATTATTGACTAATATCGGGCTCCCGGTCCATCTTTGAGCCCTAGAGAGTGCTTAGTTCGTTGTAATACCTTTCGCAACATCAAGAACGTATCCTTGGAACATTGTGGTCTTTTATTGCCTTTTCTCTCCCATTACCCAGAGTGCTGCATCTATTATATCTTTGCATATTCTGGGTTCTTCCTACAGGGGTGCTTTTGTACAGTGTTTTCTAGTTAGTTATTATCGTACATGGTGAGTTTCATTAAAGTCTATATTTTACAGAACCTCATTGGTCATTACTTTATTTTTGGACTGTTATATTTCGCTGTTTGATTGCAACTGAACCCTATTCACACCCCTCTTGAGAGTATAGATTTCCCTCAGCCCACGTTACCACAAAAGGCTAAGGTGGTGCATCTGTTAACTTTTCATGTTTTACCTTTATGAATGTGCTGGCTCTTGGTTTGCAGAAGTGTGAGGGCTGAGTAGGCATTTTAGCCTGTATTCATCCTTCTACACATGCTGAGCAGAAGTAAATTCATTATAGTGTGCCATGGGGTAAGTGCGTCAGTGGGTAAGAACAAAACATTAGGAAGGGCTGTTCAGCACTAGACACTAGAAGGTAGATTAGAGGAATTGAGAATCAGACAACAAAGCCCCATCCAGTGGTGGATGGTGGTCAGGCACTCAGTGATATGGGAGGAAATCTCAGGGATAAGAGAGGGGACAGAAAAGAAGATGTGGATGTCATTGGGAAAGAGTTGATACAGGAACCAAAAGAAGGAGATGCGCTTGCCCAGGGATGACAGGTAGAAGGTGAGAAAGAGGAAGTCAAGGGCAGACCTTTGGGGCACATCAACTGGTAAAGACATTGCGGAGGATTTCAAACATTCCAACAGGTGTAAAAGGGGCGAACAGAAAAGTATGAACTAATACAGTATGTACCAGTGACCTGGAGGCCTAGGTGCAATAGAGACAGGTGGAGAGATGAGTGGTGAAAAGTGTCAAATGCAGCAGACCGGGGGGGATAGAGAAGCAATGAGAATTATTGGCAGTTGCACTGAAGGTGCAGAAGTGGGAGAGAGCTGTTTCAGTGTATCAATGTCTGAGGAACTCGACTAGAGAGCATCACTAAGTGTGTGTATCTTCATGTAAGTAAGGATGGGGCTGAATGCCATGCATTCTAAGATCATCGACTAGTGATGTAGAATGGAGACAGATCTATAATTTGCAGGGTTATTGGGACCAGCCATAGGGTTTTTTAAGAGAGGTAGGATAGTGGCCACCTTATAACAAGATACCATATAACAAGAGGATATTGAACAGTTGTGAGAGGTAGTTACAGAAATGCAGCGTCAATTCCTTGATGGTATCGGGTGTGAAATTATCTACGGCAGCGAAGGAGGGCTTGGCACACCAGAAGATTGGTGTTTGTTCAACCAGAGTAGTGGTGGAGTAAACATTCATAAAAGTCAAGGAAGTGAGATTGAGTGATGGGGCATAGAATGATGGATGGTGAGGAAGAGAGAAGAGATTAGTGAGGGTATCATGATTGCAATGGTTTTAGTTACGAAGTAACAGGCAAGGTCATCAGTGGTGAGCAACGGAGGTATAGAGTGTGGACCGTGGAGCCAAGCATGGGCTGCTGGTCCTGGATAGTTTTCATGGCTGAGAGCAAATACTTTGTCTGTCATCCATGTCGATGACACTGTGACCAAGACCACGGAGCTGCAGACTGTTCAAAGCCATATGAGAATGAGGAAACAATATGAGCATCTCAATGTCACAGCAGAGTCAGTTTGGCCAAGAGGTTGGGAGGATGCACACAATCAATATTTGCTACATAGGAGCTCATTAGACCTGAAATGCTGTAAGAAGGGGCCGAGTGAGTTGATCAAGCAGAGAATGCTGAGCAGGAGGAAGAAAGTATACAAAGAAAGTAATGCAGATTAGGTGTCCACAATTGAAGCTCACAAAGACCGAAGCGAGCTGGCAACAGGAAGGAGAGGAATGATGCCGATGACATTGCCAACTCCCTGAGCGAATTGACTCAAAGAGTTTGACGGAAACAAGGAATGAGTGTCAAGCAAGTGGGTGACATAGAACCACCAGAGGAGGAACAGAAATTCTTTGAGTGGGGAGGAGAAGTGGAAGACTGGAGAAGAACATGGGCAAACTGCCAAGAGATCAAGCCTGAAAGAGAGAGAGGCAATGCAATAAAACATTGAGTCATGGTACCAGAGGAATTAGAAATATTGCCCTAAACGAACACTCTGAGGATCCTGAGTACTATCACCAATTATGAGAGAGAAAGTGTGTTGAAGCATGCTGGACATGCAGTCCAATATTCAGTGCAATCTTAACAGACAGTATATTGAATATTATTTTGAATGCTGGGCAATAACGTTTCATCTCACCACATGCAGAATGTAATGGCTAGCAGGCCAGCCATTCTGAGATAGAATTACCAGCATCATTTTATTATTAATAAAAATTAAATGTCATGGGCTACTACACCCTAGACAGATGGCAACCTTCACATTTATGTACATTGAAATCACCTGCAAGGCAAGACACAGAAAGTTGACAACACTACTTGCTCTAGACTGTACATATAACAGGCAAATGTAAATAAAAAAAGCATTATGAATTACGCGTGCAATATGTCTTTCCCCCTTGCAAATTTTCCGTAGCATGATTTTCAGATTCAAATATTTTCCTTAAAAAGATCTTTAATCACTTTGCGATGCGGAACCAACCCATTTTGAGACAAATCTGGTCTCTACCTGGTCTCTGTGGATTATAATCAATTTGACTGGATGAATCATGGAGTACTTCATATTTCTCTTGTGTATACATCTCTTGGGGCAAGTATGATACAAGTGACCACTTGTGATGATACATTTAATTATTGCTAATGGAGAGCAATACCTTGCTTAGGATGACCAGAAGTCTGATGTGCTCTTCCAGCTACATTTTACATGGGAACATTGTTTTTTTTATTGCTCAACGAAAAACGAAATTCTGATGGACCCAGCCAGTTCTGTCATATGTTGTTGTGTACTTAGATGGATCCTCCAGTATTTCATTGTTCACTGCAACAATCTTAAATTCTGTCTCAATTCTATTGATAGTGTTAATAAGTCATTTGGCTGTATCTTCTACCATCATGGGTTTTGGCATCAAGTTCCCAAACACCTCGAGGGTTTGGTTCAGTTGCCATGTGACACTTTCACATTATGGGGCTGATTCATGGAATTTGTGCACCGAAAAACGGGGATTTGTGCGCCATTCTCCCTGTTTAACAAATGGGGATTTGCGGGCAGAATGGTGCACAAATCCCTGTTTTTCAGCGCACAAATTCCATGAATTAGCCCCTTAGTGTCAATGTTTCATGGGTGGAGGTTATAGCAGATACAGCAGATTTCCATAGATGTTTGCCAATCCTCGCTATCTCCCAAGAGTTTGTGTGAATCAGCAAAGGCAGCTGACAACCATTCATGTGATTCAGCTATTGCTTTAGAGACTCCATGAAGTTCTCCTACACTTTAGGCAAAGCTAGAGGGGAACATGATGAGCATTGTCCTTAATGAACAATGTAGCATGCCTAAGAAAGCACAGTTTCCCACCAATTCATTAACACCTATCATAGCTATTGAATAGTATATTTGGTATTTAAGAAAAGCTATCTTAATGTGGCTTATAGCGGGCCGCAGTGGACCATGTTGGAATAGATTGTTTTTCTCTATGGGAGATCATGATTATCTCTCATTACTTGATGACCGGCTCACTACTCTCTAACATCAGTAGTCAATGGTGGTTCATGGGTAACTTCCCCTCCTAAAGTAGTGGAGACTTGCATTGAAACCAAGTAACCCCTTGTGGTCCTTTTAATTAAGGTAACACATCGTACGATGGACAGGATGCAGAATAACTCTTACATCAATAAGAAGACAGACTCAGGAAGTTGGCAAATTATCTGTTTTATTGTATCTAAAAACTGAGTTAAAACCGACATCAACGGATGTCGCACAGCATGGTCTCAAAGTATTTAATAAAAAACAGTACTTTATAGCAAAGAAACATCATACGTGACATCATACTACACGGCAAGCTAAGAAAACCTGTGCGGGATCGTAATATGACTAAGAGGAGTATCTAAGTATACTTTCTATAAGGGATTGGACTATGATTGGGTCTTTATAGTCAGGTGGGCAACTTATGCTCTCCCTTGGTGCTTGTTATCTCCAACAGTTATTAGAAAACACAATCCATCATTGGCTCTCAAACTATAAGGCCCTTCATGATATGGCCCTATACAATTGGTTGGTACACTTGTACCCTTCTCGAACATTCGATTCTCTAGCAGCAATTAAGCTGGTACCCCAGGTGCTGGTGGGAGGACTTGACCATACCTCACCACCCAATTAGTCCAACATCTCTCATCGCTCTTGCCTTCTGTCATTCAGATTGTCTTTGAACTTGGCCTTGTAGTTGTTTTTCTTCTCTGGGAATACAAGAGAGTTTGAGCATGTTCTTATCAATGTTCAGGTCTACATGTCCACTTCTATTTCCATCCTGGACTCATGTGATAGGAGACTGTGAATCGGCCCATTTTATAGCATTTAATTGTCTTGAATAAAGAAACTTGGCACTCATGGTGTTCTCTCTTTGCAGCTGAACAAGGGATGCCTCAGCGTCTCACATTCACTGTTTTTCAAGGACTGATAACCAGGTTTGGCTGGCTTAGCCTTTGATACCAGGCCAAACAGTCTTCCTTTGGTCTATCTTCTAGCCTCGGCTTATTTCTTTGCTGCGACATACACTCAGCTATCAATCCTATTTTCTGCATGGGTTGAGCTTACTAAAATTGTGACATTGAATGTCCAGTTTCTACATACATATATATATATATATATATATATATATTGGCGGCGCCGCCTGCAGTCTATTCACTACATATAGCCAGCTTTCATGATTTTCTTAGTCTACTTGCGTTACGGCATCTGTACAGTTATAAAATGGCCTACATGTTCTGCAGTGCTTCTCACACATGCAATCTTCATTCCGCACATGAACGTTTTCTCAATTCTTTACTTTGCCATCAGATTCTATAAAGTTTATGCATTCTCTTCTTCGGTCATCCTTCTCAGTGTGTCACGCTCATTTCTTGTGATGTCACCAGCGTCTCCTTTTCACAACTTCACACTTCTTCAGAGGTCTCCCTCAGGAGAACATCCTCTCTTCGGGGATACATCACATAGGGTTTTCTCAGTGGATACCTTTTCTCAAAGGCTTTTCATGTAATTGGCACCATTACTGGCATTGCACAAGTCGCAATTTCCGGTTTCCAACATATGGGCAGAATAGGGGTGGTACTTCCTGCAGAGGCATTCAGCTGCTCCGCTACACTCCCCCCACTGGTTGATTTATCGACCACTCCTTCACCAGTCTCCACATCTTGATATCCTCTCTTGAAAAAGGGCTTCTTTGGAGTCCAGATCTTCACCACTCCCTTCAGGGTTCCTGCTGATTTTACACGTTCATCAATGCTCCAGGTCATGTGGCTGCATTGTCCATTTGGATTACATTAGAACCATTATCCCACATACTTCCTGTGATTTCTTGGATGCAGGACCTTTGTTCCCGCAAGTGCTAAAATGCTGCCCTCTATATATTTTCTAATTTCTTCATCTGTCAACTCCTTGGATTCAAACCCTGACTCGACATTGATTATTATTTTCATTCTTACAGCCTTCTTTGCTGTCTTCTTACACTGTGTGATTATTATCCTGATCACACAGAATACAACATTATTATCACCAATACTGCTCCAAGGAGCTTGAAGATATTCGCCATCCATTGTGGAAACCATGATAAAATAGATGCAAACAGCTGTCATCTGCAATATCTTCTGTCTCATCTTCCATCTTGTTATGCAGCTTCATTAGCAACGTTATGGCCTCTGTCAAGGTCCCATTCTTGTCATCATGAGAAGGTGTGAACGTGCAACATGATGGCCCGGTTTTGGCGCAAACACCTCCATCCATTGTTGTGATCATATCAAGGACATGGCCGTTCTGGAGGGTCATCAGCCTTATGGCCCTTAATCCTTCCTTGATCACATTAAATCCCTTTATGGTAGTGTTGATTATCTGCAGGAGTTGCCATCTGGTAATCTGTAACCATTTGACCATTGGTCATTGTCTGGATCCCTGGCATAAAGATAGTCATAAATATCCATAATTGAGGAATTAATTTGATCTTCTCCTCCTCAAATGGGCATCTGCTTTTGGAAACTCTCCAATGTTCAGGTCATTCTTTGGAATCACTAATGCTGGAGCATGGACAAGCACTAAGGAACACGTCCCTCCCCAATCCTTGGGCAGCTTCATGTGAACTCTGGACCAACAGGCCCAATACCGATCCATCTAGACAGCTGTCCCCACTCCCATACTGGAGACAGCAACTATAGTCTTGAAACTTGTGTTATCTCCCACAAGCCTTCTTCCTTTTCGTTGAAAGCACAGTGTTGCATTCATCAGTGGAATTACAAACATTAGGCCTGATTCATCTTCTACCCGTGTCAGCAACTTGTCATGTTCAGCCCATGACTTCAACCACTCATCATTTACCTTTTGTACTTCCCGCACATAGTCCTGTTTCAATACAAGAGCTGCACAGGACATCATTCCTTCTTCCCATCCTTTCTTGGACTTCACTTGTCCATAGACTAGCATCTGAGTTGTTTCCCAGCATCCAGGCATCCAAGCTATCTCTGCTTTATCAGGACAGTCCATTCTCTTCATTTCTGTTATAAACACTTCATCCTGTCCTGCCCTAAGGTACGGGAGTATCTTGCTCTTCAATGCAGGCTCCTTTTCCATCTGTGTAGCCTTGATATAATCATCCTGAAATGGAAATGAACATTTCGATCTCCATCGTAGAGTGGCCCAATATCATTGGAACTGTCCTCGATTCATGCATGCGGCAAGGTGGACAAGACATCTGGCATCATACTCTGGCATTTATCTGGAAATGAACGTTCGGGCAGCAATCATGGCATAAGGTACGAGAGCGCAAATTTAACAATCCTCCTTGGAAGTACTCTCTCCCACCTTTTTCATGTGTTGATACCACATGTTATTACCCAAGTTTGCTGTACTGTCTAAATATGTGTTAATCCCATTATCATCTCCCTCTGCATTTCTCCTGTGTCTTCCCCTTAATATGTTAGCAGCCCATGGAAACAACTCTAAAGCAACTCTGCTGTGGGCAGAAAACATTCAAGACCTTGACTCCTTGTTACTGGGTAAATCAATACAAGTTCCTGGAGTGGGGAGAATCAAAGGCATTTCTGCCTCTTTTGGACCATAATAATAGAAAAGATGAATCACAAGAAACAAAAGGACACAAAGCGTAACTGTGCATATGTATATTGCAAACCAAAATATTAGTCTCCACCACCTGTGCTATTCCTGTATCTCTTGAGCTTGCTAATTTTCTGAAATTGTACCATTTTCAAGCTTCCTCATTTTTGCTATGCTCAATTAAGGAAGGAAAAACACTACTCGGGCAATTGTAGTATATTCAGTATTTGGAGGAGCTCCTCTATGATTGCTATAAGCAGCTTCCTTATTATAGGGCCATTTTTAGCATCCTGAAAAAACATGTGGATATCCACATCTCTTCTAACAAGTGTAGGATAAGCCAGAAGAATAAATACAAAAATAGTGAGTATGATACGATGCACATCACTTTCAGGGAGAACCATAAACTCAGTCGAACAAGTATTCAGTAAGAAATGTATCGGGCTACTGCTCCCGCTACCAGTTATCGAAACCAAACTCGAAATCTAGTTCAGGCATACTTGCAATGCATCAACAACTTTCTAAAGTTAATTTTCAAAGTACGATGTGGCTCAAGAAATGAGTTTGCACACCTGCTATAATATCTATAAGGCGTGTCCAAGCAAAGCCACAGTCCAAATGCAAATCTGCATTTATTAGTCAATCTGTTGGTTTATTGTCCTTCTTTGTCATAGAACGAGTCTGCACATGCTGACATTCTTCTTCTTGTCTTGCTTCTGTACCGATGACTGGGGGTGCTGCGGCCTCTCCGGTGTAGAGCTTGATGTTGTTCAAGTGGATCCAAGCTCGCCTGCCTTGAACTCTTACTGCTGAGGGAGTAATCTCCTCCACCATGGCAGATCCATCAAATCTTGGCTTGTGCCACTTCCCAGTGAAGTTTCTGATCAGTATAGTGCCACCAGCAAAGAGTCTTCGTGCTGGTAATAATTCAGAAGATCCGGTTGCTGAATGGTTTCATCTGTGTTCTGACCCCCCTGACGCTTGGGTTGATCTGAAATGACCGCGATACTAGCGGTCATACATGTCAAATATTCATTTAATTAATTTCCTAACATTTTTGCTGTACTCTGAGC